>NC_140992.1:27883409-28483409 GCF_052327205.1 Somniosus microcephalus | reverse complement strand
ACACAGGGGTAATGCGTAAACAGGACTTGATGCAGTTTGTTGTCTAGTGAACACAGGGGTAATGGATAAACGGGACTTGGTGCAGTTTGTTGTCTAGTGAACACGGGGTAATGGATAAACAGGACTTGGTGCAGTTTGTTGTCTAGTGAACACATGGGTAATGGATAAACGGGACTTGGTGCAGTTTGGTGTCTAGTGAACACGGGTAATGGATAAACGGGACTTGGTGCCGTTTGTTGTCTAGCGAACACAGGGGTAATGGATAAATGGGACTTGGTGCAGTTTGGTGTCTGGTGAACACAGGGGTAATGGATAAATGGGACTTGGTGCAGTTTGTTGTCTAGTGAACACAGGGATAATGGGTAAACGGGACTTGGTGCAGTTTGGTGTCTGGTGAACACATGGGTAATGGATAAACGGGACTTGGTGCAGTTTGGTGTCTGGTGAACACACGGGTAATGGATAAACGGGACTTGGTGCAGTTTGGTGTCTGGTGAACACACGGGTAATGGATAAACGGGACTTGGTGCAGTTTGGTGTCTAGTGAACACAGGTAATGGGTAAACGGGATTTGGTGCAGTTTGGCGTCTAGCGAGGAAAACAGTGACCCCCGAGAAGCTGAGGAGGTTGATGAAGGGATTCCTGGCAGTTTGAATGAGGTGGGAGTTTGATCTTTTTGTCTCAATGATGGTGACCTTTACATCTGCGGAGAGATGATTGATGCAGAAATCGTTTCTTCTCTGAAAGACTCAGCAATAGTGGCCACAGAGGATTTAAATGAAGATGTGCCAGAGCTGGAAATTCCCAAAGTTAGAGAGGTAGATTCTGCACTGTGCATTCTGCATCGATTCATTGAGTTAAAAGATAGTGAAACATTTGATGAATTTTATGCACTGGAAGAGAAAGTTCAGAAGTTGGTGGCTTCTGATCTTCACCAATACAAATATCACAGAATTCTTTACAGCAGAAGCAAACTCTTGAGATGTGAGCATTTATCTTTATTTTTTTTATGTTATACTGTATTCTTGTAAGATGTTATACAAAATTTAGGCAAATGAACGTTGTTATGTACCAGGCCAGCTTTGATTTTTGTTGTTTCCCATTTTATCATAATCTGCAAGGTTGCTCAGAGTGATTGGAATTAAGCGAGTTCCACTCTATTATCCACCTTGTTTAAAGGAATTATTTCTTTTTGTTTTTTCCCCCAGGATAAATGCATTTGCACCAGTTTGCCCATTATAGACTTGATAGATGCTGTTGTACGTAATGTGATTCGCTATGACCTGGTGAAACTCACTGACTTCTCAGATATTGACAAGTTGAACAATGCTAAGTAAGTTTGATGTTCATGATCAGTAACTCTTAATGCTCTACCAATTATTTTAAAAAAATACCTGTGCTGAATTGGGGTGGGGGATTTTTATTTGAAGTATTTTGAGGCTGTTGTTTTGGAAAAGGTTAAAACTAAAAATTCTGGTTTCAAAATGATCTGTGTTTCACAAATTGAAAATTAGCTATTAGATGTCTTTTTGACTGTTTGTATTTTATCTACCAGATTTGCTTGTAGATGATTAAACTATAAAAAAAAATCAACTGAATTTATATAATTATTTTACCCAGCCTTTTTACTGATAAGTAAACAAGAGAAAATACTGCTTGACCAAAGACAATTAAGCGCAAAAGTTCAGGTAGATATAGACCTTATTTTGAATTGTTTTGAAGGAGTTCCAATTCTATTTTATTGTTGCTTCAGGAAGAGTAGGAGTTATTGCTTTTTTCCATTATGTTCTGCTGCTAGAAATCAGATATGAACTGAAATGTCAGTGACAGAAGATTTTATTGCTAAAATGTTGAAAGAAATCTTTAAAATGTTCAAGGAGTCAGTATCGTGGATGGGGAGCCCGCCACTATAATTTCTCACAAGAAATCAGCAAAAAATAATTGTGAACAAAATGTACTGCACAAAAAAGGGGGTAAAAAAAATCCTAGAAGCTGAAATGCAGGGCTGAGGAACAAAAGCTACTGTTTAGAAGTAGCACTTCTAGCCTTAACTGAACACTCATTTACGGCATGCTTGTCTCTTTCAGATACGCCATTTCAGTAGCACGGAAGATAGGCACTCGGGTATATGCGTTGCCTGAAGACCTGGTGGAAGTGAAGCCAAAGATGGTTATGACTGTCTTTGCTTGCTTAATGGGAAAGGGATTGAAAAAGGTGTGAAGAGAATTGAGCACCTTGTTCACATTGATCCTGTCTGCCATATCAAACCAATTCAGCATCCTGCAATTTACAGAATTTATCTGTCATTATATTATTAAATCTGTTTTCA
Source organism: Somniosus microcephalus (assembly GCF_052327205.1). Taxonomy (NCBI): domain Eukaryota; kingdom Metazoa; phylum Chordata; class Chondrichthyes; order Squaliformes; family Somniosidae; genus Somniosus; species Somniosus microcephalus. The sequence goes on along the minus strand of NC_140992.1, from coordinate 28,481,080 downwards.
GCAGAGCATACAATATCATTGGGAACGATTTCAGAAACAAAATACTAACTGGAAATTAGTATCATTCTTGAGCATTCATTTAATTACTATCCATGCATTTGAAACTTTCCTGTATTTAATTTTCCATGTTGCTATTAAATTAAAACTTGCATTTATTTCAGTTTTCTTTTGATAACGCATCGTCCACCACACAATTTTGTGTATTACCTGTCTTGCTTACAATGTAAAACATGTGTCCAAAGTTCTTGTACCTGAGCATGTTCATGATTGACCTGCTTTTTTTGGAAATAGCTGCTGTTTGTAAATTGCTTCTATTATCATCAAAATTGCAAATATTTAAATATGTACGATGGGTTCCGTGGAAGGAGTCACAGAGCTGTAATTCAGCCTGTGGTTCTCATTCGGTTGCACACAGTCTAATCATAGCTTGAGCGGTTTCTGAACGCCTGCAGCGCCCCGAGATTGAGTTGCAGCTTTTAACTTCTGCCATAATTTCTGTTTGTGTAATAACTACGTAGTCACAGTTTAAACAAAAGGAAATGGCCAGGATACAGATACACTGTGTTACTGAGAAGATGGTGTGGAGATGCCGGTGTTGGACTGGGGTGGACAAATGTAAGAAGTCACACAACACCAGGTTATAGTCCAACAGTTTTATTTGAAATCACAAGCTTTCGGAGCACTGATCCTTCGTCAGGTGAAGTGGAGAGATGCATAAAGACACAGCTTATATAGTCAGAGAATAATGCCAGATGATTACAGGTAATCTTTCTAACTGCCATTTATCACACCTCGGCACCTGAACGCATGGGTGCAAATAGTGCTGGAACAGTGTTCATAAAATTGTATAATGTTGATCACGATCTCCACCAAGCAGAATAATGTGCAATTCATATGCAACTATACACTTTAATCCTAATAAACCTATAACTCATTTGGTAAAAAATTGCATGCTTGAAACCGCATTTCTATGAACTGCAGACAAATCTTTATATCACAGCCTTATATTCATTCTTGCAGTGATTCAAGACTATTTTTTCACCAAAGTGATCGCCTTTCTAAAACTCGCAGCTGCTTCTTGGTGAAATTTGGTAAAGGTTTAACTACATAATGTGCTGATCTTTAAAACCCATATAAAAACCCAGAACATTTTGTGCTTGGTCAGACTGGGATTTTGTATTCATATATTCTATTGTTCTTGTGACAGGAATTCAAAACAATGAGTGATTAGAAAGTGCTTTGGTCTGATCAAATTCTGTCCTTGATTAGAATTGTGTTTGGATCAGGTTTACTGTTGACTGCAGTAAGAGTACTCTATGCAGTTCCTTACACAGTAGTGATGTACTTGGTGTATATTACCATCTCATTAACTGCAGGAACTATATGCACATATGGAGGATATATCTTTATTACTGTTTGCGGTTCCTATTACGAGAAGTTTCTCTATATTGGGAGCTGTCTGAGTGTAGCTGAACTGGAAATTTAATTAAAATAAGCGTTCCACAGATTTAAAAGCAGCCTCTTTTTGCACTACATTGCTTTAGACGATTTCAAACTTTTTTTGAGAGGTTGTTTGGAGAACGTTCAAAATGCATTTACAGCAGGGTACTTGAATATTTTACATAATTAATACAGGTAGACTACCCTTTATCCGGACTCCCGAAAACCGAAACCCTCTAAAAACCGAAGGTTTTTTCGTTCAGCGTAAGTCGTGCGTACGAACGAAAAAACCTTCGGTTTTTAGAGGGTTCCGGTTTCGGAAGTTCGGATAAAGGGTAAGTCGTGCACACGACCCCCGCCGACCCCCCCCGCGCCCCGACAACCGCCGACCCCCCCGCGGACCCCGCCAGCCCCGACAACCGCCGACCCCCCCGCGGACCCCGCCAGCCCCGACAACCGCCGACCCCCCCGCGGACCCCGCCGGCCCCGACAACCGCCGACCCCCCCGCGGGCCCCGCCGGCCCCGACAACCGCCGACCCCCCCGCCGGCCCCGACAACCGCCGACCCCCCCGCGGACCCCGACAACCGCCGACCCCGCCAGCCCAGACAACCGCCGACCCCCCCGCCGACCCCGACTGACTTACGCTGAGCGTCAGCGTAAGTCGTGCGCACGACCCCCAGCGGACCCCCGCCGACCCACCTTCCGAAATCCGAAATTCTCCTTTATCCGAAACTCGGCTGGTCCCGAGGTTTTCGGATAAAGGATAGTCTACCTGTACCATTATGGTTGCAATCTAGTACGAGTGAAATGAATCAATGTTAATTTAATACTTGGAAGCAGATTTTCAACTTGCCCACCAGGCAAAGAATGGTTGTTGCAGATCAGCTGCCTGTTATAGAAACCACGCGGTTTTCATCATCATTAGGCGGTTTCTATAATGGGCGGCATTGTGCAACATCAGTTTTCTGCCTGGGTGGCAAGTTGTCCTACCACATAGTTACTTTTGTGCAAGGGAGAGATAGTTTAGTTAAGGCAATGAAGGCTATTTTTTTTGTTTCCTGCGTGATGTATTAAAGCTGGAAATGGGAGCTGCTAGAGGTCACTATTGGGCCAGAGTGGACAATTACTTTATTCTGATCAGATCATTGAAAAGTAGCATATCCTATCTTCGATACACTGTAAAAAAAACCCGGTGAGATCATACCTTATTAATGACACTAATTTGAAAATGTCATTTAAAAAAATATTTAACTACCTTAGTGCAATCACTGCAATTGAATCAGTAAAACTTATCACTGTCTATTCTGAAAAGAGACTAGCCGTAAGGTTAAATTTGAATACGTGACTTTATTTTAAGATTGGTTTGTTCTGACGGGCTTGTAGAAGAGTAGAACTTTAGTTATAGCTCCATTTCAGTGATGGAATTTAAAGTCTATTGTCTGATCTGTATGATGGAGCATTTAATAGAAACACATGTTGAAAATCAGGCTGAGTAAATGGAACTTTCGTATCGTAAATGTATGTATTTATATCAATATATATCAAAAATGACTGATTTTCAAACACAAGACTTAAATGACCCAACAAATAAAGAAATACCAATATATAACTGGCCTTTTTAATCTGTAACAAATTCACTTTTGCTTTTTATTAATTGCTCTGTTTTCTAGATCTTCTGAAAATTATATATACAGATACTTGGGCATGTGAGCACATTCTAATGTTTTGGGGGGGACGCACAGGTTTTTTTTAGGTCGCACACCAGATCCCTGGAACTGAAATTGCCTTTCCCTTCCCAGGCTCAGTTACTGGTGTTGGTTTATTAAGTTTGTTCCAATATTTGCGGAGCTAATGAAGACCTAGCCAGATGGGACTAGGTGACGTTTGACTGTACCACCCGAGACCTGGAAACCTTTGTAGTGTCACATTCTGCTATTACTCCTTTGCAGATAGGATGTGCTTCTTGTCCCAGAAAGAGACACTCGGAACTCTGGCATCTGAGACTGATTTCCTCACTCGTGAATGAAGACCGAGGCCCAAAGGTCTTGGGCGCACACATTGTCCAGATAATTGTAGCCTCCACAAATCATCAACTAAGAAATTGTAAAGTTACAGATGGAAGCACATTTCACTCTGATATAAAGATAGATAACTAGATTTGTGTTGACCTGGACTGTCTCCAGAAGCTCATGCATACAGTGCTTAATCCTAGCCTCATCGTGGTGTATATGGCAACTACCAGTGAAACAGAAACGTCTTGAGAGTATTTTTTGATTTCCCAGTTTACAAAAGAAACTTGATATAATACCCAGTTGAATCTCTAATCAGTAATGGCATCTGCCATGTTCTGTACAAAATGATAGAAATTAACTTTGAACATAGATTTAATCTTTCTGTAATTGACAGTAACATTAGTTTTAGCTCTGATTTTTACCCATGAGTCTGGTCATTTAGCTGCCCAACCCAAGCCTCAAACTCATCACCATTCCAAATTCTTGCCCTAACAATTATTGCGCTAACAGTGTCAGCTGTGGCTCAGTGGGTAGCACTCTCGCCTCTGAGTCAGAAGGTTGTGGGTTCAAGTCCCACTTCAGAGACTTGAGCACAAAATCTAGGCTGACACTCCAGTGCAGTGCTGAGGGAGCTCTGCACTGTCGGAGGTGCTGTCTTTCGGATGAGATGTTCAACCGAGGCCCTGTCTGCTCTCTCAGGTGGACGTAAGAGATCTATAGCACTATTCTGAATTAGAGCAGGGGAGTTATCCCTGGTGTCCGAGCCAACATTTATCCCTCAGTCAACATCTAAAACAGTTTATCTGGTCTTTATCACATTGCTGTTTGTGGGAGCTTGCTGTGCACAAATTGGCTGCCACGTTTCCTACATTACAACAGTGACTACACTTCAAAAAGTACTTCATTGGCTGTAAAGCGCTTTGGGACGTCCGGTGGTCGTGAAAGGTGCTGTATAAATGCAAGTCTTTAACTGATGCATATCACCTAACCAAGTGCTGGAAAAGGAAGTTCCACAATATGGATGCAAGAATGGTCCTGGTGTTCTATGTGGAAACAACAAGAATATCAAATGTTCAACATTTTATGTCCGATAGAGACAAATTCCATTTATAATAACTTCAACGTTGGTTGGTCTTAGTGGAATTAAAAGGCAGTTACCTTGATCAGTATCGCTTTCCTGGGCTAAACCAGTATTTTCCTAGATAGAATAGTTTTCATATCTTCACTACATTACAGGCAAGAAAACAGTGCAAAGGTGCACTCACTTCAGTGCTCAGCATTTCTTAAAAGGGTATCGTTTTTGCTGTTCCTGTTGGTTACTGATGGTGTGCAGCGAACAATGAAAGCAAATTTCTCAGTTTTGTTGGTGTGGTAAAGTTCGTCTACGAACGAATGAAGAAAGAGTTTGCATTTATATAACGCCTTTCCCGTCGTCCGAAATCACTTTACAGCCAATAAAGTACTTTTTGAAGTGTAGTCACTGTTGTAATGTAGGAAACAAAGCAGCCAATTTGTGCACAGCAAGGAGATAATGACCAGAAAATTCCCGATTTTATGCGCTCCACCATTGGCAGCCGTGCCTTCAGCTGCTAAGGCCCTAAGGTCTGGAATTCCCTCCCTAAACCTCTCTGCCACTCTTGCAGAGATTCACGTATCTCTGGTAAGCAGGATCGAGTGCAAACCAATATGGTGGGTATATTGTGTTTAATCAGAGTTTAGGACGGAATATAATACAGTAGTAATACAGCAAAAACATATGACCGTGACAAGCAGCTTGTACCGGACCTGATCGAACAGATGGCTGGCATGCGTGAACAGTTCTCTGGCTTCTGGACTCTCTCTCTCTCTCTCTAGGGCCTTCGATGGTGAGCATGGGATCACTCTTAAAAGAGCGTTCGACCAGCTGTTCAGCTCTCCCTTCCACCGTGTGTGTGCAAGCCCTTGGGGTGTCACTTTTTATTCTCTTTTTAGGGGTGGGCCTGAGGCCAAGTTAATGACAAGACCATTTAACCTATAGAGGTTCCTCCAAAACTTAATCAACCAATGACAGCTTAAGCTCTTTGTCTTGGTGCTTGGATGAAAGCCCTCCCCAAAAGAGGGTCTCATTACTTCATCCTTGTTTTTACATTTTGATCTTCCTCCATTGGATCCATCTTATCTCTTTTTACTCTCTCCCCCTTAACCCAGCAAGTACAAGGCCCTATTCAAGGGCCTTGCAAGGGGGATGGAGTATAAAAGCAGGGAAGTCTTGCTGCAGTTATACAGGGTATTGGTGAGGCCACACCTGGAATACTACGTACAGTTTTGGTTTCCATATTTAAGAAAAGATATACTTGCTCTCGAGGCAGTTCAGAGAAGGTTCACTCAGTTGATTCCGGAGATGAGGGGGTTGACTTATGAGGAAAGGTTGAGTAGGTTGGGCCTCTACTCATTGGAATTCAGAAGAATGAGAGGCGATCTTATCGAAACATATAAGATTGTGAGGGGGCTTGATCGGGTGGATGCGGGGAGGATGTTTCCACTGATGGGTGAGACTAGAACTAGGGGGCATAATCTTAGAATAAGGGGCTGCCCTTTCAAAACTGAGATGAGGAGAAACTTCTTCACTCAGAGGGTAGTAAATCTATGGAATTTGCTACCTCAGAGAGCTGTGGAAGCTGCGACATTAAATAAATTTAAAACGGAGATAGACAGTTTCCTAGCAGATAAGGGAATAAGGGGTTACGGGGAGAGGGCAGGGAAGTGGACGTGAGTCTAAGTTCGGATCAGCCATGATCCTATTGAATGGCGGAGCAGGCCCGAGGGGCCGTATGGCCTACTCCTGCTCCTACTTCTTATGTTCTTATGTCAGAGCTGTCACACATTAACCAGTCGCTATCTCACTATTCTGACCTTCACAAGTAAGGTCTATGATTTACTCCCTTTTTCTGCTGTGAACTTTTCTCTCAGAACTTTTACATTCCCATGAATTATGGTTTCGCGCTGCTTTCAGTGTTCAATAGCTGTTGCTTTATACTTTTTTTTTCCCTTTCAAAAATACATAGCAACTTGCAGCTGCTTGGGCTATCTCACCTTCATCTAACAAATCTGTGGAGATTATAATATGGTTATTAGTAATAATGGAAGAAACATAGGTTGGGCCTTTACTGGCCAAATTAAAGATACATTAACAAAGTCAAAACCCTAACTTACAAGCAACAGATAACTAGCCTGGCAGGGCCCCCGTGTGGAATGTTTATGTTTCACCTAATCTAACTGATTAAAAAGATTGTCTCAAATTCTAAAGCAAGCTTTCCAGGAAAACGAAACTTATCATTTAAAAACAGTATTATTCATGTAGCCACATACATTTTTAGGCACTCCTAGTTTCTAACACTCTACCTCTCTTTACTCCTTTAAGATGCTCCTTAAAACCTACCTCATCTGCCTTAACATCTCCTTATGTGGCTCTGTGTCAAATTTTGTTTGATAACGCTCCTGTGAAACGCCTTGGGACTACATTAAAGCCGCTTTAGAAATACAAGTTGTTGTTGTTTAGTAATGTTGGTTGCGGGATAAATATTGTCGGGCAGGAAGTCGGCCAGATTAATGAGGCCAGATGGTTTAAATTTCTATGGCTTCATTCTGTCAAGGGTAGGTGGGGAATCTAACTGAAACTAGCGGTTTCCTGCATTTGATAATTTTTTGCACAAGAGATTGCTAGCTAAAAGATTCTTAGAATTAGAGGCAACCCCAAGGCATGAATAGGAAATACTTTGAAGCTTAGGCACCCAAGTGGTGAAATACTCTTGGACTGGCAGGCAGTAACAACAACTTGTATTTATATAGCGCCTTTAATGTAGTAAAACATCCCAAAGCGCTTCACAGGAATATTATAAGACAAAAAAAGCGATCCATGTCAAGCAGCGGCCCATATCAAGGAATAGAGAATATTATATCAAACTTTACCGAGGATACCAAGATGGGAGGTATAATGATTTTAGAGAAGAGAGCAGAAAATTGAAAAGGACATGGGTACATTACGTGAGTGGGAGCAGCAGCGACAGGAAGCAGTGTAAATGGAGAAGCACTTGGTCAGGGTTGGAAGGTTAAATGAACAAATGAATTTAGGGATCCAGGTAATGAGCTATCTTGCAGGTGCAAAATGCAGTCAAAAAGGCTAATAGCATGCTGGCCTTCATCATAAAAGTATAGAGTACTAAAGCATGGAAGTGCTACCACAGAGCACTGGCCAGAACTTAGTTGGAATATTGTGTTCAGTTTTGGGCATCCATCTTAAGGAGGATATACCGGCCTTGCAGAAAGTTCAGCTGAGACAAGGAAACCGTGGGTTATATTCCTTAGAGATGAGATTTAGAGGGGATCTGTTTGAGGTGTTTAAAATAACGAATGGAATTGATGTGGTAGACAGGCAAAGAATTCGCTCCAGTAAGACAATGCAGGACAAAGGGACATTGTTTTCAAATTCAAACTCAGCTGGTTAAAAATGTATTTAGAAAACATATCTCCTCACACAAAGGATTGCGGAATGTGGAATGCATTGCCCCAGAGGCCTTGTTACAGCCTGGGCTTTTTTCCTCAAAAATTTTTCTCTGTGTTCAAGACTGGGTGATAGTTTCCTTAAACAGACCAAATCTCCTATTAAACTGAAACCTACGTCCTTAATCACGGTCAGATGAGTTGCTGTCCAGGTTTAATAATTCACCCTGAATTGTGGTAGTTTACTCACTGGAGAATACATGGGATATCCATGGCATTCTCCCATCACCACTGAAGGCAGGATAAGCTGCAGACTTTGAGTAGCCACAGGAGGCTGGGGAGTTTGGGGATTAGTCTTACGAGAGAGAGTTAAATGGCTATAATGAGCCAAAGTGCCATAGCACTACACCTCTGGTCCTGATAGAATAAAGAAGCAAATATATTTCTCACCCTCTTCCCAACCTCCTACCAGCAAGAACCCTTTCAGGGGAAAATCAGCCGTTGCATCAATAGTTGATTTTCTGCCCCAAGGCAAGTACACATTTATATACATAGCATATGAATGCCTACACTGGAATAATGGGTCCATTATTGTTGAGAATTGAATCACCTAAGCCGATCCACATGTTAAAACTTCAATAAGCTGTTGCTGCCTTCAAAGCAATTTTTACTTAATTAGTTTCTGAACTTTGCTGCTTTACTACAGACACACTCTCCGTGATCTTCCATTTTTGAATTTTGGTGAGAGAGGACTTCAACACCTATCTGTGCAAACAGTGAATCAGTAGTGAAGATCAATAGCTATCACATTACTTTGGGATCGATTTTAACCCTACCTGGCTGGCGGAAGCCTGGGTGGGTAGGCAAATGCAACAAGTGACTTAACTGTTGATGTCCCACCTGGATCCCGCTATCTTCAATTTTAACCTGCTCTTCTAAGTAGGCGGCAAAGACATTTGCTTGAAGTCAACGCGGTCCTTTTTTCAAATATGCAGATAGGGTGGATCTAGAGCAGAAAGCTAAACAGGGATTTGTTCCATTTTCTGGCGGTGGGTCCCATCGGGGCAGAGTATGGGCAGGTGTATTGTAACTTCATGCCTTGTATCCCACTATTTCCACTACAGGAACACTGGATGCAGGGTCTGCCTGCTGAACCCATGGGCTGGATTTTCATTGGGCCGTGGAGTCGGGATTGGAGGCGTGTGGGGGGTTAAAATCCCGAAATCGGGGTCCCGAACCCATCCCGCACCCAACCTGCCTCCATGCCAGTTTTAAAGGAGGTGGGTACCCGCCCCGCACTGGGACCCACCTCCCCGAGGCGGGAAGGGGATTAGTGCCAATTAACTGCCTGTTAACAGGTAGTTAACAGGCAGTTTTTAGCCTAATCCCTATTTTTAATGTTGAAATGTGGGATTCCCGACGGCTCCAAACCATGCCAAGTTAGAGGAGGCAGACTGTCGGGATGAAGTGCTTGGAGGGGTCGAGATGTCCGGTGTTCAGGTGAGTGATGGGTGCATGAGTGCAAAGGTAAGTGCGTTTGGTGTGTGTAAAGTGTTTAAAGAAGTTCTACTAACCTTTATTACCTTTACAGCCTTCCTTCCTTCAGGTCTCGGGAGCCCCTCATCTCACCGGCACAGAAAGCAGAATGGCTGCGAGCTGTCAAAAGTTGCAGCATTCAGCTTTCTGTTCCGGGAAGATCTCTAAATCAGCCTGAGAGGAAGGGATTAACTTGGAGTACAGATTGTCAGTGTTTGACAGCTTCAAACAGTTGTGAAACGCTGATATTTCATCTGTCAAAAGGTCTTGACAGATGAAATATTAATCTGTGACGTCACCTGTTGCAGGGTGGCCCTTAATTGGCCTGTTGAGCCCACTGGGCAGGCTCAACAAGGTCAATCAAGTCAAAATCGCGTGGGTTGGCTAGAACTCGATGGAGGCGGGACTACAACCCCGAAAGTTGTAGTCCCGCCTCCTACCCAACTCCTCAATGAAAATCCAGGCCCATGTGCCCAGTGGTCACTGGAAGTGGGTCAGGAAATCGATGTGTTGCCAGGGCTGTTTAGCAGGTTTTTACGGTCAGCGGTGAAGGAACGGTACTTCCCATTCACCGCGCTGCCCACAAAGTTTTCGCAGGCTTTAGAGGGGAGACTTGCTCTAATCTGGTGTCTGATCCAGCACGATGCCCTCTACAGGGGATCTGTGGAACAGCGAGGCTCTTCAATCAATCAGATCCTCACTGAGGCGGGGGGATTTTAACCTCAAAAAACAGGTGGGTTGGTGTCGGGTGGGAGGTTTAAAGTGTTAAAATCTGAATCCCGAAACCAACCCGTCTCCAACCTGCCCATTTCTGGTTTTAACGGAGGCGGGACGGGGGACAGGCAGCCAACCCGCTCCCAGGAGGCAGGCTGGCCCTTTAAATATGATAATAGACAGGAAGCCTCGGATTTAACCTGCTTCGCAGATTTAACTGTAGCCAGCCGGGGTTCAAGGGACTCTGGATTCTTGGCAGCTGCAAGGACAGCACAGCCTCGGGGAACAATCCTTGTGGGCTAGGAGGAGTGGGAGTGCTTCCTCCCATTCCCCCAACATCAGCCCACCTACAGACAACCCCCTCCCCCAGGTTGGGGATCGTCCGGACCTCCCCTCAGGATCAAGGATCGGACCCCCCGTGGAGTTGCAGCCTCTTAGCCAGTGTTCGCCGCCCGACTGGAAGCCAGCCTGTCAATCAGACCTTCCGGGATTCCTGCGCTCTACCAGGCCTCCCCACTCCCGACGGGTCCAAAGGTAAAAATTCCAGCCGCAGAGTCTGAACCAGGCAGTATAAAGCTGGAAGTATAAATTAGATTTAAATTATGTACAGAAAGTGGAATAAAGAGAAAGACAGAAAGCATTAAGAGAGAGCAATAAAAGAACGACAAAAAAGTTAAAAATATATATATTTTTTAATCTCCAACACTAATTAAGTTCTGAAGGAATGAGATTCCACATTTGTAAAATTTAATGTTCAGGGACAGCGAGGTTGTTTGGCAGTGATTATCAATTATCACACCGTTAAAAATTCACTTCCTCCTGAATGCACCAGCCCTAACTTTTTATGGTGTCTTTAGTGGAGAACGAGCGGGGAAGTACCTCAACTTCTTTCTTTCAATGCCGAGTCTATCGGCGAGAACTGTTATAGCTCGCACTGTGGAGGAGCGGGGTATCTCCGACAGCAACTTCTGAATTTCTGCGTTTAAGTGTGCATGTGCGGACGCTGGAAGTTGCTGTCCGATATTCTCCGTACTAGCCTCCCCATTATTCTCCATGCAAAATCCGGGCCTCTGATTGTGAAACATTACAGCACAGAGGGAGGGCAGATAGCTCATTGCACCTGTGTCAGCTCGCTGAAAGAAGATAGCCACTGAGAGCCACCCCCCTGCTCTTTCCCCACACCCTTTAAAAAATATATTTTTCAAATATTTATCCACTTCTCTTTCAAAAGCTATTAGCAATTCTGTTTCCATCACTGTATCTGGTTGGGTTTTTGAATTTTTTTTCCCAATAGCTTTTCTTCCAATATTTATGACAAACAACTGCACAGAATGTGCTAAAAGCTAAAGAAAAAACTTCCAGCAGGTCAGTTGACTAAATAGTACTGATGTTTTCTGGGAAATTGGGTACATTGTACATGCCCCAACTGACTAACCCGAATTTAGCTACCAGAGTCACAATTCCAATATCATTTTCAAGCCCATGCTTTTTGGGAAGACTAGGATCTTCAAGTAAGAAGTCACACAACACCAGGTTATAGTCCAACAGCTTTATTTGAAATCACAAGCTTTCGGAGCGCTGCTCCTTCTTCAGGTGAAGTGGAGAAATGCATAAAGACACAGCTTATATAGTCAGAGAATCATGTCAGATGTTTACAGGTAACCTTTCCAACTGCCATTTATCGCACCTCGGCAGAGAGATAATCACAGCAGTCAAAGGTGTGAATGGTGTCCAAACAGGTCAGTCAGGGAAACATTACATCAAAGAACAATGAGGTGGGGTCACAAGGGGTCAAATATTGCAGATGCTGGGGTCTGTATGAAAAACAAAAAAAGACAAAAAACATTTTTTTTGGCTGGAAATCACAGCAGGTCCGGCCGCATCTGTGTAGAGAGAACAAGCCAATGTCGACTCGAGTCTGGATGACCCTGCATCAGGTGGGGTTACATGTAGCGTGACATGAACCCAAGATCTCGGTTAAGGCCGTCCTCATGGGTGCGGAACTTGGCTATCAGTTTCTGCTCGACGATTTTGCGTAGTCGTGTGTCTCGAAGGCCACCTTGGAGAATGCTTACCCGAAGATCGGAGGCTGAATGTCCTTGACTGCTGAAGTGTTCCCCGACTGGGAGGGAACACTCCTGCCTGGTGATTGTTGCGCGGTGTCCGTTCATCCGTTGTCGCAGTGTCTGCATGGTCTCGCCGATGTACCATGCTCCGGGGCATCCTTTCCTGCAACGTATGAGGTAGACAACGTTGGCCGAGTCACATGAGTATGTACCATGTACCTGGTGGGTGGTGTCCTCACGTGTGATGATGGTATCTGTGTTGATGATCTGGCATGTCTTGCAGAGGTTGCTGTGGCAGGGTTGTGTGGTGTCGTGGTCGCTGTTCTCCTGAAAGCTGGGTAATTTGCTGCGAACGATGGTCTGTTTGAGGTTAGGCGGCTGTTTGAAGGCGAGTAGTGGAGGCGTGGGGATGGCCTTAGCGAGGTGTTCGTCGTCATCGATGACATGTTGAAAGCTGCGAAGAACATGGCCTATTTTGGACACCATTCACACCTTTGACTGCTGTGATTATCTCTCTGCCGAGGTGCGATAAATGGCAGTTGGAAAGGTTACCTGTAAACATCTGACATGATTCTCTGACTATATAAGCTGTGTCTGTATGCATTTCTCCACTTCACCTGAAGAAGGAGCAGCGCTCCGAAAGCTTGTGATTTCAAATAAAGCTGTTGGATTATAACCTGGTGTTGTGTGACTTCTTACATTTGTCCACCCCAGTCCAACTCACACCACATCTTCAAGTAAATGAAGGCATAAAAATAAATGTAATCATGTTAGTGTGAAATATGTAATTGTTTGAACTTTTGTTTAAAACTGTATTTTGGACATTAGAATTTTCAATTACTGAGAGAGAAAAAACAAACCAGCAAACATTTTGAGTGATTTGTGGTTAAAAAGATAATACAGTGCCACCTAGTGGCCAAAGTCATTACATAGATTTACATGTGTTCGATAGAATGCAGGTTGGAATGTATATCAAGAATATATCAAACCACAATGTTCTGATCATGATAACTTACAGCTCAAGCTTTGCTATGTAATACACCCCAATCATGTTATCCTGCAACAACAAACAACAACTTATGTTTATATAGCGTCTTTAACATAGTAAAACATCCCAAGGTGCTTCACAGGAGTGTTATCAGACAAAATTTGACACCTAGCCACATAAGGAGATATTAGGACAGATGACCAAAAGCTTGGTCAAAAAGGTAGGTTTTATGGAGCATCTTAAAGGAGGAGAGCGAGCTAGAGAGGCGGAGAGGCTTAGGAAGGTATTCCAGAGCCTAAGGGCCCAGACAACTGAAGGCACGGCTGCCAATAGTGGAGCAATTAAAATCAGGGATACACAAGAGGCCAGAATTAGAGGAGTAAAGAGATCGTTAAGGGTTGTAGGGCTGGAGGAGGTGACAGAGATAGGGAGGGGCGAGGTCATGTTGGGATTTGAAAACAAAGATGAGACCCTGCTTTGCAGGGAATGATGGCTTGTGACTTTGTACAAAGAGCTGAGACCTGAGCTCTGTAATATCATTAACTGTAAATAAAATGTTCAATTTTAAATTTAAAAAAAAGGATGAGAATTTTAAAATCGAAGCATTGCCGGACCGGGAGCCAATGTAGGTCAGCGAGCACAGGGGTGATGGATGAACGGGACTTGGTGCAAGTTAGGATACGGGCAGCAGAGTTTATGCAATCTGTTAGCATTTTCTTTGTCATATTTACATAGTATATAAATATATTTTCTCATACTCTGCTGCCAAGGAAAATCATGATAATACAGACCTGCAGCTGCTTCTCCTCTATGTTACAACTGCCATATAAGTGAAAGAAAACCAAAAAAGAAGTTTTAAACTAAATGATAGACACTTATAAGGAATAACTGTCCGGTAGTGACTTTGAAATATTTATTTATTTAAATATTCTTTGAAATATCTGCAGTAAATTGGACATTCCTTGCAATTTATAACAGAAGCTGCAGCACCTTTAATTCTGAAAGGAGTGTAGAGTTCATTCACCTTCAGAGCAAATGTTTAAAAATAAAGACTTCCATTTATATCGTGCTTCACCACACTGCTCAGAAACATCTCAAAGCACTTCACATACAGTTAATTAATTTTGAAGTGAAATCATTGCCATTCTTTGTTTTTGGTGATGTTGCTTGAGGAAGAAATAAAAATATAAAACTTTATTTACAGCCTTGTGTTTTTCTGATGCGCTTAAAACTTTGCCTTAATTCTCTTAGGTTTATATGATTGGAAGTGCTTGAGTGAATTACTGACTCATAATTCAACCATTGCTCCATGTGAAACATATTGCTCATTTTACAAAGAAAATTCTGTTTTATGGGCCTAACCCTCCATTTTATAGGGATTTGCCTAAACATTTAAGAAGTGTCTGGATTAACTGGAGGATCAGAACGAAATGGAGCATTCATTCCACCGCGGTCTGGTTAAAGATAACAAAAATTGAAAAGCAATGGGAATCTTTCAGTAACTTGAGGCAAACATTTGGGTTTTCAACAAAAAGAATAATTTTGATGCACCTATAGAGGAGAGAATAGCAAAGAGAGAAAGAGAGCGAAAGAAAGTAGAGAGAATGAAAGAGACAGAAAGAGCGATAGAGGGAGATAAAGAGAGGAAAAGAGAAAAAGACAGCAATAGAGGGAGAAAAGAGACTGAGAAAGAAAGAGAGAAAAAGAGAGGAAAAGAGAGAGACAGAAAGAGCAATAGAGGGAGAAAGAAGTGAAAGAGACTAAGAAAGAAAGAGAAAAAGAAAGGGAGGAGGGGAGAGGGGATAAAGAAAGGGAGGAGGGGAGAGGGGATAAAGAAAGGGAGGAGGGGAGAGGGGATAAAGAAAGGGAGGAGGGGAGAGGGGATAAAGAAAGGGAGGAGGGGAGAGGGGATAAAGAAAGGGAGGAGGGGAGAGGGGATAAAGAAAGACAGGAAGAGAAGAGGGGATAAAGAAAGACAGGAAGAGAAGAGAAAGAGCCTGGAGAGTGATAAATAAAGGGGAAAGAGAGGAAAAGAGAGAGACAGAAAGAGCAATAGAGGGAGAAAGAAGTGAAAGAGACTGAGAGAGAAAAAGAAAGGGAGGAGGGAATAAACAAAGAGAGGAAGAGAAGAGAAAGAGAAAAAGGGTGCAGGGAAAAAGAAAGGGAGAAAGAAAGAGGAAGAGAGAGAACGAGAGAGATGAAGAGAAAAAGAGACAGTCAGAATGCCCATGCGCACAGCCGCACGCTGAATCCGTCACCGCTTTGGCTCTGATAAGAAAAACAAATTCAAGTGTGCTTCAAATTCTCGCTGTTGGGGACGTCTTCTCCGGGAAGCCGAACAAGAAAAAACTCCCATAAATTCGCTCAATGCAAACTCGGAGAGGGAGCTGGGTGCGGGTGCGCAGCTCAGAGGGCAGTGCCGGGGCGGAGGAGCCCGGCTGCAGCCTGCAGGCTCCGGGCGGTACCGCGACCATGACCATATGACCATGTCCAGGCCCAGGCTGTCAGACAGCCCGCTGCCGCTGTGAAGAGGCCGGCCAAGGCTCACCATGGCCAGCCTGTACCAGAGCACCGAATCCTCCTCGCCCAACAAATACCTCGCCCTCAAAGACGTGCGGGAAGTCAAGGAGGAGACGACCATAGATGAGAAGCTCTTCCTGCTGGCATGCGAGAAAGGTAACTGCGTTCCAGCCTGAGGGAGGGAGAAACATATTTGTCAAGAATACATAACTGGCGCCTGAGCATAGGCTGCCCTGCAACAACCAGTCTCAGTGCCCGAGTGTCCCTTGGCTGGTACACAGGGAGAGGGGGTGGAGTTCCTCATTTCATGCAGCATTTGGGCGAAAGTCTGCAATTAACGACCTGCTAATGAAACCGCTGGAATCTGTGGCTTCCACATGTGTGATTTCTGAGAAATTAGCTATGGAGAGAAAAAAAAACAAGCATTCTTGCTTTTCATTATGAAGAGAATTTCCCTGAGTAGTTCATTGCAGCATGTATAATAGGATAGATTGCTGATCATGAACCAGGTCGGCAGCAACACTGAAGCTTCACAGGTTTAGGAAGATCCTCTGAACACCAGGAGTGAATTCTAGTCGTAATCATTGTATATCCAATAACAAATGGTGTGTACAGTAACATAATGAATAGTTGGCGTGAAAGAATGTTTTTTGCTTGTGTTTATGCAGCCAAGAGGCGGTGTGACAGTGATGAAAGGGCAGCATTTCAGCTATGTGCATCTTATAAATGTCTTAGTCCGCAGTAGCTGAATAAACTGCTGTGTGCAGGGGCCCTGGATGTGTCAGCGAATGACAAGACAGCAATCCAATGGAGAGATTCAGATGACAAAAGATTAGGAGAGCACATCTTACTTGGTTTATCATCAGCTGAATTTCAGGATTAGATTGCTGCCTGTAATTCATAGGGAGCCGGCAGTATTATTTAGAATATTCAGATGTGAATTGTTGACCTTTTTTCATAACTAACATTGACAGCTGGCAGATTTGATGTCACAAGTTCTTCATTAAGTTAGCATCATATGAACTGGTGCCCCTCACAGTGTGACCTACCTCATAGAATATGGTGTTAGCTGTGGTTCAGTGGGCAGCACTCTCACCTCTGAGTCAGAAGGTTGTGGGTTCAAGTCCCACTCCATGAGACTTCAGCACAAAAATCCAGGCTGACATTCCACTGCAGTACTGAGGGAGTGCTGCATTGTCAGAGGTGCCGTCTTTCGGATGAGATGTTAGACTGAGGCCCCGTCTGTCCTCTCAGGTGGATGTAAAAGATCCCATGGTGCTATTTTGAAGAAGAGCAGGGGAGTTGTCCCCGGTATCCTGGCCAATATTTATCCCTCAATCAACATAATTAAAAACAGATTATCTGGTCATGATCACATTGTTGTTTGTGGGAGCTTGCTGTGCGCAGATTGGCTGCTGTGTTTCCTACCCTACAACAGTGACTACACTCCAAAAGTACTTCATTGACTGTAAAGTGCTTTGGGGGTGTCCTGAGTTTGTGAAAGGTGCTATATCTTTTTCTTTTGGTCATTCATTACAGTGAATTACACACAATCTTGCACTATATAGATTGTAAATAATTAGTTTTTCTGCCATTTAATTCAATTTTTAATAAGGAAATAAAATTTAAGCAAAGTACTGGAAATATTAAATAAAAACAGAAAATGCTGGAAATACTCAGCAGGTCAGGCACCACCTGTGGAGAGAGAAACAGAGTTAACGTTTCAGGTCGATGTCTTTTCATCATAAATAAAATTTCCTTATTAAAGACTTCCAATTATGTGATAATACAAGAGGATTGTAGTGCAATAATGTCATGGTGTACTTCATCATGGCCGTGACTGGTTCATTACAGATCAACTGAACTGAAGGAACATAATGAGTCTCTTGGGTGCTGCAACAACATTCTATTCCTATTCTTGCTGAAGCAATGTTTTTGTCACTTTCTTTGGTCTCGTAGAGCTTTGTTACTTTGGGCAGATGTTCATACTCTGTGACCACAGTTTGTTAGCTAATTGCTGTTGTCCATCACTGGACTCCAGGCACATTTGGGTTTCTGCTATCAGCTGCATTATTCCACAGCCATGCACCATACCTGATGCTGAAAAATTATTTTGCTAATCGTCCAAACATCCTTTACCCCCGCCTCCTTCCTATGTGCTGTTTCTCTTCCCCCTCCCTCGCACTTCCTTGACCCTCCACCTCCTCTCCTTCTTACCTTTTCCCCCTCCTCCCTCTCCTCCATTTCCCCCTCTGCTCACATCCCCTTTCTCCCTTTTCCTTCCACCCCATTCCTACTCTCCTCTTCTGCCCTTTGCCCTTCCCTTATTCTTCTCCCTCCCCGCCTCTCTCTGCTCTCTTTCCTCCCCTCATCTCAGTGCTTCTCCCTCTACCCCTCTACCGTTGCTACGGTGACAGAGGGAGGGAATTGAGTTTCTTTCAGTTGGAATGCCTGTCCAATTAATCTTGAACGAACAATAGCACAGGCCAAAGGGGGAGTTCAAAAATATTTGGAGAACTTTCCAAACTTTCACCATCAGCTCCGAGGTTGCTGGAGCCATTACTCTAAGCATGATCTCCAAGGCCTGCTGCTATTAAACTGTGCCTCCACTCTGCTCAGACTAACTAGCCTCCATTGGTGAGTCTGCCTACAAAACAACAACAACAATAACTTGCATTGATATAACGCCTTTAATGTAGTAAAACAACTCGAGGCGCTTCATAGGAGCATAATCAGACAAAAATTGACACTGAGCCAAATAAGGATTTATTAGGATGGGTGATTAAAAGCTTGGTCAAAGAAATAGGTTTTAAGGAGAACATAAGAACATAAGAAATAGGAGCAGGAGTAGGCCAATCGGCCCCTCGAGCCTGCTCCACCATTCAATAAGATCATGGCTGATCTGATCCTAACCTCAAATCTACTATCACTCTACATCCCACCCGAACCCATGTGAACTTCTGGGAGAGGCAAAAAACCAGATAAAAAACCCAATGGCCAATTTGGGAGAAAAAAATCTGGGAAATTCCTCTCCGACCCATCCAGGTGATCAAAACTCGTCCAGGAGATCACTGTCCCTATATTTTCTACAGTACTTACCTTCTGTAAAAGGTGATCTCCACCCCAGCCAGGAACAGGAATAGAACCATCTCCTGAAATCTAACACATAATTAGAACACAAGAAGTAGGAGCAGAACCAGGCTACACAGCCCCTGGGCCTGCTCCGTTACCCACAGGGCCATGACCGTTCCGAATATAGACTCGTGTCCAATTTCCTGCCCGCTCCCCGTAACCCCTAATTCCCTTTACTTTTAAGAAACTGTCTATTTCTGTTTTAAATTTATTTAATGATGTAGCTTCCACAGCTTTCTGGGGCAGCAAATTCCACAGACCTACTACCCTCTGAGTGAAGAAGTTTCTCCTCATCTCAGTTTTGAAAGAGCAGCCACTTATTCTAAGATTATGCCCCCTAGTTCTATTTTCACCCATCATTGGGAACATCCTCACCACACCCACCCGATCAAGCCCCTTCACAATCTTATATGTTTCAATAAGATCGCCTCTCATTCTTCTGAACTCCAATGAGTAGAGTCCCAATCTACTCAACCTCTCCTCATATGTCCACCCCCTCATCCCCGGGATTAACCGAGTGAACATTCTTTGTACTGACTCGAGAGCAAGTATGTCCTTTCTTAAGTATGGACACCAAAACTGTATGCAGTATTCCAGGTGCGGTCTCACCAATACCTTGTACAACTGCAACAATACCTCCCTGTTTTTATATTCTATCCCCCTAGCAATAAAAGCCAACATTCCATTGGCCTTCTTGATCACTTGCTGCACCTGCATACTAACTTTTTGAGTTTCGTGCACCAGGACCCCCAGATCCCTTTGTACTACAGTACTTTCCAGTTTCTTGCCATTAAGATAATAACTTGCTCTATGATTTTTCCTGCCAAAGTGCATAACCTCACACTTTCCAGTATTGTATTCCATCTGCCAAATCTCTGCCCACTTACTTAGACTGTCTATGTCCCTTTGCAGGTTTTTTATGTCCTCCTCACTCACTACTTTCCTTCCCATCTTTGTATCATCTGCAAACTTTGATATGTTACACTCGGTCCCCTCCTCCAAATCATTAATATAGATTGTAAAGAGTTGGGGACCCAGCACTGACCCCTGCGGAACTCCACTAGTTACTGATTGCCAGTCTGAGAACGAACCATTTATCCCAACTCTCTGCTTTCTGTTAGATAGCCAATCCTCCACCCATGCCAGAATATTACCCCCAATCCCATGATTTTTTATCTTGAGTAATAATCTTTTGTGTGGCACCTTGTCAAATGCCTTTTGGAAGTCTAAATACACTACGTCCACTGGTTCCCTTTTATCCACCCTGTATGTTACTTCCTCAAAGAACTCAAGCAAATTTGTCAAACATGACTTCCCCTTCATAAAACCATGCTGACTTTGTCCTATTAAATTATGTTTATCCAAATGTCCCGTTACTGTCTCCTTAATAATGGACTCTAAAATTTTACCAACCACAGATGTTAGGCTAACAGGTCTATAGTTTCCAGCCTTCTGCCTACTGCCCTTTTTAAATAAGGGTGTTACATTAGCAGTTTTCCAATCTGCCGGGACCTTTGCTGAGTCCAGGGAGTTTTGGAAAATTATTACCAATGCATCCACAATCCCTACCGCCACTTCCCTCAAGACCCTAGGATGTAAGCCATCAGGTCCAGGGGATTTATCCGCCTTGAGTCCCATTATTTTACCAAGTACCACTTCCTTAGTGATTTTAATCGTATTTAGCTCCTCCCCCCCCTATAGCCCCCTGTTTGTCCAGTGTTGGGATATTCTTAGTGTCCTCTACTGTAAAGACTGACACAAAATAATTGTTCAGTGTTTTTGCCATCTCCATATTACCCACCATTAATTTCCCGGTCTCATCCTCTAAGGGACCAACATTTACTTTAGCCACCCTTTTTCTTTTTATACAACTATAGAAACTTTTGCTATCTGTTTTAATATTTTTTGCTAATTTACTTTCATAATCTATCTTCCCTTTCTTAATCAATCTTTTAGTTATTTTTGCTGTCTTTTAAAGACTTCCCAATCTTCTATCCTCCCACTAGATTTGGCTACCTTATATGCCCTTGTTTTTAGTCGGATACTATCCTTAATTACTTTACTTAGCCACGGATGGCTATCTTTTCTTTTACACCCTTTTTTCCTCAGTGGAATATATATTTTTTGGAAGTTGAAAAATAACTCCTTAAATGTACACCACTTATCATGTACCGTCTTACCCTTTAATCTATTTTCCCAGTCCACTCTAATCAATTCCGCTCTCATACCTTCATAGTCTCCTTTATTCAAGCTCAGCACGCTTGTTTGAGATCCAACCTTCTCACCCTCTAATTGAATATGGAATTCAACCATGTTATGGTCACTCATTCCAAGGGGATCCTTTACTGGGATATTTTTAATTAATCCTGTCTCATTACACAGGACCAAATCTAAGGTTGCTTGTCCCCTGGTCGGTTCAGTTACATACTGCTCAAGAAACCCATCCCTAATACACTCAGTGAACTCATCCTCAAGGCTGCCCTGCCCAATTTGATTTGTCCAGTTAATATGATAGTTAAAATCCCCCATAATTATAGCTGTTCCCTTATTACAAGCCTCAACTATTTCCTGATTAATACTCCGTCCAACAGAGTTGCAACTGTTCGGAGGCCTATAGACTACGCCCACTAGTGTTTTTTTCCCCTTATTATTCCGTATCTCCACCCAAACTGTTTCACTATCCTGATCCTTTGACCCAATATCATTTCTCTGTATTACAGTGATTCCTTCCTTTATTAACATAGCCACCCCACCTCCCCTTCCTTCCTGCCTGTCCTTCCTGATTGTTAAATAACCTGGTATATTTAATTCCCAGTCATGGTCACCCTGCAGCCATGTTTCTGTAATGGCCACAAGATCATACCCATATGTAGTTATTTGTGCTGTTAACTCGTCCATTTTGTTACGAATGCTATGTGCATTCAGATAAGAACTTTCAAATATGTTTTGTGACACTTAGTTCCTGCTTTTTCCCCTTTTACTACTTTACCTTTTACTCCATACCTTCTGTCCCTTCCTGACACGCTCTGTTTTTTAATTCCCCCACTGCTACCTAAGTCTATGACCTTCTCCGTAGTCATTTTTATTATTTGCTCTCTAGAAACCTCCCCCCCACTAATTCGTTTAAAGCCCTCTAAAGCCCTAGTTATATGATTTGTGTCTTAAAGGAGGAGGGAGAGGTGTAGTGAGGGAATTTCAGAGCTTAGGGTCTAGACGGCTGAAGCCATGGCCACCAATGCTGTGGCGAAGGCAGTGGGGGATGCACAAGAGGCCAGAGTTGGAAAAACGCAGAGTTCTTGGAGGGTTGTAGGGCTGGAGGAGGTTACAGAGATAGCGAGGGGTGAGGCCATGGCTGGATTTGAAAACAAACATGACAATTTTAAAATTGAGGCGCTGGTGGACTAGGAGCCAATGTAGGTCAGTGAGCACAGAGGCGATGAGTAAACGGGACTTGGTGCATATATGTTCAATATGTGGATGACTGCAAACCTGAAAGAATAGCTGGGGTCAAGAGATTAACTTTTAGGGGGCTGGAAGTCCCACCATGCTGGAGATGTGCCTCACATCTGCAAAAGTGGAAAATATAGTCCAGCTAGTCTTTGATTTGCCAGTCTCAATAAATTCTGGGCATTGTAGGGCCAGTTGCTTATCATGAGCTGTAGAAAACTGTCACCTTGAGTCTCTACAGCTGAGAGTGATATGCCCCAGGATTCTCAGAAAGGCACAGGCCTTCAACAGAGACCATTTTAAACACACAAAATGCTCCTGCACTGACGAGTTTAATTTTTATAAATTTTGTATTTCTTTGGTTTGTTTTTTTCCAGTAATTATTTTATCAATGTAGCTAGAATCCAAGATGGCAGCTGAAAGGATTTTCAAGAAATATTTGGAGTGATTAATTGATTCCCCCTGTTTTGGTAGCATTTCCTCTCTGCTTAATTAAAGGAAGGCGAGGACTGCTGGATCAGGAGGTAAGTGCCTCTCCACTTACCTGCTGGATCCAGAGTTCCTGCCTCGCCAACCCCCCGTGATCGCACACCCCCTGACCCCACCACTCTGCTCCCTGACCCCCCACCCCCACCCCACGAGGACTCCAGCCTCTGATCCCCAGCCCTCGACCCCCACCCCCTCTGGCCTACGATCCGGCCTTCGCCCTCCCCGCGCCCCAACCGCCATCCTTCAGCCCCTCCACAATCGCCATCCTTCGAATCCTCCACAATCGCCATCCTTCGAGCCCTCTACGATCGCCAACCTTCGAGCCCTCTACGATTGCCACCCTTCGAGTCCTCCACAATCGCCATCCTTCAACCCCTCCACGATCGCCACCCTTCGAGTCCTCCACAATCGCCATCCTTCAACCCCTCCACAATCGCCATCCTTCAAATCCTCCACAATCGCCACCCTTCGAGTCCTCCACAATCGCCATCCTTCAATCCCTCCACAATCGCCATCCTTCAATCCCTCCACAATCGCCATCCTTCAATCCCTCCACAATCGCCATCCTTCAATCCCTCCACAATCGCCATCCTTCGAGCCCTCCACAATCGCCATCCTTCGAGTCCTCCACAATCGCCATCCTTCAAGTCCTCCACAATCGCCATCCTTCGAATCCTCCACAATCGCCATCCTTCGAGCCCTCCACAATCGCCATCCTTCGAGCCCTCCACAATCGCCATCCTTCGAATCCTCCACAATCGCCATCCTTCAATCCCTCCACAATCGCCATCCTTCAATCCCTCCACAATCACCATCCTTCGAGTCCTCCACAATCGCCATCCTTCAAGTCCTCCACAATCGCCATCCTTCGAGTCCTCCACAATCGCCATCCTTCGAACCCTCCACGATCGCCATCCTTCGAGCCCTCCACGATCGCCATCCTTCAAATCCTCCACAATCGCCATCCTTCGAGCCCTCCACAATCGCCATCCTTCGAGTCCTTCACAATTGCCATCCTTCGAGCCCTCCATAATCGCCATCCTTCGAATCCTCCACAATCGCCATCCTTCGAGCCCTCCACAATCACCATCCTTCGAGTCCTCCACAATCGCCATCCTTCGAATCCTCCACAATCGCCATCCTTCGAGCCCTCTACGATCGCCAACCTTCGAGTCCTCCACGATCGCCATCCTTCGAGTCCTCCACAATCGCCATCCTTCGAGTCCTCCACAATCGCCATCCTTCGAGTCTTCCACAATCGCCATCCTTCGACCCCTCCACAATCGCCATCCTTCGAGCCCTCCACGATCGCCAACCTTCGAGCACTCTACGATTGCCACCCTTCGAGTCCTCCACAATCGCCATCCTTCAATCCCTCCACAATCGCCATCCTTCGAGTCCTCCATAATCGCCATCCTTCGAGCCCTCCACAATCGCCATCCTTCGAATCCTCCACAATCGCCATCCTTCGAGCCCTCCACAATCACCATCCTTCGAGTCCTCCACAATCGCCATCCTTCGAATCCTCCACAATCGCCATCCTTCGAGCCCTCTACGATCGCCAACCTTCGAGTCCTCCACAATCGCCATCCTTCGAGTCCTCCACAATCGCCATCCTTCGAGTCTTCCACAATCGCCATCCTTCGACCCCTCCACAATCGCCATCCTTCGAGTCCTCCACAATCGCCATCCTTCGAACCCTCCACGATCGCCATCCTTCGAGCCCCCTACGATCGCCATCCTTCAAATCCTCCACAATCGCCACCCTTCGAGTCCTCCACAATCGCCATCCTTCAATCCCTCCACAATCGCCATCCTTCAATCCCTCCACAATCGCCATCCTTCAATCCCTCCACAATCGCCATCCTTCGAGTCCTCCACAATCGCCATCCTTCGAGCCCTCCACAATCGCCATCCTTCGAATCCTCCACAATCGCCATCCTTCGAGCCCTCTACGATCGCCAACCTTCGAGTCCTCCACAATCGCCATCCTTCGAGTCCTCCACAATCGCCATCCTTCGACCCCTCCACAATCGCCATCCTTCGAGCCCTCCACGATCGCCAACCTTCGAGCACTCTACGATTGCCACCCTTCGAGTCCTCCACAATCGCCATCCTTCAACCCCTCCACGATCGCCACCCTTCGAGTCCTCCATAATCGCCATCCTTCAACCCCTCCACAATCGCCATCCTTCAACCCCTCCACAATCGCCATCCATCAAATCCTCCACAATCGCCACCCTTCGAGTCCTCCACAATCGCCATCCTTCAATCCCTCCACAATCGCCATCCTTCAATCCCTCCACAATCGCCACCCTTCGAGTCCTCCACAATCGCCATCCTTCAACCCCTCCACAATCGCCATCCTTCAACCCCTCCACAATCACCATCCTTCAAATCCTCCACAATCGCCATCCTTCGCGCCCTCCACAATCGCCATCCTTCGAGTCCTTCACAATCGCCATCCTTCGAGCCCTCCATAATCGCCATCCTTCGAGCCCTCCACAATCGCCATCCTTCGAATCCTCCACAATCGCCATCCTTCGAGCCCTCCACAATCACCATCCTTCGAGTCCTCCACAATCACCATCCTTCGAGTCCTCCACAATCGCCATCCTTCGAATCCTCCACAATCGCCATCCTTCGAGCCCGCTACGATCGCCACCCTTCGAATCCTCCACAATCGCCATCCTTCGAATCCTCCACAATCTCCACCCTTCGAATCCTCCACAATCGCCACCCTTCGAGCTCTCCACAATCTCCACCCTTCGAATCCTCCACAATCGCCATCCTTCGAGTCCTCCACAATCGCCATCCTTCGAATCCTCCACAATCGCCATCCTTCGAATCCTCCACAATCGCCATCCTTCGAGCCCTCCACAATCGCCATCCTTCGAATCCTCCACAATCGCCATCCTTCGAATCCTCCACAATCGCCATCCTTCGAATCCTCCACAATCGCCATCCTTCGAGTCTTCCACAATCGCCATCCTTCAACCCCTCCACGATCGCCACCCTTCGAGTCCTCCACAATCGCCATCCTTCAACCCCTCCACAATCACCATCCTCCACAATCGCCACCCTTCGAGTCCTCCACAATCGCCATCCTTCAATCCCTCCACAATCGCCATCCTTCAATCCCTCCACAATCGCCATCCTTCAATCCCTCCACAATCGCCATCCTTCGAGTCCTCCACAATCGCCATCCTTCGAGTCCTCCACAATTGCCATCCTTCGAGCCCTCCACAATTGCCATCCTTCGAATCCTCCACAATCGCCATCCTTCGAGCCCTCCACAATCACCATCCTTCGAGTCCGCCACAATCGCCATCCTTCGAATCCTCCACAATCGCCATCCTTCGAGCCCTCTACGATCGCCAACCTTCGAGTCCTCCACGATCGCCATCCTTCGAGTCCTCCACAATCGCCATCCTTCGAATCCTCCACAATCGCCATCCTTCGAATCCTCCACAATCGCCATCCTTCGAGTCTTCCACAATCGCCATCCTTCAACCCCTCCACGATCGCCACCCTTCGAGTCCTTCACAATCGCCATCCTTCAACCCCTCCACAATCACCATCCTCCACAATCGCCACCCTTCGAGTCCTCCACAATCGCCATCCTTCAATCCCTCCACAATCGCCATCCTTCAATCCCTCCACAATCGCCATCCTTCAATCCCTCCACAATCGCCATCCTTCGAGTCCTCCACAATCGCCATCCTTCGAGTCCTCCACAATTGCCATCCTTCGAGCCCTCCACAATTGCCATCCTTCGAATCCTCCACAATCGCCATCCTTCGAGCCCTCCACAATCACCATCCTTCGAGTCCGCCACAATCGCCATCCTTCGAATCCTCCACAATCGCCATCCTTCGAGCCCTCTACGATCGCCAACCTTCGAGTCCTCCACGATCGCCATCCTTCGAGTCCTCCACAATCGCCATCCTTCGAGTCTTCCACAATCGCCATCCTTCGACCCCTCCACAATCGCCATCCTTCGAGTCCTCCACAATCGCCATCCTTCGAACCCTCCACGATCGCCATCCTTCGAGCCCTCCACGATCGCCATCCTTCAAATCCTCCACAATCGCCATCCTTCGAGCCCTCCACAATCGCCATCCTTCGAGTCCTTCACAATCGCCATCCTTTGAGCCCTCCATAATCGCCATCCTTCGAATCCTCCACAATCGCCATCCTTCGAGCCCTCCACAATCACCATCCTTCGAGTCCTCCACAATCGCCATCCTTCGAATCCTCCACAATCGCCATCCTTCGAGCCCTCTACGATCGCCAACCTTCGAGTCCTCCACGATCGCCATCCTTCGAGTCCTCCACAATCGCCATCCTTCGAGTCCTCCACAATCGCCATCCTTCGAGTCTTCCACAATCGCCATCCTTCAACCCCTCCACAATCGCCATCCTTCAACCCCTCCACGATCGCCACCCTTCGAGTCCTCCACAATCGCCATCCTTCAACCCCTCCACAATCGCCATCCTTCAACCCCTCCACAATCACCATCCATCAAATCCTCCACAATCGCCACCCTTCGAGTCCTCCACAATCGCCATCCTTCAATCCCTCCACAATCGCCATCCTTCAATCCCTCCACAATCGCCACCCTTCGAGTCCTCCACAATCGCCATCCTTCAACCCCTCCACAATCGCCATCCTTCAACCCCTCCACAATCACCATCCTTCAAATCCTCCACAATCGCCATCCTTCAATCCCTCCACAATCGCCATCCTTCAATCCCTCCACAATCGCCATCCTTCGAGTCCTCCACAATCGCCATCCTTCGAGCCCTCCACAATCGCCATCCTTCGAGTCTTCCACAATCGCCATCCTTCGACCCCTCCACAATCGCCATCCTTCGAGTCCTCCACAATCGCCATCCTTAGAACCCTCCACGATCGCCATCCTTCGAGCCCTCTACGATCGCCATCCTTCAAATCCTCCACAATCGCCATCCTTCGAGCCCTCCACAATCGCCATCCTTCGAGTCCTTCACAATCGCCATCCTTCGAGCCCTCCATAATCGCCATCCTTCGAATCCTCCACAATCGCCATCCTTCGAGCCCTCCACAATCACCATCCTTCGAGTCCTCCACAATCGCCATCCTTCGAATCCTCCACAATCGCCATCCTTTGAGCCCGCTACGATCGCCACCCTTCGAATCCTCCACAATCGCCATCCTTCGAATCCTCCACAATCTCCACCCTTCGAATCCTCCACAATCTCCACCCTTCGAATCCTCCACAATCGCCATCCTTCGAGTCCTCCACAATCGCCATCCTTCGAATCCTCCACAATCGCCATCCTTCGAGCCCTCCACAATCGCCATCCTTCGAATCCTCCACAATCGCCATCCTTCGAATCCTCCACAATCGCCATCCTTCGAATCCTCTACAATCGCCATCCTTCGAATCCTCCACAATCGCCACCCTTCGAATCCTCCACAATCGCCACCCTTCGAATCCTCCACAATCGCCGCCCTTCGAGCTCTCCACAATCGCCACCCTTCGAATCCTCCACAATCGCCACCCTTCGAATCCTCCACAATCGCCACCCTTCGAATCCTCCACAATCTCCACCCTTCGAATCCTCCACAATCTCCACCCTTCGAATCCTCCACAATCGCCACCCTTCGAATCCTCCACAATCGCCACCCTTCGAATCCTCCACAATCGCCACCCTTCGAATCCTCCACAATCGCCACCCTTCGAATCCTCCACAATCGCCACCCTTCGCATCCTCCACAATCGCCACCCTTCGAATCCTCCACAATCGCCACCCTTCGAGCTCTCCACAATCTCCACCCTTCGAATCCTCCACAATCGCCACCCTTCGAGCTCTCCACAATCTCCACCCTTCGAATCCTCCACAATCGCCACCCTTCGAATCCTCCACAATCGCCATCCTTCGAGCTCTCCACAATCGCCATCCTTCAACCCCTCTACGATCTCCATCATCCGATTTCCGGCGCCCCCCTGCCACCACCACCCCTCCCAATCTCTCCCTCTCCTCTGCAGCCTGGTGCAGCAGGCTTACCCGCCCGACAGCCAGCCAGCCTCTCCATCTGGCTGGATGCGGGCGGGAAACTGACGAGCTAACTGTTAATCAGGGCCTGAGGGAAACCTGTACTCCCGGGTTTCCCGACCGCATTGCAACACCCCACCCTCCACCCCTGCTCCCTACCAGCCTCCAAGAGAAGGGATTTGGATAAGTACTTGAAGAGGAACATTTTTGCAGGGCTACGGGGGGGAAAAGCAGGGGAGTGGGTCTAATTGGATAACTCTTTCAAAGAGCCGGCACAGGTCGAATGGCTTTCTTCTGTGCTTCATCATTCCATGATTCGATGATTCTAAGATCAAATTTCGGCTTCTATTATCTATATAAACTTGTCACGCTGTAATTACACCCTCCTGCCTCTCTTCATTGCTAGTGCTGTAGCATTATTTTTGTGATGATGCAGTTTTAAAAACGAGAGGGAAATTGCCTGAGGAGAGCGAACCACTTACAATCTCAACTAGCAAGGAAGATTGACTCGTGTATGTGAGTCTGTAAGAAAGCTGCTTCCGACATGTGTAGCTTTATTGCTGAAAAAAACCTCACATTTACAGTATAAATCTGATGACGATGGGTGGTTGAAGGAGCCTCCAATTCCCTGGAGCTAACAGTAGTCTGAGAGTTTAATACAAGCTGAGTATTGATGATGGCATAAACTATATGAGCAAAGTTTCAGTGTTCTGTGGGTGGCATTTGAATGTTGAAATTAAATGTCAGCCTATTGCTCACTCTACCCTCTGCTAACTTTTAAAGTAAAATATCAGTAAAATGAAAAATATTACTGCTGGTTAAAAGCAGCACTGACTGAGATTAATTTAATTAAGGGCTGTGAGAAAGTATTGTGGCATCCAAATTGTACACTCTCGGGAGCCGCAAGCCTACATTTCGTTGTACTGCACTTGTGCACTAACAATGACAATAAAAGTTGATTTGATTTGATTTGATTTATCGCATGGTTTGCAGGAGGTTAGACTAAAGGATTTTTTTTTTCAGCGGGTAGTCAAATTCTAAACTCAATTAGAGCACATTATACACAGAGAATGCACAACCAGGAGCAGCGGAAGAAATAGTTTATTCCACAGGTAAGGAAGACCTTATATTGTGCGGTTAACATAGACACACATGAGTTGAAAATGTGCACCTTATGAGTGGAATAAAGTTTTTTATTACCTGCTGCCCATTGTATTTTCTGTTTGGACTACAAACATGAGGATAATTTCATTACGCTCTAATAACCGGCACAATTCTCACTCCGAAAACTACAGTATACAGTCGTTTATAAGTTTTGTTTTACTATTAAGTAATTAAAGAGTTATGGATTACCCTCAACTGGCATTACTGTACTTAATCAAGCATCTTCCACCATCCATTTAACACAACATTCTTCAGGTGAGTACCCAATTATACTGCACATTTCTTGATTTTTTTTATTTTTGTTTGTTAAAAATAGTCTCGGTAGATATAGCTCTCCATTATCTGGAATTTTTTATCAACCGGCACCATCCCGGTCCCGTCGGTGCCCGATACCAAAGAGTTTCCTATATGCATTGCTACAAGCACAGATGGTTGCTTAACTCTTCCCTTTTATTTAATTTGCCTTTCATGTCTTTCAGACTAACCATCATCTGGAATAGCCATGACTAAAGTATTAAACATGTAGCTGTCTTAGCACAGAGTCTACTTCTCTCATGAGTTAGTCATAGTGCAAAATAACAACAGCTTGCGTTTATACCACGCCTTTTAATGTAGTAAAATGTTCCAAGGCGCTTCATAGGAGGGAATTCCAATGCTTGGTGCCTAGGCAGCTGAAGGCACGGCCGCTAATGGTGGGCCGAAGGAAATCGGGGGTGCACAAGAGGCTAGAATTGGAGGATCGCAGGGTTCTCGGAGCGTTGTAAGGCTGGAGGAGGTTACAGAGATATGGAGGAGCGAGGCCCTGGAGGGATTTGAACACGAGGATGAAAATTTTAAATTTGAGGCAATGCTGGACCGGGAGCCATTGTTAGTTAGCGAGCACAGGGGTGACCATTTTCAAGTTCTGTCGTTGAAAGAGGGGCCACTCTTGCTGCTTCAGTACTGTACATTGTCCATGTGTGTGAAACTACCACTCGAAGACTTTCAAGTTCATGGCAGAGACCCGCCTCAATTAGCAACCTTGCTCGAGAGAAGCCATAAGGGTATGGAAACAACAGAAAGGTCAAATCGGGAAAATAAAGATGCTCTTCTTGGGGATGGGGTTAAAGTACACTATTGAAGCAGAACAGCGACAGCTTTACTTTGCATCTGACACGTGTTATTACTGATTTAGAGGTTTGTGATGTTTACGTTGGGTGTGCCAAGAGGAAAGTGTTCCATTCTGAAGCACTGTTATGTCTCCTCTTTGACAGATGCCCTCTGCCCTAAACGTCATCGCAAATTATTGTTTTATTTTATGCAGAATACTTGTATTTTAATATTGTATTGCATTGCCTAAAGTGTTTAACATTTGTCGCTTGGAACATTTCAGGAGACAATTACATGGTCAAAAAACTCCTCGATGAGAAGTTCAGTGAGCTGAATATAAACTGCGTGGATGTGCTGGGGAGGAATGCAGTTACCATTGCAATTGAAAATGAGAATCTGGATATCCTGCAGCTTCTCTTGGAACGTGGCTGTCAGGTGCCAATATTTATCATTGCTAAAGGTGTTTTTATAGTGGCTATTTTAAATGTAAATTTTAAAACGTTGTGTAACTTTCCATTTGTTCCAGACTACGGATGCACTGCTGGTGGCGATTGGCTCCGAGGTTGTCGGTGCTGTTGATATTCTTCTCAATCATCGTCCCAGGCGATCGTCCAAACCAACTATAGCAGTTAGTGAATTTTGGTTACTTTTACGTTCTGTGTAATCATCCTTTCCTTCTTTCAGCTCCGCTGTATCATACACCATTTTCCAGCTCAGAGGTGGCTAGATGACCTTCTGCTGTATCTCTTCTATTGACTCTCTTGTGAATGTTAGGCACATCAATTTTCGTGCCTTTACCTGCTTCTTATTTATCCTTGAGAAAGTGCTTTGCTTCCAACAAGCTCTGTCCCTGGACAGTTCCACTATAATTGGAAACCTATAATTGGAAACCTATCATAAGGTGAATCATTTTGAAAGGGCCGGGGGCTAGAAATGAAAAGCAGAGCTGTGGTCTGGCTCTGAGGCAGAATAGAGTAGTACATAAACATGCTGTTGCTATCCTGCCCGTGCTGTGTAATTATTAACAGATGACATAATTTTTATAGACTCCAGTTTCATTATAAAACTCCACATTTAAAATGTGGATTATGCAATGTGTAGATGAGAAAATAAGCTAGCTAAATGCTCCACGGCATCGCACATTAGAATATATTCTAGTAGACTGACTTTTGAACAGCAATATGCTGCAAATTATAGAATATAGGTTCATAGCCACGACTACCCAAACAGTGAATTATTGATCTCGGCCAGGCTGTTCTGGTGAAGCACAAAACAGAAGCCAAACAGCTCTCCACTGGATGCTCTGGTGCACTCCTCAGTGGCAATTCAAAGAAGAGCACAGGTACAGGCGGGAGGAGGTTGCCTGTTTACCCGCTTGATTGTGGGTAGCGTATGGGTTGGGAGAGCAAAGACAGAGAGAGAAAAGTTTTTTAAATATTTAACGTTTTTGGTAAATTTGTTGTGTTTAATCAAAGGTATATCCTATTATAGTAAAATAAGTTTTTTTTTAAAAAACCTTTGCCTCATCAAAGGAAATAAGTCTTGCCAGTTTTTAAAAAACTGGCTTCAAACTAAAAGGGAAAAACCTTCATCTCTGCCCCAGGCTAAACCGCAGTGACCTATATGGCTAATATAGCACTTGCAATTAAACTAATAAACAGTGAAAGGTCTATTTGAAATGCTAACTAAATAGGATTTTCCACATCACTTTTTTGTGCGAGCACAGCATAACTAAAAGTGAGGTAGAATTCGTGGAAAAATATTACTTATTTAATTTGGCTCCAGTTCCAGATGTTTACAGACGAATCAATGCAGACGAATCAATGCAGATTTTGTGTAACATTAGCAAGTACAGACCATTGATTAATCCTTCCCTTCTGGAATGAACAGCAACTGCATACAGTTAGCACAACAAATACTATCGCTAGCTCTTGAACCCTTACTCTGCTGAATAAACAGGGCCCTGGACAGTTACATAACAAGTACTGTTTCTGCCACTTGCAATGTTGACTAAACAGAAATTTTGTACAATTAATTACACCAGTAAATCTACATTGAATTTTCCAAAACAACTGTCTCTGCCACTTATGCAATCATTTTGCTGAATAAACAGGGACTCCATACAGTTTCATATATAATGCCCCTTCTGTAATAACCCACTGAGCAAGTAGAGTTACACAATAAATGATTATCCTCTTGCTTCAATCCTTACCCTGCTGAATTATTGCAGTCCATTAATACTTTGACTCATCCCTTTAGAAAGAATGGGGGAAAAATTCGGTATCGCCCTGTTTAGGGCGCCGTTATCGGCCGTGCGCAAAGTTTAGCGCCTGGCGCTAATTATCGCTTCCGACAGCAAACTTGGCTTTTATCGCCCCTGGAGTTGATTGGAGCGCTAAATCAGGCGCTTCACACTTGTCTTAAGGCGCAAACGCCGAGGAGTGAGGCGCTACCTCAGAGTGCTGGCGAAGCAAGGAAGGGCAAATCAAAATAAACCTGCAAAGTGCTGCTCAGTACTCAAAACCCCTTCACACAGCGTTGAATCTCTCCAGAAGTCTCTCTCTCTCAGAATGCGTGGTGCAAAAATATCACCGACAAAAAAAGGCAGGAAGTGGTCGCCTTTAAATAGCGCTCCCCCAGTCCTTTTCTG
Source organism: Somniosus microcephalus (assembly GCF_052327205.1). NCBI lineage: Eukaryota > Metazoa > Chordata > Chondrichthyes > Squaliformes > Somniosidae > Somniosus > Somniosus microcephalus. The sequence goes on along the minus strand of NC_140992.1, from coordinate 28,447,310 downwards.
ACAGCATAACGCTCCCCTCAACCTGTCGTTGCTAGCGGCAGGCGGTAAGGCAGGGGGCGCCACTCAATATCTGGTCTGGGGCGCTAACGGGGCGTTGCGCACTCGAATTACATCACAATCTGCCGGCGCAGGAGATCGTGGCGGAAGTGTTCAGCGCTGCCGCAAAATGTCTAGTTAATTTCGCGAGCGGCACAAACATCGCCGCGCCCGGCCTCTAGTTGCTTTGCGCCCCAATTGGCGCCCTCTTAAGGCGCTAACCGGAGGCGCAAACAACTGCAATATCTCATAGAGATAGTTTCTGCAAAATCTTTTCAAGAAAAACATCTCTTTTTAAATCTAGTGGTCATTTATACTTTTTAACCAGTTTTTCTACAAAACAATGGGATTTATTACTGGCTTAAAAAAAAACACTTGGTAAATATGTACAATTCAGACTTAAATTGAAACACGTATTGGGCCTCATTTTCAGTCTGTGGTGTAGGGTGATTGTTTTCCTGTGCTATGTCTTGAGCATTCGACATGTAATCTATTAAATGTGGTATTACCTTATTTTTAGCAAAGGTTGAAAGACCCCCCTACTAAATTGCCTCATATGTCTGCTTGTGCATCACTGTCATGTGTTGAATAATATGTACTAAAGATAGAATTTTCTTGAACGTTACATTACTGTAGGTGATATACATATCTGTTATAAAGTAAATTTGGTGTGTGTGTGAAGGAGAGAGAACAAAAAAATTACATTGGGGGAGAAATTTAACTTACGGCCTCCCTTGAGCCTGTAAAATGGGTGTTACTCCTCCGAATGTTGCGTGATCTCTTGTGTGATCTGCACTGGAAGTTCGCCCAATGCCATATTGAGTCAGGCACATTTTAGTCGTCCTGGGGGCTTGCCTGAAACTGGTGGGGACTAATGAATATGTATGAGGGGCCTACACCTATTTAAGGACCCTACTGCTAAATTCAGCCTCCTGAGTGCTGGGTTCTCCTATTCCAAAATGAGTTAATACACCAGCAAAAATGTTGATCACTGAAATTTACACACATAGGCCCGGAATTTGCGTTCGGGATGACAGCTGACTGGCAGCGTTCGCTGTCATTCTGCCCTTGAAACTGACCGCAACTTCGGGATTTGGTGCATGTGCAGGCGCATGCGGAAATCCCGAAGTTGCGGTCAGTCATTGACAACTCCGAAACAGGCAGCATGTTCCTGCCCCCCCCCTCCCCCCTACTACCCCAACAGAGCCGGCAATCAGTGTCATCGACCAAATCATTGAAACTGACAAAGTTATTTATGCTGTTAAATTCCCCGCTAAAAGTTAGACCCAAAGGGATTAGGTGTAACTGGGGTTTTGCAAGCGTATTGACTGCTAAACAAATGATAAGGGCCTTTTTTTAAGTTTGTCCATCTTTATTTCAGGTTTGCTTTCTCCCCATGTAAGAGCCCCAATCTTTCTTTTGCTCTCTCTAGCTATTTTAAAAAGTTAGAATTTTAAGAACTTACTCGTGGAATGCTGGCCTTTATATCTAGAGAACTAGAATACAAGGGGGTAGAAGTTATGCTACAGCTATACAAAACCCTGGTTAGACCACACCTAGAGTACTATGAGCAGTTCTGGGCACCACACCTTAGGAAGAATATATTGGCCTTGGAGTGAGCGGAGGTTTACCAGAATGATACCTGGACTCCAAGGGTTAAATTATGAGGAGAGATTACACAAATTAGAATTTAGAAGGTGAAGGGTTGATCTGATTGAATTTTTCAAGATATTAAGGGGAGCAGATAGGGTAGACAGAGAGAAACTATTTCCGCTGGTTGGAGATTCTAGGACATGGGGACATAGTCTAAAAATTACAGCCAGACCTTTCAGAAGTGAAATTAGGAAACACTTCTACACATAGAGTGGTAGAAGTTTGGAATTCTCTACAACAAACGGCAATTGATGCTAGATCAATTGTTAATTTTAAATCTGAGATTGATAGCTTTTTGTTAACCAAAGGTATTAAGGGATAAAGGCGGGTATATGGAGTTAGGTTGCAGATCAGCCATGATCTCATTGAATGGCGGAACAGGCTCGAGGGGCTGAATGGCCTACTTCTGTTCCTATGGACTCACATCCTTGTTCGCCGTCTGAGAACTCTGGCTTTTGATTGGCTGCTTGGGCAGCCTGTTGACTTCACAGCAATTCGCACAAAGGTACCCTCACTACAGTCCGTTGAATTGAAGGTCAGAAAACCGGAAGTTCTCGACACAGGGATTGCGCGATCCTTGTGCGGCGTGTACTTCGGGGCCAGCAGCGAATGCCTTCGCTTCGCCGCTGACCACACTTTCCGGGCCATAACTTTAAAAATAAAGAACACTTTTTTTTAATGAGCAGTATATTTTAATAAATGAGTAAACAAAGTTGAAATGCTTTGATTGCATGTTCTGACCAAAATGATTAATGTGTAATAGTCTGTTTATTCAACGTTTTGCTGACTAATTTAGCATTCAGAACTACTAGGCATAAGGATAGAAAATAAAGTGATTACTAATATCTTCGATATTTCTTGATAAACTACTGCAAGAACGAGAAATGTATTAGTTTGAGCGTAATTTATTTAAAAAAATCTAATTTGTGATTTTTTTTTGCTCCAAGATTATCTCCCGATTTTAATGTTAAATACACAATCACAAATTACACATCTTTATCAAGCACTTTGTTCAGTCTCATTTGCAATTAAAATAGAGACACATTCTCCTCCCCATTATAAAAGTTTCACTTCTAGCCCTAGCCTGTTCTACATCCCACCCTTACAAGACTAAGTGCTCGAACACTTGCTCGATAAGGATGTTGACTGTGGCTCCTAACCTTTTCTTATTGCATTTTATGCAATTATGGAGCATTCACTCTACCACAAACTGCATTAGAAGTAAAAAAAAATTACAGGACTCTGTTACAATGATGCACTTTATTAATTTTACTCTCTTTTTGTGGGAACTTGTCCAAACAGAAATTAATGCAGAGAATTCAGAATCCCGAATACTCCACCACGATGGACGTGGCTCCTGTCATTCTTGCTGCTCATCGCAATAACTATGAGATCCTGACCATGCTGCTCAAACAGGACTTATCACTGCCAAGACCTCATGCAGTAGGATGTGAATGCACACTCTGTAATGCAAAGAACAAGAAGGATAGCCTGCGCCATTCTAGGTAAGTAAAGCAAATTTAAAGTATAATGAGTCATCATAGAGTTATAACGGCACAGAAGGAGGCCATTTGGCCCATCGAGTCCGTGCCGACTCTCTGTGGAGCGATCCAGTCAGTCCCATTCCCCCGCTCTATCCCCGTAGCCCTGCAAATTTATTTCCCTCAGGTGCCTATCCAGTCTCCCCTTGAAAACATTGAGTGTCTCCGCTTCCACCACTTGCGTCGGCAGCGAATTCCAGGTCATCACCACTTGTTGTGTAAAAAAAGTTTTCCCTCGCATCCCCCCTGTATCTCTTACCCAAAATCTTAAATCTGTGTCCCCTAGTCCTTGTGCCATCAACTCGTGGGAACAGCCTTTCCCCGTCTAGCCTATCCAAACCCGTCATAATCTTGCACACCTCTATCAATCACCCCTCAACCTCCTTTGCGCTAATGAAAACAAATCCAGCTTCTCCAACCTGTCCTTGTAGCTAAGATCCCCCATCCCCGGAACCATTCTGGTAAATCTCCTCTGCACAGTGTGTTTGTAAATGATAACTTTTTAAGTCTGTCTGTAACAATTAACATAAGAACAGGAGTAGGCCATTGAGCTCCTCGAGCCTGTTCCACCATTCAGTGAGATCATTGCTGATCTGCGACCTAACTCCATAGACCCGCTGACGTAATAAAACTCACTACGCACTTGGTTTGATCATAAAGCAAGGCTTTAATCAACTTGTTTCAGAACATGGAGGTCTAGTTGTACTTCACTAGTTCCTTGTCTTACAAAATGTCCCTGGAAAGCTGGGCCCACGCCCGAGTATTTATACTCCTTGGACGGCGCCACCAGCTGGCCGTCCAGCATTATTTCACGAGTAGTTTCTTGATGAATGATGAGATTTATAACACTCGCCTTTGGTCCACATCCCTTAATACCTTTGGTTAACAAAAAGCTATCAATCTCAGATTTAAAATTAACAATTGATCTAGCATCAATTGCCGTTTGTGGTAGAGTTCCAAACTTCTAACACCCTTTGTGTGTAGAAGTGTTTCCTAATTTCACTCCTGTAAGGTCTGGCTCTAATTTTTAGACTATGTCCCCTACTTCTAGAGTCTCCAACCAGTGGAAATAGTTTCTCTCTGTCTACCCTATCTGCTCCCCTTAATATCTTGAAAAATGAACTCCACTTTCCCACCCGATCCCCTTTAAAATCCACATGATGTACATACAAAGGGCTGAATTTTGCCAACACTCAGAGGACGGGCTCAGAGGCGAGCCCACTGTCAAAATCACTAAGATTGACAGCCGGGCGGTATCCCACTCTAAACCTGCCTCCTTGTGAGTTTCCCTAGTGCCGGCTCTGCCTGTGCTTTGCAGACCCGGCACTAAGCGGCGGGTCAGGCAATTGAGATAGTTAAGAGAGTGTTTAAAGCAATTAATCAGCATTTTACCAGGTACAAACTGTTTTCCACAAGGTTCCCGTTGCTCGGGGATCACGCCAGGTAAGTATGTCTGGTTCTGAACAACCTTCCATTTCTTTGAATAGGTGACAGCTGCAAAAGTGGTTTAAAACCAGCCATTTCACAGCTGGTCAGTTTCCAATCTTAGAAGCTGGAGCATTAATGATTTGGGACCCACGTTTGAGCTTTATGCACTTTTGAAGTGTTTGGAGTAATCTCTCTATCCACTGTCACCTCCTTGGAACAACCTGTCTCAACATTGACAGGTTACTTCTGTCATCTCAACCTCAGCTGCCATCTATTCCATCAGCATCGGTGCCCTTGAAAAAATCTCACCTTGGTCCTCAGAATCCCACCAAGATCAGCCCCAACACCAGCATCACCAGGCACACCAGCAGCACCAACATCTACACCAACCTTCTCTGCAATCAACTGATGCTGCACAGGACACAGGGCATCATCACCCATGCACATTGCTGCCCGGGACACCAGCGATGGCCTCACCATGTCCAGATTTGCTTCACTTAACACTGTACACCCTGGCTGTTACATGATGCACCACCCCACACCAGCACCATAAAGCATCCCTACAATGTCCAAGCCAGTCCTTTCACACTCATCACCATTGGGTGGGTGGAGGGGAACGTTATGTCTCACCATTCACTGCAACTCACTAAGACACTTTCAAAGGTGCACACAAATCTGTCCAAGAAGGCAAAGTGGTGACAATAAAGATTTCAATGTTTGACAACACATTAGCAGAAAGTTTATATGAACATTGACTAAAAAATCCAAGTGCCTACCCTTGTGTGTTGTTGGTTGGTATGATTGGACTAGGATGAGGGTGAGTGTGAGGGGTGGCTAGTGAGATGAGGAAATGATAATGTAGATAGAGAGGGATGGGTGGAGGTGCAAGGTAAGTTGGTGTGAGTAAGGATGTGCAGGAGTAGAGTAGGGAAGACAGAGTGATGGGCATGTGATGAGTGGCTCAGGAGGATGAGGTTGAGTGTGGCTTTGCAGTAACGTTTCGTGATCTACTGAGATCATTGAAAGGTTTGCGCCACTGCAGCCAGGTCCTCCTGACTACATCCCTGCTTGTGTCCTCCTGTGCAGTGTGCAACCAGGCTGCGTTGGTGTCCTGGGGAGGTCACTACCGCCCATTGGAAGGGAAGAGAACCTCCCTGAGTGCAGTCGTGCACCTTTGTGCAGTGTTTGTCAGTGTTTGCAGCACCTCAATGCTGCAGAACACTGACAGCATAACTGTCTAGATGAATGTGGACATGGCCCCTTTAAGGAAACCGGCTGATGATGGTCATCCAATGACGTCATCAGACCTGCTTCCTTTTAATTGGCCGGGAACCTTGAAAGGTGGGCTTAACAAGGTCAACCAGGGCAAAATCACTTGGAGGAGGCGGGATGAAGACTGGCATGGAGTTTGAGGCTGCTTTATAATCGGGCCACACCAGACTTGCCATGGCTGGCGAAATCGCAGCCATGAGTTCTGACTAATTTTGGACTAAGCTAAAAGATGACATGGTATCTCTAAATCATCATAGCCATACAATTTTTTTTACGCAGCTAGCTGTTATGATCAGGAATGCACTGCCTGAAAGGGTGGGGGAACAGATTCAATAATAACTTTCAAAAGGTAATTGAATATGTACTTGAAAAAGAAATAACTGGCAGCGCCATGGGGAAGGAGCAGGCAATTCACTAAGACTTCTCCAACAGCACCTCACAAACCCACGACCTCCACCACCTAGAAGGACTAGGACAGCAGGTGCATGGGAAAACCATTACCTCCAAGTTCCACACCATCCCAACACGCAGATATATCGTCATTCCTTCATCGTCACTGGGTCAAAATCCTGGAACATCCTACCTAACAGCACCGTGGGAGTACCTTCACCACACGGACTCAAGCGGTTCAAGTGGCAGTCTCGCCATCACCTTTTCAAGGGCAACTAGGGATGGGCAATACATGCTGGCTTTGCCAGGGATGCCCACATCCTGAGAATTAATATTTTTTAAAAGTGGGATTAATTGGATAGCTCTTTTCAAGAGCCGGCACAGGCACGATGGGCTGGATGGCCTCCTACTGTGATGTAAGATTCTACATAGACAAATACAGTTCACCTCTCCTGAAGGCCATCATTGAAGCCACATAAAAAATGTAATGTAGAAAGGGTTTTTAATATTGTTTCTTTATAGAGTGAGTGCTATAAATAATAAGTGGGAGAGGAAAATGGGTGGTTTCTCTCTTGCTCCTCAGTTATGCCACATTTTGGGAACTGAATTGCTCTGAAATCAGATGAAATGCAATATAAAATATACAGTGTAACCACTGGAAATTCTTCCTGAATTTGGGAGAAATTATAAAAAGTACACCAGGACAAGCTGCTGCCTTCTGTTAGATATGCTCAGCATTTACTTCCTATATATTCTAGGTACGACACCTCGAGTGCATTGTGCGATGACCCATATGATGTTATTACATATGATGTACATACAATGATGTAGCAACAATCTACAGTGTGTGGCTCAGTATAAACAGCCAGAATTTCTAAAATTCATTTTCACAGGGAAAGCAAAAAGAAGCTATTGAGACAGATTGGATCTGTTCAGAATCAGACCACTTGTATTTGGAAATCGGGAAAATAGAGTTCCTATATTTAGTCAAGTGTATCATTCACTTTGTTAACAATTTGACTGTTCTGCCAAGTGTCAAATTAAAAATTAACTTATTTGATAATTACGTATCAATGTTTGCAAAATATCAGTGACATTGCCTCTCACAAAGTATATTTCACAATTCCAAAGTCTCAGGATGTTGTAAATAGCAGAGTATGTTCAAAATTGGAATAACATTTAGGTTAAAACAGTGTGCTGAACTGTGTGAAGGACAGACATTTCTTTTTTGCAGGTTTCGCCTTGACATCTATCGCTGCCTGTCTAGCCCATCGCTGATCATGCTCACCGAGGAGGATCCTATCCTAAGGGCCTTTGAACTCAGTGTAGATCTGAAGGAACTGAGTCTCGTGGAGGTGGAATTTAGGTACAAATGTGCGAGAGATGCATCACAATATAGTCAAGAGCAATTCACGTAAGATGCAAAATTAAGAATTCAACACGGGGAAGTTATGCACCTTGTCAACAAATGTACAATGAACACCGGGCTATTGTGTGGGACTCATTTTTAAGTTGACGCAATTTACCCCCCCCCCCCCCCCCCCCCCGTGTCCCCCAACCACTATGTTTATTGTGATTTATTAAGTCATGGCTTCATTTTCACCTCCTACTCCTATATATCTGCCTCTTGTCCTGTATTCTGCCCAGATCTCTCAACGAGCCAATCAAGGAAGCAGACCACGAACAAATGAAGAAAATTAGAAATACTCACATTGTTGATTCAGAGCATTTCAGTGGTAGTACTCCTGTCCTGGAGCAAGGCACGAGATCTTTCATTTAGTCCCCCCACCCTCCATGCTCTTGCAGTAGTAGTACGGCAGAGAGTGCAATGGCTCGACAATCAAGCTATGACCTGTTGTACCATGAAAACAGCGCCTCTTCAAACATTTATAGTTTACTTATATATAATTTCTTCCTGTCTTGATTTTACATAATTTTTACTATTTTTCTGTTTCAGTGGTTTTCTCATATTTGGTTTATCTTATTGATTGTGGTTCTTCCGCCCTCTTTATGTTTCTCCCTTGTTCTTTAATGTTCCCTTCAGACCAACTGTCCAATAGGCATACACGCTTTTATTCTTGCTGCATTTTTTAATCCAGCTCCTGTGGCTCCACTCTCTGTTCCGTGACCTACTTGCTGAGGTCACTTGCTTCACTGCTATCCCCCCTCCATCGCCAACAATAAGAGGTCAATAACCAGGGGGCATAGATTTAAAGTAATTGGTAGAAGGATTAGAGGGGAGTTGAGGAGAACTTTTTTCACCCAGAGGGTGGTGAGGGTCTGGAATTCACTGGCTGAAAGGGTGGTAGAGGCAGAGTTATCACATTTAAAAAGTACAGGAAAAGTTCTGATATCCGGCACCGACGGGACTGGCGTGTTGCCGATCTATCAAAAGTGCCGGACATGCGAAGTCAACTTTGAAGCATACGGAGATGAAAATCTCCGTATTTGACAACAAACACTGTTGCTCGGCAACAGCTCGTAAACACTCGGCCCGTACCTTGAAGTGTCTCTGAAGCTGTTGCGAAGCTCCAACGACGCTTTCCAGAGCCTGCCTGTTAACGGAATGCTAGGAGAAGAAAAAAAAAACTAACTAAAACGGCTGCTGATTTCTGCCGTTAGAGCAAAGTTTCCGGCCATACAACCTCCGGATAAACCAAAGTTTCCTGTACTTGGATGTGCACTTGAAGTGCCGTAACCTACAGGGCTAGGGACCAAGAGCTGGGAAGTTGGATGAGGCTGGATAGCTTTTTTTCGGCCGGCACAGACATGATGGGTCGAAATGGCCTCCTGCGCTGTAAATTTCTATGATTCTTTGATTGTATGAACCAAGAGTGAAAGACCACTATTAGGAGTTGCCCCAATGTGCTGAAGCATGAATGAAGAGGTCCTGTTGAATATTGTGAACCTTAATGTTAAAAGAATCTTTTCAATTGTGCTGGGGAAATCTATGACTTGCTTGTCGCTGCCAGCACAGTTCAGTTTCTCCAAATCTCCCAGGAAACACCTGCTCCTTGTTGCAGTTGTGTTTGGCAGTGCTCTGTTGGTATTTCACCAATGTTTCGCTCTCATTCCATGTCACACTAGCTAGTCCGCTCCCACACTGAGCTCACTGTCTCCTAAGTGACCGTATCATAGTACAGCAACTCATTTATAACGGGGCATGCAATCTTCTTCCACATTAGTCTTTTTTTTTAGAAAAATAGAATATTTCAAATCAGTCAAACAAAATTCATGATGGAACTGAGGTTTACAGAAAAATAAACCACCAGTGAGGCAGACCTTTGTAACTCCTATTACGTGCATTGGGGTAGAAATTTATCTTGGCCTGTAGTGCAACACGGGCGGTATTGCACCGCCCACCTGGTATATAACCCGCCTGATACTCAGTAGAACTAATTATCGGGCGGAGTGTATAACGGGCGTCTAATACGATACCGCCAATTTTGCACAACCATCCAAGACCAATTTCTACCCGTTGATGTCTTTCGGTGAGGATTTTTTGGTAAACTTGTGTATCCTCTTTATCAATTGCATGGCTGGGGCCACTGACCTGTGAGCTCATGAAGAATAATCAGACTTGTGGAATACAATTTACATAATAAAATGGAATTTGAATTATTGAGTCACAGTGGTCCTGCTCATTCAACATGTGTGGCTCAACATTACAGAAAGTATATCGAAAAGAAAGAATTTGTATTTTATAAAACACTTTTCACGTCCTCCTGATGTCCCAACGTGTTCACAGCCTATGAAGTGCTTTTGATGTGTAGTCACTACAGCAGCCGTACGAACAGCAATGAGATACATGACCAGATAATCTGCTTTTTAATGGTGTTGGTTGAGGGCTATAACAGCGGAACAGCTGCCCTGCTTTTCCTCGAGTAGTGTCGCAATTTTACGTCCATCTGAGAAGGCAGACGTGGCATTGGTATAAAGGTCTCATCCGAAGAATGGCACCTCCAACAATGCAGCACTGCCTCAGTACTGCACTGAAGTGCCAGCCAACGGTTATGTGCTCGCGCCTCTGGAGTGGGGCTTGAACGCACGACATTCTCATTCAGAGATTAGAGTGCTCCCACCGAGCCGAGGCTGGCTCCCAAACGAAGCACCAGTTGCCTGTCCGGCTGGATGTAAAATTTCCCATGGCATTATTTGAAGAAGAGCTGGCCGTTCTCCTGGAATTTTGGCAAGCATTCCTCCCTCAACCAACACCATCAAAATCAGCTCATCTCATCATTCAGTCATTTGCTGTTTGTGGGGCCTTGCTGTGCCAAAAATTGGCTGCTGCATTTATCTTCAAAACAACAAGTCAGTGCACTTCATAAGTAATCCTTTGGATAAAGGGCTTTGGGATGTCCTGAGGATGTGAAAAGCACTATATAAATGCAAGTGCTCCTTCTGACACTTTCCATAGAAGCATAGTACAGCACAGAAGGAGGCCCATCGAGTCTGCGCCGGCTCTATCGAAGAGCAATCCAGTTTCCCACTCCCCCGCTCTTTCCCCATATCCCTGCAATTTTTTCTCCTTCAAGTATTTATCCAATTCCCTATTGAAAGCTACTATTGAATCTGTATCCACCACCCTATCGTGCATTGCATTCCAAATCCTAACCACTTGTTGTATAAAAACGTTTTTCCTCATGTTCTTTTGCCAATCACCTTCAGTGATTTTGATGTCTCTTCCAGTACTAATGTAACAGAAATATGTTTAACTAAAACAAGTTGTCTGTAAACATTTTCAGGAATGACTATGAGGAACTAGCACAGCAGTGCAAGACCTTTGCAAAAGATCTCCTAGCACAGGCCCGGAATTCCCGTGAATTGGAGGTTATCCTAAATCACACGTCTAGTGATGAACCGATTGATAAGAGAGGATTGCTTGAGGAGAGGATGAACCTAAGTCGACTTAAACTGGCAATTAAGTACAACCAAAAGGAGGTACATATTCTTACTAAATCTGTGCAGCAATTATCCTATTCTATTATGTTGGGTATAAATAACAGTAAATATAAGCAATATATACCAATTTTAAAAAATGGGCAGAATTGCTCAACAAGGTTCAGTGCAAGGGAGCATTTACCAGCGACCTCCATGCCTGACCCTGCTGAAGGCCAGGGGTCCGGGGGGAGGTCACCTTATTATAATATTGCCAGTAGGCATCTGAGTCACTATAGTTGCATCTTGGGCGCCCACCAATAAAAGGAGGGGTGGAAAAGGGAGGCCAGCAACGCAGAATAACTTTTTTTTTAGGCCCCTTCAGCCCCCTTGTAAAGTTTTGTGTACAGGACACTTGGTGAGAATGGGACCAGGGCCGAGAACGTCCCAACGTGGGAATTCTCAACCCCCCCCCACCAGCCCCACCCCCTCTAACATAACGGGCCGTGGATGGAGGCTCCACCCCAAACAGGGCCCACCGGATACTTGTAGCTGAGGCTGGGACCCAGCATTTCTGGGACCTGACCAATTTCCCACCCTTTCTGCTGCACTCCCGGGAAACATACTGTATAATATAGATCATGTGTACCAGTAAATGAATGCATGCTAAGAGGTAATAGCCAGTAAACATAATGTACAAGAGAGGAAGCCAATATACTGTATGGTGTAGGAATGTAAACCTATAGTTGACTACTGTCTTCCACTTTTCTATATATCCTGCAGTTTGTGGCTCAATCCAATTGCCAGCAGTTTCTGAACACAGTCTGGTTCGGGCAGATGGCAGGCTATAGGCGGAAGCACACCTGTAAGAAGATTCTGACTGTTCTGTCAGTTGCCACCCTGTGGCCAGTGTTGTCCCTTTGTTACCTACTGGCACCAAAGTCTCGAGTAGGAAGAGTCATTCACACTCCGTTCATGAAATTCATCATTCACACTGCGTCATATTTCACTTTTCTCCTGTTGCTGAACTTATACTCACTGGTGTACAATGAAGACAAAAACACGATGGGCCCAGCACTAGAAATGATCGACTACCTCCTGATTATATGGATAATTGGTAAATCAAGTTATAATAAGAGAGAGATCTCGATCTCGATCTCTACCCTCTACCTAACTATACACTAGATGGCTGACAGTGAGTCCAGCTGTAACTCAGTTGAACAGCTCTGGTGATGTTTTAAACTAAGGACAGAGTAATGCTACACATACTAGTTTGAGACTGACGGAAGGCAGTAGACCTGAATTGCACTATTTGTTCTTTGTCACCCACTGGGAAGTCAAAATGGAGTTTCACACAAGTGCGATTACACTTCCTTGAATTGGCCTCATAATTGACAGTCACAGTTCAATTTTCTGACTTCACTTCCAAGTTACACACAGAGTTTGCATCGATGCACGGTTGAAACTGCTTTGCATCAGTACAAACTGTATACTATAACTGTGTAGGGGAGAGAAACTGGAGCATTGTAAGAACGCCAACAGAATCCAGGACTGGATTACAACCTTAAACTCACTGACAGCTGTTTAGTTTTGGTGGCTTTTCATATTTAAAGATTGTTTTGTACTGTATTGTCTTATGAACGTATAGTTTGCATTCTGAGGTTGGTGAGAAGACTACACTAGTAACTTTCAAAAGGGAAAAGGATAGATACTTGGAAAGGAAACAAAAATGCAGAGCTATGGGGAAAGAGCTGGGGGAGTGGGACTGATTGGATTGGCTTTCAAAGAGTCAGCACAAGCATGATGGGCCAAATGGCCTCCTTCTGTGCTGTATGATCGCACAGAAAGCTGATATTGATACAGGAGCTATAACATTATGAAATTTACCTCAGCAGTGGACCATTGATAAGCTATTATCTAATGTGTACAGAAATGTTATAATTCTAAAAAGCAGAGTGTACTATTAGATAACCAATATGTGAGGGCCAGCAATGAGTGTGCACTGTTATTTACTACTGGTCTATGTTGGAGTTGCTCATGGTGCATTGGAGGTTAGGTTGTTGCAGGGTTGAGTGGTGCTCAGGCGGGGGAGGTGCACTTGGCCGCAGAAAGGATTTACAAAAACATTTCTGAGAGGTATACTTGGAGAGAGTGAAGTGTCTTTTGCTTGGTTCCTGGAAAATAACACACTACTGTTTTTCTTACCCAGTGCAGAGAGATAAATAACTACATTAGTTCCACTCATACTGCAGTTACACACATAAATACATTTATAATGTGTCATGGGCACCATAATGGCACTTCCATCTTTTAGTATGAAATTGAACATTTGATCTTATTTCTGGCTATTCTGCGTTGTAGTTTTGTAGCTCTTCCATTATGTTTTTTGTATACAGCATCTCTTTCTTTCACGCTCTCGCATGTATTTTCCTAAGAATCCAAAAGTTACAAGCTTACTTAATCTATATTTATCAGACTTGTATAAACTAAAGCAGACTTTTCAGGTTACAGCCCCCAGTTTATACCAACAATGTTTCTTTAAATTTTAAACATAGCTTTTAATGTTAATATATTGCCTCTGTTTCCTTCATGGTTAGAGAAAAGAACAAAGAATTTGCATTTATATAGTGGCTTATCATATGCTCATGACATCCCAATGCACTTTACAACCAATAGATCACTTTGAAAGTGCAGTCACCATTGTTGTGTAGGCAAAAGGACAGCCAACTGGCACGCAGCAAGGTGCCACGGACAGCAATGAGATGAATGACCAGTTAATATGTTTCACTGGCGTTGGTTGAAGGGTCAGTGTTGACCAAGCAGGGTAAATCATAAGAACATAAGAACATAAGAAATAGGAGCAGGAGTAGGCCAATCGGCCCCTCGAGCCTGCTCCACCATTCAATAAGATCATGGCTGATCTGATCCTAACCTCAAATCTTCTATCACTCTGCATCCACCCGAACCCATGTGATCTCCCGGGAGAGGCGAAAAACCAGATAAAGACCCAATGGCCAATTTGGGAGAAAAAAATCTGGGAAATTCCTCTCCGACCCATCTAGGCGATCGAAATTCTTCCAGGAGATCACTCTGTCCCTATATTTTCTACAGTACTTACCTTCTGTAAAGGCGATCTCCACCCCAGCCAGGAACAGGAATAAAACCATCTCCTGAAATCTAACAGAATTAGAACACAGTAGGAGCAGAACAAGGCTACACGGCCCCTGGGCCCGCTCCACTACCCACAGGGCCATGACCATTCCGAACCCAGACTCATGTCCAATTTCCTGCCCGCTCCCCGAAACCCTTTATTCCCTTTACTTCTAGGAAACTATCTATTTCTGTTTTAAATTTATTTAATGATGTAGCTTCCACAGCTTTCTGGGGCAGCAAATTCCACAAACCTACCACCCTCTGAGTGAAGAAGTTTCTCCTCATCTCAGTTTTGAAAGAGCAGCCCCTTATTTTAAGATTATGCCCCCTAGTTCTAGTTTCACCCATCATTGGGAACATCCTCACCGCATCCACCCGATCAAGCCCCTTCACAATCTTATATGTTTCAATAAGATCGCCTCTCATTCTTCTGAACTCCAATGAGTAGAGTCCCAATCTACTCAGCCTCTCCTCATATGACCACCCCCTCATCCCCGGGATTAACCGAGTGAACCTTCTTTGTACTGACTCGAGAGCAAGTATGTCTTTTCTTAAGTATGGACACCAAAACTGTATGCAGTATTCCAGGTGCGGCCTCACCAATACCTTGTACAACTGCAGCAATACCTCCCTGTTTTTATATTCCAACCCCCTAGCAATAAAAGCCAACATTCCATTGGCCTTCTTGATCACTTGCTGCACCTGCATACTAACTTTTTGAGTTTCGTGCACCAGGACCCCCAGATCCCTTTGTACTACAGTACTTTCCAGTTTCTTGCCATTAAGATAATAACTTGCTCTATGATTTTTCCTGCCAAAGTGCATAACCTCACACTTTCCAGTATTGTATTCCATCTGCCAAATCTCTGCCCACTTACTTAGCCTGTCTATGTCCCTTTGCAGGTTTTTTATGTCCTCCTCACTCACTACTTTCCGTCCCATCTTTGTATCATCTGCAAACTTTGATATGTTACACTCGGTCCCCTCCTCCAAATCGTTAATGTAGATTGTAAAGAGTTGGGGACCCAGCACTGACCCCTGCGGAACACCACTAGTTACTGGTTGCCAATCTGAGAACGAACCATTTATCCCAACTCTCTGCTTTCTGTTAGAGAGCCAATCCTCCACCCATGCCAGAATATTACCCCCAATCCCGTGATTTTTTATCTTGAGCAATAATCTTTTGTGTGGCACCTTGTCAAATGCCTTTTGGAAGTCTAAATACACTACGTCCACTGGTTCCCCTTTATCCACCCTGTATGTTACTTCCTCAAAAAACTCAAGCAAATTTGTTAAACATGACTTCCCCTTCATGAAACCATGCTGAGTTTCCCCTATTAAATTATGTTTATCCAAATGTCCCGTTACTGTCTCCTTAATAATGGACTCTAACATTTTACCAACCACAGATGTTAGGCTAACAGGTCTATAGTTTCCAGCCTTCTGCCTACTACCCTTTTTAAATAATGGTGTTACATTAGCAGTTTTCCAATCTGCCGGGACCTTTGCTGAGTCCAGTGAGTTTTGGAAAATTATTACCAATGCATCCACAATCCCTACCGCTACTTCCCTCAAGACCCTGGGATGCAAGCCATCAGGTCCAGGGGATTTATCCGCCTTGAGTCCCATTATTTTACCAAGTACCACTTCCTTAGTGAGTTTAATTGTATTTAGTTCCTCCCCCCCTAGAGCCCCCTGTTTGTCCAGTGTTGGGATATTCTTAGTGTCCTCTACTGTAAAGACTGATACAAAATAATTGTTCAGTGTTTTTGCCATCTCCATGTTTCCCACCATTAATTTCCCAGTCTCATCCTCTAAGGGACCAACATTTACTTTAGCCACCCTTTTTCTTTTTATATAACTATAGAAACTTTTACTGTCTGTTTTTATATTTTTTGCTAATTTACTTTCATAATCTATCTTCCCTTTCTTAATCAATCTTTTTGTTATTTTTTGCTGTCTTTTAAAGACTTCCCAATCTTCCATCCTCCCACTAGATTTGGCTACCTTATATGCCCTTGTTTTTAGTCGGATACTATCCTTAATTACTTTACTTAGCCACGGATGGCTATCTTTTCTTTTACACCCTTTTTTCCTCAGTGGAATATATTTTTCTTGGAAGTTGTAAAATAACTCCTTAAATGTACACCACTGGTCATGTACCGTCTTACCCTTTAATCTATTTTCCCAGTCCACTCTAATTAATTCCGCTCTCATACCTTCATAGTCTCCTTTATTCAAGCTCAGCACGCTTGTTTGAGATCCAACCTTCTCACCCTCTAAATCACTGCTCTCCTTCGACAGTGCATCACGGGTTCGTTTACGTCCATCTAAACGGGCAGATGGGGCCTGAGTTTAACATCTCATCTGACAGATGGCACTTGTGGGGAAGTTCAAAACTAGGGGTCATAAATATAATAGTCACTAATAAATGGCATAAGGAATTCAGGAAAAACGTCTTTACCCAGAGAGTGGTTAGAATGTGGAACTTGCTTTCACAAGGAGTAGTTGAGAGGAATAGCGTAGATGCATTTAAGGAGAAGCTGGATAAGTGCATGATGGAGAAAGGAATAGAAGGATATGCTGATGGGGTAGATGAAGTAGGGTGGAAGGAGGCTTGTGTGGAGCATAAACACTGGCATAGACCAGTTGGGCCGAATGGCCTGTTTCTGTGCTGTAAATTCTATGTAATCTCCAACAATGCAGCACTCCCTCAGTACTGCACTGAAATAGCAACCCAGATTATGTGGTAAAGTCCTGAAGTGGGACTGCAACCCATAATCTTCTGATTCAGAGGTGAGTAAAACCACCGAACCAAACTGACGCTTGTAAAAGTACAAATACAATGTTTTAAGCAAAAATAATTCAAATTACAATTCCTTTCAAAAGTTTCCACTGATTTCACTGGAAATAGATAGCACGAGAGATGTATAACGGGAAGATTGATCCGATAGCGCTCGTTTTACACTACCACCCAAAGTCAAATTTGCCTTCAGTGAGTTTTGCCTTTCTTCCTGCTGTTCAATTTTAGTATTCAATTGTGAATCCCATGTAAAAGGGAACTGGATAAATAGTAGAAAATAAAACATTTAGGGGGAAAAATTCAGTATCGCCCCATTTGGGGCGCCATTATCGGCCGTGCGCAAAGTTTAGCGCCTGGCGCTAATTATCGCCTCCAACAGCAAACTTGGCTTTTATCGCCCCTGGAGGTGATTGGAGCGCTAAATCAGGCGCTTCACACCTGTCTTAAGGCGCAAAGGCCGAGGAGCGAGGCGCTACCTCAGAGCGCTGGCGAAGCAAGGAAGGGCAAATCAAAATAAAACTGCAAAGTACTGCTCAGTACTCAAAACTCCTTCACACAGCGTTGAATCTCTCCAGAAGTCTCTCTCTCTCTCTCTCTCTCAGAATGAGTGGTGCAAAAATGTCATCGACAAAAAAAGGCAGGAAGCGGTCGCCTTTAAATAGGGATCCCCTAGTCCCTTTCTGACAGCATAACGCTCCCCTCAACCTGTCGTTGCTAGCGGCAGGCGGTAAGGCAGGGGGCGCCACTCAATATCCGGTTCGGGGCGCTAACAGGGCGTTGCGCACTCGACTGACGTCACAATCTGCCGGCGCAGGAGATCGTGGCAGTAGTGTTTAGCGCCGCCGCAAAATGTCTAGTTAATTTCACGAGCGGCGCAAACATCGCCGCGCCTGGGCGCTAGTTGCTTTGCGCCCCATTAGCATTAGCGCCCTCTTAAGGCGCTAATGGGAGGCGCAGCAACTGAATTTTTCCCCCTTAAACTGGTGTGGGGAAAGGGCAGGGGGACGGAGCTACATGGAAGCTCTTTCAGGCTTGACTGTAAAATTTTGATGATTCTAAGATGAATAGTAGTTGGTTTTGCTTAAGAAGCTTCAATGCTTTGAATCATACACTATTCATAAATTAATTTTAATATCAAGATAACTTTTTAATGCAACTGTCTTGTCTTGTGTTACTAAAAAGGTTAATTTAGATTAGCACACGTTTCAGAAATGGAATTGCAGGATCTGCCTAACTGGGGCTCCAAGCTCTTAACATTTCAGCAAGGGGGTGCTGGAGATTCTAATGTACATTTGTTCAGGTTCCCTTCAGTATAGTCTGTGTATTGACTGCCAAAACTTCACACTCTGACAATATTTCAATAATCCACTATTTCACAGCTCTATTATTAGTCCCCAGGAATCAGCATAGATGAAGTATTTGATTTTTTTTTTTTATTGGGCCAATATAGAATTTGAAGTACACGGCCTTTGGGTTCACAGTGATTTGATCGTCAAAAGAAAAGTAGTAAGATAGAAAATTGTTGCCAATTTTAACTTTCCGACTTAAATGTTCTGTTGCTAAGGTTATAAAAAATAACTATAATTTGTCAAACTTCTGATTAGACAGCCACCCACTTTTTTTAAGAGATTAAAACTGTTCCATACAAACCTCTGCAAGGTTCCTCTCTGTATGTTCACATGTAAGTGCCATGTAACTTCTGAGAACTTGGGCCAAGAGTCTGAGACATGTTTACATTTTCTTGGCTATTGGAAGCACTGGGAATACAGAATCCAAGTAAGTGGAGATGACTATGTGTACTTAAATGCTGACACTTGGCAGTATTGTTAACCAAAATGCTCTCATGCTAAGATTATTTCTTCAGGCAGAACTGAGGGTCCAAAATTCAAATCTTGATTTCCTTGGGTTTTTTTGATGGGTGGAAGTAAGGGAAAAAGATAAACAGAGAGGAATAGGCAAGTAGCAAAGGGAAGTACTGTATTAAATGATAGTTTGGCAGTACTCATTTGCCGCTATCTAATGGTGCTAATGTTTCACAAAATTAACTAGCAGTTTACTGGTGGTTGGTTAGCAGATTTATATTATTTGGCACTGTCGTTCATTGAAACAAATTTCTGGATCACTGGGGTAGATTCTTAACTTAATACCTGGGCATAAACCTGGCATTGTGGATCGGCCGCTCATTATAGAAATCGCCTGGTTTTCATTTCCATTGAAGCCACTGTGCTATTGCTGTGCGATATAATCCTCCGTAGAATTATGCATCTTGAATAAAGCAGATCTGTTTATAATTTTTTGAGCCAAAATTCAGTAAAAAGATTATATAGCACAGCTTTAGCTGTTCCAAGTGTTCAGTGGCTGAATGCACCATTCGCTGTGATACTTAATCCTGTATACCAGGGAGATGCTAGGTTCGATCCTGTAGTGTATGTAACCGTTCCACCTTTAAGAGAACTATTTTAAGAGTTGCACTACTTTATCTTGGCTGCTGTATACTGTAATACCGGTGGTGACCACACCGGTATATAAGTGCTGTGTAATGATTTATTGGGCAGTTCCGCCCTGACCTTCGACTAGTAAAGACCTGTTAAAATTTACTCTTGTGGTCTGTGTAGTAATTCTCATTATAACACACAGACTTAACAGATCCCATGTCTGTGCTTGGCAGATCTCAGCTGGGGCAAAGGTAAAGGCCCTGCCACTGCCCTCAGTGTACCTCACACAAAGGAAGGACATACCTGACTGCTATCTCGTGACCCTTGATAGAAAGGATCCAATTGTGGATGTTGAGCGAGGACAGGACTGGACTCAGCTGTGATGGCACCGTGGCCGAATAGCCTGTCAATACTCGGGCCTTGAAATTGCTGGGGCTCCACTAGGGCCACCTTTGCCCCTGGCCAGAGACTTCGCCCCAGATCCTGGGAACAGGGTAATTTGCATAACCAGGGCCTGGCCACCAGCGCCTGCAAGGGTGCATCAAGTGGCACCTGCCCTGGCCTAACCCAATCTGCCCTTCTGAGGTGCCACTCCACCTGAAGTCCCCCCAAGGCCCACATAGAGTCATAGAGTTTTACAGCACAGAAAGAGGCCCTTCGGCCCATCGTGTCTGCGCCGCCCCACATGAGCCAAATAAAATATTTTTACGTGGTTCTTTGCCTCGCAATGAAGCCAATCTGACATTAGAGATGCTTTAGGGTCTTTAGGAGGCCTCCAAGAGACTCGCACCAGATTTCAACTTGCGTGCGTTCCATTGAAGCCTTTCAAGGGCATAAGGGAAGAATTCTCTGGATAGTTTGGGAACTACGGCTGGCAGCCTCCTTGATGTGGGGGGAGGGACAGGCGGAAGATCTGCCTCAGAACCTCTGACCAGAATTTAAATATCCTGTCTAAACAGGGTGGAATCCCAGTGGAGCTGGGTTCCAGACTATATTCTAGGCAATGTACATGAGAGTTGCACCTTTTGCAAGCCAGGAACTTTGGGGCCTCTCTGCCTGGATACACGTGTGAAAGATATCTAAAGAATGGTCACTTGGCATGGTACTGGAATTCTGCTGGCTCCCAGCCCAGTATCCATCCCGGGCTTTAGGATAGGAGTAGATAAAATTGGCAAAAGAAAGCACAAGAACTTTGTAAAAGTATTTGTGAATCAGTGGATCCTCACACAAACCATAAATCATGATTTAGAACTGCTGTGTGAATTCACCACCAATATGCATGTGTTCAGATATTGTTACCTTTTTAATTTATTCATTCACGGGATGTGGGCGTCTCTGGCAAGGCCAGTATTTATTGCCCATCCCTAATTGCCCTTGAGAAGGTGGTGGTGTGCCGCCTTCTTGAACCGTTGCAGTCCTTGTGGTGAAGGTACTCCCACAGTGCTGTTAGGCAGGGAGTTCCAGGATTTGACCCAGCGACAATGAAAGAACGACGATATATTTCCAAGTCAGGATGGTGTGTGACTTGGAGGGGAACTTGGAGGTGGTGGTGTTCCCATGCGCCTGCTGCCCTTGTCCTTCTAGGTGGTAGAGCTTGCAGGTTTGGGAGGTGCTGTCGAAGAAGCCTTGGCGAGTTGCTGCAGTATATCTTGTAGATGGTACACACTGCAGCCACGGTGCGCCAGTGGTGGAGGGAGTGAACGTTTAAGGTGATGGATGGGGTGCCAGTCAAGCAGGCTGCTTTGTCCTGGATGGTGTCGAGCTTCCTGAGTGTTGTTGGAGCTGCACTCATCCAGGCAAGTGGAGAGTATTCCATCACACTCTTGACTTGTACCTTGTAGATGGTGGAAAGGCTTTGGGGAGTCAGGAGGTGAGACACTCGCCGCAGAATACCTAGTCTCTGACCTGCTCTTGTTGCCACAGTATTTATGTGGCTGGTCCAGTTAAGTTTCTGTTCAATGGTGACCCCCAGGATGTTGATGGTGTGGGATTCGACGATGGTAACGCCATTGAATGTCAAGGGGAGATGATTAGACTCTTTCCTTTTGGAGATAGTCATTGCCTGGCACTTGTGTGGTGCGAATGTTACTTGGCACTTATCAGCCCAAGCCTGAATGTGGTCGAGGCCTTGCTGCATGCGGACATGAACTGCTTCATTATCTGAGGAGTTACGAATGGAACTGAACACTGTGCAGTCATCAGCGAAGATCCCCACTTCTGATGTTGGAGGGAAGGTCATTGATGAAGCAGCTGAAGATGGTTGGGCCTGGACACTGCCCTGAGCAATTCCTGCAGCGATGTCCTGCTGGAGTTACAGCAGGACGCTGGTGGAACTCCTATGAAATTTTGGGCCCTATAACTTCCGCTTTGGAATTTTAAGCTTCTCGATAGTGGTAATGTATTTTTTTAAATTTCTTCAGCCACAGTTTTGTGAATAATTGGGAATTGTCAGTGAAATTTGATGCAGCATTTTCAGCCTATAGAAACTAGAGGTGCCAGATGTGCAGTAAGCTTAGGGACAAGATTTAATTCCTGGTATTGGCCTCAGCCCCCAGCATTGACGCAAGTACTGTTTTGGAGCGCCATGGTGTGAAAAAAGTGATTTTTTATCCTGCAACACAGTGTGGAATTAAGCAAAGGATAAATGGATGAAGATTTAAATCCCAATTTTAATGCTTTGCTGCTCTGTCATGATATTGATTTTGTTGTGCTGAAGTGATGGGGAAGAACGATAGTTCCTCAGTTTGGAATGTTTATCTTAACCAGAAAGAAATGGACCAAATATGGCACAAGTTCCATTCAGTACCCCTGGCCAGTTGAATCTAGTGGTTCACACACTTTGGGAACCTGCTGCCTAGCTCTGATACTTCCATCTTCTAGTAGGTAGTAAGTGAACAAAACTGATGAGGAATAACATACTTTTGATTGTGCAGACTTTCTCCATCCTGTAAGAAAGACTTGCATTTATACAGCGCCTTTCACGACCACCAGATGTCCCAAAGCACTTTACAGCCAATGAAGTACTTTTTGAAGTGTAGTCACTGTTGTAATGTAGGAAACGCGGCAGCCAATTTGCGCACAGCAAGCTCCCACAAACAGCAACGTGATAATGATCAGATAATCTGTTTTAGCGATGTTGATTGAGGGATAAATATTAGCCAGGACACCGGAGAGTACTCCGCTGCTCTTCTTCGAAATAGTGCCATGGGATCCTTCACATCCACCTGAGAGAGTAGACGGAGCCTCGATTTAACGTCTCATCCGAAAGACAGCACCTCCGACAGTGTAGTGCTCCCTCAGTGTCGGCCTGGATTTTTGTGATCAAGTTTCTGGAGTGGGACTTGAACCCACAACATTCTGAGTCAGGGGCAAGGGTGCTACCAACTGAGCAATCTTGGACTTCATGTGACATTGATGAGCTATTTGTGTCTCATGATTTATGTCATTTGAATCCTCTCACATGTTTCACCATGTACACCTGAGCTACTTCCAGTTATAAGAACATAGGAAGTAGGAGCATGAGTAGGCCATACGGCCCCTCAGGCCTGCTCCGCCATTCAGTAGGATCATGGCTGATCCGAATCTAGACTTGCGTCCACTTCCCTGCCCTCTCACCGTAACCCCTAATTCCCTTATCTGCTAGGAAAATGTCTATCTCCATTTTAAATTTATTTAATGTTGCAGCTTCCACAGCTCTCTGGGGTAGCAAATTCCATAGATTTACTACCCTCTGAGTGAAGAAGTTTCTCCTCATCTCAGTTTTGAAAGGGCAGCCCCTTATTCTAAGATTATGCCCCCCTAGTTCTAGTCTCACCCATCAGTGGAAACATCCTCACCGCATCCACCCGATCAAGCCCCCTCACAATCTTACATGTTTCGATAAGATCGCCTCTCATTCTTCTGAACTCCAATGAGTAGAGTCCCAACCTACTCAACCTTTCCTCATACGTCAACCCCCTCGTCTCTGGAATCAACCGAGTGAACCTTCTCTGAACCGCCTCGAGAGCAAGTATATCTTTTCTTAAATATGGAAACCAAAACTGCACGCAGTATTCCAGGTGTGGCCTCACCAATACCCTGTATAACTGCAGCAAGAATTCCCTGTTTTTATACTCCATCCCCCTTGCAATAAAAGCCAAGATTCCATTGGCCTTCCTGATCACCTGCTGCACCTGCATACTAACTTTTTGTGTTTCATGCACCAGGACCCCCAGATCCCTTTGTACTGTAGCACTTTGCAGTTTCTCTCCATTTAGATAATAACTTGCTCTTTGATTTTTTCTGCCAAAGTGCATAACCTCACACTTTCCAACATTATATTGCATCTGCAAAACCTCTGCCCACTCACTTAACCTGTCTATGTCCTTTTGCAGGTTTTTTATGTCCTCCTCACTCATTGCTTTCCCTCCCATCATGGTATCGTCGGCAAACTTGGATATGTTACACTCGGTCCCTCCCTCCAAATCGTTAATATAGATTGTAAAGAGTTGGGGTCCCAGCACTGACCCCTGCGGAATACCACTAATTACTGATTGCCAGCCCGAGAACGAACCATTTATCCCAACTCTTTGTTTTCTGTTAGATAGCCAATCTTCTACCCATGCCAGTATATTACCCCCAATCCCGTGATTTTTTATCTTGATCAGTAATCTTTTGTGTGGAACCTTGTCAAATGCCTTTTGGAAGTCCAGATACACTACATCCACTGGTTCCCCTTTATCCACCCTGTATGTTACGTCCTCGAAGAATTCGAGCAAATTTGTCAAACATGACTTCCCCTTCACAAAACCATGCTGACTCTGTCCTATTAAATTATGTTTATCCAAATGCTCTGTTACTGTTTCCTTAATAATGGACTCCAACATTTTGCCAACCACAGATGTTAGGCTAACTGGTCTATAGTTTCCAGCTTTTTGTCTACTTCCCTTCTTAAATAAGGGTGTTACATTAGCAGTTTTCCAATCTGCCGGGACCTTTCCTGAATCCAGGGAGTTTTGGAAAATGATCACCAATGCACCAATTATCTGCTATCCTACTTAATGGTGGGTCAGTGAATATAGAATTAATGCTGTGGTGGACCAAATAACTCAACAGCCAATCTAGGCATTGGGCAGAACTCTAGGAACCTCTTTCCTTTGTCATTGACCTCATCTACAGATTACAGGAGGACAATTTATAGGCTCTGAAAAATTATATTTTGGGTCTATTGACTGAAATTTTCATTGTGCTTCAAAGAAGTTTTGTTTCTCCAGAAGTTAGTATTGTGCGACTCGTCATGGTCATAAAACTGTTCAAGTATTTAGTTGAAGTTCTTCTTCCTACTATCTCTTCATTTTTCTTTGAGGTTTTCCACATCTTTTAGCAGATGAGCCTCGGTAGTCACATAATGCATGATAAAGATAAACACTTTTCAGCAAAAGTGCTGAAGAAATTTTTACCATGACATGCTGTCATCCAAGTCAGTACAGTACCAGCCACAATATGTCCCCTGAAGCAAGTAATGAGTTTTGTATTTATTTTGCTTACCATTTTGGGGTGAAATTTCTCTATGCATTAGAGTTAATGCATGAGATGAGTGTGTGCTAATGGATAGCAATTTTACATTCGCATTAATGAAGCACAAATACGTTTTTGGCCATGCTTCTAAAAATTCCACCAGTAAGTCATCGGGATTAATGGAGGTTAATGCACAGACCTGATGTTCGCTGTGTTTTGGTTTGGCTTGTTGAGCTTGAATTAATGGTGAACCTGCAAATTTGTTCATGTTTGTATCCCGTGCACATTTGTGTTAATGGATCCCAAGAGAAAATCACTGTGGAGAATCTGCAATGGTCCAGCATGAAGTGGAACGGGAGACATTGAAAACAGTGATTCAAATGTTTCAGCATCATGAATGCATGGGCAATTCTGACTTTGCTGACAAGTTGTAGCAGGAGGCCAAGCAGCAGAAGAGGTCCAGCGAGACCCGTGACCATAGCAGGAAGACCAGCAGGATCCACTACTGTCCAAGACAGTGTATGTGTCAGCAACAACAGAATGACCTCAATCTCATCAAGCAGGAATGGAAAAAAAACCAAAGATTTGCATTTATATAGCACCTTTCACTACCACCAGACATCCCAAAGCGCTTTACAGCCAATGATGTACTTTTTGAAGTGTAGGGGGCGATCTTGCCAGCCCTGAGGAGGTGGATTTGGAGGCGGGATTGCCAGGAAAATGTCAGAATCTGGGGGCGGGTACCCATCCTGCCCCCAACCTGCCTCCGTGCCATCTTCCCAGGAGGCGGGTAGCCGACCCGCGCCGGGTCCCGTCTCCTGGAGGCGGGAAGGGGATTTCAACCACTTAACTGCCTGTTAACAGGTAGTTAACAGGCAGTTAAGAGGATTATCCCCATTTTTCCAACAGAGGTGCGGGCTTCCCGACGTCGGGAAACCCGCCAGGGTCAGCGAGGCGAGCAGTGGGTTTGCGGGGGTGAGAGGGGTCCAAAAGTGCGCTGTGGAGGTGAGTGATGGGTGCAAGTGTGGAGAGGTAAGTTTGTGAGGTGAGTGAAAAGTGTTAGAAAAAGTTTACTTACCTTTGTTTCTTCCTGCAGGTTTCAATCATTGGGGATCCGGAGGCTCCGGCATCTCCACGGCAGAGATGGCAGAATGGCTGCTGCATTCGCCGATACAACAGCCATCTGCTTTCTGCTCTGGAAATAGGTTTGGTGAGCCTTGAGTACAAGGACTCACCAAACAACAGAGAATGTCAGTGTTTGACTGCTTCTCAAAGCTGTCAAACGATAGCAATTCATCTGCCAAAAAAGTTTGACAGATGAAACGTCATACGCTGACGTTCTCTGTCACTGGCTTTCCCTTAATTGGCCTGCTGAGCGGGCTTAACAAGGTCAATCAAGGGAAAATAGCGTGGGTTGGCCAGATGTCGATGGAGGTGATACTAAAACCTGACAAGTGGCAGTCCTGCCTCCAGATGCGCCCCCATTGGCAAAATCACCCCTGTAGTCACTGTTGGAAACGCAGCAGCCAATTTGTGCACAACAAGCTCCCACAAACGGCAACGTGATAATGACCAGATAATCTGTTTTAGTGATGTTGATTGAGGGATAAATATTGGCCAGGACACCAGAGATAACTCCTCTGCTCTTCTTTGAAATAATGCCATTTGGGATCTTTTACATCCACCTGAGAGGGCAGATAGGGGCTCAGTTTCACATCTCATCCAAAAGACAGCACCTCCGACAGCGCAGCACTCCCTCAGTACTGCACTGGCGTGTCAGCCTGGATTTTTGTGCTCAAGTCTCTAGAGTGGGACTATGAACTCACAACCTTCTGACTCCGAGGCAAGAGTGCTACCAACTGAGCCACAGGTGACACTTAATGAAGGTATGAGGAGCTATGCCTCACTAACAAACCATTTATGAATTATGCCATCTCTTGGAACCAGACATGCAATCAGGGAGCATTGCGCTGCTAGTAACAAGAAAAGTGATAAGCACATTCAACTGTTTTACTTTGGGCTCCTTCCAACCAAAAGCAGGAGGCTTGGCAAGTCAGGCAGTTTGTGGTTAACTGTTGCATAACTGATGTCACAGGTGCCCTGCTTTAAAAGGCGGGGGTGGTGGGGGGGAATACATTAAAATTAGCATCCGGATGCACCAACAGTAGGAGAACTGACCAGAGTTTTATGAACAATGTGGCATTCCAAAGGTGTAGGGTGGCAGCAATTACACCCGTGACCACTCAATCACCCGTGACCACTCAATCACCCGTGCAACATCATTCATCAACAGAAAAATATACTACTAGACAAACATCCAAATAGTCATTGGCCAGTAGAAATGTATGGTTTCCAGGGAGTACCCATGATACAGATTAGACAGATTAAGTGAGTGGGCAAAACTGTGGCAAATGGAGTTCAGTGTTGGAAAGTATGAGGTAATCCACTTTGAATCCAAGAAAGACAAATCAGAATATTTTCTAAATGATGAGAAACGAGGAACTGTGAAGGAGCAAAGAGGTTAGGGTATCCATGTACACAAGTCACTAAAATCTAGTTGACAGGTACAAAAAGGTGAATGAAATGTTGGCCTTTATCTCAAGGAGGTTAGAATACAAAGGGGAGGAAATTATGCTTCAGTTGTATCGAGCCTCGGTCAGACCCTATCCGGAGTACTGAAATCAATTCTGGGCACGGCGCCTCAGGAAGGGTATGTTGGCCTTGGAGGGGTGCAGCGTAGATTCACCAGAATGATACTGGGACTTGTAGGGTTAAATTCTGAGGACAGATTGCATGGCTTGTATTCCCTTGAGTATAGAAGAGTGACGGATGATCTAATCGAGGTGTTTAAAATGATAAAAGGATTTGATAGGGTAGATAAAGTGATTCTCTTTCCTCTGGTGGGGGATGTCCAGAACATGAGGGCATGACCATAAAATTAGAGCAGGCCATTCAAGAGTGAAACCAGGAAGCACGTCTTCACACAAAGGACAGTGGAAATCTGGAACCCTTTCCCCCAAAAAGGCTGTGGATGCTGGGGGTCAGTTTGAAGCTTTCAAGACTGAGATTGATAGATTTTTGTTAGGTAAGTGTATGAAGGGATATGGAGCAAATGTAGGTAATGGGGTTGAGGTACAGATCAGCCATGATCTAATTGAATGGTGGAACAGACTTGAGAAGTTGAACGGGCCTTTTCCTATTCCTGAGCTCCCATTTTCAGGGAATCGTGGATTCCTCACATTCCAATATGATAAGAGGTTGAATGTTTGACTCCGAAGAGATAACGATTACCTCCTTGAACTATGGCTCATGACTCCGCTATGACACCCGTATACCACCCAGCAAAGAGCCTAGAAAGAAGCACATTTCAGGAATGTCATCAAGCAGTCATTTGATGCGTTGTTGGTACCATACAGAGGGAGCTCTATAATGTGCCCTGGAGAGAATTTGTGGAATGGTAGTATTTTTCCGCATAGCACAGCTATGGAAAGGCATATGCTTACTTGTGAAAGAGGAATAGCAACGAGGAGGAGGAGGATTATTATTATTATTTGGATGTATTTTTAACAAAAATCATTTCTTAGTATTGCTGTTTATATGGGAAGTATTCATTTGAAATAGTGAGGTGCAGCGTATTTAACAAGATGTAGGGCTGTGCTTTCTGTTTGTAGTGTGAGTACCAGAAAACTGTGGACTTTCCCCTCTGCTACTCCTTCGTAACGTACTACTGGGTGTACTATTCTGCATTGTCAGCCGTGGCTCAGTGGGTAGCACTCTCGCCCTCTGAGTCAGAAGGTTGTGAGTTCAAGTCCCACTCCAGAGACGTGATAGCAAAAATTTAGGCTGACACTCCAATGCAGTGCTGAGGGAGTGCTGCACTGTCGGAGGTGCCGTCTTTCAGATGAGACGTTAAACCGAGGCCCCGTCTGCGCTCTCAGGTGGATGTAAAAGATCCCATGACATTATTTCGAAGAAGAGCAGTGGAGTTATCCCCGGTGTCCTGGCTAATATTTATCCCTCAATCAACATCACTAGAACAGATTATCTGGCCTTTATTGTAGTGTATGTACCTTTTTAAGGGGGAGAACTACTTTTTACAGCTCCTGTATCCTGTAGTACCGGCAGTGACCACACCTGTATATAAGCCCTGAGTAGTGATCTGTACAGTCAGTTGCAGTTTGAACTTCATCCAGTAAACACCTGCTGATCGTTCCCTGCAGTCTTTGTCTGATTATTGAAAGGACACAACATTAAGATACCCGGATCTAACATTTATCACATTGCTGTTTGTGGGAGCTTGCTGTACGCAAAATTGGCTGCCGTGTTGCTTACATTATAACAGTGACTACACTTCAAAAGTACTTCATTGGCTGTAAAGCACTTTGAGACTTCATGAGGCCATGAGCGGCGCTATATAAATGCAAGTCTTTCTTACAGGATGGAGAAAGTCTGCTGAGGATTTACTTGTGATCAGCAAACCACCTTCCTTGACACATTGCAAGCCAAAGATAGTCCTGCCTGTGTGCCAGGAATCGCCTGTCTTATTCTGGCTGCTGTCTGGCCTGTTTGCTTTCAGGGGCTTGCTTCTCCTGTCACTTGTCCAGAGGCAGCTACAGGCAAGGGACTGGGAGTGATTTGAGCGTCACGCACTTGTTCCTTTTACTTTTGGTCACAATCCTCCCCTGGAGGCTTGGGCCTGATGTTGGCTACTGCTCTGCTGGAGCGTAGACAGTTGCACAGCCATGACTTGTTGGAATTCCTCACTCATAGTTGTTCGGACTCTGCTTCCAGGCACATTGAAGCTGACTATTACTGTATCATGGAGCATGCACCTCAGAACCTCAACTGTCTGCATGTCTGAAGTATCGACTGAAGATGCTGCATGCTGCTCAATGTCAGTTTGCGGAACAAATAACCCTTGCTGTATGACCTACTGAGTCCTGGTGCCCAACTAGTTTTGGTTAATGTTTTACTACGTTAAAGGTGCTATATAAATGCAAGTTGTTGTTGTTCTTTCTGTTGAAGATAATCTTTGTCTATAAGGCAATGACCATCTCCAACAAGCGAGACTCTAACCATCTCCCCTTGACATTCAATGGCATTACCATTGCTGAATCCCCCACTATCAACATCCTGGGGGTTACCATTGATCAGAAACTGAACTGGACCAGCCATATAAATACTGTGGCTACAAGAGCAGGCCAGAGGCTGGGAATTCTGTGGCGAGTGTCTCACCTCCTGACTCCCCAAAGCCTTTCCACCATCTACAAGGCACAAGTCAGGAGTGTGATGGAATACTCTCCACTTGCCTGGATGAGTGCAGCTCCAACAACACTCAAGAAGCTCGACACCATTCAGGATAAAGCAGCCCACTTGATTGGCACTTCATCCACCATCTTCAACATTCACTCCCTCCACCACCGG
Source organism: Somniosus microcephalus (assembly GCF_052327205.1). Classification (NCBI taxonomy): domain Eukaryota; kingdom Metazoa; phylum Chordata; class Chondrichthyes; order Squaliformes; family Somniosidae; genus Somniosus; species Somniosus microcephalus. The sequence continues at coordinate 28,416,801 of NC_140992.1, read as the reverse complement.
CGCACTGTGGCTGCAGTGTGTACCATCTACAAGATGCACTGCAGCAACTCGCCAAAGCTCCTTCAACAGCACCTTCCAAACCCGCGACCTCTCCCACTTAGAAGGACAAGGGCAGCAGACGCATGGGAACATCGCCACCTACAAGTTCCCCTCCAAGCCACACACCATCCTGACTTGGACCTGTATCGCCGTTCCTTCACTGTCGCTGGGCCAAAATCCTGGAACTCCCTTCCTAACAGCATTGTGGGTGTACCTACACCATATGGACTGCAGCGGTTCAAGAAGGCGGCTCACCACCATCTTCTCAAGGGCAATTAGGGATGGGCACTAAATGCAGGCCTAGCCAGCGACGCCCACATCCCATCAATGAATAATTTTTTTTTTTAAAGTAGAGAAATAGGTGCTAAATAAGCAGAGATTTAGGGGATAAATTGGCCCACGTCACGCCCAACGTCTGGATGCTAAATGAGTGTTTGGGCGGATGATTTTCTGGCAGCGGTATCCTGCGTCTGATTGCCCCCCCGCCCCCCGGAAGTGCACCTCCTGCCAAATTGGAAGTGGCCGACATCGAGTGCCCAGGTCGCCCGTCTAAAACTGGTGTTGGACCCTTGAATATGCTAAGCGGGCCTGTTTCAGGAGACCCGTTGCCAAATTCTACAGAAACAGGGCGGAGCATGCACCGCACATGCTCTACTCAGTTTTTCCAGGTCTACAGCGGCCTATCCACTGGGCCTTAAAGGGACCGCTGGTGGCTGCCGCCGAAAAGGTAAGTCATTTTTTAAATTTACCTACCTTAATGTGGAACCAGGAGGATCAGCAGTGCCCCTCTTGCTTCTGTCTCTACAGCAGTACTGCAGGCTGCTGTTGGCCCAGGCCCACCACTCACCCCACCCACGCTGCCCAACCCAGGTGCCCACCTCCCGCCCCCAACACCACTACCAAACCACTACCCTCCCAGTATCTACCTGTGGTCTGTGGCGCAGCTCAGATACTGAGTCGGCTGATTTTGAGAAAGCCTTGACTTGGCGTCTGCAGCTTGCCAGTTTTGTGGAAATAAGGCCCAAGGCCCAACTTGGAGTGAGCCTCGGGCCAGCATCTTCAGGCGAGTGTGCCATCCACTTCACGTCATGAAACCAATTTCTCTGCCTCAGTCCTGTGTATTTTAGGCAGCAGTATAGCTTTTTAACCTTACGCATTGCTTGCCCAAATATAAAGTACATTGCCTGCACAATGTTTGAGAGCTTACTGAGTGCATTGTATGAATAAATAGAATCAGTCTTCAATCTTTCATGGCTGCATCTTTCTCGTATCCCCTTTTTGTCCTCTAGAAACCTCAACTATTTTAATTACTTCCCTTTTGAGCTGCTATTCCTGCAGGTTAGCGGACCATGTATTCCAGCAAACATATCCGCCATCTGTAATTGATTTTGATTGGCTTTGTACATATATGGCTGCCTACATTTATACATATTCATTCTTATTTCTCGCCATGGCCATTTTGTTCAGGTCTGATCCTTCCAGATAGCTGGGTATATAGTCCAACCGCCCATTCATGCGTTACCCTCTGGGTATTGGTGGGCGGCTTCTCATGCCATTAGCTTTAAGCAGAATACTGTTGTCAGTGAATTAGAGTTTGCGTCTTCTTTGCTGACCCTCAGTTCTCCCAGGAACTGCAAACTGCACAGTTTGCTTGGCTCACAGTGTGCTATTTATACCAATTATATGTGTGTTAGTTGAGCAGTATTCTTGCAGGTGCCTTTGGATTGGCCTCTTAATTATGCATTCACTTTAGGGTACCAATAACACAGTTTGAGCTTCCAGAAAGCAAAATGAGCGAATGTGTGTTCCTGGTAGTGCAATTAAAAAAATGTGCAAAATGCACAGCTCCCATTCTACACACTGCATGCACTATGACAACTTTCAACCTCAAGTGATTTTAGACCACAGTTGTGGTTTAAAACTTATAATACAATAACATTTTATATAATTTTTAACCAGTATGCATCAATTATATTTTAATTCTAGTCTTTATATAAATGCAGAGAGCACTTTCATATCTCCTGAGTCTTTATGTGAAGTGACTTTAGCCTCTCTGCCGAAGATTTTATTGGACATTTTGAAAATCTCAATGGTTAAATTAGGTTTAGAAATTCTGGACAGTTATCACCCCTAAAGCCATGTCATTTAAGAACTTGTTCTTGGAGTAAGTTTAAATGTCTGGCTCTCTGAATTTTGATACTCAATATCATACAAGAATATAAATTATTTTCTCAGTGCCAGCCAGCTGCCTTACCGCTACCTGCAGTGATCAGAAACAAATTCCTTGTTTTGTTTCCTTTCCAAATTGCCAGTTTTATATTTATAGTGTCAAGCAATCACAGAGAGAGTATTGTGGACTAGTTGTACTGTGAATGATATGATTGATGGTACGCAGTGGTGGGGTGCAGTTTTAATTCCGTCCCTGTGTTCAGGTGTGCTGATGTGGGGAGGCATCATATAGAGGACAGAAAACTCTGGGGATATGGGGAGAAAAATGAAATGAGGAGCATCCACAGGGGTGACTTTAGTACCCCTCCTGGTGGCTGGCTGAGAGCAGCACTGGCAGGGGGCGGGGGAGCGGTGGGCATGGCTAACAGCAGCAGCTTGTATTTACATAGCACTCCTAAAAGAATATCTGAGAGTGCTCCACATGTCGGAAGATAGACTCCATAGAGGAAGAGGGAGAATTTAAAGGGGAGACTGAAGGTATGGTCAGAACATAATGGCCCGTAATTTCCGATAGGAGGCTTCCTGTGTGCGGATGCCTCCGATCGGAAAGAAATCTACGCACTTACCTGAGAGCTTCCGAAGTCCGGACACTCTCCGATGCTGGGCCTCTCCACAGTTGAAATGCGCAGGGCCCAGGTATCCCAGGGGCGCATGCAGTTCGCAAGTGACCCTGGGATCACGTGGGCCAGGCCAGCCAATAAGAGAAGGGAATCTCCCTTAATACATTTGACAGATATACCTGTCAAAAGTATGAATGGAGATCACCCCAAAAACACGTCAAAACATTAAATAATTTTTTTTTAATCACATTTTTAAAATTTGTTAAAATTACATTTAAAAAAAATTTTTGAATTAATTTTTTGAAAAAAATAATTACGTTTTTTACAGGGCTAAAAATAAACGTACCTTTTTAAAAAAGTTTTTAAATTATAAATGAGTGGGGGGGAAAAATATTTTTTTAACTTTTTTTAAACTGTTATGCTGGTAAAAGCAGGCCTTACGCCTGCTTTTACCAGGCATCAGATTTCTAAGGGTTTTCTGCGGGCGGAGGTTCTCCAGAAAGCGGAACTCTCCACCCGCAGAGGCCCTTCTCCTCTGTCGAGAATTTTTGACAGGTCGGAAATGCCGGTTTTCAGCGCATGCGCTCCGCATGCCTGAAACCGGCATTTCCGATGTCCCTACGGGTGTCCGTATACACACCCGTAGGCATCGGAAAATACTGGCCAAGATTTTTTAAGGAGACTTGGAAGGCAGGAAGGCACAAGGCTCCCACTTGGATGCAGATGGTGTATGACCGGGCAAGAACCAGTAAGAGGAGAAAAATCATATAGGGAGTTAGAAGGTTAAGATGGAACATAGCCTCACAGTTGGTGAGCATAATCTTAAAAACAGCTGATTTGGGTGGGGCATTCCTGAGGCATTTCTGGAGATTGAGCAAAGCAGGAAATCAGTCTCAGTCCCACACCTAAATGCATTAGGTAAATAGAAAAAATCATTGAATAATAACAATCTGCCGAATAATCTATCTATAGTCGTGAATATGATAGTCAGTAGATCTAGATAATAGTTCCGTTCAGTTTTAACTCCAAACTGAAACCTGTGTAATTTGCATTAACCCTAATGAATAAGTTATCCAGACAACTTTATTTAATTTTGGAAAAGTCATCCCTTGTTTTGAGTATTTGTTTTTGTAAAAAAAATGCAGTTTCCAAAATGAGAGATGTTGCATTGCAGTGATAGTAATTCTGCAAGTATTCAGTCTCAACAGTCATTATTCTCTGCGTGCAGTGGGCAAACCCAGACATTGCTGAATCAGTGGTTTGAATGTATCGTTTCTTCTCGGGAATGTGCTAATGTATAATTTGTCTCTAGGAATGGTGTGGTCAGATGTGAAGAGACTGTGGTACGATGGACTGGAAGATTTTATGGAGGAGTCTCGAAATCAACTCAGTTTTGTCATGAACTCCTTGTATTTAGCAACTTTTGCTCTCAAAGTTGTGGCTCATAATAAGGTAAACAAGAGATGAGTAGAGAGAAGGGTGAGTCTATGGTTCAGTTTGGATGTGAGAACTGCTTGCTCATACTAACTGGAAGGAGATGTTGCAAAAATGATTTTAAAAAATAGAGGAGAATCTGATCATAAAGCTACCTGCACTAGATATTTTACGAACTCATCAATGCTCCATTTACAGTGCTGTATAGGCTAAATATGCTGTATGCTGATGGACAAGTGTAAATATTGGCCCAGAATTTGCGGTCCTGATGACGGCGAACTGGCAGCATTCGCCGTAATTTCTCCTTTAAAACTGACCCCAACTTCAGGATTTAGCGCATGTGCAGGCTGTAATATTTAGATCGCAGATTACCCAAAGGGTCTTCGGAGTTGTAAGGCTTTTTATTAGAGAGCTTCAGTTTAAGCATAACTCGGATACTACTGCATGCGATTGAAATAGATACAGTAGACATGCAACCCATGACAGATGAGGGTGATCTACGGCCCTGGAATGGAACGGAACGGAACGAAATGGACAGTGAGGCAGTACAGTGGTCTCGGATTGGGTGGATTCCTGCAGTCTGTGGCAGCAGTCACTTCCGTTGGGTCGTCCCTCGAGCTGTTGGAGGTGTTAGGCCGTCAGCCAGCATTGATCCACCTCAGAGGCTAAACTTGACCAAGGTGTTGGGCCGTAGCCACCTCGGGGAAGCCTTCGCCCCTAACTGCCTGTTTTCCTCTCTGTCATCTGTTTTTACACCTTATTTCGATGGGCTGATAGATACCTGGTGTCGATCATTTTTACTCATCCGATTGTCCAATTACAAGGGAGAGGCTACCTATGACAGCCCCCTCCCAGCCTCATGGGGTCATTTTCCTCCTTATCTCTGTTCTAAAGGTCTTGGGGCCCTCTCATAGACAGCTTGTTTATCCTAGAGCTCCTTGCTGCATCCCTTATTAGGCCTAGCTATGCCCACTCAAAGGCCTGTGTTTGTGTTCTGACCCCGTAATTCAGCTCTCTGCACAGCTATTTTTCTGACATGACCGGAATCTTTCTGTGTCATCAACTGAGACAAACTGCTGATCTAGAGAACCCGTAACAGACTATTATTTCTTTCAATCCACGATTTCTTACAAGGCGCATGCGGAAATGCTAAAGTCAGTCACTGCTCCTCCACAGTCTGCGCTGATCCCCCCCCCCCCCGCACCGAAGAGCAGGCAATCAGTGAAATCTCTCAAATCATGGAAACTGATAAAAACTTCGGCTCTTCCGCAGTAATACCGCTTTTAAATTCCCCACTAAATGTTAGACCCAAAGGGATTAGGTGTAACTGGGGTTTTAACAGCGTATTGACAGCTAAACAAAGATTATGGTCCTGAAAAACTAATTTTAATTTTGTGCAGTGTCAAATTTATCCTTTTTTTAAAAATTAAAATTAAAATTTTTAAGAAACAAAACAAATGTTTTTAATGTTTGTTCATCTATATTTCAGGTTTGCCTTTTCCCCATGTGCGAGCCCCGAATCTTTGTTTTGCTCTCTCTAACATTTTTAAAGAGTTAGAATTTTAAGAGCTTACCCACTTCCTGGTTCGCTGTCTGAGAATTCTGCGTTTTGATTGGCTGCTTAGACAGCTTGTTGACGTCCCAGCAGCTCGCACTAGGGGATTCCCACTGTACTACGTTGATTTGAATTACACGTCGGGGAAAACCCGAACTTCTCAACACTGAGATGGCGAGATCTTTGTGCGAAGTTTACTTCGGGGCCAGCGGCGAACGCCTTTGCTTCGCCGCTGACTGCAAATTCCGGGCCATTATGAAAGTTTTTTTTTCAGGACCCTCTCATTTCTCCTGCAGTGAGGGCAGACCTGTTCATGGGCATTCTGCCAAAACCATTGTGTAACCAGCCACTAGAAGGAATGTGGCTACAGCCTGGGTTGACTCGCTCTCCAATTTCCTCCTCTCTTGTGGGAAAGCACTTAGTCACTGCTCAGTATTTCCCCCAAATGGCCTATGCAGATTTTTGATTCATCTTGTAGGAATTGCAGTCAATGATTTTAATTATATTATTGGCCCAACTTTTTAAAAATCTTGCTTTGCCCTTTTATTTCCCCCCTTCTGTCTCCATGCATTACACACCTTCGCTGGCTGGAAGGTCGGCACATAGACCTGTTTCCAGGCCTGCACCATAGCTGACTACCAGACAGTGTGCAGAAGATGCAAGGATGGTTCTCCTTTTAGATTTTCATTCCTTCCCTGTAATAATGACTCTGAATTTGCGGTCGGAATGATGGCGTACTCTGAGAGTACACCGCCATACCACCTTTGAAACTGACCGCGAGTTCGGGATGCGCATGCGTTAAATGCTGAACTTGTCTAGCTGTCAAGTTCCGACTGCGCATGTGCTTCGCTGCGTCTTTCGCCTCCTCACACAACTGAACGTGCTGGCGAAAAGTTGGGCTAATTGCCCGGCCACTGCGAGGTGATTACGCTAAAAAAAAATTAAGTCTGGTGCGAACAGGCGCAGGAAGCCTGTTCCACAGCATTAGGTTTCATTAACTGTCCATTATTTCTACAGTTGTTTCAGTTGTTTTCAATTTGGTTAACCCTAACAGCCGATGGTTGATTTAGTTAATGTGAGCGAACTGCGGTGTTTCCAAGCACAGCCAGGAAACCCTTTCCAGATCTATTCAGTTTGCCTTAAACACTGGCTGCAGTCGCCTCGGGTTTCTATATTAGCCAATTAAAAAATAAAATGACCACTTCAACCTAACAAATAGATCTTACATTGTATAAATAAGTAGTGATATTTCGAACATAAAAAGTTAGCTCAATGAAAATGAAAACCACACTGGTCGCATGACCCATTTACCCAGAATTTCACTTCTCGACTATTGGATTGGCAATTGGTTAAGAGTCAGGAAGTGAAAGCAGCATGGTGATCCCAGGTTCGCATATGCACAACGGTGCGCTCCTGGGCTCCGTGGGGCACTACTACGCTGGGCACAGCTTTGCAGCGTTTGGAAACAAGTTCTCGAAGGGGGATTCGCACAAGGTCTGTGCGGATTTCCTTGCACTGTCTCCTTCCTTGTACTCCTTAGCTACACCACCGACGGCGAAATGCAAGGCCATTGAATTGAGCGCAGACCCAGTTTTGCACTTAGGGTGGATTCCACTGTTATTTGCTCATGCATGCCAAATCTAGTATGTAAAATAAGGACGTTACAGTTCTAGTTTTCTCACACGAGAAGTGCTGTAGCTTTAAGTTCAAATTTTCTATTTTTTTTTACTGTGTATAGTTTCTTCGTATTATTGACTCATAAATGTACAGGAAACTCTTTTAACCAGCACCTAAAATAACCGGAAATCTCTCTCAGCCGGCAAAATTCAAGAGTAGGTTCAGGTAAGTTTTACTTTATATTAGTGGCCGTGTAACCGGGGTTCCTGGATCTGTGGCCATGTAACCGGGACTCCTGCACAAGTGCCGTGTAACCGGGGCTCCTGCACCTGTGCCCGTGTATGGGACTCTCATACCTTAGTAAGTATACCTCTCTGTAATGCGGACTTTTTGATCAACCGGCACCACGCCGGTCCCGTCGGTGCCAGATAAAAAAAGAGTTTCCTGTATAGAGGATTATTCACTAATACCAACTCTGCACAGCAGAGAGAGCTTGTGTTCACCTCTCAGACTAAAAATATGTAAATGGTAGGCCAAATTTTACAACTAATCCCTTTAAGTATTCTTTTGAGAATTAGGATGTCGAGAAAGAGGGCGTTGGATACATATGTTAAAAGTGTTTAAAATAAGAGTCATCTCTAAATCATGTTATTCCTCATGCAAGCTATGAACTTTTCTCATGTCTCTCTAGTTTCATGCTATTGGAGACAGGAAGGATTGGGACGCTTTCCACCCCACGTTAGTGGCAGAGGGTCTGTTCGCTTTCGGCAATGTTCTCAGTTACCTGCGGCTTTTGTTTATGTACACAACTAGTTCCATCTTGGGACCACTGCAGGTAATGCATTCACAATATCTAATTCTCCTGCATCCATATAGTAATTTTTCCAATGTACTTTGTCTCCTTTCTCTTGCCAGGTATCCCCTGCAGAATACCCAGTGCTTGAGCGCGTGGGCAGGTGACCAGCTCCAGGTCTCTGTTAATAGTACTCCTAAACCAGTTGCTGAGATATGTGAGAGTGGCCCTAGGCTGATTTGTTTTCCTTAGATTCACCTTCTCTCTCTATGGGACAGTGCCTGGAAACACCCTTCTTTGCTTCTCCCAGTAGCACAGCTGAGATACTGTAAGTGCACACCAACGTCTTACTGTTTCGTGCGATAGCACGCTGCACTTCCAACACCATCGCATACTGGCTTCCACATTTTCTGATTATTGTTTATTATTTTCCCCTATCCTTATATCTTATATAATTAAAGGTTAGTAAAAGATATTTTTGTCACCCTTTCCTCTCTGCACCACACACTCTTGGCCATGGGGATTGGCAGGAGACCTGACCCCAATTGTCGGCCAGTGCTTCCCCCGTAACCAGCTGCCAGGAGGTCAGAAAAATTTGGCGTAGAGTAACTCGCAGTCTAGATTTCCCCTCCGCCCCCCCCGCCCCCCCCCCCCCCCCCCCACAAACAGCTGGAAATCTGCTGTGCATCTTGTCTTCATTACATTGCAGCAATAAGGGAGCTGTCATGTGTAGAACAAGAGATACATGCTTTGTCCTCCAACTTCATTGCGTCAGGCATCAGATAAAGCCATGCCTCTATATATGCTCTGTTTGCCATTTTGATTAGTGAGCACCAACCTGACCGGAATTCTAAATCTCGGCGGGAAACAGTATGAACATTGTCTACATGTACGCCTGCCGTCACCTTTAGTCAGCTTAAAATCAACAGTTTATACAGCCAGTACTGTTAACCTAAAAATGTTTGCACTGCAAATATTTTGAGACTGGCTAAATTTCACACCTATAAGCCTCCACGATTTTGCGGTCTATTTGTGAGCATTGCCATTTTTCTGTCTAAGGAGTTTCCGTCGCTGTGTTACTGTGTGTGACCTTCTACAAAGTTTTGGCTCATAAATGAGACAGCAATATATGTATAGTTACATCTCAGTAACTCGCTACTAAAATAACATGACAACATTATATTGTGATGAAGGAGCAGAGGGCATATTAATCTTACAGTGCCGTGCGCTTTCAGCTTTTATATAGCTGCCATCTTTATTACCATTTCACCTACATTGTGCTGTTTGTGCATTATATTCCTTCTCCGGAGCAGCTGACTAATTTGTGATTGCATTAGTTTTGAATTTGCTTTTAAATTCAATTGTTTGGAAGTATGATAGAAACACATGTAAACACATTCTAGACTGCAACCCTTAAAGCTACGCACCAACAAAATACAAGAAGGTGTTAACGGGAAAGAAAGTCCAGGGTAAGTACTTTCTGTTCAAAGTACTCCACCCATTTTATAGAAACAAATAATGTACTTGCAAGAATCTGATAGATCCTTTTGAAAAAACTGTCGCTCTTCTTACCTGCACGGTGACTCTCAAGCTGAGTCTTCCTGCTTGTTGGGCTACTCCAGTGACATCACTGTCAGGGAACATTCTCATGTGATCCAGAGTGGCTCCAAAGGAAAGAGCGAAGACCTGCACTGTTGGAGGTGCCGTCTTTCGGATAAGATTTTTAACCGAGACTCTGTCTTCCCTCTCGGGTGGACATAAATGATCCGTGACACTATTTGAAGAACATCACAACCAACCAACATCACAAAACCAGATTATCTGGTCTTTTATTTCATTGCTGTTTGTGGGAGCTTTCTGTGCACACATTGGCTGCGGCGTTTCCCTACATTACAACAGTGATTACACTTCCAAAATACTTCATTGACTGTGAAGCGCTTTGGGACATCCTGAGGTTGTGAAAGGCGCTATATAAATGCAAATTCTTTTTATATTTTGCCTCATTTTCAACGGACGCAAATTAAGAAGACCATATTATACAGATTTCTGTTACAAAAGTAAAAGATAAACTTTAAAAATCAAAACATACTGTATTATACACAATGCAAAGATAAAAATCATGTTACAGGAAACTTTGTGTTATCTGGAGGCTAAATGTCCGGCAAGCTCGAGCCACCGGCAAAAATCAGGAGCCGTTTTGTTAGTTTTTTTTTCTTCTCATGGCTTTTTTTTCAACAGTCAGGCTCTGCAAAGTCTCTGTAGTTTAGCAACAGCTTCAGAGAGACGCTTCCAAGGTACGGGCCGACTGTTTAGAAGCTGTTGCTAAGCAACAGTGTTTGTTGTCAGATACGGAGATGAAAAGCTCCGTATGCTTCAACATTAACGCTGGTGTGTCCGGCAGTTTTGAGGGAACGGCAACAGCTCGGTCCCGTCGGTGCCGGATAGCACAAAGTTTCCTGTAATACACAATGTAAAGAATAATAAATCAACTGTCTCATTTAAAGAAGGTATTAGGGGAGAGAGAGTGCAAGAAAATAAATGCTCCACTAAATCAATAGGGCATGCCGTTCTGAGGACATATAAATTGGCCAGAAAAAGCAGTAAACCTGAGGATTGGGAGCAGTTTAGGATTCAACAAAGGAGTACAAAGAGATTAATTAAGAAAGGGAAAATAGAATATGAGAGTAAGCTTGCAGGGAACATAAAAACTGACTGTAAAAGCTTTTATAAATGTGAAGAGAAAAAGATTGGTGAAGTCAAGCATAGGTCCCTTGCAGTCAGAATCAGGGGAATTTATAATGGGGAACAAAGAAATGGCAGACCAATTAAATACATATTTTGGTTCTGTCTTCACAAAGGAGGACACAAATAACCTCCCAGAGATGCCGGGGAACATATGGTCCGATGAAAGGGAGGAACTGAAAGAAATCAGTATTTGTAGGGAAATGGTGTTGGGGAAATTGATGGGATTGAAGGCCGATAAATCCCCAGGGCCTGATAATCTACATCCTAGGGTACTTAAGGAAGTGGCCCTAGAAATAGTAGATGCATTGCTGATCATCTTCCAACATTCGATGGAATCTGGAACAGTACCCATGGATTGGAGGGTAGCTAATGTTACCCCACTATTCAAAAAAGGTGGTTGAGAGAAAACGGGGAATTACAGACCGGTAAGCCTGACATCGGTAGTGGGGAAAATGCTAGAGTCCATTATAAAAGATGTAATAGCAGAGCACTTGGAAAACAGTGACAGGATCGGACAAAGTCAACATGGATTTACAAAAGGTAAATCGTGCTTGACTAATCTACTGGAATTTTTTGAGGATGTAACCAGTAAAATAGATAAGGGAGAACCAGTGGATGTGGTGTATTTGGACTTTCAGAAGGCTTTCGATAAGGTCCCGCAAAAGAGATTAGCGTGTAAAGTTAAGGCACATGGGATTGGGGGCAAGGTATTGACTTGGATAGAGAACTAGTTGGCAGACAGAAAGCAAAGAGTTGGAATAAACGGGTCTTTTCCCGAATGGCAGGCAGTAACTAGTGGGGTACCGCAGGGATCGGTCCTTGGACCCCAGCTATTCACAATATATATTAATGATCTAGACAAGGGAACTAGATGTAATATCTCCAAATTTGCAGACGACACAAAGCTGGGTGGGCGTGTGTGCTGTGAGGAGGATGCCGAGAAACGACAGGATGATTTGGACAGGTTGGGTGATTGGGCAGAAGCATGGCAGATGCAATATAACGTGGATAAATGTGAGGTTATCCACTTTGGTGGCAAAAACAGGAAGGCAGATTATTATCTGAATGGCAATAGATTGGGAGAAGGAGAAGTGCAACGAGACCTGGGTATCCTTGTGCACCAGTCGCTGAAGGTAAGCATGCAGGTGTAGCAGGCGGTTAAGAAGGCAAATGGTATGTTGGCCTTCGTAGCAAGAGGGTTTGAGTACAGGAACAAGGATGTCTTGCTGCAGTTGTACAAGGCCTTGGTGAGACCACACCTTGAGTATTGTGTGCAGTTTTGGTCGCCTTATCTGAGGAAGGATGTTCTTGCCATGGAAGGAGTTCAGCGAAGATTCACCAGGCTGATACCTGGGATGGTAGGAATGACGTATGAGGAGAGATTGGGTTGATTGGGCTTGTACTCGCTGGAGTTTTGAAGAATGAGAGGGGATCTCATTGAAACTTATAAAATTCTGACAGGACTGGACAGACTAGATGCAGGAAGGATGTTCCCGATGGTCGGGGAGTCCAGAACCAGGGGTCACAGCCTAAGGATAAGGGGTAGGTCATTTAGGACAGAAATGAGGAGGAATTTCTTCACCCAGAGAGTGGTGAACCTGTGGAATTCTCTACCACAGAAGGCAGTAGAGGCCAATACATTAAATATATTCAAGAAGGAGTTGGATATATTTCTTAAGGCTAAAGGGATCAAGGGGTATGGGGAGAAAGCAGGGACCGGGTACTGAACTTGGATGATCAGCCATGATCGCATTGAATGGTGGAGCAGGCTCGAGGGGCCGAATGGCCTACTCCTGCTCCTATCTTCTATGTTTCTGAGGCTAGGGCTAATTCAATAGGACATGTCGTTCTGAGTCTAGGGCTAAGCATATTCGGGCCCAAAATCCTCGGCTGTAGCTCGAGCAGAGATGTTACGGCCAGAAGGTAATCTGGGTCTCGGCCTACAATGGGAGATCATATGGGGCCTTGTAAGGGTGGAGCCTCCAAGCTAATGACATGGCGAGTGAGTGGTCAGTGCCAGAGACTCCCTACGTTGGCAGTTCTTAGCCTCGCAGAAGGTCACAACATTTCCAGAGGCTGGTCCATCCAAAGAGGAGCGCAGACCAGCCTCCCTCCTTGGTGGAATTAAGGGCTGCCTGGGGATTCAGGCTTTGACCGTGACCTGTACCCTCAAACAGGTAAAAATTTGAGGGGAATTGTTTGACCCCCTTATAAAGGAGCAATGTGAGCAAGTTTCTGGAGGTGCCCTAGCACTCCCTTCCCCTTCCATAATTGTCAAACACCACTAGACTTTCTGGCCTGTGGGAACAGGCCAGTACCCGAGATGCACCCCAGTCGCACAAGTGTCCACAGCCCCTATGCAGATTAGGTGAACTTCCACAGACCCCGCATATTCCAGCCTGACTTAGGAGAGCTAAAGGTAGAGAAGTGTCCCATTGCCCAAGACTGACATGCCACATCTTTATAATAAGCAAACAATTTCTCCAAAACAAAATGTCTGGAATTGAGTTTCAAACTGTAATTCAGCCTTGTGGTTTTAGTAATTGACGTAAGAAAACTACTAGGCACTTGGTCTAAGCGTTAAACAAAGCTTTAATCAACTGTTTTACAACATGAAGGTCTAATTGTGTCCTTCACTAGTTCCTGTTAAGAATGTCCTGCGCAAGCTGGGCCCGTGCCCGAGTATTTATACTCTCCCTGGACAGCGCCACCCGTAGGCCGCTCAGTATTATTTCATAAGTCTGTCTTTCATGAATGACTGATTCATGTGAGTAATGTTGGTCTTCTGATATTTTTCACTTTCCATCTCAACCTTTGGGAAGAGCTTGGCTTCCATTTAGTGCCACCTCTGACAGCCTGTCTGCAATCAGAGACTTGTCACATACAGTAGCTACTCATTAACTTTTTGTCAGGGGCCACAATCCCAACCAATGGGGGTGATTTTCATTCAGAAGTCGGGAAGGAGGCGGGACTACAACTTTCGGGGTTGTAGTCCCGCCTCCATCGAGATGCGGCCAATCCACGCGATTTTAACTTGATTGACCTTGTTGAGCCCGCCCAGCGGGCTCAGCAGGCCAATTAAGGGCCACCCGGCAACAGGTGAAGTCACAGACTGAAATTTCATCTGTCAAGACGTGTTGACAGATGAAATATCAGTGTTTCACAGCTGTTTGAAGCTGTCAAACACTGACAGTCTTCTAACATGAGTCCTTCTACGCAGACTCAGTTAGAAATCTCACCGGCACTGAAAGCTGCAGGCTGTCACTTTTGACATCGCAGCCATTCTGTTTTCTGTGCCGGCTGAATGATGGACTCCCGAAGCCTAGAGGAAGGAAGGCTGTAAAGGTAAGTACAGGTAATTTAAACTTCTTTACACACTTTAGACACACCAAACACACTTGCCTTTGCACTCATGCACCCATCACTCACCTGAACTCTGACATCTCGATCCCTCCAAGTCCTTCAACCCGATGGCCCGACGACTCTAACTTGGCGTGGTTTGGAGCCGTCAGGAATCCCACACGACACCCTTCAAAATAGGGATTAGGCTAAAAACTGCCTGTTAACTACCTGTTAACAGGCAGTTAATTGGCACTAATCCCTTCCCGCCTCGGGTCGGCGGGTCCCAGTGTGGGGCGGGTACCCACCTCCTTTGAAACTTACATGGAGGCGGATTTTGGGCGGGATGGTGTCGGGACCCCCGAATTCGGGAATTTAACCCCCGCACGCCTCCAATCCCGACTCCACGGCACACTGAAAATCGACCCCAATGTGTGGCTGAAGGTTTTCTCTCAGGAATGTTACAGCAGCAAAGTGAATAGACCCAGATCTGTGCCTGCGCTTCCTCACATGGTGAGCCCCTGGTTGCAATAACGTCACGGTGGGAAATTGTGAAGCAGACAGGCACTGTCTACAGAAAGAGAAAGACAAAATAAAACTTGTGGTCCAATGGTTCTAATTGCTTGGTCTATGGAAAGTGGGAGAACACTGACTCCTAATAACATTCATTTACCTTTTTGTGGTGAAGAATAAGAAGATGGACCTACACTGAATCTACCCTGGACAACGTGGGCAAGGCTGGCTGTGAATTAGGGTCCCAAAATGTGAATCAGCACATCTGCTGAGGACTACAGGTGAAGGGGAGACAGACCACAAGTGCCAAGGCAATATTAGGAGTATCACGGAAATAGGGACTTGTAGATAGACTACATACTTGTGGTGCAGCAGATCAACCATTTGATCCATTGTATTGTCACAACTACTCCTCTCCCTTTTTAATTTACAAAAATACTGTGCTGTTATTATTCATTTTCAGTGACTTCAATATTTATTATTTTTATTTTGCATTAAGGGAGAGGAAGATATGTCACACTCCCACCGATCTATTAAGATTCCAATAACGTTATAGTGCATTTATAATTCACAAAGACTAAAATCACTAGGAGCACAATCCATAATGAACCTGAAGCACCGGACCACAGAATACTTGCTGATTTTAGAAGTCTAAAAATAAGCAGGCACCAGATAAGTACTGGTTGTGTTCCAGTTGGACTGGGTGCTTGTAAAAAAAAAAATTCACAGACCTGAGTGTTTTATATGATTTCAAGCAACTTCTTTCACAGTCAAAACATCCCTTTTGAGATGTTATTAATTAAATAGTGTCTGCTATTAACGAACTTTAAAAACAAAATTCAACACAGTCAAGAGTGTACAAACAGCCAAGAGAGTGCTATAAAAAGATTGGCACCCGTATTCAGGTTTCACCATTGATTCAATTTAAAATGTCAGTTGGGATTGAGCTAAGCCAAACCAGATCATCAGGCTTGGTAATTAATAGTGAATGAGGGGTTTTGATTTTTGTTTTTTGGAAAAAAAAATCAAATATACACCAGTCCCTCTCTCTTCCGTGTACTGTTTTTACACATCAATCCTGCTGGTGATTTAAAATGGTCCTGAATACAAATTGCTTTGATATAAATATTGTGTAGGATTTCTGTATGCTTAAGCCTTAACCAAATCTGCTAGTTGATGAGGCTTTCTATTCTTAATTGTAAGAAGTTGATGTCGCCCAGTTATAGCAGTGTGATGCAGCTTATTAGTAATTTAATAACAACACTTGCGCATATACACATACATATATATATATATATATAGACATTTTTGCTTGTCATAAATGATATGTAGGTAAATGTGGCAGTCATTTTGCACCAGTAACATCTTATGATGAGATGAACAACAGTCAACATGTTTTTAGATGGTATTGGTTTGAGGGAGGAATGTTGTCCAGAACACTGGGAGAAATCCCTGCACTCTTTCAAATAATGTCATGGAATCTTTAATGTCCACTTGAACGGGATCTCTGTTTAACATTTCTTCCAAAATATGACGCTTCCAACAATGCAGTGCTCTAAAATCGCTAAAATGGCTTTGCACCCACAGTTTCCTTCTCAATTCCTAATCTCAGCCTAACTGTCAATGGAAGCAGAGAGCTTCACCTTAAGGAGGACAGAAAGATCCTGGCCTGCACTCCTACATCCTTTAATGGTTGGTTACAGAATTGTATTGGCCACTGCTTGGGAACTGGTTGGCTGTCCACTATCTTGGCCAGGGAATAGAGCACAATGTATGTCAACTTAAGAGAGAGAAGAAAGTATTATGGCACTCAGCTGTTTAATTACTTTTATCCCCCATTCTCTGCTCCACTACTTTCTCTGTGCTGACCACTGTCTCTCTCTTGTTGGGGAGATGTCCTGGAGCTCTGCTCATCTGTTCCCTACTGAGACGTGTATGAGACTGGCACTCTGGTTGCCACACTTTCAGTAGGAAGTTCTGGTCTAGGAACACAGGAACAGGAGTAAGCCATTGAGCCCCTCGAGCCCGTTCCGCCATTCAATGAGATCATGGTAGATCTGTGACCTAACTGCATATCCTTGCCTTTGGCCCATATCCCTTAATATCTTTGGTTAACAAAAAGCTATCAATTTCAGATTTAAAATTAACAATTGATCTAGCACCAATTGCCGTTTGCAGAAGGGAGTTCCAAACTTCTACCATCCTTTGTGTGTAGAAGTGTTTCCTAATTTCACTCCTGAAAGGTCTGGCTCTAATTTTTAGACTATACCTCCTGGTCCTAGAATCCCCAACCAGCGGAAATAGTTTCTCTCTATCTACCCTATCTGTTCCCCTTAATATCTTGAAAACTTCGATTAGAGCACCCCTTAACCTAAATTCTAGGGAATACAACCCTAATTTGTGTAATATGATGACCCCGAGCTTCCGGTCGCCTGTCATTTTAATTCACCGCCCCATTCTCACTCAGACCTCACTGTACTCGGGCTCTTGCATTGTTCCACGGAAGCTCAGCGTAAGCTCGAGGAACAGCACCTCATCTTCCGATTAGGTACTTTACAGCCTTCCGGACTCAATATCGAGTTCAACAATTTCAGATCATAACCTCGGCCCCCATTACATTTTTACTTATTTTTTTATCCACACCTTTGTTTTGGCCCTTTCCCCCTTTTTTTTTCTCTCCCACGTGGCAGCTGTCTCCCATTCTGCCAGCGCACTTCACACCTAATCTGGAGCCGTCTTTTGTCTCCACTTGTCCTATCACCATCTCGTCTCGTTTTGAATACCTCTTAATGTCTCTTCACTTCTCTTTTGTTCTCTCCCAGCCTGGCCTCTTAATCTGTTTCATTTCCTGTGCTTCTCCAGTCTTGACGAAGGGTTTGCCCCAAAACGTTGACGCTGTTTTCTCTCCACGGATATTGCCTGGCCTGCTGAGTTTTTCCAGCATTTTCTGTTGTTATTCCTAATTTGTGTAATCTCTCTTCGTTACTTAACCCTTGACATCAGGGTATCATTCTGGTAAACCTACACTGCACTTCCTCCAAGGCCAATATATCCTTCCTAAGATGTGGTGCCCAGAACTGCTTACAGTACTCCAGGTGTGGCCTAAGCATGGTTTTTATAGCTGCAGCATGACTTCTACCCCCTTGTATTCTAGTCCTCTACATATAAAGGCCAGCATTCCATTAGCCTCCATTTGACACCTACATGCAATGACATGGGATTGGACACTCACTATGGGTAGAATGGTGAGAACCCACATCCAATCACTGCTTGGCACAGAGTTATTATTCCAACACATCAAGCACCATTCTGCTATTCTGCATTATGCAGATATTAGATGCTCAGTAATAATCCATTAGTTTGGAAAATGTTAAAAGTTCCTATTCTGGGAGTACAGCATCAAACAAGGTAGATCAAATACATTTTAAGTATAGACATTACAACAGTGACTACATTTCAAAAGTACTTAATTGGCTGTAAAGCGCTTTGAGATGTCCGGTGGTCGTGAAAGGAGCTATATAAATGCAAGTCTTTCTTTTATAGGTTTTTTCTCACTGTACTGTTCTGACATGCTAGCCGAGCTTTCAAAAATGTTGAACAATGTGTGGTCCTGAAAGTGGAAGAGACATATTTCTGAAAGCTTAACCGGAGTGTCGGAACATTGCACCGAGGAAAAAGACGCCCAATTTTGAATTACCAATGCCTCATCAAGATTCATTTAATTTAGAAAATAAATTGCTGCAGGTCCCTTAACCAAGGAGAGTGACTTGATGAAAGATGTTTTTCCGAAGGGAGTAAACAGAATTGTGCAGAGTGAGCAATCTAGTCTGAATGTCAAAAGCGCACTTGAGTCGGAGCTATTAAACGACCAACACAAAAAAAACGAATCGGATTAAATAGCGTGAAATTGGCAGTGTTACAGGAAATATGGCCTTGGATATGAACATGCACTGTATTTCTTTAAATTAACGTTCTTATTTTAAAAAACAAAATTGATTTATAGGATTTCCTGTGATACTGACATGTTCAAATAAAGCCAAAACATTATGCAAATTCAATTAAAAATATAAAATTAATCTTAGTGGAGTTCTACAACAGTGATGCCTTTCAGGCCCTTCAGTTAATGTATGGAAAATGTGGTTAGGATCTGGCTTGAAAACACGGGCCGTTTGTTACATTTCCCAGTAATTACGTGAAACACAGACATGATAAAAAAAAAAATTAATGGGAAAACTGGGCCTCCGCCTAATTAACGTGAAAGAATCACTGTCCTCTACTTGTTTTTCAGAGTTAATGTTGGTTTTCTAAAATTTATAAGATCTTTGGGAATAATATACAGGCTTATATTTGTGCCACCAAGCTGACCTGATGATTCACGAGCTCAGCCGGCAGGATTTTAAATATAAAGTGCGGTGCTGTGTCAGTGTGACCATAATGTCAACATAGTGGATGCAAATAGCAACGCTGGCAGTTCAAGGGCTGATAAACAAAATCTCAGTAAATAATAAAACCATCTGTTTTTCAAAGCCTTCTAACATAAACCAGTTCTTTCCTAGAAAATGGCCAGAAACATGAAAAGGCCTCACTGCAAAACATTTTTATTTCTAATCCGCTTTTCCTTTTTCAGATTGTACTCCAGAGGAATATCAGTTCTGGGAAATGGAAACTGTTTCCTTTATCTACTCCCCGCAATTCCCCCACCCCCCCCCCCCCCCCCCAATTTTTAATAGACACATTGGGCAGGATTTCCATTGGGCCATGGAGGCGGGATTGGAGGCGTGTGGGGGGTTAAAATCTCAATCGGGGGGCACGAACCCATCCTGCCCCCCAACCCGCCTCCATGCCAGTTTCAAAGGAGGCGGATACCCGACCTGTGCAGGGACCCGCCTCCCCGAGGTGGGAAGGGGATTAGTGCCAATTAACTGCTTGTTAACAGGTAGTTAACAGGCAGTTTTTAGCCTAATCCCTATTTTTATTGTTGACGTGTGGGATTCCCGACGGCTCCAAACCACGCCAAGTTAGCGAGGCGGACCGTCGGGATGAAGGGCTTGGAGGGGTCGAGATGTCCGGTGTTCAGGTGAGTGATGGGTGCATGAGTGCAGAGGTAAGTGTGTTTGGTGTGTGTAAAGTGTTTAAAGAAGTTTTACTTCCTTCAGGTCTCGGGAGTCCCTCATCTCACCGGCACAGAAAGCAGAATGGCCGCGAGCTGTCAAAAGTTGCAGCATTCAGCTTTCTGTTCTGGAGAGATCTCTAAATCAGCCTGAGAGGAAGGAATTAACTTGGAGTACAGATTGTCAGTGTTTGACAGCTTCAAACAGCTGTGAAACGCTGATATTTCATCTGTCAAAAGCTTTTGACAGATGAAATGTCAATCTGTGACGTTACCTGTTGCCAGGTGGCCCTTAATTGGCCTGCTGAGCCCGCTGGGCGGGTTCAACAGGGTCAATCAAGTGAAAATCGCATGGGTTGGCCACAACTCGATGGAGGTGGGACTGCAACCCCGAAAGTTGTAGTCCCGCCTCCTACACGCCTCCTCAATGAAAATCCAGCCCATTGAGTTTATGTTTTTCAAATGCATCAATCCACTAGAATTCCTGCAGAAGCAATACAACAGGGGGTCCATTTTTGAATTCATTGAAGATCAAATCAGTCTAATTCTGTGGCTCAGTGGAAGAGGGTCGTACTCCCCACAAGCAATGTTCCCATTAAGCGGCCGCGCAGCGGTCTGGCGGTCCCGCGCAGGCCGGTCACCGGCTTTGAAATGGAAAAAACCGCGCCTGCGCGGAAATCTGAATGGGCCACGCGTCCCCCCAAAAAATGAGAGGGAACATTGCCCGCAAGACATCCAAAATCCATGAATTTCAGTTTCTGATCCACAGACACTATTATGTAGTTAGGACACATGAATGCCACAGGTTCTAACTCGCACATACCTGTTTCTCATTGTGAAAATTATCAAATCTGCAAGTGGACATCCCATACTCTCATTTTTGCAGCTGGTGTTGACTATAAAGGCTGTATGTTTTGAAAGCTGGAAAAGTCTTTTGATGACTCAAGGGGTTACTATCCTGAAATTGTTCCCATTCATCAATTTTGATCAATTTTTGGACTCATTGCCAGGGTATTTCTTGGGGTATTTCCATTTTTTGGCACCCACTGTCAGCATTGAGCACTTCCAAATCATGTGTACCATGGCTAGAGGCAAAGTAAAGCTCTGCTCCTTTGCCAACGTGCCTTAGCCCAATCTCAGAAGACCAGATCTTACCGTACATACCAGTGTGATCATTTTTTTCCATGTCACATTTTCAATTAGTACTAAATTCTGGAGAAGTTCATGTTTTGGCCCTGTGCCCGTTAGGATATGACTGGAGACTTCCGAATCGCACTTCTCCAGCTTTCTCTTTATTACATCTGAACTCTTTTATTAGGCTACAGCATTTTAATCACTGCCTGGTAACCAGTATTCTCTAAACATGACTATATCCGTTTGTAATCCATAACGGTTAATAATCTACTACCAATATTTGTGATCAGATTTCTATGGGACAAATGCTGCACGATTTTGGAACGTTCCTGGGAATGTTTCTGCTTGTTCTGATCTCATTCACCATCGGCCTGACTCAATTGTACGATAAGGAGTTTTCAGCAGTGGAAAGCAAGGGCTGTACGGCAATCTTCTGTGAGCAACAGCGCAACAGCACCTTCCATTCGTAAGTTGATGTGCAATTTAGTGGCAAAGGTTTAGTTAATGCTTCATTTTTTACTGAACTATTCCCACAGCATGTTACAATATTGTATTTTATTGCAATTATTTTTTATTTCAAGCACGAATATCCAATCACTAGAAAACAGGTTTTTAGGTAAATAGATCTGTCTTCACTGTCCCAAGCATTTGATATTTCTCAACTGAGCTTCTGATTCCTCAGTCAGAAGGTGGGGGTCACAATGTTGCTTCAGTTCCACTATGTGTGACCGAGATGCTCGATCTGAGCAAGATTTCAGTTATTACAGTTAGTGTCGTTTAAAGGCCTGAACGGTGCTGTCACTTATTTTCCTTCGATGTTTTACCTCACTCCAGCGCGCTACCTTTTATCAAGCCAAACTCAACAGCCTGCTTGCCAGTCTCAAGTTGTACCACTGTTGTGTATGTTTCATATTTTTAATTCTCTGTGGCTCTGCAAAGAGAGGTTTCAGGAGCTTCAGTTTCCTGCATCTCGTGTGGTAACAGCTTCAACTGTTTCTGATGGTATGTCAACTTGCTCAGTCTCCAGCAGGCAGGAGAGGGCGGGTGCTCGTGAGTGAGGAGAGGAGGAAGGTGAAAACAAGGGGATGGGAGGAAGAAATCAAATGTAAATTATAAATGCTGGAGTCTCAGGCGACAAATAATATTCTACTTAGAATCTCCATTTCATGCTACCTCTGATAGAACATATGGCATGATTGTTTTAGAAAATTGGAAAGAATTGTATTTTAAAAATGTCAAAACTGGGTGGTTGGGTGACGTGGCCAGTTAGAGCTGCAATGTCATGGTTAGATGTGCAATCTCTCTTAAGCTGGGTTGCCAGTCTCCATGTGTCACTCTAAAGACCTGCTAGAGGCTAACTACTTCCCACAGAGAAAGGAGGGAATATCAGAAGGAGTCCTCTTTATGCTATCCTTGTGTCCCTCCTACTGTCCAGTTCAGATTGGCACTGACAAAGACCTCTCTGCCAACTGCAGACAGTGTATGCTACGAAAGAAGTGAAAAATATTGTACTTTGCCGGTTTTGCTGCTCTAAGCATCATGCTGACCAGGGTCCCTCCTCTCACCCTCCCACCAGGGATAGATTTCCAATGCCAATCGAGGTAGAGCTGCAATATCTAATCTGCTAATGTAAGTCCTGTTACGTCTAGTGGAAATTCTGGATGGAGATGTTCGCTATCTAATATGGATTCCATTTTGATTTTATACTCTTAGAGTTGGCAGGCCAGTAGTTAATTCACTGTCTCTTGTTCCTCCAGGTTTATTGGTACCTGCTATGCCCTGTTCTGGTACATTTTCTCCCTGGCGCATGTGGCGCTGTTTGTCACAAGGTTCACTTATACCGATGACCTGCAGTCCTTCGTTGGAGTACTCATCATTGGCACATATAACGTGGTGGTTGTGATCGTCCTGACTAAACTCCTGGTAGCCATGCTACACAAAAGCTTCCAGATGATAGCTGTAAGTCATGTGATCGGAGAACATTTTTTTAAAAATCAGCATACAGTTCATAGAAAATATGATGCACAGAAACAGGCCATTCAGCCCAACAGGTCTATGCCGGTGTTTATGCTCCACACGAGCCTCCTCCCACCTTACTTCATCTCACCCTATCACCATATCCTTCTATTCCTTTCTCCCTCATGTTTATCTAGCTTCCCCTTAAATGCATCTGTGCTATTTGCCTCAACCACTCCATGTGGTTGCGAGTTCCACATTCTCACCACTCTGAGTGAAGAAGTTTCTCTTGAATTCCTTATTGGATTTAGTAGTGACTATCTTATATTTATGACCCCTAGTCATTCAAATTTTTAAGATAATACTGCAGTCATTTGCTGGTTCGGACTGAGTGAGGCTGGAAGAAAGTAACCCACTGAGTATACGACAGCCATTTATATACTATAACCTTTTTACAAGGTTTCTTTTAGCCTTTCCTTAATGTAATAGTGTTATACAAGCACAAACACTTGGCTGCTACTAGACCATAGCAGAAAACAGAAGTCCCTTTTACATTATGCACCTGAACACATGCCACTTTCTTGAGTTCAGGTCTGATCACCTCATAGGGCATCTGTGCTGAAATACAAGCCCTGATTAAATCTCAGAACCTGACACTTAATATATGTGTGTTTGTGTGTGTGTGTGTGTGTGTGTGTGTGTGTATGTGGCTAATATATTTGATTAATTCATAAGTTTTAATTGTGTATTCATCCATGTGGCTTTCTAATCTTCTGTGTCGCAGAGTTCGCTGCTATGTCACTCCACAAGGTTAACTATTGATTGCAGTCATGATGTGACGGTAGCACGCATGGAGAAAGTATAAATGCTGCAAATGTGGTATTACCAGCACTGATTTATGTTCCTGAGTAAACTACTTTGAGATATATATTGGCACCAGTGTTCAAAATTCAGGATTTATGAGGTCCTAGAGTAAATTTTCCAATATGGGTGCAGTTTACTCCCAAAGGATTAGAAATGAGTGCTAAGTTCACCTAAAGTGATCTGTGCCGTTTACACCCAATTTTCCATTCGCAGCTCAATATCATGTATAGCTTCAGGTGCAGATTTGGATGTATGGACGGAGCACACTAGTGGTGGGAGAAGTGTCAGAGTAGGGAGAAAAAATTCTTCTGAAAAGCTGAAGGGTATTTCAACTCATTAGCAGCCTTTGCCAATACTGCAGAGGACTAAGATGTGATAGTCAAAAAAGTGAAAGGAAGCCCCCATGTGTAGGGATGAGTCTGCGAGCAAGTGATGGAGCAGCCCAGTGACTGACCCCCTGTTTGATGGCTACTGAAGTGGAGGTGTCACTGCATGAAGTGGTTGTGAATAGAGTGGCACTCTAGGGGACCATCCCCATAGACCAATATTGTAGCATGCCTGCAAGGAGGTGGAGGCAAGATTCAGGCCACAGTCTAGTACTGTCACTAACTGTGCCAGCCCTATGCGCTTGTTGGCTACTGTTGTCCTTGCAGCATGTAACAGAGCTCTGCATCTGACTCTCTGCTGACCTGGACTGTGGGAAGACAGTTCCTCACAGCCATTTCCAGGTAGGTATGACGGCGTGTCCAAATATGGTTAGTGGCATTTTGGTGGGTGGCCAATCAGGCTTTTCAGCACCGCATTAAAAAATAACATACTGTGATTGCAGTGTTTCCAAAGAACCATCCAGCATTGTATTATTCGGGTATTTGAATATTGTACCCATGCCATGGGTTTGCTAGTCCAGCCTCCCTTAGGAATAGGAGCCTCTGCATGCACTGATTTTCTGCCAAGGCAAGGTCTGTAGACGTGGGTGAAGGGGCACCAGTAGGTGAGCACAGAACACCTCTGCTACAGTCTGATCTTCCTGGTAGCCCTTTGATAGCTTTAATCTGCTTCCTCCAAAAAGGTCAAATAGGTGGAATTTTCCATTGAAAAGCCGCTGGTAACAGTTAGTGGCAATGAAAATGCAATAGAATTGGCACAAAGGCTCAAGAGAACCGAAGTGTCAGCAGACAAAAAAAATCAATTAAGAAAACCAGTCAAGAAGTGACTGTAAATGCTTATCTTACTGTGTCCTTTAAACAAACTACATACATTGGGCCGTATTTTCCGATCGGAGGCTTCCCGCGTGCGGAGGCCTCCGATCTGGAAACAACCTACGCACTTACCTGAGGGCTCCCGAGGTCCGGACACTTCCGCTCACGGGCGTCTCCAAACTCAAAATGCACAGGGCCCACATATCCCAGAGGCCCATGCGGTTCGCAAGCGTCCCTGGGATCACGTGGGCCATGGGGAGCCAATCAAAGAAGGGAATCTCCCTTCATACACTTGACAGATAGACCTGTCAAATATATGAATGGAGATCACCCCAAAAACACTTTAAAACATTAAATAAAATTTTAAAAAACCATCACATTTTTAAAATTAGTTGATATTACAATAAATTAAATATTTTAAACAATTTTTTGAAAAAAATAATTCAAGTTTTTTACGTGGCTAAAAATAAACTTACCTTTTTTTAAAGTATTTTTAAATGATAAATGAGTGAGAATTTTTTTTAAAACTTTTTTCAAATCTTATGCTGGTTAAAGCAGGCCTTACGCCTGCTTTTACCAGACGTAAGACTTCTAAGGGTTTTCTGCGGGCGGAGGTTCTCCAGAAAGTAGAACTATCCGCCCACAGAGGCCCTTCTCCAGGGTAGGCGTCCGATCTGTCAAGAGCATTCTTGACAGATCAAAAATGCTGGTTTTCAGCGCATGCACTTGGCATGCCTGAAACCGGCATTTCTGGTGTCCCTATGGGTGTGTACACAGCGCGTACTCGCCCATAGGGATCGGAATATCCGGCCCAATATCTAGCAAACCAAGATGGCCATTTTACATAATGAGCATAATTATGAATGCACATCCTACAATTAAGAATATCAAGAAATAGTGTGTGGGATATTCCCTTCCACATTTTGATATTTAAATGAGGCTCTTGCCTATTTTCCCCAGGTGTTTCCTGAGCCGAGGTTTCAACAGCCAGAAATTTGCACAACATTCTCAAGCAAACCCAATCGGAAAAGACCCCATCTTGTGTTATAAAAGTTGGAATCTATGAGGTTCTACATCATGTAGCCATATAAGCATACAAAATTGACGGGCAGGAACAGATCAGCTGGTCCATCAATCCTGCCCCACACCTCATGATGACTTGAGCATCATGACTAAACACTTCTCCCTCCTGCCCCCCCACCAGCCGTGTAATCTCCTGGGAGATGCAAAGAAAGAGAAAACCCAAGGGACAATAAGGAAGAACATTTTCTTGAAAATTCCTCTCTGACCCTGCCTCAGGCGATCGAAACCAAGCCAAGAGATCATATGGACCAAGTGTTATCCACAAAGCCACTTACCTTCTAGAAATACTTTTATTAAGATGCCCAGAATAGTAAAGTATACAATCTCCATCAGAGTGGAATGTATACTTGACAATAAAACGTTCACAATCAACTCCACATTATAAACAATTCAAATGGCTGTCAATGAATTTAAGGCTCAAATCTATTCTCAGTTGTTCGGAAGATGAACTCATAAGAAAAAAAATGTGTAGAAGGAAAGTCTGTCAAACCTGCTGACTCCAGTGGAGATTGTTGAATTTTGACTGTTGTTGGCTCCCCAACTTAATTGTTCTCCTGAGGGAAAAATTCTTGGAGGAGAAAACGTGGTGGAATTTCTTCGGCAATTAAGCAAAAAAAACTCCAGAATTTCAGCCGAGTGAAGTAATCTACATTATTATTATTCAACTATGACCTATTGCATTCCACAGATGACATTCAAGTTATGTCAACAAAACAAGAGCTAAAAAGTTCCATTAAGGATTTCATTATCTCTGCCTATGCTTGCTGTCTCCTCAGTCCCCTTCATAAGCAGTTAGTAGTGTTTTAGATCACATAAACACCACAATTTGGTTATTATCTTGTGATGCATCAACAGGCATCCAGCTATCTATTAAATATACCACTTTTTTAAAATTACATGCAGGGGCTTGATGACAGCGTGGTAGTGGATCAGTTTGCTGTTGCTGAGTGTGGTGGAGTGCAGATTTCTGCCTGCATTCTCTCTACACATTGGGTTTCTTATCACCAGGCAGAGGGCAAGTGCTTCTGTAGGGAATTACATCATAGGATTGGTCACCGGAGACCATTTGCCCTCACCCCTAGTACCCCAGCTAAAGTGACATTGAAAGAAGCTTGACAGGACGCCTGTGTCCTCGTGGCTCTGAATTTGTGCACACTATATGGGGAACATAAAAGAAAATATTTTCACATATTCCAATAAAAGTGAATATTTTAAACTGCTATGTTTTGGTCCATAAATGTTTGCTCATTTACATTACTGAATTGCAGTGTTTCATTTCTTTCATTTTTTCCCCCCCCTCAAGAACCATGAAGACAAGGAGTGGAAGTTTGCCCGTGCAAAGCTGTGGCTGAGCTATTTTGATGACAAATGCACTTTACCCCCGCCATTCAACACCATCCCTTCCCCAAAAACCATTTGCTATCTCTTCACGAGTCTCAATAAGTGGATCTGCTCTCACACGAGTACTGGGAAGGTGAAACGACAAAACAGCCTCAAAGTAAGAAAACATCTGGAAAATTGTAATTACAGAGTCCGAATCATAGAGCACTCAATGACAGAGGAGAGTGATATTTACAGAATCTTAAGAAAATATATGATATATACTTGCCTAATAATGTGATGCTCACCTCTGTGAAAAGCAAACGCCTAGAGATAGCAATACATCTGTAATGTTAGACTTAGCCTATCCTATCCTATATTTAAATTGTTGACCTGCCACAGAACGGCATTTACTAAGTGAGCTTAATCAGCTGGGGCATAATGCATGCCAAGGAAGATCTAGAAACACGGGTAGCTAGCCCCATTCATATTTTATGAGTAATATATTTGCTATCAATAACAACTTGCATTTATATAGTGCCTTTAACATGGTTAAATGTCTCCAAGCTCTTCCCAGGAGTGAAATCAGACAAAAACCAACACCGAGCCAAAGAAGGAAATATTAGGATGAGTGACTAAAAGCTTGGTCAAAGAGCTAGGCTTTAAGGAGCATCTTAAAGGAGTTCTGACGAAGGGTCTTCGACCTGAAACGTTGACTCTGTTTCCCTCCACGGATGTTGCCTGGCCTGCTGAGTTTTTCCAGCGTTTTCTGTTGTTATTTCGGATTTCCAGCATCCACAGTATTTTGCTATCATCTTAAAGGAGTTCCTACATACGGTAAATGTTGGTCTCCACTGAAAGATAGACCACTTTTTTTTTAATAATTTTTTTTTTTAATCTAACAAGGAATGGAAGACCCTCAAGCATAAACGAGATGAAAATTACCAAAAGGTAATGTGTTGCTTGGTCCATCGTTACCTTACCGCTATGAGACAGAAGATGCATAGCACAGACCAGGCAACTGAAGAGAACCTGAATGAACTACGCCAGGACCTCTCCAAATTTCGCAATGAAATGAGAGACCTTCTTGGTTTCAGGACATCAAAATGTGCCATGTTCTATTCACGGAACTAAAAAATATTCCCGGTTTCCTGGGACTAGATGCTGACATATGTCTTGCCATAATGTTCTGAGTATTACACTGAGTGAAAAGACTTATTTTGTCATCATCCTTCATCATCAAATGCTTCTTAT
Organism: Somniosus microcephalus; assembly: GCF_052327205.1. NCBI lineage: Eukaryota > Metazoa > Chordata > Chondrichthyes > Squaliformes > Somniosidae > Somniosus > Somniosus microcephalus. Next base: position 28,388,057 of record NC_140992.1, on the reverse strand, counting down.
TTAACCAATATTCTATTTAATGCAATTTATGGTGTGGAAATTCTGGAGCAGAAATATACAGTTACTATATATACAGTTTTAAATTTGTTGGAAGACTGCAACACAAATAAATGTAAATAATTTATTACAAATAGATATTGTCATTTTGCCATTTAGGAGAATGCTTCAGGTATTTATTTCCCTTAAAGGAACTTTGAATTCTTGACCCTACTGTTGATCCATCAGTGGTTAGAATGGACGTTCTAAAAATGCATCAGAAACCCACGAGGCAGATCAAAGATATGGGGGATGAAATCCGCTTTATATTGGTAAAGAACACATTAACAAGTTCCCATGAATTCTTATGTGAGCTGTTTTAACAAGGGAATCAGCTCGTTTGGCATAAACATGCTAACACTTTCATTAAAATTGCAGACAAAGAAATTTCAAATGAATGTTTGAAAGCTTTCATTAAAAATCTGGCACTGTGCAATTTCAACCCTATAATCTTGTTTATAGTCAAAAAACAGCAGAGTTGCACATATGTGTGCACTAATAAGTATGGTGTGCTCAATCCTGTCAGTAAAATGATTCTTTTGCTACTGTAGCTTGCATTTAATTAAGGTTTAAAAATATATTTTAAAATGTGATTTTTTTTTTGCTCTGAGTGAGGGATGTCAGCCCTGGGGAATAGTCCATTTTTCGGAAGAAGCTTGATATGTGGTTTGTAATAGCCAAGTACCAAGTTAATATGCATCTTTAGAGTTGACCCAAGCAGCTGACCTCACGCCAGTAAGTTAGTATAATGGCCACAGTTAATGTGTGTCATAACATGCTGACATACAGTAATTTCTTGAGCATTATATGAGCAGTTTATATTAGACTGGACCTGGCAAAGTATCTTTTGCAAGACTTTACGGAAGTTTTGCTATGACTTGTGGTTTAGAATAGCAGAGGACCAGAAGCCCTGTACTAGGATTTTAGTGCATTAGGGTTATAAGGGTTTTTGAAGCTAGCCATTAAAGACATGGAACTTGTCTTTCTTCCCGTGTCTCAGGATATTTCAGTTGACATTTTTGCATGTCAGATATTTGCACTGTTCAAGTAGCAATAGTGGGTGAAATTCAACTCGTATGGGGATGCAAAACGGGCGATATCGCATCTGCCGCCAGTTACACGCTCCGCCCGGTATTCAGTTCCATTGAAGCTTTGCGTCGCTGCCCAAGTCGAATTTCACCCATATAGAATCTGATGGTGATATGTTGATGCACAACAATCCTGAAGGGCGGGTTTCACAAGATAGTTAATACTTAAGCTAAAAGAGAAAGCATCTGATGTGATTTGTGACTTTAGTAATGCACAATTGTGCAAAAGAGTTTACTGCCTTCATTGGCAAAATTCATATCGTGCACTCTGGGATATATTTCAATATTAACATTTTATAAATGCAAATTATATTTTCTTTTTGGCATAAGAATTAAAAAGTTATCTAGCCCTTGGGGTGATAGTCCTGTCTTCACTAATTTTAGTAAAAATAGATGTGAGTATTAAGTGGTCAGCACTTTATACTTACATCTACTGTTTTGTTATACTTAGCGAAATTAGGAGTTGCACTTGAATCAGAATGTGTGATAAATCTGCAAAAAAATTAACATTTGGATATGAAATTGCAATTTGTTTCAATTGAAGAAAAAGGTGTAAAATCATGAACGATATATTAACATTTAAGTTGCCATCTCGCACTGTCTTATAAGTAACTTGATTATAATGAAAAAATACTTGATGAAGGCAAAATATTCCCTAGGTGGTATGTTTATGGCATATTACTGCAGATGTACTTATTTTCCAGGGACAGGAATTCAATTAACACTCCAATTACACCTTTCTCGTATGTATTTTCACCCATCTCTCATGATCAACATTAGAATCATAGAATGATATAGCACAAAAATAGGCCATTCAGCCCATCACGCCTGTGCTGGCTCTTTGAAAGAACTGTCTAATTAGTCCCACTCCCATCGCTCTTTCCCCATAACCCTGTAATTTTGTTCCCTTCAAGTATTTATCCAATTCCCTTTTGAAAGTTACTATTGAATCTGCTTCCAGGCAGTGCATTCCAGATCATAACAATTCGCTGCGTAAATAAAAACCCCTCATGTCACCTCTAGTTAGACATAGAAGATAGGAGCAGGAGTAGGCCATTCGGCCCCTCGAGCGTGCTCCGCCATTCAATGCGATCATGGCTGATCATCCAAATTCAGTACCCGGTCCCGGCTTTCTCCCCAGTTCTTTTAGCCTATCACCTTAAATCTGTGCCCTGTGGTTACTGACCCTTCTGCCACTGGAAACAGCTTCTCCTTATTTACTCTTATCAAAACCATAATGATTGTGAAAACTTCTATCAAATCTCCTCTTAACCTTCTCTGCTGTAAGGAGAACAACCCCAGCTTCTCCAGTCTATCCACGTAACTGAAGTTCCTCATCCCTGGTACCATTCTAGTAAATCTCTTCTGCACCCTCTCTAAGGCCTTGACATCCTTCCTAAAGTGTGGTGCCCAGAATTGAACACAATACTCTCGCTGAGGCCTAACCAATGTTTTATAAAGGTTTAGCATAACTTACTTGCTTTTGTACACTATGCCTCTATTCATAAAGCTAAAGATCCATATGCTTTTTTAACAGCCTTCTCAACTTGTCCTACCACCTTCAATGAATTGTATACATACACCACCCTCTTTAAAATTTAGTTTATATTGCCTCCCCTCATTCTTCCTACCAAAATGTATCACTTCACACTTCTCTACATTAAATTACATCTGCCATGTGTCTGCCCATTTCACCAGTCTGTGCATATCCTCCTGAAGTCTTAGAGAGCAACCAACTGCAGACAGGGAAGTAAGACTGGTTTAACAAGGTAGTGGGTCAGCATAACTGCTGACCTGCTGACCAAATTTCCCTATGTTGGAGTTGATGGTGAATAGAAGGAGAAATGGAGCCTAAGGACCTTCATCCCGTTCGTCTTCTAACGATATACATGACACAATTATCTCTGACATAGTCCTTGAAATGGTGACTTTTGGGCATTCGTCAGTTCCAAATAAAACATTTTTTATTAAGCAGCAGATACATTATGCAAAGAGTGACTGTTGGAGAAACATGAAAATAAAAATAAAACACAAGATTAAAACAAATTAGTTATAAAACATCACCAATCATCACTGTATTTTAAATTATTGCACTTAAGACCTATATCTTCTATTACAATATATAAGTATATAAGATAAACATAGGTTCAATCTCTGTCATCATTGTTATAAATAAAGAGACAGTTCCAAACTCAGCATGATTTTGGGGCTAATCATTCTGTGCAGATATTTTTTCTCTCCTAGTACAAGGATTGGAATATCCAGAGCAGACATCCAAACTTCAGTTAGACACATTTCATCAACGTTATATCTGAATGCTTCTATTTACCAGCAGAAAGCCACCTATATGTTCGGAAGTGCACATTGTAATCAATAAAAGAAAAATATCAATGGGAGACTTCTGGCACCATAAATAGAAAATAAAGTCACTGCTGACATTGTGTGTTTAGCATCGCCTGTTCTTCAAGTTGTTCAGAAACCTTTGGTTCTTTGATCTGTAGGCCACGACAAAGCTGTTAGGAAGCACTCGACCTCTGCCTGCTTCATCCGCTTGACCCATGAAAACGTAATTCAGTCCTGCAAACAAGAGAAGGGGGGGAATGCCTTAATAAGCAGAACTTTGTTTGAGGCAGTAAGAGGTCATTTATTGGTTACAAAGAATGTGTTATTAGTTGTTCTCTGATTGACAGTGTTTTCTGTGCGGCAGTTGGATTGTTGTGTAAATTAAGACGGTGTAAATTTGAACTGAGTAACAAGAACTCGATCTCAAACTGTATACTTAGTGTTGGAAAGCTCAGTCTTTGGACAGAGGATATCGGTACTCGAGCAACAATTGGCCAGAGTCTGCAGCATCAGAGAGGATGAGGGGTTTCTGCATTGTACTCTCCAGAATGTGGCAGAGCTTGACAGTTCAGGACACAGGGATAGAAGTGGGGGGTGATCCGCCGGATTAGCAGAGGGGGTCAGGGCTCTTGGGTGCAGGGAACCGCTGAGTTACTGGAACTCTCAAATAGATCCTTATGATTGGACAAATATGAGGTGGACAGTGACGGCGACTCAGAGGAGGGTGGACTTGAGCCACATTGTGGCTCCATAGAACAAGAGACTATCCAAGGGGGTGAGAGGAAGTCTGAGAAGTGCCTTGGGATGTTTTTCTACATTGGATGCGCTGTATAAATGCAAGTTGATACTGTTTTTGCATTCAGTTCTGAGATCACTATATCTCTGGTCCAACAAAAAAAAGAAGCATTGCTTGATTTCATTCCGGGAAATGAAGTGAGGGCAAATAACTGATGGAAGAGTAGGTGAACAATTGGGAAAAAAGTGACCGCACATAGTTAGTTTCAATGTAAGAACAAAAGAGTGTAATGAAGAGTCAAAGATAAGGGTGCTGGGTTGAAAAAAAAATATTCAGTGAAATAAATGGCGATCCGACCCAAATTAACTGGGCAGAAAAGTTATCAAACAGGCTGACAGCTCGGCAGTGGGAAATCTTCAAATATGAGATGTATAGCATCGATAATAAATGTATTCCTATGCAGCAACAAGGGAGTGCATCAAAGTATTGAGTTCTGTGGATAAATCGATTAAAAGTAAACAAACTTAAACAGGAAGCATATGCAAATGTTAGAGCTAACAATACTAAAGATAATCACAAGGAATACAGAAAGTGCAGTAGGAAGGTAAAAAAGGAAACTTTAATATCTTTTATAAGCATATAAATAGTAAGCTTATTTAAAGGGAGGGTAGGATTGAGAGCTGAGTCCACTTTGGTTATTTGTATATATAGATGATCTGGGTATAGGGAATACAATCTTGAGACTTGCTGATGATACTAATGTCGGAAGTTGGTAAGCAGTGAGGACTGTAAAATACTTCAGGAAGACATAGACAAATTAGCGAATGGGCAGACAGGTGATGGATGCAATTTAATGTGAATAAGTGAGGTAATATGTGAGGTAATACATTTTGGGAGAAAAAAGCAAGGAATGGGAGTGTATACTTAATGGAAAGAAACTGAAGGATGTGGATGAACGGACAGATCTAGGGGTTCAATATTCCCTGAAAGTGTGGGTGCAGATGATGATAGCCATAAAAACGTCAATAGAATTTTGGGTTTTATAAATCGGTGCATACAGTACAAGAGTAAAGAAGTAACGATAAATGTATACAGAACATTGGTTAGGCCTACTTTGTGCAGTTTTGGGTGCCCCACAATTGAAGGATCATTAAAGCCACAGAGAGCGTAGATTCACCAAGATCCTATCGGGGATGGGAAACTACAGCTGTGAGGACAGACTTCATATACAGTACTGGTTTCTGACAAAGGGTCATAGAATGAAATGCTAATCCTATCTTTCTGTCTCCACAGATGAGCCTAACCTGCTGAAGGTTTCCAGCATTTTCTGTTTTTATTTGACATTTTCAGCATCTGCAGTATTTTGCTTTTTGCTTTATGATGTACTAGGACTTTATCTACTGAAGCGAAGAGGAGACTTAATAGAGGTTTGTTTGTTTGAGTGAATAGGGAAAGACCGTTTCCTCTGCTTTGGAGTCAATGAAAAGGCTTCATCAATTATGACTAAAACAGCAAGGAGAGTTTAGGAGAAATTGTTGGGGTTGTTAGAGCATGGAATGTTTTGTGACAGGGCATGGATGCAGAGATCATTGCATCTTTTAAGGGAAATTAGATCATTTTAAGCAGAAAAGATACAGGCTATGGGTAGAGCAGAGCAGTAGGGTTAGTTATCAATTGCTCTAGCAAAGAATTCACACAGACACGATGGACTGATTGGCCTCCTTCTATAGTTTTGTTATTTGGTTCTGAATTCGACTGTTACATTTCACATGATGAAAAGCTGATGTTAGTGCCCAAACATGTCTCTGAATATATTAAAATCAGTACTGAAGGAAACTGGTGATGGAGCTTTAAACAATTCTTTCCCAGGAAAGAAATTGGTTTTCTTACCTCCTGTAGTCTTCCCTTCCTCCTGCCATCAAGGGGCTTTTAAAAGCCAAACACCACCTAACCACTATGCCTTAATTTATTCCATCTTTTCTCCTCAGCATAGAAACTACTATTGCCAATATTAGTAGACAAATGCTTAACTCTCCCGTTTGGCAATTCTTTGCCTGCTACTTTAGCAGACGCCTTAATTAATTTCAAATAAACAGCAAGCATAACAGAGCAGGCAACAGCAAATGAGCCATCCAAATGGCAAAACTCACCTCGCTTAATGATCGGACACTTTTTACAGACTGAGATTATTTTGACGCTCATGTTCTTCCCTGCCTGTTGAATTGCCAATGTCCCTTCTTTGTAAATATTTATAATAGAGATAGTTGTGTGGATACTGCCGTTGCGTGTTACAGCAGTTATAACTGTGCCAGTTATCACTGTAAGAAACAAGAAAAGTCATCCACAACTTTAAAAAAAAAATTCAGTAATGAAAAGTTTGTTTCTCAAATCACCTCATGGTAAATAGACTTCAAAACACCGATTTTATTTCTGCGTTCTATTCATTTTCAATTAATGGTTTGTGAGGTTATGGATAAAATAAACAGCACTTCATTGTCCTCAAACAGTCATGAATCTTGACTGAATGGTAGCTTTTCATGACAGTGTTGAACATGACAAGAACATGGCTTATGACACATTTAAGGATGTATTGTTAACCTGCTTTGTAAGTTATCACATTAGGATCTTATAATAAAATGAGAATTTATTTTTTATCTCTAATTTTCTCCCTTTTTCTAACCTCTCGTACCTCATTCAAGTGGCGATTCTTTTTGTGTGTGCTTAAGACAGTGAGTATTTGGTTACATAAACATCACATTCAAATTTGATCCTGTCTTTGCCCAAATGTATATTTGCCGGTAGGGTCACTGGACAGCAGTTGGAAATAGGAATCCTGGCTGATTTTTCTCATCTCGCCCCCTGCCCCCACATTCTCCCAGAGGTGCAGAGGTCAATTGTAGCACCCACAAGGGTATGGTGGTGTGGCTAGAAACCACAGGTTGAGAGTTCAAATACCACCAAAGCAAATTGTGAAATTTAATTCAATAAATCTGGTAATTTGATGCTGGATTTTTTTTTTTAAAAACCTTAATTAGAAATCTAACCTGCCATCCCTAATGGTCTGGCCTACATGTAAATCAAATCTACACTATATGATTGACTCTTAATGCCTGCTGAAGTGGCCTAGCGAGCCGTTCTGGAACAAATAATCATTAGTCAGGAAGAAGGCTCACCATCACCTTCTCAAGGTAACTAAGGAAAGGCAATAAATGTAACCTTGCCAACATCACCCACATCCCGACAACAAGTATAAAAAACAATTGCTGCACTAGCTGAGAGCAGCTAATTCAGGACAAACTAAGCTGGGACCTTCTGGCCTGTATTAGTATAGTACCACACCACATGAAGCATTTAGCTACTATGTGATCACAATATGACAAGTGCGCCATTGTACCTTAGGCCGAGGGATTGGTTCAACGTGACAACATGCCAAAAACTGTAACTGAATAAACACTTTTCATATACTGACAATTCACTCTTATGTTTGGCGCCTGGTATTTACACTGTGGAGCCATATTTGTTTTTGATACACAGGTTCCCTGTTCCACTAGAAAGGATTTCTATGAAGCCCTTGAGACTGATATACATAAATGATTGAGTTGGAGATGGTATATGGCGAAAAACACTGGCTCTGCCATTCACAGATATATAGACAAAAATGTTCTTACTTAAAAGGGAAAAGCTTATGTTTCTTACCAAAGTCACTGGCGCAGTAATTGCTCCCCAGGGTCCCGGTTCTTTTGCACTTCAGTTGGCATGGAGGTACAGTAGGTTTCACAGCTTAAAAACAGAATGCAGCGTTCAGTTAGGCAGGCAATGATAACCAGAAACCATTTGTACTAACAATACAAGTTAAAACCATGTTTATTTTTCAGAAGTAGAAAAATAAAAATTACTGTGCTCTACCTATTACTGGAACTATAACAATCTCTATTTTAACCCTCAAATACTCAAAAAAACTTTTCCACTTCAAGGTATATATGGTAACATCTATAAAAATGAATCTGTGTACATGAGCAAAATACACACACACACACACACACACACACATATACATATGAACCAAACAACACATTTTAGATCCTCCAATTAGAAATATTTGATTTATTTTGCTTTAAATACTCTATCCTAACAAAAATGTAATCTTGTTATATTTATTGCAGAGCAGAAATGCTACTTCAACTCAAAAGGGGTAATTTTAATGTAAAAAAATGATTGTAATGACTAGTAAGACAAGTAGCTCAAACACTGCAAAACAAAACAACATAAACACACCACTTTCATATCCCGCCTAAAAGAAAGACTTGTATTTACATAGCACCTTTCATGACCACTGGACTCTCAAAGCACTTTACAACCAATGAAGTACTTTTAAAGTGTAGTCACTGTAGTAATGTGGGAAACGCGGCAGCCAATTTTTGCACAACTACGTCCCACAAACAGCAATGTGATAATGACCAGATAATTTGTTTTTGAGGGATAAATATTGGCCAGGACACCAGGGATTACTCCCCTGCTCTTCTTTGAAGTAGTACCATGGGATTTTTTTTACGTCCACCTGAGAGAACAGACAGGCCTTGGTTTAATGTCTCACCTCCGACAGTGCAGCGCTCCCTCAGCACTGCACTGGAGTGTCAGCCTAGCTTTATGTGCTCAAGTCCCTGGAGTGGGACTGTGAACTCAGAACCTTCTGACTCAGAGGTGAGTGGGAGCTTTATGTGCTCAACGTCCCAAGAGTGGGACTTGAACTCACAACCTTCTGACTCAGAGGTGAGTGTGCTACCCACTGAGCCATAGCTGACACTAATAACTCAATGAGTGTATCTTATGAGTAACTGAGCCGCGCAGACAATTAAAGGCCCAAGCCTGCCCCCAGTCTGCGCTGATCTAAGATGCCATGGCAGTACTGGTGCTACAGTTAGTCTCTGCACCCCTTGTGTTTAGAAGGGAGAAATCAGTCAACGTTCAATTGTGCTGTGTGGACACTGGGTGAGGACAGAACCTGGCCTAGCAGTAGTGCCCACATGGTAGAATGACGTGTCTATAGGGCCATGAGAGGTGGGGGGAAAGAGAAACTTGGCAAGGAAAGAAATTAGTTTAAAAAAATAAAAGCACACTACTTTCTAAACATTAATGTAAGATTCTGGCATATTGCATTAATCACTGGCTCCTTACTGCAATGTGACCTTGGGCAGCCACACAATATGTATGAAATATTGAACTATTCAAATAGAAAAATATATATGTTGATCAATGAATCAGTACACAATTGGGCCAGTATCCTATCTAAATGTTTTTAGTTAAGAGATTTAATTTGTATTTCTCAATTTGAGGTGAGCTGCTCCCGCATTCATTTCATCTTTATGAGCACATAAAGCAGAGTAATACACATAAGACCAGATCTATAAATCTATATTCAGGGAAAACATTTTACAGTGAGGGTTGTGTTACATAAATTATGTTTTAGATAGATGTTGCTGTTCTTGAAGGAATCATTAATAAACCTTTATGGAAATAATGAGGAGTGTATGGTAAAATCAACATGCTATAGCGAGAAATGTTATAGAGATGGCAGTCTCTTTATTAGTGAGGCAGATCCACGAGCAGTGTTTACTCCAGCAAAGGTTGTGGCATCTTCAGGTGCTAGAGAAGGTGCTGCGTGAGGGACCCACAAGCAATACATAGCTCACTGAGTGCTTTACTGAGGCGGGGGGCTTTACCGAATGATTTGTTCGTGAAGGGGCAATGTACTGTACAGTGTATCAGACCTTAGTGTATAACTTGACTCGGGCACATTTAAACACTTTTTGTTCTCCAATAATGATTGTTCTCTGAATACTTTAATATAACTTTGTGGTACTTACTTGTTGTGGTTGGTGTGGTGATTGGTGCAGTTGTGGTGCTGAGAAATTTTTTCGACCTGAATTTGTAATGAGCCAGAAACCCATCAGCTGTGACACTGAGATCTGACAGGAACTGCACAACAATTTCATTTTCTTGTGACAGAACTGGCCTACCCCACAGCAAAACAAACAGGAACACAATAAATTACGTTTGTAACGAACAGCACCAAATTAAGCAACAATATTTACCAAACTAATAAATGAACTTCATAAGGCAAGAAATGTAGAAACAAAAATACATCACAATCGGATAACAAAAGGCAGAAATTAGGCAACGTAGTTAAGTATTGGTGTGCAGCCCTAAGGAGTGGTGGGATGCAGGTTAGAAATACTGCTATGTTGAGTTCCCCATCACAGCCATGCTGGTGAAGGGAGGCACGAAATTGAGATCAGGCACTGCTTTATCAGGGATCTTGTGGACAGAGTGGACATTGGACTGCTCTTGATTGCCTTCTAGCAGCCAGCAGAGGCCCTCCACTCATTCTCTCAGCTATAAGAGGTGCACAGCCTGAGGAGACCAGTAGGGAAGAACAGATTGTGTAAAAAAAGATAAATCAGAAGCCAAGATTGTGATTGCAACACAGAAGTCCTGGTTTTCCATGCTGTGTAAAACATCTTGCTTATGTCACAAGCTGTAACATTCCTGTATTTCAGGCATTTCCATTAGGTGCCTTTCTTTCACAATCATTTTCCAAATGACAGATTGCACTAACACGGTGTGTAGTCAGAAGGAATTACTGATCAATGGGCAATGCCATAACTATGACACTGATACGATACTGTTCTTTACCATTACTACGGAGAACCTCTACAACAGCGTAGAAAACTGTACTCCACGCTATTTGAAGGGATTTCTTTTCTAATTCTCGAAATCCCCACGTGCCATGCGCCATTCCCTGGCCAAGACAGTGAGTAAGTGTCCTGCTCATGGGCTTCAGGCCGTTCTTTCTTGTTTTAGTACCTAGCAGGTACTTGAGAGTAGTCTGTGCTGACTTTCCTGCAGATTTTTTCTGCCATCCCTTAATGATCGCAGCCAAGATTGGGAACTCGCCATGTGGGTAATTCTGGCCATGAACCCAGGATAACAGTGCCACTGGAATGCCGTGAACTATCATCTGCACAGACAAGTTTGATTTTCTTCACCTTTCCAAAATAATTATTCAGATGCTTTCGTAAAATAACAATAACAAAACAGTTTTAATTATAATTTTAGTGGCAAGGAAGGACTTTTGTAATTGCATGGCAGACATATAGGTGACAGGTTTGGAGCTGTAGTTGCCTGTTGGTAGGGCAAGTGATTTGACAGAGCAGGAGCACTGAAGGCAAATCATGATTCGCTACTCAAAAACATTCTGAGGCTTGTTAGTGAACAGATCTGAATGATAACAAATCACTTTCCCAGTCTGTAGGTTTGAGTTCCCGATCTTGCAAAGGCTATTTTGGGGGGGGGGGGGAACGGGGGAGAGATGAATCACCAAGAGGAGGCAACGTGCTTCCCCAGCAGAAGGGAGGGAGGCAAAGAAAATCAGGAGAATGCAACGTTGGTAGCTCCTGTGCTCCTCTTGGTGGCTGGTTACAGATAAGTGCCCTGCAATTCTGGGGTCTTGGGGTGAAATTTGTGTACAGTGGGCGCCGTTTCTGCCCCCTTATGACCACATTCAACACTACCAATGGAGGGAGGGGGAAGGCGCATCTTCTGCCTGCTCCCCTCCATTGGGACATCACTTTAGGGGTGGGACTGATGGGATGCTGGGCTTCCTTGGGAATCTCATCAGTTCTACTCAGCGTAGAGCCAGTGGCAAATATGCCATTTGGAGAGAGGCGTACCAGTGAGGAAGCACCTTTGAAATTATTTCTGAAAGTGTCACGACTGAGGCCAGACTGATCCGTGGTCCCCGTCCCCTTGACGGAGCAGCAAGGTGCTGTTTCGAAATCCCGCTGGCTCATCAGAAAGGGAGCCCCGGCAGCAAGCACCCGCCCCTGATATTCGAATGATCCCATTCCCCAGGACGTGAGACCAGACGGAAGTCCTGCTCCGCCGCAATTGTGGCGACAGGCTAGGCCTTGCAGCATTTCAATCCCAAGGTCCCGCACTTGTCATTGTGGCCAAAGAGTGGTGAACCCACAAGACTGAAAGTGAAGGGAGAAGAAATATATTTGTAAAAATAATGTATCAATGTCACTTACGCTGGAGGGCTATCTCCGCAGTACTTCCCAATCCGTTTTGCTTCATTGTTTTCACCACCATTAAATACAGAAACATAATCGTATCGGCAGTAGTTGTCTCTTTCAACATCAAACTTCTCGAATTTTAACTCAATTATCTGTTAAAGATGCAAAGTAATGAATATCGAATGCTGGATACAGACACTTGCCTTACACACAGCCTGACAGCATAGGATTACATAGGACATACAGCACAGAAACAGGCCATTCAGCCCAACCAGTCCATGCCGGCGTTTATGCTCCACTTGAGCCTCCTCCCTTCTCTCCTCATCTAACTCTATCAGCATAACTAGCGGTGTCTGTATTTTTATGCAAAGATCTTCAGTGTTTACAGCCCTTGAACTTCCCATGTTAATATAGTATTTATCTCATTCACTATCTGGTCAGACCATGCATTAATAACTTTAAACAGAGTGCAGGAAGTAAATTAATATGCAAAACCTTCCATTATTCATATTACAATCTACTCATAGCGTACAATTAAATCAGCAAAAACGTTTTGAAAATGGATGTCAGTGAACTAGTTAAAGAAACCCTCCTGACTCCGCATCAAAGTCAGTTTTAAAAAGTGTAAAATTTGAAACTTACCTGATCTTTGGCGGCCTCCAGCAGTCCATATAGCATAGAGATTTTGTATGGTCACCATCTTTAAGATGGTGAGAGAAATCAGGGAACTACAGGCCAGTTAGCCTGACATCAGTCGTCGGGAAAAGGCTGGAATCCATTGTTAAGGAAGTGGTATCAGGGCACTTAGAAAATCATAACATAATTAGGCAGAGTCAACATGGTTTTATGAAAGGGAAATCGTGTTTGACAAATTTATTAGAGTTTTTTGAGGATGTAACTAGCAGGGTAGATAAAGGGGAACCAGTGGATGTAGTATATTTGGATTTCCAAAAGGCATTCAATAAGGTGCCACATAAAAGATTATTACACAAGATAAGGGCTCATGGGGTTGGGGGTAATATAGTACAGTAGCATGGATAGAGGATTGGTTAACAGAGATAAATGGGTCTTTTTCAGGTTGGCAGGCTGTAACTAGTGGAGTGCTGCAAGGATCAGTGCTGGAGCCTCAGCTATTTACAATCTATATTAATGACCTAGATGAAGCGACTGAGTGTAATGTATCCAAGTTTGCTGATGATACAAAGCTAGGTGGGAGAACACAAAGGCCTAGAAATTCACTTTGGGGCGGCCAGCTCGCTCGCGCCCAAAAGTTAGCGCTGGGCGGGGAGCCATTAGCGATCGTCAGATATTCAGTGTTTGCGCCCCAATTCAGAACCAGGCGCTATACCAGGGTGTGCCCGCCTCCGCTTGGGGCGCTGACGCTGAATTTCAGCGCTCTTGGCGCCGCTGCGCCAGCCGCTGCGGAGTGGCAGGCTGCGGTACTGCAGGCCTCCTCCTTCTCTTAAGGGGGAGCTGCCTGCAACGGGGAGATCGCCGCTGGAGAGTGCCGGCAAATGAGCCCGGCACCACGGAGAAGTGCCGGGTTCGCGGAAAGCAGCCGGCAATGCCGCGGTGGGGGGGGGGGTGGTGGAGGAGGCCAGGGAAGGAGGTGCGGGCAGGCGGCCGCCGAAAAAGCGGCCGGCCGCACCTTCCCCTTTAAAGCCCCCCACTAAGGCTACAGCATGGCCCCGTTTTCTGGTCGCTGTTTGCGGCCGCTTCGGAGGAGGCGGCCGCTACTAAATATGGGGATCGGGCCGGTTTCGGGGCGGAACCGGGGCACTGCGCACACCGATGACGTCATCGGTGCCGGCGCAGCGCTAACGGCTACCGCTGCCAATACCGCTGCGCTGAATATCAGCGCAAACTCATTTTTGGCGCAGAAGCCCTCTTTAGGCGGTAACTGGCCGCAAAGCTGGCAGCGCCTTAATGAATTTCTAGGCCAAAGAGTCTGCAAAGGGATATCGATAGACTGAGTGAGTGGGCAGTAAGGTGGCAGATGGAGTATAATGTAGGGAAATGTGAGGTTATTCACTTTGGTAGGAAGAATAGAAAATCAGAATATTTTTTTAAATGGTGAGAAACTTTTAAATGTTGGTGTTCAGAGAGATTTGGGTGTCCTCATGCAAGAAACACAGAAAGCTAACATGCAGGTACAGCAAGCAATAAGGAAGGCAAATGGCATGTTGGCCTTTATTGCAAGGGGGTTGCAATATAAGAGTAAGGAAGTCTTGCTACAATTATATAGGGCCTTGGTGAGACCACACCTGGTGTACTGTGCACAGTTTTGGTCTCCTTATCTAAGGAAGGATATACTTGCCTTGGAGGCGGTGCAACGAAGGTTCACTAGATTGATTCCTGGGATGAGAGGGCTGTCCTATGATGAGAGATTGTGTAGAAGGGTTATGGGGAGCGGGCAGGGAAGTGGAGTTGAGGCCAAGATCAGATCAGCCATGATCGCATTGAATGGCAGAGCAGGCTCGAGGGGCTGAATGGCCTACTCCTGCTCCTATTTCTTATGTTCTTATGTTCTAGAATGGGCCTATACTCTCTGAAATTTAGAAGAATGAGAGGTGATCTCATTGAAACATACAAGGTTCTGAAGGGGATTGACAGGGTAGATGCTGAGAGATTGTTTCCCCTGGCTGGAGTGTCTAGAACTAGGGGGCATAGTCTCAGGATAAGGGGTAGGCCATTTAAGACCGAGATCAGGAGGATATTTTTTCACTCAGATGGTTTGGAATTCTCTGCCCCAAAGGACTGTGGATGCTCAGTCATTGAGTATATTCAAGGCTGAGATAGATTTTTGGAATCTTGGGGAATCAAGTGATATGGAGATCGGGTGGGAAAGTGGAGTTGAGGTCGAAGATCAGCCATGATATTATTGTAAGAAATCACACAACACCAGGTTATAGTCCAACAGCTTTATTTGAAATCACAAGCTTTCGGAGCGCTGCTCCTTCTTCAGGTGAAGTGGAGAAATGCATAAAGACACAGCTTATATAGTCAGAGAATCATGTCAGATGTTTACAGGTAACCTTTCCAACTGCCATTTATCACACCTCGGCAGAGAGATAATCACAGCAGTCAAAGGTGTGAATGGTGTCCAAACAGGTCAGTCAGGGAAACATTACATCAAAGAACAATGAGGTGGGGTCACAAGGGGTCAAATATTGCAGATGCTGGGGTCTGTATGAAAAACAAAAAAACAGACAAAAAACATTTTTTTTGGCTGGAAATCACAGCAGGTCCAGCCGCATCTGTGTAGAGAGAACAAGCCAATGTCGACTCGAGTCTGGATGACCCTGCATCAGGTGGGGTTACATGTAGCGTGACATGAACCCAAGATCTCGGTTAAGGCCGTCCTCATGGGTGCGGAACTTGGCTATCAGTTTCTGCTCGACGATTTTGCGTTGTCGTGTGTCTCGAAGGCCACCTTGGAGAATGCTTACCTGAAGATCGGAGGCTGAATGTCCTTGACTGCTGAAGTGTTCCCCGACTGGGAGGGAACACTCCTGCCTGGTGATTGTTGCGCGGTGTCCGTTCATCCGTTGTCGCAGTGTCTGCATGGTCTCGCCGATGTACCATGCTCCGGGGCATCCTTTCCTGCAACGTATGAGGTAGACAACGTTGGCCGAGTCACATGAGTATGTACCATGTACCTGGTGGGTGGTGTCCTCACGTGTGATGATGGTATCTGTGTTGATGATCTGGCATGTCTTGCAGAGGTTGCTGTGGCAGGGCTGTGTGGTGTCGTGGTCGCTGTTCTCCTGGAAGCTGGGTAATTTGCTGCAAACGATGGTCTGTTTGAGGTTAGGCGGCTGTTTGAAAGCGAGTAGTGGAGGCGTGGGGATGGCCTTAGCGAGGTGTTCGTCGTCATCGATGACATGTTGAAGGCTGCGAAGAACATGGCGTAGTTTCTCCGCTCCGGGGAAGTACTGGACGACGAAGGGTACTCTGTTGGTTGTGTCCCGTGTTTGTCTTCTGAGGAGGTCTATGCGATTTTTCGCTGTGGCCCGTCGGAACTGTCGATCGACGAGTCGAGCGTCATATCCCGTTCTTACAAGGGCGTCTTTCAGTGTCTGTAGGTGTTCATCGCGTTCCTCCTCGTCTGAGCAGATCCTGTGTATTCGCAGGGCTTGTCCATAGGGGATGGCTTCTTTAACGTGGTTAGGGTGGAAGCTGGAGAAGTGAAGCATCGTGAGGTTGTCCGTGGGCTTGCGGTAGAGTGAAGTGCTGAGGTGTCCGTCTTTGATGGAGATTCGTGTGTCCAGGAATGAGACTGATTCTGAGGAGTAGTCCATGGTGAGTTTGATGGTGGGATGGAACTTGTTGATGTTATCGTGTAGTCTTTTCAGTGATTCTTCGCCGTGGGTCCATAGGAAGAAAATGTCGTCGAAAACCTTCGATCCAGACCTTCAAAGCATCCTACATGCTCTCATCCCACGTACTCCCCGCGTGGGTGACTTCTACTGCCTCCCAAAGATACACAAAGCCAACACACCTGGACGTCCTATCGCATCAGGCAACGGAACCCTGTGTGAGAACCTCTCTGTATATGTCGAGGGCATCCTGAAACCCATCGTACAGGGAACCCCCAGCTTCTGTCGCGACACTACAGACTTCTTACAGAAGCTCAGCACCCATGGACCAGTTGAACCAGGAACACTCCTCGCCACGATGGACGTCTCGGCACTCTACACCAGTATCCCCCACGATGACGGCATCGCTGCGACAGCCTCAGTACTCAACACCAACAACAGCCAATCTCCAGACGACATCCTACAACTCATCCGCTTCATCCTTGACCACAATGTCTTCACCTTTGACAACCAGTTCTTTACCCAAACACACGGAACAGCCATGGGGACCAAATTCGCACCCCAATACGCAAACATCTTCATGCACAAGTTCGAGCAAGACTTCTTCGCTGCACAGGATCTCCAACCAACGCTATACACCAGATACATCGACGACATTTTCTTCCTATGGACCCACGGCGAAGAATCACTGAAAAGACTACACGATAACATCAACAAGTTCCATCCCACCATCAAACTCACCATGGACTACTCCTCAGAATCAGTCTCATTCCTGGACACACGAATCTCCATCAAAGACGGACACCTCAGCACTTCACTCTACCGCAAGCCCACGGACAACCTCACGATGCTTCACTTCTCCAGCTTCCACCCTAACCACGTTAAAGAAGCCATCCCCTATGGACAAGCCCTGCGAATACACAGGATCTGCTCAGACGAGGAGGAACGCGATGGACACCTACAGACACTGAAAGACGCCCTTGTAAGAACGGGATATGACGCTTGACTCGTCGATCGACAGTTCCGACGGGCCACAGCGAAAAATCGCATAGACCTCCTCAGAAGACAAACACGGGACACAACCAACAGAGTACCCTTCGTCGTCCAGTACTTCCCCGGAGCGGAGAAACTACGCCATGTTCTTCGCAGCCTTCAACATGTCATCGATGACGACGAACACCTCGCTAAGGCCATCCCCACGCCTCCACTACTCGCTTTCAAACAGCCGCCTAACCTCAAACAGACCATCGTTCGCAGCAAATTACCCAGCTTCCAGGAGAACAGCGACCACGATACCACACAACCCTGCCACAGCAACCTCTGCAAGACATGCCAGATCATCAACACAGATACCATCATCACACGTGAGGACACCACCCACCAGGTACATGGTACATACTCATGTGACTCGGCCAACGTTGTCTACCTCATACGTTGCAGGAAAGGATGCCCCGGAGCATGGTACATCGGCGAGACCATGCAGACACTGCGACAACGGATGAACGGACACCGCGCAACAATCACCAGGCAGGAGTGTTCCCTCCCAGTCGGGGAACACTTCAGCAGTCAAGGACATTCAGCCTCCGATCTTCAGGTAAGCATTCTCCAAGGTGGCCTTCGAGACACACGACAACGCAAAATCGTCGAGCAGAAACTGATAGCCAAGTTCCGCACCCATGAGGACGGCCTTAACCGAGATCTTGGGTTCATGTCACGCTACATGTAACCCCACCTGATGCAGGGTCATCCAGACTCGAGTCGACATTGGCTTGTTCTCTCTACACAGATGCGGCTGGACCTGCTGTGATTTCCAGCCAAAAAAAATGTTTTTTGTCTGTTTTTTTGTTTTTCATACAGACCCCAGCATCTGCAATATTTGACCCCTTGTGACCCCACCTCATTGTTCTTTGATGTAATGTTTCCCTGACTGACCTGTTTGGACACCATTCACACCTTTGACTGCTGTGATTATCTCTCTGCCGAGGTGTGATAAATGGCAGTTGGAAAGGTTACCTGTAAACATCTGACATGATTCTCTGACTATATAAGCTGTGTCTTTATGCATTTCTCCACTTCACCTGAAGAAGGAGCAGCGCTCCGAAAGCTTGTGATTTCAAATAAAGCTGTTGGACTATAACCTGGTGTTGTGTGATTTCTTACATTTGTCCACCCCAGTCCAACTCCGGCATCTCCACACCATGATATTATTGAATGGCGGAGCAGGGTCGACGGGCCATAGGGACTACTCCTGCTCCTAATTATTATGTTCTTATGTTCTGTTCTAACATATTGAAGCAGAAGCTGGAAGGAGCAAACCAAAAGTGGTGAAAGAAACGGTTCAGAACTTCTGCTAGTTCAGCCCTTTAAATTCACTTCCGCAGTTATCATTTATCCACCCATATTATGTAGGGAGCTTCTTGCCACTCCATCACTTCTGGCAGGAAATAACTAAACTGACTTTTATGCGCAGGAATGTTCATTATATAATGACAGCACTAATCCCACTACTGCCTGAAAGCATGTGAAATCGATGAAGACATTCTAGGCTTAAGACTGCAATGAAACACTGATGTTCAAATATCAGTAGTAAACTGCTTCAACTCTGTTTCTTGTCCTCTGTTTTTGCACTAATCAAGCTGAGGGATGTTAGTGTTAAGAAGCAGAGCTCGACCTATTTCAGGCATTAAGCACTCCCAGATCAGTCAGATGCAGAGTGCCCCAAAAACCTGCCTTGCTTGTCCCCAACCCCAGAATAGCAGCTCCTACTGCACCAGTATGACATTTCTATTACCAACTCCAGTCATCCTAGGGACAGTTTTGTGTAGTGGGCCCATGCACAATAGGAGCTGGATTGAAACTAGCCAAACCCCTTTCATGTAGCACCCTTACAGGCAGAACACACAAGAGACTTTCATCCCATCAGCCTGGCTGGATTTAAACCCAGGTCCCAGAGGTAAAAATTCAGTGTCTAACCTGCTGCACCATCCGGGCTCTGTTCCTATGATTGGTTAACACTTCCTCAACTTATTTCTCAGGTATCCATTATTTGCCATGTAATACAGACGAGTATAAAGAACTCGGCTTAATGGTTCAGCTCAGTCCACTAACCTGCATCTTCCAAAATCAGAGCAAGTGAATCCTTTTGAAAACAGTCATGTTACTGTTGTAAGTTCATGAGATTTTTTTTTTTATTCGTTCCTGTTTTGTGGGCATTGCTGGCAAGGCCAGCATTTATTGCCCATCCCTAATTGCCCTTGAGAAGGTGGTGGTGAGCCGCTTTCTTGAACCGCTGCAGTCGTGTGGTGAAGGTACTCCCACAGTGCTGTTAGGGAGGGAGTTCCAGGATTTTGACCCAGTGACGATGAAGGATCGGCGATATATTTCCAAGTCAGGATGGTGTGTGACTTAGAGGGGAACTTGCAGGTGGTGGTGTTCCCATACACCTACTGCCCTTGTCCTTCTAGCTGGAAGAGGTCACGGGTATGGGAGGTGCTGCTGAAGAAGCCTTGGCGAGTTGCTGCAGTGCATCTTGTAGATGGTACACACTGCAGCTACGGTACGCCGGTGGTGGAGGGAGAGAATGTTTAAGGTGGTGGATGGGATGCCAATCAAGCGGGCTGCTTTGTCCTGGATGGTGTCGAGCTTCTTGAGTGTTGTTGGAGCTGCACTCATCCAGGCAAGTGGAGAGTATTCCATCACACTCCTGACTTGTGCCTTGTAGATGGTAGAAAGGCTTTGGGGAGTTAGGAGGTGAGACACTTGTCGCAGAATACCCAGCCTCTGACCTGCTCTTGTTGCCACAGTATTTATGTGGCTGGTCCAGTTAAGTTTCTGGTCAATGGTGACCCCCAGGATGTTGATAGTGGGGGATTCGGCGATGGTAATGCTGTTGAATCTCAAGGGGCGGTAGTTAGACTCTCGCTTGTTGGAGATAGTCATTGCTTGGCACTTGTGTGGCGCAAATGTAACCTGCCACTTATATCAGTCTAAGCCTGAATGTTGTCCAGATCTTGTTGCATGCGGGCATGGACTGCTTCATTATCTGAGGAGTTGTGAATGGCGCTGAACACTGTACAATCATCAGCGAACATCCCCATTTCTGACCTTATGTTGGAGGGAAGGTCATTGATGAAGCAGCTGAAGATGGTTGGCCTAGGACACTGCCCTGAGCAATTCCTGCAGCGATGTCCTGGGGCTGTGATGATTGACCTTCAACCACCACAACCATCTTCCTTTGTGCTAGGTATGACTCCAACCAGTGGAGCGTTTTCCCCCCACCCCCAATTCCCATTGACTTCAGTTTTACTAGGGCTCCTTGATGCCACACTCGGTCAAATGCTGCCTTGATGTCAAGGACAGTCACTCTCACCTCACCTCAGCTCCTTTGTCCATGTTTGCAAACACGATGGAGGGGTTACAGTCTAAGGATAAGGGGTAAGCCATTTAGGACAGAGATGAGGAGGAATTTCTTCACCCAGAGAGTGGTGAACCTGTGGAATTCTCTACCACAGAAGGCAGTAGAGGCCAATTCATTAAATATATTCAAGAAGGAGTTGGATATATTTCTTAAGGCTAAAGGGATCAAGGGATATGGGGAGAAAGCAGGGACAGGGTACTGAATTTGGATGGTCAGCCATGATCTCATTGAATGGCGGAGCAGGCTCGAGGGGCCGAATGGCCTACTCCTATCTTCTATGTTTCTATGTTTGGACCAAGGCTGTAATGAGGTCAGGAGCCGAGTGGCAGAACCCAAACTGGGCATCAGTGAGCAGGTAATTGGTGAGTAAGTGCCACTTGATAACACTGTCGAAGACACCTTCCATCACTTTGCTGATGATTGAGAGTAGACTGATGGGGCGGCAATTGGCTGGATTGGATTTTATTATGTCCGTGTGTAATTGAGACACGGACTGCAGGAGTTGGTTACAACAGGTCTTTACTGAGTGGAGACAAACTGGAAGTAACTATGCAAAGTTACTACACAGGCTTATATACAGGGGTGGTCACTACTGGTACTGCAGTATACAGGGGCTGCAGAATATAGTTCCTTCTGCAAAGTACATACACTACAATTCCTCCCCTTTTAGCTAAACAGTACATAACATTCGATTAATAATTAAATAACATATTTACAATTACAGTTGCTAGATACATTAGCTGAAGTTAAGCAATTATAAGTTCAGTCTTTGAGGAAGCTTCCTGATTCTGTCTGGATAACGCCTCTTTGGGGTATCAGGTTCTTCTGGCAAAGTTGATTCGGGATCAATGTCGTTGTTTGGTTCGTCTGCTTCCAATATCACCGATTCTGAGGTAGATGCAATTGGTACTTCGGTTTCATCACCAGGTGTATCGGATCGTGGTGTGGATTTGACGTTTTCCAGTGACTCTAGAATCTGGTCAGCATGACGTCTTACAATGCTCTCTCCAACATCCACGGTATACATTAGGGGTCCTTGCTGTGTGCAGATCGTTCCTGGCTGCCATTTCTCTGTGCGGTAGTCCCGGGCCAAAACTGGTTGACCTACCTTAAAACTCCTGGTCGGCCTTTCATTCATATTCTGAAACTACCTGTTCTCCACATCTCTTCTGATGTTTGGCTTAACCAAATCCAAGCGGCATCGTAGTCTTCGATTGAAGAACATCATGGCTGGAGTTTGGTTGGTAACCGCATGTGTCGCATTCCGGTAGGCAAACAAGAAGTTATCCACCTTGTGTTGTAGGGGTATTTCTTCATTACACATTGCCTTGATAGCCTTCTTGAATGTTTGAACGAACCTCTCAGCCAATCCATTGGTGGCTGGATGATATGGGGCGGATGTGTAATGCTTAACACCATTGTTCTTTAAGAACCTCCGGAACGCTTCAGACACAAACTGTGGTCCATTGTCGGAGCAAATCTGTTCAGGCAACCCAGTTCTGGCGAATATGGTTCGTAAGACTGTGATAGTTTTTTCTGTGGTGGTTGAGGACATTTTTATTACCTCTGGCCACTTTGAATGTGCATCCACCGCAATTAAAAACATCGAGTCCATAAATGGACCAGCAAAATCAATGTGCACCCTTTGCCATGGAGATGAGGGCCACTCCCATGGATGTAGAGGGGCTTGTGGTGGGGCGTTTTGGACCTTCTGGCATCCTGTACAGCTCTTGGTTATCTCTTCGATTTCTCTATCGATTCCCGGCCACCACACAAACGCTCTGGCTAAGTTCTTCATTTTTACCCCGCCCAGATGACCCTCATGAAGCTCATTGAGCACTCTATCCTTCAATTTGGGTGGAATTACTACTCTGGATCCACACATCAAGGTTCCTCTGCACACTGACAGCTGTTCTCTTCTCGGCGAGAATGCTGGCAACAGTGGTTCGCCATGTGCTGGCCATTCCTTCACCGTTAAATCATAGACCCAGGAGAGTGTCGGGTCATTTCGTGTTTCCTTTTCTATGTTTGCATTCGTCACAGGTAGACATTCGACTATAGTCGAGTGGAATATCTCCACAGATCCATGCAGGTGCTTCTTCCACCACCGGCAACAGTAGGCGCGACAATCCATCAGCATTCCCATGCTGTTTAGTTCCTTTGTACTCGATGTCATATTGGTGTGCCCCTAGGAAAAGGGAAGACCTCTGTAGCCGTTGTGCTGTCATTATCGGGACGCCCTTCTGAGGGTTGAAAATGGAGACAAGAGGTTGATGATCAGTTAGTAGAGTAAATTTCTGACCGTGCAGGTAGTGATTGAACTTCTTCACCCCCCACACCAGGCTGAGGGCCTCTCTGTCAATCTGGGTGTAGTTACGCTCGGCTGAAGTTAACGAGCGTGGCGCAAAAGCTATCGGCCTCTCTGAACCATCAAGGAATTTATGTGACAGTACCGCTCCAATGCCGTAGGGAGATGCATCACACGCCAGTCTTATCGGTAGTGATGGGTTGTAGTGAGCCAATACTTCTCTTGAAGTGATTAGGTCTTTACTCTTCTGAAAGGCCCGCTTACATTCATCGCTCCATTTCCATGCTACTCCAGTTTGTAGTAGGGCGTTCAGTGGGTGCAGAATTGTGGACAAATTCGGCAAAAACTTATGGTAGTAATTCACCAATCCGAGGAATGACCTCAGTTGCGACACATTTTCAGGCGCTGGAGCCTTAACCACCGCTTCAATTTTGTCAGGGGACTTATGTAACCCCTCTTCATCAATCACGTGGCCACAATACGATATCTGTTTCTTAAAAAACTCGCACTTGGGGCGATTGGCTCGTAGCCCATGTTCTCTTAGTCTAGTGAGCACCTGCTCTAGGTTGGCAAGGTGTTCACTGTCATCTTCACCTGTCACTAGGATGTCATCCAAGTAACACTGAGTCCCCGGAATCCCTTGCAGGACTTGTTCCATCACTCTTTGCCATATCGCCGGAGCTGATGCTACTCCGAATACCAGTCGATTATACTGGTGAAGACCTTTGTGAGTGTTTATCGTGAGATACTTCCTAGAGGATTCTTCAACCTCCATCTGCAAATATGCTGGTGCTAGGTCAATTTTTGTAAAACGCTTCCCTCCAGATAGTGAGGCGAAAATATCTTCTATCCTCGGGAGAGGATATTGTACTGTGTGAAGGACTGGGTTCACCGTCACCTTGAAGTCCCCACAGATGCAAACCTTCCTTGGCTCCTCAGACTTATTGTTTAACGTTTTCTTCATGACAGGAATGATGGGTGTCGCCCACTCACTCCAGTCCACCTTAGATAACATGCCTGCATTCTCCAGATTTTCCAGCTCTGCCTCGACGGCTGGGCGAATTGCATACGGTACTGGTCTTGCTTTGAAAAACTTGGGAATTGCATTCTCTTCTATTTTTATCGAGGCGGTTACGCCTTTAAGAGTTCCCAGTTCTTGTTGAAATACCTCTTTGGCGTTAGCTAAGATTTTTGACAATCGTCCAGGTGTGACGTCGTCATCCTTTTTACCAGCCACCGTCAGTGCCTGAATGGAGTGCCAGTCTAAACTTATCTTTCTGATCCATTCACGTCCCAATAACGGTGGTCCACCATCTTGCAGTATGTACAGATACAATTTCTGTATTTCCTTGCTGTTGTATTCGACAGGCACCCTTATTTTCCCTCTGGGGTATACTTTCTGCCCCGTATACGTCTTCAAGACAATGGATGTCTCTTTCAAGGGTATGTGTGAGAATAGCTGCTCGTAGTCTCATCGATTCATGACGGTCAGGGCTGATCCTGTATCCAATTCCATTTTGACTTGGGACCCTGCTATCATGAGGGTGACCCAAATGGTTCGGTGGTCCTCTTTTGCAATTACGTTGTGAAGTTTGAGACAGCTTAGTCTCTTGTTCCTGGATTCACTATCGCTCTTCTGGTCTTCGGAACTACTGTCCGTCATCTTTTGTACTTTCCTGTACTGATCCTTAGTAGCCTTTTTGTTGTCGTTAGTCTTCTTCCCAGACCTGCAAACTCGTGCAATGTGTCCCATCTTTCCGCATTTCCTGCATATTTTGTCCTTGGACCAGCAGTCCTTCTGGTCATGGGTTGTTCTGCCGCAGCGATATCATTTTTCAAATCCCCGTGTCATTTCGTGGGTGCAGTATTCCTGTGGCTTTTGCTGTATTTCCGCAGCTCCCCTTGCTGCTGCTTCGTACGATACTGCCACGCTGAAAGCCTTATCTAGCGTCAGCTCTTTCTCTGAGAGTAACCTCTTCTGGGTTCCTTCACTCAGGAGTCCACAGACAAATTTGTCCCGTAGAGTATCTGTCAGTCCTGCTCCGAACTGGCAATGCTTTGATAGCTTGCGTAGTTCCGTAAGGTAATCAGCATTGCTCTCATCTTTATGCTGATTTCTCCTGTGGAATTTAAATCTTTCTGCTATCAGCAGCGGTGTAGAATTTAGGTGTTCCTATAGGATATCAACAATTTCATTAAAACTCTTCGCCATCGGTTTGGCTGGAGTGATCAGGTTCCGTAATAGGCCGTACGTTCTTGCGCCCATTAAGTTTAGTAGTACCGATGCCTTTTTCTCATCGGCTACTTCGTTTGCCTTGCAATATACTTCGACTCTTTCCACATACGTGGTCCAGTCTTCTATTGCATTATCGAAGGCAGTGATATTGCCAGTCTTTGGCATCTTGGAGATCTAAGATGGCGCCTCCCGCGCTTTGCCTTGTTCCCCGATTTAACAAAATGGCGCCTCCGCTTTCTGTCTTCTCCGCTGCTGCTAGCGCTGTTGCTGGCGTTTTTATGCCTTGATGGCGACGCCCTATGGTCTTCATGCACTTCTCCCCCGCGCTGCTGCTAACGCCGCTCTCCACGGTTCCCGTGGCAAACTGCAGCTCTTTGCGGCTTTCTGCGCTTCTAATTTATTTTATTTTCCCGTCGTCAGAGCAACCCTACGGGACACTTTCCTCCCTCTTCTCGGGTCTGTACTCTGCCCGGCTTCGTAGCACTGGCCGCCCCCTGTGTGCTCCACCCTCTCTCTCTCTCTCCTCTTCCCGACAACGCTGCTCGGCCCCGTTGAAAAGCCACCCGATCGAGCTCTAGCCCGCTGCAGCCCAGGAAGGATCAGTGTACTACCTGCCACCAGCCCGATTAGCTGGAACACCATGGACAGGATAACCAAGCCCCGCTCTCGACAGCCTCTCCTGCAAATCTTCAACTCCGATGAATCAGAGGTGGTTGCCTACGGTCGACGCCCGTTTCTTCTGTTTGTTTTTTTTTCTTTCTTCCTTCTGGCCTCAACCTCCAACAACTTCGCTTCAGGAATGGATCCCCATGAGGTGGTGCAGAACTGTAGATAAGTTCGGATCTGCTCGTCGCCAGTATTATGTCCGTGTGTAATTGAGACACGGACTGCAGGAGTTGGTTACAACAGGTCTTTACTGAGTGGAGACAAACTGGAACTAACTATGCAAAGTTACTACACAGGCTTATATACGGGGTGGTCACTACTGGTACTGCAGTATACAGGGGCTGCAGAATATAGTTCCTTCTGCAAAGTACATACACTACAGATTTGTCATGCTTTTTGTGGGCAGTTTTCCACATTGTCGGATAGATGCCAGTGTTGTAGCTGTATTGGAACAGCTTGGCTAAAGGCTCGGCTAGTTCTGGAGCACAAGTCTTCAGCACGACAGCCGGGATGTTGTCCGGGCCCATAGCCTTTGCTGTATCCAGTGTGCTCAGCCATTTCTTGATATCACATGGGGTGACTCGAATTGGCTGAAGACTGGCTTCTTTGATGGTGGGGACCTCAGGAGGAGGCCGATATGGATCATCCACTTGGCACTTCTGGCTGAACATGGTTGCAAATGTCTTTTGCACTCACGTGCTGGGCTCCACCATCATTGAGGATGGGGATATTCATGGAGCCTCCTCCTCCCATTAGTTGTTTAATTGTCCACCACCATTCACGACTGCATGTGGCAGGACAGCAGAGCTTTGATCTGACCCGTTGATTGTGCGATCTCTTAGCCCTGTCTATAGCATGCTGCTTCTGCTTTTTTGCATGTGTTACAGCTTCCCCGGGTTGGCACCTCATTTTTAGGTATGCCTGGTGCTGCTCCTGGCATGCTCTTCTACACTCCTTATTGAACCACAGTTGGTTCCCTGGCTTGATGGTAATGGTAGAGTGAGGGATATGCCAGGCTATGATGTTACAGATTGTGGTGGAATACAGTTCTGCTGCTGCTGATGGCTCATAGTGCCTCATGGATGCCCAGTTTTGAGCTGCTAGATCTGTTCTGAATCTATCCCATTTAGCACGGTGGTAGTGCCACACAACACGATGGAGGGTGTCCTCAGTGTGAAGATGGGACTTCATCTCCACAATGACTGTGCGGTGGTCACTGCTACCAATACTGTCAAGGACAGATGCATCTGCGACAGGTAGATTGGCGAGGACAAGGTCAAGTAGGTTTGTCCCTCGTGTTTGTTCTCTCACCACCTGTCGCAGACCCAGACTGGCAGCTATGATCCTTCTGGCCAGCTCGGTCAGTAGTGGTGCTACCGAGCCACACATTGAAGTCCCCCACCCAGAGTACATTCTGCGCTCTTGCTACTCTCAGTGCTTCTTCCAAGTGTTGTTCAACATGGAGGAGTACTGATTCATCAGCTGAGGGAGGGCGGTAGGTGGTAATCATCAGGCGGTTTCCTTGCCCATGCTTGACCTGATGCCATGAGACTTCATGGAGTCCCAGGACTCCCAGGACCACTCCTTCCCGACTGTATACCCCTGCCGGTGGGACAGGCTGTTGCTTGACTAGTCTGTGGGACAGCTCTCCTTTTGGTACAAGTCCCCAGGTGAGGAGGACTTTGCAGGTTCGATTGGGCTGGGTGTGCCGTTGTCGTGTCCCAGGTGGTTTTATTTTTATTATTGTGTTTCGTAGCGGTTCGCTGGGGCAGTTAAAAGGCACACATAGGCAGATTTCCTTCCCTAAAGGGGCATTAGTGAACCAGATGGCTTTTTAACGACAATCCGATAATTAACTGAATTTAAATTCCCCAGCTGCCATGGTGGGATTTGAACTCGTGTCTTTGGATCATTGGCCCAGAAATTCGGGTCGGGGGCTTCCCGCGGGTGCAAGCCCCCGACCTGCACTTACCTACCGCGCCGGCCGTTGTGCTGTGGGCCCGCGTGGGATTCCGATCCTGGGCCTCCTCCAACTGCCGGCACGCAGTGCTTGCGTATCCCAGGGGCACCGTTAGTTCGATGCGTCCCCTGGGATCACGTGGGCCATGGAGAGCCAATCGGAGCAGGGAATGCTCCATTCATAAGTTTGACAGGAAGAGCTGTCAAACCTATAAATACTATAAGCCCCAAAACATCACTAAAACCTCAAATAAATTAAAAAAAACACATCACATTTTTAAAATAAACTATAAATTACATGAAATAACTAGTTTAAACAATAATTTAAATTTTTGAAAAAATTAATTACATTTTCTAACAGGACTAAAAATAAACTTACCTTTCTTTAAAGTATTTAAAAATAATAAACCTGTGGAAAAAATGTTTTAATTTTAATTAATTCACCACTTACCTTGTTAAAAGCGGGCCTTGCGCAAAAAAAACGTAAGTTCGATGCGCAAGCGCTGCCTCTCCGGCGCACGCGTTGCACCTGTCAACCCCTTCTTTCAGGGGAACGGAAGTGCCGGTTTCCCACGCATGCGCAGTGCATGCACGAAACCGGCACTTTCGGTGGGCCTACGCGTGAGTACCCCGTGCGTACTCACGCGTTGGGACCCGAATTTCTGGGCCATTATGTCCAGTAATATTACCACTATGCTACTGTTCCCACAAGGTATCTTTACATATTTTGGTAGCCATTACCTGATGTTTGGGTGCCAGAATGTGCCACGAGCAAGAGACTCCGGCTGGATAGTCATGGTCTGGCCAGTTGGGTGTTTTAAAGGAGCCAGGCGATTTTTCCAGCCGACCGCCACAAAACTGATCATCTATGGTGAATTAGGATAAAAATGTAATAATTATCCATTCAGCAGTGAGAATTCAAAGTGAAATATCATCATATTTGTACTGCACAAATTTTTTAAGATGTGATAAAATCATTGTCGTCATGCTTCATACATGCGCAATCTCAAGTCAATTTTCATATTTGCTGTTTTCTGCTGATGGCAACTGCACCACCAAATATGGTGGTTTCAATCATACAAGACTTTTCCCAGTCACCAGCAAAATTGTAACTATTTAAAAATGAGCTTAAACTTGCGTGTGTATATTTATTTTATGGTCATTCCGGCTGCTGTTGAAACCGACTTGCAGTATTGACGGGGCAGTGTTTAAAGCAGTTGGAGTATCAGCTGGTATTGGAGAACTGCTTCCAGCAGCAATATAAATGAAGTATTAGATTCCTGTAGAAAACATCAGGTACTAAAATTACATAGGATTGCATAGGATATACGGCACAGAAACAGGCCATTCAGCCCAACCAGTCCATGCCGGCGTTTATGCTCCACTCGAGCCTCCTCCCGTCTTTCCTCATCTAAATCTATCAGCATAACCCTCTATTCCCTTCTCCCTCATATGTTTGTCCAGCCTCCCCTTAAATGTATCTATACTATTCGCTTCAAACACTCCCTGTGGTAGCGAGTTCTACATTCTCACCACTCTCTGGGTAAAGACGTTTCTTTTGAATTCCCTATTGGATTTCTTGGTGACTATCTTATATTGATGGCCTCTAGTTATGCTCTTCCCCACAAGTGGAAATATTCTCTCTGTATCCACTCTATCAAAACCTTTCATAATTTTATAGACCTCTATTAGGTCAAGAGAAAAGAGACCCAGCCTGTTCATCCTTTCCTGATATGTACACCCTCGCATTTCTGGTATCATCCTTGTCAATCTTCTTTGCACCCTCTCCAGTGCCTCTATATCCTTTTATAATATGGCGACCAGAACTGCACGCAGTACTCCAAGTGTGGTCCAACCAAGGTTCGATACAGATTTAGCATAACTTCCCTACTTCTAATTCAATCCCTCTAGAAATAAACCCTAGTGCTTGGTTTGCATTTTTAATGTGTCTGTGGCACAACTTTTAGTGATTTGTGTATTTGTACTCCGAGATCCCTTTGTTCCTCTACCCCACCTAGACTCGCACCCTCCAAGTGATAAGTGACCTCCCTATTCTTCCTACCAAAGTGTAATACCTCACAGTTGTGTTGAACTTCATTTGCCAATTATTTGCCCATTCTGCAATTTTATTAATATCCTCCTGTAATTTGTTGCAGCCCTCCTCAGTATTGACTATCCCCCCAATTTGGTATCATCTGCAAATTTAGAAATTGTGTTTTTGATTCCAAAGTCTAAATCGTTAATGTAAATTGTGAACAGCAGTGGTCCCAGCACTGATCCTTATGGAACACCACTACCCACCTTCTGTCACTGTGAATAGCTACCCTTTACTCCCACTCTCTGCTTTCTGTCTTGAAGCCAGCTAGCTATCCATTCTGCTATTTGTCCCCTGACTCCGCATTCTCTGACCTTGTTCCTCAGTCTATTATGGGGTACCTTATCGAAGGCCTTTTGAAAATCTAGATAAATTACATCTACTGCATTACCATTGTCTACTCTCTCTGTTACCTCTTCAAAAAATTCAATAAGGTTGGTCAAGCAAGATTTTCCCTTTTGAAATCCATGCTGACTATTCATTATTATACTTTTCATTTCTAGATGTTCTTCTATTCTCTCCTTTAGTAGGGATTCCATTATTTTTCCTACCACCGATGTTAAGCTGGCTGGTCTATAATTCCCTGGACATATTCTAGCCTCCTTCTTAAATATAGGTATTACGTTAGCTATCCTCCAGTCCTCTGGCACTACACCTTTTTCTAATGAATTAATAAATATGTGTAGTAATGCCTCTGCCATCTCTTCCCTAAATTCTTTTAAAATGCATGGATGCAATCCATCCGGACCAGGGCTTTTATCCTCTGTGAGTTTGATTCGTTTATTTAATATATCCCTTTTTAAATTTTAAATGCACTTATCTCATTACTCATCTCATCATCCAATGTCATTTCCACCTGTTCTATCTCCCTGGTAAATACCAAAGCGAAATAGTAATTTAACATTTCTGCCATCTCCCTATCGTTACCTGCGGTATTGTCCTGTCCATCTCTTAATGGCCCTATTCCCATCCCAACCTTCCTTTTTTTATTGATGTGCCTGTAAAATATTTTACTATTTTGTTTTATGTTCCTTGATAATTTAATTTCATAGTTCCTCTTTGCCTTCCTAATTGTTTTTTGAGTTCTCTCCTAATCCCTTTGTATTCTCTCTTATCATGCACTCCTCTGCTGTCTATGTACTTAATGTTTGCCTCTTTCCTTACCCTCAATTGTTTCCTCATGTCTTTATTCATCCATGGAGTCTCATTAGTGTTTAGTTCTTTCCTTTTAAATGGAATATATTTTTCCTGCACTCTGTTGAACACCATTTTAAATGTTTCCCATTGTCGTTCTACATCATTGTTTGCCAATATTGTTGCCCATTTTATCTTCCCAAGTTCTATTCTCAGCCCCTAAAAATCAGCTTTTCTCCAATCTATTATCTTCTATAGTCACTGGTAGATTTTTTTTAATGAAGCATCCTTAATTAAGAGTAAGAGGATAACTAAAGAAAGGGTAGGGCCTATTAGAGATCATGAGGGTAATCTGTGTGTGGAGGCAGGAGACGTCGATAGGGTTCTTAAAGAATACTTTGGGGTCGATTTTCCTGGAGCCGTCAGGCGGGGTTTCAGGCGTGTGGGGGGGAAAACCCCGAATTCGGGGGTCCCAACACCATCCCGCCCAAAACCCACCTCCACGTAAGTTTCACAGGAGGCGGGTACCCGCCCCGCACTGGGACCCGCCGACCCGAGGCGGGAAGGGATTAGTGCCAATTAACTGCCTGTTAACAGGTAGTTAACAGGCAGTTTTTAGCCTAATCCCTATTTTGAGGGGTGTCGTGTGGGATTCCCGACGCCTCCAAACCACGCCAGGTTAGAGCAGGCGGGCTGTTGGGTTGAAGGACTTGGAGGGGTCGCGATGTCGGTGTTCAGGTGAGTGATGGGTGCATGAGTGCAAAGGTAAGTGTGTTTGGTGTGTCTAAAGTGTGTAAAGAAGTTTAAATTACCTGTACTTACCTTAACAGCCTTTCTTCCTCTAGATTTTGGGAGTCCATCATTCAGCCGGCACTGAAAGCAAAATGGCTGCGAGCTGTCAAAAGTGACAGCCTTCAGCTTTCATTGCCGGTGACAGTTCTAACTGAGTCTGCGTAGAAGGACTCAGGTTAGAAGTCAGACTGTCAGTGTTTAACAGCTTCAAACAGCTGTGAAACACTGATATTTCATCTGTTAAGACCTCTTGACAGATGAAATTTCAGTCTGTGACATCACCTGTTGCCGGGTGGCCCTTAATTGGCTGCTGAGCCCGCTGGGCGGGCTCAACAAGGTCAATCAAGGGAAAATCGCGTCGATTGGCCGGACGTCAATGTAGGCAGGACTAAAACCCGAAAGTTGTAGGCCCGCCTCCTTCCCGATAGTTTAATGAAAATCGACCCCTTTGCGTGTTTTCACAAAGGAGAGGGGCGAAGCAGACATTGCTATCGGGGGGAGGAGTGTGAAATATTAGATGAAATAATCATAGTGAGAGAGGAAGTATTAAGGGGTTTAGCAGCTTTAAAAGTGGATAAATCTCCAGGCCCGGATGAAATGTATCCCAGGCTGTTAAGTGAAGCAAAAGAGGAAATAGCAGAGGCCCTGACCATCATTTTCCAATCCTCTCTGGCTTCAGGTGTGGTGCCGGAGGACTGGAAGACTGCTAATGTGGTACCCTTGTTTAAAAAGGGAGAAAAGGATAGACTGAGTAATTACAGGCCACAGGATAAATCTTCATTTAGAAAGACACAGATTAATCAAGGATTGTCAGCATGGATTTGTTAAGGGAAGGTACTGTCTGACAAACTTGATTGAGTTTTTTGAGGAGGTAACAAGGAGGGTAGATGAGGGTAGTGCAATTGATGTAGTGTACAGGAAACTCTCGATTTACCGGCACCTAAATAACCGGAAATCTCTGTTAACCGGCAAAATTCAGGAGTAGGTTCAAGTAAGTTTTACTTCATATTATTGTCCTTCCTGGATCTGTGGCTGTGTAACTGGGGTTCCTGCATCTGTTGCTAAGCAACAGGGACGCCTGGATCTTGTGGCCGGGGTTCCTGCACCTGTTGCTAAGCAACAGGGAAGCCTGGATTTGTTGCTGTGTACGGGGCTCTCATACCTTTTACTATACCTCTCTGTAATCCGGACTTTTTGATAAACCAGCACCACGCCGGTCCCGTCGGTGCCGGATAAAAAAGAGTTTCCTGTATATGGACGTTAGCAAGGCTTTTGATAAGGTTCCACATGGCAGACTGGTCACGAAGTTGAAAGCCCATGGGATCCAGGGCAAAGTGTCAAGTTGGATTCAAAACTGGCTTGGAGACAGGAAGCAGAGGGTAATGGTTGATGGGTGTTTTTGTGACTGGAAGGCTGTGTCCAGTGGGATTCCGCAGGGCTCAGTACTAGGTCCCTTGCTTTTTGTGGTATATATCAATGATCTAGACTTGAATATAGGGGACATGATTAAGAAGTTTGCAGATGATACTAAAATCAGCTGTGTGGTTGATACTGAAGAAGGAAGCTGTAGACTGCAGGAAGATATCAATAAATTGGTCAGGTGGGCAGAACAGTGGCAAATGGAATTCAATCCGGAGAAGTGTGAGGTAATGTATTTGGGGAGGGCTAACAAGGAAAGGGAATACACATTAAATGGTAGGACACTAAGTAGTGTAGAGGAACAAAGGAACCTTGGAGTGCATGTCCACAGATCCCTGAAGATAGCAGGCCAGGTAGATAAGGTGGTTAAGAAGGCATACGGAATGCTTGCCTTTATTATCCGTGGCACAGAATACAAGAGCGGGGGGTGGGGTTATGCTTCAACTGTATAAAACACTGGTTAGGCCTCAGCTGGAGTACTGCGTGCAGTTCTGGTCACCACATTACAGGAAAGATGTAATTGCACTAGAGAGGGTACAGAGGAGATTTACAAGGATGTTACCGGGAGTAGAGAATCTTAGCTATGAGGAAAGACTGTATAGGCTGGGTCTGTTTTCCTTGGAGCAGAGGAGGCTGAGAGGAGACCTTATTGAGGTGTATAAAATTATAAGGGGCATTGATAAAGTGGATAGAAAGGACCTATTTCCCTGAGCAGAGGGGTCAAAAACCAGGGGGCATAGATGTTAAATAATTGGTGGAAGGTTTAGAGGGGATTTGAGGGGAAATTTCTTCACCCAGAGGGTTGTGAGGGTCTGGAACTCACTGCCTGAAAGGGTGGTAGAGGCAGAAACCCTAACCACATTTAAAAAGTACTTGGATGTGCACTTGGGATGCTCTAACCTGCAGGGCTATGGACCAAGAGCTGGGAAGTGGGATTAGGCTGGATAGCTCTTTGTTGGCCGGCGCGGACACAATGGGCCGAAATGGCCTCCTTCCGTGCTGTAACTTTCTATGATTCTGTGATTCTATGTGTGATATTAGCCTTCATATTAAACTGCTCATAAACAAGGTGACTAGGTTAACAGCTCTGCTTCCACAGATGGTGAGCCCGCTCCAATACATCACCTAAGTGGTCATTATTCATGTATCAGTTTCCGGGAGACTATCACAGCTTAATTGGATTAACATCTCTGTTAAAATAGCGGATAAAGGAATTTCATGTGAACAATAATAGTGTACAAAGTCTTAAAGTTTCCCAACATATTTTATAGCGTGCTGATCTTTGAAAAGTCCTGAAGTAACATCACAATTCAGAATGGATTCATTGTACTGATGTCACCTGCATGAGATATGAACATTATATGGACTATCATTAACAAGTATGTAAAAATATGTTATCCGTTGCCTTCATGTTCAATATTCTATAAACACGGCAAATCTATACAACTTTTGTGTGGTATTATAAACTGAAAAAAGAACTCCCTGGGAGAATATCTGATCAATACAGATCAGGAATGATCCAGTTTCAATATCCAGTCTATGTTGTGTTCATTTATTTCAGCTGGGACATCAGTAAGAGCACTATAATTGATCTCAATGATCCTGGGTTCAGAAGGGGGAAAATAGACCAGGGTTCTTCCTCCTGATCATTAGCCAATGGAACTGCAGGTGTGTGGTCATTGGGCGAGGATAGGATTAGGCTCATCTGTGATTTCCCCCCCACCCCTCCCCCATGGTTGAATACTTTGCCAACACTCATTGTCAAGACTCGTACATGAATAACAGCCACTTAAGTGAGATATTAAAGAGACCTGTTGAAGCAGAGATGTTGCCACATTCAATTTATTTACAAACAGTTTCATATCACAGCGTGTAATTTCTAGCCCTTAATGCCAATGTAAAAAGAATACTTTAATTCGGATAGTTCATTAAAAAAAACTCTATCAGTGACTATCTGAAGGAGTTAACTGCCTATTGGTGCCTCACACACACTATGGTGAAAAAATAAAATTAAAACATACAGCACTTACAAAACTTTTACAATAAGATTAAAGGAGGGTCATTTTGGCCTTGTGCAGTAGTGTAAAGCGAATCGGCAGTCTGTTTTACATCTCTCCTGATTTTTATTTCCACGGAAATCTTCATTCACAGCCAATGAAGTACTTTTGAAGTCTCGTCACTGTTGTAATGTGAGGAAACGCAGCAGCCAATTTGCGCTCACAAACAGCAATGGGATTTTAGTGATGTGGTTGAGTGATAAATATTGACCAGGACACTGGGAAAACTCCCCCTGCTCTTCATCAAATAGTGCCATGGAATCTTTTACTTCCACGGTTTAACGTTTCAACTAAAAGTACTGCACTGAAGTGCTAGCTTTGATTGTGTGCTCAAGTCTCTAGAGCTGGGCTCGAAGCCACAACCTTTTAACTTAGAGGCGAGAGTGCCACCGCTGAAACAATTTATATTTCATATTGACATTTCTAGTTTTACCATACATTTATAGTGCATATTCTGCCAGTAGGAATGAAATGACCTTACTTCTCTGGTTTGGCCGAGTTGCAGAATACATAGCAACAAAACCATTTCCTGCAGTGTTGGCATCGGTTACCATCTGTACCATCATTTTGTTGCCAGTTGAGATGATGGCTCCAGGCTTTGAAGTACCACAAAACCTGCCCAGTCGCTGGCCATTGACGTGGCCATTATAAACATCGATGTAATCGTATCTGCAGAGAGTGTCACGTTCCAGATCGAGGAAACGGAAATTCAGAGCCACCACCCGGCCTTTTGGTACCTGCAGATAACAACATTAAAAACAATTTCACTGTTGGCTGCTGCTCAAATAACACAAGAAGTTAAAAGGAATGACTAATCTGCCTCACCACAGCACACTGAAAATATCAGTGCAATACAGAGAGCCACGTGTACAGTGAGCTATTCTTACTTAATAAAGTTTTTATTTATAAAAAATGGGAGGTTCTCAATATCCAGATCCTTATTAAAGAGGAAACCTAACCAATATAGAATCATAGGCCCTGATTTTCGGCTTGTTTGGGAAATGGTCAGGTTTCCCCGAATGTGGGGTTTCTGACACACATAAAAAAGTGTCAGCCAGCTCCACGCAATTTTCCCTCAATTGGCCAATTAATTCCCAGCATGTGGGAAGCCTTGCTAATTGTCCAATTCGAGTCAGAAATCCCCACAGTATGATGTCATCATTCGTGGTGCTTTCAAGGTCCACAGCAAGCACTGCATCCTCTGAAGACTTCCAAACGACCCATACAGGATGGCAGAGGAGCCTGCAGCAGCTGTGGCCAGTGCCAGACCCCGAGCTGCCTTCAAATTCGACGAGGCTTCACTGCAGGCATTATTGGATGGGGTTAGGGCCCACAGGGAGGTCCTCTTCCCTAGGTCAGGGAGGAAGAGGCCTCCCACTGAGACCAATGCTGCATGGATGCAGGTGTCAGCAGATGCCAACTCGCTGGGAGTCACCAGAAGAACCTTGGCATTACATCTCTAACTCCTTCCTTTACTCCCCCACAGTACCATCCAGAGCCCCCGTCCTCACTGTGGAGGAGGAAGAGGCTGTGCAGCCAGACTCCTCAGAGGAAGCTCCAACCTCTGAGGGCACAGCGTCAGCAGAAGTAAGTGCACCCAGCACCAGCGCAGACACTCACACCTCGGGACATAGAGTAGTGTTGTCACCTGGTGTTTCACAGCTCACAAGTGAGCCTCAGCAGATTCTGGAGACAGGGACAGCAGTGGAGAGTCCTCGTCGGAGGGCGCAGGGCTCTGCCAGCTCAGCTCAGCTGCGCTGCATGTCGACCCTCTGCCATCGGTCCATCCGCAAGAGAAGAGGTGATGGATCTCCATGCACAGATGCAGGAGTCTCTGGCACGTTTTGTCTCCAGGGTCGCTGCGAGTGTGGAGCGAATGGAGGAGTCCATAGCGACCACGAGCAGAGCCTTTGTGGAGTCATTGGCGCATGAACACATCACCA
This sequence comes from Somniosus microcephalus, assembly GCF_052327205.1. Lineage (NCBI taxonomy): Eukaryota > Metazoa > Chordata > Chondrichthyes > Squaliformes > Somniosidae > Somniosus > Somniosus microcephalus. The sequence goes on along the minus strand of NC_140992.1, from coordinate 28,350,434 downwards.
TGGAAAGGTTGGCAACCTCTTTGGAGGAGATAACTCGCCAGGGTACGGAAAACATGGTGAGTGCTCATAAGAGAATGACATCTCTTGAGGAGCGTTGGCCATCTGTTGAACAGAGAAACCAGATCTTCATGGAAGTCCTTCTGAGTAGGACTGCCAGTGCAGAAACGGGTCCCCATGGCCCCCTAAAGCGCAGCAAGGTGCTCGCAAGCCACTTCCAAGCGCTGGCCCCTTCTGGCCTGTGCAGCTTCAGGTGAGTGAGCAGCAGCCTGGTGCTCCTGGTGCTGATCCTGCTGTTCCTGGTTCTGCTGCTGCCGCCTCTGCTGCTGGAGATCCTCTAATGGCAAGAAGGGAAGGAAAAATAGGCGTCCCATGCTTCTCGCAGATACCTCCGCTGAGGAAGCGCTGAGTGAGGGTGGCGAGAGGGGCTTCCCAAGAGATCGCATTGGAGAAGTGTGTGAGGCTCCAACCTTCCACAGCTGTGCCTAAGCCTTGAAGAAGTAGCCCCAAACCTGCAACAACAAGGTCCTTCAACATACAAGTGCTGTCCCTTTAAATCGCAGCTTTCCCTGACCTGCAGCTGACAGCAAGCAAGCCGGCAAGCTTCACGCCAGGTCTCATCAGCGGGGTTCCCCGCAGGTGTGTTTGATGTGGGGAAAGCCCCAAAGTTGCAACGGCCCCGGAAAATCTTCTTCAACAAGGTAATTATTGGTCATTAGTGTGCCGACGACCAGTCCCGCCAGCGGCGGCCGGGACTGAAGCGGGTCGCGGAGAAACGGCGGTCCGAAAGTCGGACGGGGCTGGGAATCAGGCGGGGGAGGGGGGTCCCGACCTGCTTTTTCGGCGATTTTCGGCCCCTGGCTGCCTGAAAAGCCGCCCGACGGTGGCCTGAAAATTGACCCCATAGAATTTACAGCACAGAAGGAAACCATTTGTACCATCACACCTGTGTCACTTCTCTGAAACAGCTAGCCACTTAACACCCATTGCCCTGAACTATCCACTTGGACCCATTGCCCTGCACTATCCACTTGGACCCATTGACCTGCACTATCCACTTGGACACATTGCCCTGCACTATCCACTTGGACCCATTGACCTGCACTCTCCACTTGGACCCATTGCCCTGAACTATCTACTTAACACCCATTGCCCTGCACTATCCACTTGGACCCATTGCCCTGCACTCTCCACTTAGACCCATTGCCCTGAACTATCCACTTGGACCCATTGCCCTGCACTATCCACTTGGACCCATTGACCTGCACTATCCACTTGGACCCATTGCCCTGCACTATCCACTTGGACCCATTGACCTGCACTATCCACTTGGACCCATTGCCCTGCACTATCCACTTGGACCCATTGCCCTGAATTCTCCACTTGGACCCATTGACCTGCACTATCCACTTGGACACATTGCCCTGCACTATCCACTTGGACACATTGCCCTGAACTCTCCACTTGGACACATTGCCCTGCACTATCCACTTGGACCCAATGCCCTGCACTATCCACTTAGACCCATTGCCCTGCACTATCCACTTGGACACATTGACCTGAACTATCCACTTAGACCCATTGCCCTGCACTATCCACTTGGACCCATTGCCCTGAACTATCCACTTGGACCCATTGCCCTGCACTATCCACTTGGACCCATTGCCCTGCACTATCCACTTGGACCCATTGCCCTGCACTATCCACTTGGACCCATTGCCCTGCACTACCCACTTGGACCCATTGCCCTGAACTATCCACTTAGACCCATTGCCCTGCACTATCCACTTGGACCCATTGCCCTGCACTATCCACTTGGACCCATTGCCCTGAACTATCCACTTGGACCCAATGCCCTGCACTATCCACTTAGACCCATTGCCCTGCACTATCCACTTGGACCCATTGCCCTGAACTATCCACTTGGACCCATTGCCCTGAACTCTCCACTTAGACCCATTGCCCTGCACTATCCACTTGGACCCATTGCCCTGCATTATCCACTTGGACCCAATGCCCTGCACTATCCACTTAGACCCATTGCCCTGCACTATCCACTTGGACCCATTGACCTGCACTATCCACTTGGACCCATTGCCCTGCACTATCCACTTGGACCCATTGCCCTGCACTATCCACTTAGACCCATTGCCCTGCACTATCCACTTGGACCCATTGCCCTGCACTATCCACTTGGACCCATTGCCCTGCACTATCCACTTAGACCCATTGCCCTGCACTATCCACTTGGACCCATTGCCCTGCACTATCCACTTGGACCCATTGCCCTGCACTATCCACTTGGACCCAATGCCCTGCACTATCCACTTAGACCCATTGCCCTGCACTATCCACTTGGACCCATTGCCCTGCACTATCCACTTAGACCGATTGCCCTGAACTCTCCACTTAGACCCATTGCCCTGCACTATCCACTTGGACCCATTGCCCTGCATTATCCACTTGGACCCAATGCCCTGCACTATCCACTTAGACCCATTGCCCTGCACTATCCACTTGGACCCATTGACCTGCACTATCCACTTGGACCCATTGCCCTGCACTATCCACTTGGACCCATTGCCCTGCACTATCCACTTAGACCCATTGCCCTGCACTATCCACTTGGACCCATTGCCCTGCACTATCCACTTGGACCCATTGCCCTGCACTATCCACTTGGACCCATTGCCCTGCACTATCCACTTGGACCCATTGCCCTGCTCTTTCCCCTTAGCTTTTTACTTTTTTTGTTTTTTAAATACTTAGCCACTTTCTTTTTAAAAGCTGCTATGGATTCTACTTCCCCCATTGTCTCTGGTGCCTTTCACACCCCAACAACACTGTGTAAATAAAATTATCCTAAACTCTTTGTTCATTCTTTGATCTTAAATTTTACCGTCTAGTTACTGACTCACCAACCTGTGGAAATAGGTTTTCCCTATTTATCTTCTCAAAACCCTTCATGATTATGAACACCTCTAATGTGGTTACCTGTCAGCCTTCTCTGCTCTAATGAAGCAATCCAGGATCTTTCTTAAGAAAACAAACCTAACAATCCAGTCCCCCTTTAAGGAGTAAGTTTCACCTCGTGGATCCACTTTAAGGCCGCGAATTTGCCGGCGCTCAGAGGGCGGGTTTGGAGGAGGGTCGGGAGTAAAAATCTAAATGATTGACGGCGGGTTGCTAACCTGCCGCCATCCCGCTCCCACGCAACTCTGCAAAGTGTCGGGTCTGCGAGTCCCGATCAGACCCGACACCAAACAGTGGGAGAGGCACTTAAGGCAGTTAACAGTGAGGTGCCAATACCAAGGTGCCTCCCTGTGCTTTTTTAGTTGTCAGTGTATAACAGTGAGAGCGAGTATGAGGGGTGCATAGTAGGATGGTGAAGTTATTCTGTACATAGAGAGAAGGATAGATAAGGGTGCAAGGGAAGTAAGGGTAAGTGGGATGTGGAGGAGTAGGCTGACAATGCAGAGTGCTGGCGATGAGAACAGATGGGAAGCAGGTTGAAGGTAAGTGTGATGTTATACTCACTTTTGCTGAGCGCAGCAGGTCATTGAACCGTTTTCGGCACTGCACCCCAGGTGCGTGAGCACAAGGACCTTGTGCTTACCTCCTCAGCAATTTGCATCCAGGCTCTGCTGAGGAGACTTCCACCGGCCATCAGGAGGGAACAGAACTTCCCTGCGCTCTCTTACTCCCTCCACAAGAGCATGGAGGGAGTCATCATCAAAACAAGGAGCAGCCTTACATCTTGGAGCAGTCATGTTGCAGTGGGCCGTTTTCAGGAGCAGCACAAAGGAAATGAAAAGCAAAGGCTACATGGACCCCTTAAAGCCAACTGAATCGATGACGTCAGCAGAGGCGAGCAGCAGACCCACACCCACTGATTGGGCCGGGCAGCGCGCACGGCGGGCTTAATGAGCCCAGTTAAATGAAAATTGTTATTTGGGAGCGGCTGAAACCGGCAGCGGGACCGGAACATAAGAACATAAGAAATAGGAGCAGGAGTAGGCCAATCGGCCCCTCGAGCCTGCTCCACCATTCAATAAGATCATGGCTGATCTGATCCTAACCTCAAATCTTCTATCACTCTCCATCCCACCCGAACCCATGTGATCTCCCAGGAGAGGCAAAAAAACAGATAAAAAACCCAATGGCCAATTTGGGAGAAAAAATCTGGGAAATTCCTCTCCGACCCATCTAGGCGATAGAAATTTGTCCAGGAGATCACTGTCCCTATATTTTCTACAGTACTTACCGTCTGTAAAGGCGATCTCCACCCCAGCCAGGAACAGGAATAAAACTATCTCCTGAAATCTAACACAGAATTAGAACACAAGAAGTAGGAGCAGAACCAGGCTACACGGCCCCTGGGCCCGCTCCACTACCCACAGGGCCATGACCATTCCGAACCTAGACTCATGTCCAATTTCCTGCCCGCTCCCCGTAACCCTTAATTCCCTTTACTTCTAGGAAACTATCTATTTCTGTTTTAAATTTATTTAATGATGTAGCTTCCACAGCTTTCTGGGGCAGCAAATTTCACAAACCTACCACCCTCTGAGTGAAGATGTTTCTGCTCATCTCAGTTTTGAAAGAGCAGCCCCTTATTCTAAGATTATGCCCCCTAGTTCTAGTTTCACCCATCATTGGGAAGATCCTCACCGCATCTACCCGATCAAGCCCCTTCACAATCTTATATGTTTCAATAAGATCGCCTCTCATCCTTCTGAACTCCAATGAGTAGAGTCCCAATCTACTCAACCTCTCCTCATATGACCACCCCCTCATCCCCGGGATTAACCGAGTGAACCTTCTTTGTACTGACTCGAGAGCAAGTATGTCTTTTCTTAAGTATGGACACCAAAACTGTATGCAGTATTCCAGGTGCGGTCTCACCAATACCTTGTATAACTGCAGCAATACCTCCCTGTTTTTATATTCTACCCCCCTAGCAATAAAAGCCAACATTCCATTGGCCTTCTTGATCACTTGCTGCACCTGCATACTAACTTTTTGAGTTTCGTGCACCAGGACCCCCAGATCCCTTTGTACTACAGTACTTTCCAGTTTCTTGCCATTAAGATAATAACTTGCTCTATGATTTTTCCTGCCAAAGTGCATAACCTCACACTTTCCAGTATTGTATTCCATCTGCCAAATCTCTGCCCACTTACTTAGCCTGTCTATGTCCCTTTGCAGGTTTTTTATGTCCTCCTCACTCACTACTTTCCCTCCCATTTTTGTATCATCTGCAAACTTTGATATGTTACACTCGGTCCCCTCCTCCAAATCGTTAATATAGATTGTAAAGAGTTGGGGACCCAGCACTGACCCCTGCGGAACACCACTAGTTACTGATTGCCAGTCTGAGAACGAACCATTTATCCCAACTCTCTGCTTTCTATTAGAGAGCCAATCCTCCACCCACGCCAGAATATTACCCCCAATCCCGTGATTTTTTATCTTGAGCAATAATCTTTTGTGTGGCACCTTGTCAAATGCCTTTTGGAAGTCTAAATACACTACGTCCACTGGTTCCCCTTTATCCACCCTGTACGTTACTTCCTCAAAGAACTCAAGCAAATTTGTCAAACATGACTTCCCCTTCATGAAACCATGCTGAGTTTGTCCTATTAAATTATGTTTATCCAAATGTCCCATTACTGTCTCCTTAATAATGGACTCTAACATTTTACCAACCACAGATGTTAGGCTAACAGGTCTATAGTTTCCAGCCTTCTGCCTACTACCCTTTTTAAATAAGGGTGTTACAATAGCAGTTTTCCAATCTGCCGGGATCTTTGCTGAGTCCAGGGAGTTTTGGAAAATTATTACCAATGCATCCACAATCCCTAACACCACTTCCCTCAAGACCCTAGGATGTAAGCCATCAGTCAACCCGACTCCAACCCGCCTCCTGTGGCAAAATCGCCACCTAAATGTCAAACAGTTAAATGGAAATGTAGCTAACTTTAATTTACTTCTTTTTAAATTTGAGTCTTTTGTTTAAACTGTGGAAGCAGAGAGAGAATCTTATACTGTTAAGTGGGAATCAATATTCTGTAATGATTGGGAAGGTTGCCGAAGGCCAGCATCTATACAAAATCATATGACTGACCAGCATGTCTTGCACAACACAATAGCCAACGCAAAGCAAAGTCTGCAATTAGCCAGTGGTCTAATCAGACCTATACAGAGGAGTAGCACAGGTAACAAAGACAGAAATGCCATTATACTAAGTACAGTAGTATTTCTGTTGTACCTTCTGGTAGCTACATTACAACAGTGACTACACTTCAAAAAGTACTACATTGGCTGTAAAGCAGTTTGGGACATCCTGAGGTCGTGAAAGGCGCTATATAAATGCAAGTCTTTGTTAGCTTGTCCAAGTAAGCATTATTCATGTGTGAGCTTCCACAATGAATGCTGGCAAGCTATTTTACCATGCGAGGCATCACATCCAAGCAATGTTCCCCTAGGCTGGGCTGCCACGCAGTGGTCTGGAGGTCCCAGGCAGGCTGCTCACCGGCTTTTAAATGGGAGAAACCGTGCATGAGCAAAAATTTGAATTGGCCATGCAGCCACTTAAAGGGACCGCGCACCCAAAAAAAAAGTTAGAGGGAGCATTGCATCCAAGCATAATTCTGTCCTCTCTCAATGTCCATAAACACACATGGTGTGGAGATGCCGGTGTTGGACTGGGGTGGACAAATGTAAGAAATCACACAACACCAGGTTATAGTCCAACAGTTTTATTTGAAATCACAAGCTTTCGGAGCGCTGCTCCTTCGTCAGGTGTCTGGTTGTCGAAGGTGAAGACATTGTGGTCAAGGATGAAGTGGATGAGTTGTAGGATGGCGTCTGGAGATTGGCTGTTGTTGGTGACGTCAAGGGCATCCTTAAACCCATCATACAGGGAACCCCCAGCTTCTGTCGCGACACTACAGACTTCTTACAGAAACTCAGCACCCACGGACCAGTTGAACCAGGAACACTCCTCGCCACGATGGACGTCTCGACATTCTACACCAGTATCCCCCACGATGACGGCATCGCTGCGACAGCCTCAGTACTCAACACCAACAACAGCCAATCTCCAGACGCCATCCTACAACTCATCCGCTTCATCCTTGACCACAATGTCTTCACCTTCGACAACCAGTTCTTTACCCAAACACACGGAACAGCCATGGGGACCAAATTCGCACCCCAATACACCAACATCTTCATGCACAAGTTCGAGCAAGACTTCTTCGCTGCACAGGACCTCCAACCAACGCTATACACCAGATATATCGACGACATTTTCTTCCTATGGACCCACGGCGAAGAATCACTGAAAAGACTACACGATAACATCAACAAGTTCCATCCCACCATCAAACTCACCATGGACTACTCCTCAGAATCGGTTTCATTCTTGGACACACGAATCTCCATCAAAGACGGACACCTCAGCACTTCACTCTACCGCAAGCCCATGGACAACCTCAGGATGCTCCACTTCTCCAGCTTCCACCCTAACCACATTAAAGAAGCCATCCCCTATGGACAAGCCCTGCGAATACACAGGATCTGCTCAGACGAGGAGGAACGCAATGGACACCTACAGACGCTGAAAGATGCCCTCGTAAGAATGGGATATGATGCTTGACTTGTCGATCGACAGTTCTGATGGGCCACAGCAAAAAATCGCATAGACCTCCTCAGAAGACAAACACGGGACACAACCAACAGAGTACCCTTCGTCGTCCAGTACTTCCCCGGAGCGGAGAAACTACGCCATGTTCTTCGCAGCCTTCAACATGTCATCGATGACGATGAACACCTCGCTAAGGCCATCCCCACGCCTCCACTACTCGCCTTCAAACAGCCGCCCAACCTCAAACAGACCATCGTTCGCAGCAAATTACCCAGCTTTCAGGAGAACAGCGACCACGACACCACACAACCCTGCCACGGCAACCTCTGCAAGACATGCCAGATCATCAACACAGATACCATCATCATACGTGAGGACACCACCCACCAGTTACATGGTACATACTCATGTGACTCGCCCAATGTTGTCTACCTCATATGTTGCAGGAAAGGATGCCCCGGAGCATGGTACATTGGCGAGACCATGCAGACACTGCGACAACGGATGAACGGACACCGCGCAACAATCGCCAGGCAGGAGTGTTCCCTCCCAGTCGGGGAACACTTCAGCAGTCAAGGACATTCAGCCTCCGATCTTCGGGTAAGCATTCTCCAAGGCGGCCTTCGAGACACACGACAACGCAAAATCATAGAGCAGAAACTGATAGCCAAGTTCCGCACTCATGAGGACGGCCTCAACCGGGAGCTTGGGTTCATGTCACGGTACATGTAACTCCACCTGACGTAGGGTCATCCAGACTCAAGTCATCATTGGCTTGTTCTCTCTACACAGATGCGGCCGGACCTGCTGTGATTTCCAGCAAAAAAAATGTTTTTTTGTCTGCTTTTTGTTTTTCATACAGACCCCAGCATCTGCAACATTTGACCCCTTGTGACCCCACCTCATTGTTCTTTGATGTAATGTTTTCCTGACTAACCTGTTTGGACACCATTCACACCTTTGATTGCTGTGATTATCTCTCTGCCGAGGTGTGATAAATGGCAGTTAGAAAGATTACCTGTAATCATCTGGCATTATTCTCTGACTATATAAGCTGTGTCTTTATGCATCTCTCCACTTCACCTGATGAAGGAGCAGCGCTCCGAAAGCTTGTGATTTCAAATAAAACTGTTGGACTATAACCTGGTGTTGTGTGACTTCTTACACATTTTACAGGCAGAGATACACCTACATGATAATGAGCGTATGGAGCTGGCTACACATGCTCTGGCTTAATAAGTAACCAGATGCAGAGCTGTGCCGATAAGCTGCAGAGACACATGCACCATAGGATTGGCAGTGCCACTGGAAGTAACAGTCAACTGTGTCCTCAAGTCCTCTTCCTCAGCCTCCTTTCAGGCTAGCTGCAATGCTGTCCAATGGGAAAGGTACCCTTGAATGGTAAACAGGGATACCCTCCTTCCTACCATTCTGCACCATCTCCACTTCAGTCAGACATTGACTGGGGTGTTGCGCCAAGTGAACCACTTGGCAGTAGATTCAATTTCCTGCCTCATTTGTTGTGCTAATAGGTTCTGCCAGCTATTCTGTTACCCAAACAACCTTTCCAAAGGCTGGAATATACATTATATAAATATTAGCTGGCTTTGTAATTGCTGACAACATTTTTAGCGGTATATGCAACCACTTAACTTCATGTGGCCGTATCTCTTTAAATTTACCCATCACCCCTTGTAAGCAGCTCTTTGAAAACTGACTAAATGTAATTCCCTGCCTTCCTCTGGAAAGCTCCAAATGCCAGGCCCATTCTCAGCCCCCATGTTAGGTAAATGAAGCTGACTTTGGATGGTGCTTATAACCCACCACCCGACCACTGCCTATTCTCAAAAACTATCCCAGTTTCTCCGATCATCTCAACCAGTTAAGAATAATTCTGAAAAATGTTAACATTCTTCTGTTTTGTCATTCTGTACAATTTTTTTTAATCGATTTTTATTCAAACAACAAATGCTGATTGCCTAATTGAAGAACAAGAGGGGAAGATTTTGTTTATGGGCAAGTTTTTTTTTGCCTTTTTTTATTAAAGTCCTGTAAAGATCCTCACTGAGTTACTGAAGAAGTATTGCATGGGCAAGGAACCAGAGGACTGTGGCGTCCTTGGAACTATACCTCAACATGAGTAATAATAATTGGATTGTCGCACATGCTTTTACATCAGTTTAAGATCACCATGTATATGAGCAAAATGAGTGAAATTGGATTACACCCATAGCAAATGTTCCACACAAACTCATTCCCACAGCAATCTTTTTCATTAGAACAGAAAGGCTTAAGAGGGGATCTAAAAAGGTTTTGAAAATCATGAAAGCTTTTGAGAGGATAAATGGCGAAAGATAGTTTCTCCTGGTTTGGTGAATCAGTAACAAGGGGTCTAATATCTGGATTATCAGAAGAACAAAGGGGGGGGGGGAGTTAGAAGAATCTTTTCACATATAGGATCATTAAAACATGGTATACTTTAACTCAAGTGGTGATTGAGGCAGAGACTATAACATCATTTAAAAGGGTATTTGAAAAGGAAGACCTTTAAAAGGATACAGGAGAGAGCGGGGCATTGGGATTGTAGTAAACAGTTCCGGTTGAAGAGTTAGTCTGACACAGGCGCGAGAGGCCAAATCCTTTGCTATAATTTCTATGATTCTGTCTTGTTGGTGTCTTTATTCCAGGCATTGAACCTGGAAAACTTCACCTAAATGACACAGCCGCTTCAATCTGCAGCTCATGTCAACAGATGGAACCACTGCCAACACATAATGAATGATTATATTTATATATAAATATTTCTTGCTGTAATTACATGATTTCTTCATTAATTGGGGTTTTGCCAAATTCTTTCGGTTACACAGTTCTGACAAATTTATTGCTTTTAAAGTAATTTAAAAATATATTTTGTAGTAAAAAAGTGTTGGTAAAAACCTCTCGACCTCATACCGTGATTTTCCATGTGCATTTGCTGTTGGGCGGGTAGAGTCCAGGGAATCCCTCACTGCCGATGAAACCTGACTCTCCACTTTGAATTCCTCCACACTTAAAGTTCCTGGAAACGGCAACAAGAAAAGACAAGAGCAGATTTACAGATAGCTAAATCTCAAGCTTTATCAATGCCGTGTTCCACAAAACATAAGCCTGAGAATGACACTACCTATTGCCGTAAGAACGCAACACATTCCTATCAAATTCCTGTGTCTGCTCTTTTAACAGAGGTGCTAACTCATTAAAAAACAAACTGGTTAATGCCTTAAAATAGTGGACCAGGGTATTGGATACAAATCGTTAACCGTTCATAAAATTATATCACAGCGTCGTTTTCAAGCTAGATTTCCATGCAGTTATTATAAGTAATAATCTGTGGGAGTTTTGGTAATATTATCAACAATCAGATCTGTTTATAACCATTATTATCTGAACGTTAGGATCCAAAGTTGTCTTAAAACCAGCTCTCTGGGATCTGTTATTATTTTTGTTATATATATATATATAGTGCTTCAAATTTGCATACGGTACGAATCTGTTTTCTTGGCCTGTGTCTGTACCAGCAACATGGCTGGTAACTGTCAGTGTGCTCCACCTCCTTCACACACAGTGAAGGTTGACACACGCAATCGATGACTGTGACATAATGACACCAGGTTTCCCTAAAAGTAATCTGCAGTTCTTTACCAGAGAATCTTTGCCTGGTATCTATTATATTGCAGTAACACAATATGACATGCAAGATACAGTAGGTACATACAGGTCTAAATATGCACGATCATTTTAAGCACCGTTTCGAATTTCGTCACTGAATGAAGTTCACTCTCTTTCATAGTGATCAAGTCTTGAGAGTCTCGCAATTCTTTGCTTTCATTAAACTTTCTTTAACTCTCATGTTCGTCTACCTCTGCCAAAAAAAATAGGCTATGATGGCAGCATGTAAAACTCCTGGATGGTTCCCCAGCCGGACAGTAAAGTTGAGACATGAGTTTAGTGTGAATGCCGTGCGATGATTTGATGCAGTAAATCGCTTCTAGTAATGTTAAACAGCCACCAGATTTCACTGAACAGTGGTGTAGTCCTGGGACCGTCTTACTGTTTCAAGCTTTCAACACGAGTCCAACACTGCAGCAGCCTTTTGAAGCCGGGATGACAGAGATACCGGTGATAAGAAGCATTTAGTCATCCTTTTCGGCAAAATCAAACATATCTGATATAAACCATGGCTGGCGTGTCTCCCCGGTGCCCGGAACCTCCAGCACACACACACACAGACACAGACAGGCGTCCCAAGCGCTCACAAAAAGTTACAGGGGTGGGTGAAAGTTTACAAACTTTTTTTTGTCAGTTTTCGTTTTACCTTTTTCCTGTTGGGAGTTGGCATGAGATCAGAGTCGCGCACAAAAGCCCGAGGTAAGGGTAAGCGGTGGATTTCATGGTGCTCGGTGTGGATCAGGTAGATGGAGGTGGGGGGGCGGATCTACAACGCAGTCAGAGCCTCGCTGGTTAACTCAAGATCCCGATCGTGTCGACGGCCCGCTCTGCGAATCCCTGAAGGAAGGCTGCTGGCTGCCTGCACATGAATATCGTGTCTGTTCTTCGGGGGAGGAGGCAGACCCAACACCAAGGTATTAGTGGTCAGACTAAAGTAAGCGGAAAACTTTTTTTTTTTTTTTAAAGGTTTAAATCTAAATTGAAATCTGTTTTCGAAAAAGTAACTGTGCCAATCTATTCTGGTTGACAATGGAAAGGGAGAGCTGCTGGTTAAACGGTGGGGGAAATGAGCAAGTCGTTGACTTTTATACAGTAGGTTGACTCGAAGCAGTGTTTTTCCATTACTCTTTGGAGACATTTGTTTGGAGACTTAAGGTTGCCACCTTTGGCCAAGCCCCAAGCTGAAGAGGGGCGGAGCCCCAGCTTAAATTCCAAAGTTTCTTTTAAAGCTGAGGAAAATTCATTGAGAATCTTATTCACGCCACCGCTGGGCACCGCAGGGACTGAAGTGCATAGCGGATAATAGCAATAACATTATTATTTAAGCTTTATAAGTTTCCTTTGGTTTTTGTGGTGAAGTTGTGCCCTTTTAAAACTTTGGTTTGGTTTTCAGTTGGTGACACTGGGGCAACCTTATGGGTTATTTTGGAAAATAATACCACAAACGCCTCCACATCATCGGGCACAGAACATCAACTTCTGTTTTTTCAAAAATGTAATTTTTGTGTCCAGATTTTATTTTCAGTGTACGTAAGAAATAAGTTTACGAAGAGCACGATGCTTAATATCGAAGGATAACAGATCTAGGGGTGCAGCTTGACACCCGGAGCACAGGCAGGAGGTGTTGACTGGTATTATCTCTACTCAGAGTGGCTGCTGCAAAATACCATCAATGGCAACCTAGTCTGGAGAGTGACATGCTGGATAAGAGAACAATTCAGGACTCGCGTTAAGACAGACAGAAGCAAGTGGAGGAGATATTTGTAACTAGTGAAGTAACAGAATGTCCCTAATCAACCTGGTTGGCCAAATTATTATTCAGACTCATCAAGCCTCACTCCTCATTTTGAATTTTAAAAGTGTGGCCTACTTTGATGTACTGTACATCACGCTGCAAAATAACCACAGCTCCACATGTTTAAATGTGTTTACAGTGCTTTATTGTACATCTCTCTCCTAACAGTTCCTCCATGTTTAGGATCCTGAGGACTTTAATGGTAATCAGAAAATACTCTAGAAAATCAAAAGCTGTTTTATACAAAAGGAAATATATCTAACATATAAACCCCAAAAGCGATAGTGCGGAAAGATGCCAGCTTTGGCAAAATTCTGAAAGGGTACGGAAACATTACATACTCCTAAATACTATAGTGAGAAGGATCTGAACACTTGTGACTGTTTCTCATTTACCTCTAGTTATTGAGTTTTATGCTTTAAGATTAAAAAGCCCAATTTTCTCCAGTGTTTCCTCATAATTCAATCCTTTGGGAGATTAAGGAAGCTTCTATTTTCTTTCAGAAAGCAATGATTAGAGGAAAGATGATCCAATTTTTTTAAGTTGTGAATCAGTGAGAAAGAAATAAAGAGGTATTTTGTGCAAAACTAGGAAGAACCGGAAGACTTAAATATAAAGCAAGGAAGTCAGGAGCTGAGCTTAGGGAAAGAATAGCAGCGTATGTAGTAGAATGCCACCTAGTGCAGCAATACAGATTCACATGAAGCCCTCAAAGGGGAAAGTGATACATTCCAGATTCAGCATGAATTAGAGGAATATAGTTTTGATTAGAAGATTGATGACAAATGGTCAGATTAGTTCCTGAAACAGGACCTGGACAAGAGAATGAGCTGGATTATCTGAGTGACCTTATCTCATTGTTACTTTCTTATACATAGAAGATAGGAGATAGGAGCAGGAGTAGGCCATTCGGCCCTTCGTGCCTGCTCCGCCATTCGATGAGATCATGGCTGATCCTTTAATTCAGTATCCCGTCCCCGCCTTCTCTCCGTAACCCTTAACCCCTTTTGCCCATAGAAATATATCTAATTCCCTCTTAAATATATTTAATGAGCTGGCGTACACTGCCCTCTGTGGCAATGAGTTCCACAGGTTCACCACTCTCTGAGTGAAGAAATTCCCCCTCATCTCTGTCCTAAATGGTTTAGCCCTTATCCTTAAATTATGTCCTCTAGTTCTGTTCTCACCCGCCAAGGGAAACATTCCTTCTGCATCCAGTCTGTCTAGACCTGTCAGAATTTTATACACTTCTATGAGGTCCCCTCTCAATCTTCTAAACTCCAGTGTGTACATCCCTAAACTACATAGTCTCTCCTCATAGGTCATTCCCGCCATTCCTGGTATCAGCCTGGTGAATCGCCGCTGCACCCCCTCCATGGCAAGAACATCCTTCCTCAGATGAGGCGACCAAAACTGTACACAGTACTCGAGGTGTGGTCTCACCAGTGCCCTGTACAGCTGCAGCAAGGTATCCCTGTTCCTGTATTCTAACCCTTTTGCTATGAAGGCCAGCATACCGTTTGCCTTCTTGACCGCCTGTTGCACCTGCATGCTCGCCTTCAGTGACTGGTGTACAAGAACACCCAGGTCTCTCTGTACTTCCCCCTCTCCCAATCTATTGCCATTTAAATAATAATTTGCCCTCCCGTTCCTGCACCCAAGGTGGATAACTTCGCACTTGTCCACATTATAGTGCATCTGCCATTTATCCGCCCAATCGCCCAGTCTGTCCAAATCGCTCTGGAGCTTCCTGGTCTCTTCCTCTGAGCCCACCCCCCCTCCTAGTTTAGTGTCGTCTGCAAATTTGGAAATGCTGCATCCGACTCCCTGATCCAGGTCATTAATGTAAATTGTGAACAGCTGGGGGCCCAGGACAGATCCCTGTGGTACCCCACTTGTTACTGCCTGCCATTCAGAAAATGAGCCGTTTATTCCAACTCTCTGTTTTCTATCTGACAGCCAGTTCCCTATCCACGCCAAAACTTTCCCCTTTATCCCATGAGCCTCAATTTTCCATGCTAATCTTTTATGTGGGACCTTATCGAAGGCCTTTTGGAAGTCCAGGTACACCACATCTACTGGCTCTCCCCCATCTATTCTACCAGTTACTCCCTCAAAAAATTCCAATAGATTAGTCAAGCACGATTTACCCTTTGTAAATCCATGTTGACTCTGTCCTATCCTGTCCTCATTTGCTAAGTGCTCCGCTATTTCATCCTTAATGATGGACTCCAGCATTTTGCCCACAACTGATGTAAGGCTTACAGGTCTGTAATTACCTGCTTTTTCCCTACCCCCCTTTTTGAATAGTGGGGTAACGTTAGCTACCCTCCAATCCATCGGTACTGTTCCCGAGTCTAATGAATTCTGAAAAATCATCCTTAGTGCATCCGCTATCTCTAGGGCCACCTCCTTCAGTACCCTAGGATGCATGTTATCAGGCCCTGGGGATTTGTCCACCTTCAATCCCTTTAGCTTCCTTAACACCATATCCTTAGAGATATTGATTTGCGTCAGTTCCTCCTTTGCCAATGTCCCTATTTTTCCCGATATCCCAGGGAGGTTTTTTGTGTCTTCCTTCGTAAAGACTGACCCAAAGTATGCATTATGTTCTCCTTAACATGAGATTCCAGGCTAGAAATGAAAATGTTCAGCTATTTCTCTGTTGTTTCTCTCATTATTTCCTTCTGCTATTGCCCGTCTCCTTTTTTTTAATAGTTCCTAGATGTCTGCTACCCCAGATCAGTAGTGGTGACCCAAGACAACTCTACTAATGGTCTGGAGTAGCAGGGTCCCAGACACTGATTGGAAGAGGGAGAGTGGGACTATATTACTTTACACTATGTTACACTAATATTTGCTCACTCATGTTACACATTTTGGGTAAAGACAAACGTGTTCCTTGTCATACAATGATACCATTAAAATTCTGAATAATTTTGGATGTACTTCAAGCAGTTTGTCTAAATTACAACACTTCAAAAATAGTTTATTAGCTCTGAAACACTTTGGGATGTCGTGAGGACATGAAGGATGTTATACAAATGCAAGTTATTTATTTTAACATTTATAGCTATGAATACATTAATATAATTTTTCACACTATGCAACATTTGTTTTACAAAATTAATGGTCCCCACATGGTTTGCTCATAGTAAATTGGAGAATGTGGTGTTTTATCAAGACCATTATATCATATAGAGTCATAGGGCAGGATTTTCATTGTGCCGTGGAGTCAGGATTGGAGGCGTGCAGGGGGTTAAAATCCCGAAATCAGGGGTCCCGACCCCATCCTGCACCCAAACCCACCTCCATGCCAGTTTCAAAGGAGGCGGGTACCCGCCCCGCGCTGGGACCCGCCTACCCGAGGCGGGAAGGGATTAGTGCCAATTAACTGCCTGTTAACAGGTAGTTAACAGGCAGTTTTTAGCCTAATCCCTATTTTTAAGGTAGAAGTGTGGGATTCCCGATGGCTCCAAACCATGCCAAGTTAGAGGAGGCGGGCCGTCGGGCTGAAGGACTTGGAGGGGCCGAGATGTCGGTGTTCAGGTGAGTGATGTGTGCATGAGTGCAAAGGTAAGTGTGTTTGGTGTGTCTAAAGTGATTAAATAAGTTTTACATACCTTTTCTTACCTTTTCAGCCTTCCTTCCTTTAGGTCTCAGGAGTCCCTCATCTCACCGGCACAGAAAGCAGAATGGCTGCGAACTGTCAAAAGTGACAGCTTGCAGCTTTCTGTGCAGGAGAAATTTCTAACTGAGTCTGTGGAGAATGACTCATGTTAGAAGTAAGACTGTCAGTGTTGACAGCTTCAAACAGCTGTGAAATGCTGATATTTCATCTGTCAAAACCTCTTGACAGATGAAATTTCAGTCTGTGACGTCACCTATTGCCGGGTGGCCCTTAATTGGCCTGCTGAGCCCACTGGGCGGGCTCAACAAGGTCAATCAAGTTAAAATCATGTGGATTGGCCGCATCTCAATGGAGGCGGGACTACAACCCCGAAAGTTGTAGTCCCGCCTCCAACCCGACTCCTGAATGAAAATCCTGCCCATAGAGTCATAACGGCACAGAAGGAGGCCATTCAGCCCATTGAGTCCATGCCAGCTCTCTGTAGAGCAATCCAGTCAGTCCCATTCCCCCGCTCTATCCCTGTAGCCCTGCAAGTTTATTTCCCTCAAGTGCCTATCCAGTCTCCCCTTGAAAACATTGAGTGTCTCCGCTTCCACCACTTCTGTCGGCAGCGAATTCCAGGTCATCGGGCCAGAATTTCGGGTCCCCATGGGTGAGTAAACGCTGGGTACTCACGCGTAGGCCCAACGAAAGTGCTGGTTTCGTGCATGCACTGTGCATGTGCAGGAAACTGGAACTTCCACTCACTTAAAGGAAGGGGTTCACAGGTCGAACGCGTGCACCGGAGAGGCAGCACGTACGCCTGGAACTTCCGTTTTTTTTGCAGGTTTCTCTGGGAGGTTAAGTCTCCAGTAGCTACGCTTCTAAAAAGCAGTCGCAAGGCCTGCTTTTAACAAGGTAAGTGGTGAATTAAGTAAAATTAAAACATTTTCTCCACAGGTTTATTATTTTTAAATACTTTAAAGAAAGGTAAGTTTATTTTTAGCCCCGAGAGAAACTGTAATTAATTTTTTCAAAAATTTAAATTATTGTTTAAAATAGTTATTTTATGTAATTTATAGTTATTTTAAAAATGTGATTTAAAAAAAATGTATTTGAAGTTTTAGTTATGTTTTGGGGCTGAATTGTATTCATAGATTTGACAGGTCTTCCTGTCAAATCTATGAATAGAGATTCCCTGCTACCATTGGCTCTCCATGGCCCACGTGATCCCAGGGGACATTTTGAACTAACTGCGCCCCTGGGATACGCAAGCACTGCCCAGGCCCAGGATCGGAATCCCACGCGGGCCCACAGCACAACGGCTGGCGCGCTAGGTAAGTGCAGGTCAGAGGCTTGCACCCGCGGGAAGCCTCTGACCCGAATTTCTGGGCCAATGGTTAAATAGTATTTTCAATATATCATATAACAATAAGGCCAACTACTTTTTTAATTACTAGGTAAAAATAAGTTAATATAAGTTACTTAACTTCTTTTTAATTAAGACACATGATGTAAGCATTTTTCTTCACTTCTGTGCCTAGTCAATTTTCTCTCAAGGCAGGTAAATAGTTCATATTTCAGATTGCAATTTTACTTTCTCTTTTCAGATTGTTCTGACACATGTCCTGCTGTTTCCTCCATTGGGACTTTATTTTCTGATATAGGTACACAGAAGGTGGCTTGACCAGTACCAGTTATCTATAAGTAAAAGTCTTCCTTCTAATGCATATCCAGTACATGTCGGATGTTATACTTTAGACATCACATTTCAGAGAATCACATCTTGTTTCAGATGTAAAACAATTTAAAAAAGAGAGAAAGACAGTCAATCCCCAGTGTTTGTTCTGATCTTGGTGAGGAGTCAGGGCCTGACGAGCAGCTGCCAATCTGCAGAGAAACAATTACACTCAGAGTGTCCCTAATAGGTATTAGCCTCTAATTGACCTTACGATGCACCTATTTACAGCAATTAGATCTGTAGCCTTGCTGGAACAGGTCAAGTTACACTTAGCTCCCTCTTAGCAGCAGAATACTGCATTGTGTGTCACATAGATTCATAGAATGATAAAGCACAGAAGGAGCTATTCGGCCTATCGTGCCTGTGCCTGTTCTTTGGTAGAGCTATACAATTAATCCCAGTCCCCTGCTCTTTCCCCATAGCCCTATAAATGTTTTCCCTTCAAGTATTTATCCAATTCTCTATTGAATGTTATTATTGAATCTGCTTCCACCACTCTTTCAGGGGTGGTTAGGCCACAACTGGAGTATTGCATCCAGTTCTGGTCACCACACTTTAGAAAGGATGTGAAGGCCCTTGAGAGGGTGCAGAGGAGATTTACCAGAATGGTTCCAGGGATGGGGGATCTTAGCTACAAGGACAGGTTGGAGAAGCTGGATTTGTTTTCATTAGAGCAAAGGAGGTTGAGGGGTGATATGATAGAGGTGTACAAGATTATGACGGGTTTGGATAGGCTAGACAGGGAAAGGCTGTTCCCACTAGTTGATGGTACAAGGACTAGGGGACACAGATTTAAGGTTTTGGGCAAGAGATACAGGGGGAATGTGAAGAAAAACTTTTTTACG
Organism: Somniosus microcephalus; assembly: GCF_052327205.1. Taxonomy (NCBI): domain Eukaryota; kingdom Metazoa; phylum Chordata; class Chondrichthyes; order Squaliformes; family Somniosidae; genus Somniosus; species Somniosus microcephalus. The sequence continues at coordinate 28,331,087 of NC_140992.1, read as the reverse complement.
CAGCGAGTGGTGATATTAATATTACTGGAAAAATTGAGTTTATAATGCATATATCTGGAAGGGAAACCTACAGGCTCAGCTTCTGGTAAAGTGGCACATTGCTCACTGTGGCACTTGGGCTGTCCTCTCAATCTCGCTAAACTGACCATTGAATCCAAGGAATTCTGATTGGCTGTCTTTGAACTTTGTGGAGGAAGTTGGCATTTCAAAAAATCACCACAGCAGTGACAAAAATAAATAATACACAGAAGGATTTTTCAGAGATCATGAAGGTAGTGGTCATTGGTGGGTATATTGCAGAGGGCACCCCCAGAGTGTGGAGGGCATAGCAGGTATAGGATGTGCTGTGGGTGGCTGAGCACATTGGATACAGTAAAGGCTATGGGCCCCGACAACATCCTGGCTGTGATGTTGAAGACTTGTGCTCCAGAACTAGCTGCGCCTCTAGCCAAGCTGTTCCAGTACAGCTGCAACACTGGCATCTACCTGACAAAGTGTAAAATTGCTCAGGTATGTCCTGTCCACAAAAAGCAGGATAAATCAAATCTGGCCAATTACCGCCCCATCAGTCTTACTCTCAATCATCAGCAAAGTGATGGAAGGTGTCGTCGACAGTGCTATCAAGTGACACTTACTCACCAATAACCTGCTCACCGATGCTCAGTTTGGGTTCTGCCAGGACAACTCGGCTACAGAACTCATTACAGCCTTGGTCCAAACATGGACGAAACAGCTGAATTCCAGAGGTGAGGTGAGAGTGACTGCCCTTGACATCAAGGCAGCATTTGACCAAGTGTGGCATCAAGGAGCCCTAGTAAAATTGAAGTCAATGGGAATCGGGGGGAAATTCTCTACTGGTTGGAGTCACACCTAGCACAAAGGTTGTGGTTGTTGGAGGCCAATCATCTCAGCCCTTAGACATCGCTGCAAGAGTTCCTCAGGGCAGTGTCCTAGGCCCAACCATCTTCAGCTGCTTCATCAATGACCTTCCCTCCATCATAAGGTCAGAAGTGGGGATGTTTTGCTAATGATTGCACAGTGTTCAGTTCCATTCGCAACTCCTCAGATAATGAAGCAGTCCATGTCCGCATGCAGCAAGACCTGGACAACATTCAGTCTTGGGCTGATAAGTGGCAAGTAACATTCGCACCACACAAGTGCCAGGCAATTCATTCCCTCCACCACCGGCACACTGTGTCTGCAGTGTGTACCATCTACAAGATGCACTGCAGCAACTCGCCAAGGCTTCTTCAACAGCACCTCACAAACCCACGACCTCTACCACCTAGAAGGGAAAGGGCAGCAGGTGCATGGGAACACATCCACCTCCAAGTTCTCCTTCAAGTCACACACTATCCCGACTTGGAAATATATCACCAATCCTACATCGTTGCTGGGTCAAAATCCTGGAACTTCCTACTTAACAGCATTGTGGGAGTACCTTCACCACACGGACTGGAGCAGTTCAAGAAGGCGGCTCACCACCACCTTCTCAAGGGCAATTAGGGATGGGCAATAAATGCTGGCCTTGCCAGTGATACCCAGATCCCGTGAATGAATACAAAAAAAGTAATCTGCACACCAGGTCTATTATAACAGAATCAACTAATTGGACATGGCAGAGAAGCAAGGCATTAGGAGACTCAATTGAAGTAATAATTCAACTTTATTGTCATTGTACAATGCACAAGTACATGAACAACAAAATGTGATCTTACAAGCTCCCATGAGTCCAGTACAAATAACATTAAACGTAAATAGCACCGTCCTGGGAGAAGCAAAGCCACTGCGTCTGTGCGCGCCGCCATTCCAACCACTCCTCCTGTCCGACAATCTTCAGCCCAACACCCGGGCCTGCTCACCAACCGCCCCTCCTCGGGGCTCCTTCCGTGACCTTCTGCACCTGGTCTTCCCTGATGGTTACCCCTCCAGGTACTAACCAGGCCTGGCTCTAGCTTAGCTTCCAAGCCTTGCCAGTGACCCTGTCCCTAGTCCCAGGAACAGGGAGCCAGTACCAAGATGTGTCATCTAGCCTACAAATTCTGCAGGGACTGTGAGCCATGCAGTATCAACCACCATTATTATGACTAACTTTAATGCCAGAGGGACCCTCCAGGCATCCACAGAGGGCATGTTTGCCTTTAGACTAACTAACACTTTGGGGACGATTTTCTGACGTCGGAGGAGGCAGGTTTGGAGGCGGGAAAATTAGATTCAACGAGGTCGGGTTCGGAATCCGCCTCTGTGGGATTTTGCCGGTGCCGGTTTTGGAGGTCGGGAAACGCTCCTGCCTCCAGCTGGCCATTGCGCTAATTAACCTCCTTAAATGCTTGTTAAAGGCCTAGTTTGAGAGGCCCTGGTGAATTTTCCAGCATTTCGGCGTGCTCCACGCAACTCCTGAACCACGCCAGGTAAACCTGGTTTTAAAAGGTCTCTGAGCACTTTTAGAAAGCCTTCCAAAGTCGGAGGTGCTGCAGCTTGAATCAAGCAACTGTGGGACCTCCTTGGAAGACCCTCTCCCCGCTTGCAATGAGCACTTCCCCAAAGGAGGCATCTGCAAGCAGCATGGGAGCCATTTGTTTTCTTTCTGCGTGGATCTCAGATGAGGATGAGGACCATCCAGGGCAGCAGCAGAACCAGGCAGCTCAGGAGCAATACCAGCAGGAGCCCCAACCTCCTGCTCAGGCACCTGATGCTACACAGGGCAGAAGGCACCAGGGCATCGAGGCACCTCACCGCAGGAGATACCCCCGACAGAGGGTTTACAGACAAAGATGAGCTACCTCAGCATGAGTGAGCAGCAGTGCCAAATGAGGCTGTCACTTTCGCGAGAGGTTGTCCGAGATATCTGCGGCCTGCTGCAGCAAGACCTGGTGCCCTTACCAGTGGCTGTCAAAGTCACTACCACACTCAACTTCTTTGCCTCAGGCTCCTTCCAGGGATCATCAGCAGACATCAGCGGCATCCCCCAGTCACCACCCACAGTTTCATCATGCAGGTTACTGATGCCCTTTTTGCTAAGGCTCACAATTACATCCAGTTCATAAGGGATCCAGCTTGGTTAGCTTTGCAAATATGGCAGGCATGCCAATGGTGCAGGGCGTCATAGACTGCACACATGTGGCCCTTAGGGCACCCCATCACAACCCAGCTATCTTTTTCAACCGAAAGGGCTTCCACTCCCTCAACGTACAGCTGGTGTGTAAGCACAAGAAGGCGTTCTTGCATGTTTGCGCCAAGATCTGTGGTAGTTGCCATGACTCTTTCATCCTGCGGCACTCTAGTGTTCCTCCGCTTTTCAATCCACCAAACCAACTTAACGGATGGCTCCTTGGTGATAAAGGCTACCCCCTGAAGAAGTGGCTAATGACGCCGATCAGGAGGCCAGCTAACGAGGCTGAAGAGTGCTACAACGCCAGCCACACTTCGACCAGGTCCATCATAGAGCAAACCATTGGGTTGTTGAAGATGCGCTTCCGATGCCTTGACTGATCAGGTGGAGCCCTGCAGTATACACCATTCAGGGTCTCCAGAATGGTCGTGGTCTGCTGTACATTGCACAGCATCGTGGCTTGCAGCTTCCTGAGGAGCAAGTGGCTCAGTTCCAGCCCTCCTCAGATGAGGATGAAAAGGAGGAGGAGGATCTGGAGGAGGAGGAGGTGGAGCAGGAGGAGGAGGAGCAGGAGGAGGTCAGAGCGCTGGTGTATCGACCACATGGCTGCCCAGGATGCAAGGGATGAACTTATCCTGGCCAGATTTGCATAGGTTGCCCAAGTTGGCACATGTCCTTGGCTCCACCCTAGGACATCATTGACAATGGACATGACTCTCTGGCCCCCTTTCACTCAGGCCACCAACCTGACAACGCAAGTGTGGCGGAACCCACAATGTGGAGCTGCCTAAGGCGAAAGAACAGATGCCATAACGCCAACATTTTGGCTTTGAATCATTTTAATGCTTTCCTACAGGGATGGCATTTCATCAATACACATAAACATTCTCCCAATCTGCACACAGATGTGGAAGTTATACCCCTTGCCAGCTGTACCCACAGATGTTTCTTTGGCAGGCCTCTTCCTCCCAGATGAGTGGAAGAGCACCTCCATGCTAGCTGTCAACCCCTCAAACAACATTTGCAGCGCCTCATCCGAGAGCCTCGGGGAGGCCCTTGCCTTGGAATTGGACATAGTGGTTTCTCAAAATATGTTGCAGGTGGTGCAGCATAGGCATAAATCCTGTGGAATGAGCCAAGGGAGCAAGAAGCCATAAAATCAGACTGGAAAAGTGCTGTCAGCAGAGGCGGGTTTCAGTCCCAAAACACTAACTGACCAAGGGCATCCCACACCTCTGAAATCAAGTGGCCAATCGTGGGAAAATCGCAATTTTTTGAAAACTATCAGTGGAGGCGGGTTTCAAACCCACCCAAACCAAAACCCGCCTCCATCTCGCCTCCAGTGGGAAAATCGCCCCCTGTGTCGTGACATTTTAATAATAAAATCATGATTACGATCACAAACTTCAGACTCTGTTTTAAATTCTAAGCATAGAAATGTTTGTAGTTAATAATGAATGGTTTATAATATGTCACTAGCTTATGTTAAAAATCAATGCATATGAATTCATGATTGAATGGAGTTTATTTTTCAATGTGAAGTTTGTGTAAGAGGTGGATGCGAAGGGTCTGTAGAAGATTTGCTGTGTGCCTAGATATTTTTCTATTGACACAGCTGCTCAAAGCAGTAGGTTCATCACAATCTGTTCCTATCATTAGATTCAGCATTACATTTTTACCAGTTAGATCTAATCACGGAGGAGCTCTTGGCATGACAGTAAGCATCAGTTATTATAAAGCTATTATAATAATTTCTTTAAAAAAATGTCTCCTGTCTTTTTAACATCATTTCCCACCTGTTCCCTGCCCAATGTGAATAGAGGGATGGGGGGTGGGTGGGGGGCGGTGGTGGAGCGGGGTGTGCTGGTGTTATTGCAGATAGTTGTTGATGTTTCGAGGCCATTCTTGAGTCGATCATAAGGATTTTCTCTCCTATTTTATGAACCCACAGTGAAATTAGAATTGGGAACTGGTCATGTGGAAAATTGGCTGACAAAAAAACAGAGTCGATCCTCTGTGGCTCTGCATCTCGGTACATTGATGTATTGCATTGCTGCTGCTTAAGTGCCATTGATAGCTACCAATTTCCATAATTATTTGAGGACAGGACTATATTTGTTCGAAACCTCGTGCAACTATTTCCGCAAAACATCTGGAATTAAAAAACACTGAGCAATTCATTTGTCGTTGCACAAGTGTGGAATAGAGAATTCATTCTAAAGAGTTGATATAACATGACTTTCCATAGTAAATATCAGAGGGCAAATGTGACCTGTGGAACTGTATTCCAGCACCTTCGGAAGTGGAGGGAAAATTAGAGGAGGGGAGAAGCTTCAAAAAATAAAGATTATACTGTTACCAATGAAAATGCCAACCATGATATAATTTGGTGTACAATCCAAGAAAAAAAAATCACTCTTACCAAATGAAGATCATTAAACAAATGTATAACTGTTGTGCTGTTCCAACAGTGTTGTTGATCATTAGAAAGTAGATTTGCTCCCGTGATTCCTCACATGGTGAGGTCCCATCCTTCAGCAGCTCAATTGCATTTATTTATACCTGTTGCCAATCAATTATCTACTTCTGCAAATTCTCCTATTCTTTCAGTATGCTCAAACCAGACACACAGGCGCAGACATGATGGGCCGAACGGCCTCCTTCTGTGCCATAAATTTCTACGATTCTATGAACCAGGCCAATCTCTTTCTCACCAATTTGTTTACTCAGTCCTCTTTACTTTACTCTGCGTATTTACATCTGTTTCATGACTTTACCATTTTGCACTAAGAATGTTCAGAGACTTTCCACCAAACCCATCCAGCCTCCTTTCTTTAGCTTTTTGGTAACCACATTTGACTAATTTTAATTTAGCTGATTTTTTCCAGATGCCCAGATCCTGGTGTCACCTTACACAGATCTGTGAATGCATCAGCTCTTTTTTTTTTTGACAGGAATTTTTACATCCCTCGATGTTTTATTATTTTCCACACAGCTGCCAAGATATACAAACCCTTTCTGTGCATCTAGGTTTTTTTGACCAAATGCAAACCTGTTGGCAGAGCTGTTGTAATATTATTTTTTCTGTGGTATATAATTATAATATTGTATAGAAAATAATTCCGAACTGGCATCCAGCATGCTAGTACGTGGTGGGCTTTGAGACATGCAGAGGACGTTCCTGTGGGAATTGCTCAGCTTGTCCAATTTTGTCCAGTTCTGTTTCCTACTTAAGGGTTTAGTGGAAATGTCTGCCGAAGGAGAATTGCTGGTATGTTAATCTGACTAAAAGAGTATCTTGGCAATGTGTGTCTTTTTCAAGAGGCCCCTGCTAGTCCAGCTCAATTGGTGTTATAACATACTGATTCCTCCCACCTCTGTTTTTTGGCAGAGGGACTCAAGAGTCAGGACAGGGAGGATTTAACTAAACTACTAGCTAAATATTTCCATTCTCTTCATAACTTAAGTCTTGTGCACTTACAGCATATATTACTGCTGAATGGAAACAGTATATGTGATGCGCCTCAATAACTCAAGGCTCAAAGTTAACTGGATAAAACAAGGCTTTTATTAGCAAAGAAAGATGCCTGCGTCTTCACCTAGCTTCACCTAGCATTCTGCTGTTCTGCTGCAAGACAAGCCTGGGCTTGTCTTAAGTAGGGCCAGGTATGGGCGGAGCCGACATACCCAATGGGGAGAAAGGGGGCGGTGCACTATATACAATACAAGGTAAAACACAGGAGCAGGCAATACAATATATGTAGTTAAATACAGAGTCTGATGAATGACATATTTCATCACATTATGAAAATAAAAGGAAGTTGCAGGTTGCCATTTCAGAGCTCCTCAAACCAGTGACGTTAACTTGTCCTCCATAAATCCTTAAACCTAGTTCCGTGATTCACTGTTGAACATCACAAAGATCCTCCAAGTTTGGATCACATTTGAAGTAGGTACTTGTTACATTGTTATAGTATCACATCGTTAAATGGAACTACTTCATTGTAGAACTACTTTGGTATGGTGTAGTTATATTGCTATGTGGCACACTGTGCACGGGCAGTGCACAGTGCAGCGTCGGGCATCTTGTATCACTTCGCACCATGCGGCAGCACTGTAACAAGCTAAGTAAAAGCACTAACTAAAATGAACTTAAAGTGTCTGTAATGTATATAGTATAAGAACACAAGGAGACACAACGTGGCAGCGGTATAAGTGAGTACAAAATTGTGCTATACGAACTATGAATAAGACGAAAAGTGATTTTATGAGGTGATTGAGAGTGAATCGTACGGGAAACTAAAATGACTGCACTGACTGTGCAAATGCAACCCCTCATGAACTGGGAAGCCGACGATATAGTAGAAGCATTCCGCAAGTTCAAACAGAAATGTGAGCTTACATTCAAAAGCTTCCTGAAGGGTACTACCAACGAGGAAAAGGTTAGTTACATTCTGTTGTGGACAGGAGAAAAAGGTCTAGATTTGTATAATAGCTGGAGTTTGACCGAAGAGGAAAACGAAAACCCTGCGACAATTTTTGATAAATTCAGCAACCATCTAGAGCCTAAATCCAATCACCGTATACACAGATACAAATTCCAGAGTCTAAGACAGGAACCCGGTGAAACAGCTGACAATTTCCTGACAAGGCTGAGAAATGAAGCCAGCAAGTGTAAATTTAAGGAAATGGAGGAAAGGCTTGTGGACCAGCTAATATGGGCGTCAGCGCATGTAGAGGTACAAAAAGCCCTGATAGGAAAAGAAAAGCTCGGAATAACAGAGACTATAGATACTGTGAGAGCTCATGAAGCCATGAAGCAGCAAATGAAAATGCTGATTTCTCAAATGGCTGACATGCGGACGGCTTCTGAGACGGACAACGGAGTGGATGCAGTGAGAGAAAAGTACAACACACAAAGACATGCACATGACAACGGGGGAAACGTGCAGAAATTGTGGAAGACCGCACGATTACACAGACAAGAGGAAATGTCCAGCATATGGAACAAGCTGCAATGCATGTGGCAAACTAAACCACTGGGAAAAGAGGTGTAGAACGAAGAAAGAAGGAACATACATCAAAAGCAAAGGCGGACAGCAGAACCAGAGAAAGAAACACAATATCCATGCCGTGGATGAGCAGGATGATGATGATGATCACGACAATGCACTAAACATCGAAACCATAAAGATACAGCTTCACGAGATGTCCAGAGCGGAAAATACTCCGAGGAGAGAATTGCACACCATCATCCAAATAAAAAAAAAGGTCAAAGGCCGGCCCACAACCATCAACTTAAAGTTGAAGCTGGACACAGGGGCTCAGAGCAACATTCTCCCATTGAGACTGTACCAGCAGATCTTTCCCGAAAACCTGAGAGAAGATGGCTACCCGAAAAATGGTTGTTTAAAGGCAAGTAATGTCATGCTGACAGCATACGGGGGGAGTGAGATTAAACAACTCGGAATAACCTTTATCAAAGGGATACATAAAAGAAAGAACATCAACTGCATGTTCTATGTCACCGACACTGAGGGGCCAGCGATCCTGGGATTAAACAGCTGCGAGAAGTTGAGATTGATCTCAGTGCATCACGAGCTGACGGAAACGCCACTGAAGATAGACAGCAACACCCCGCTGGAGAACCGCCCACAAATCAAGAGTAAAAAAGACTTGATAGACATGTATCCGGAATGTTTCAATGATACAGTGGGATGTTTCGGAGATTTCCAATACCACATCACCATCGATCCAGAGATAAAGCCCGTTATCCATGCTCCACGAAAAGTACCCATCGAGCTGAAGACAAAGCTTGAAAGAGAGCTAAAGGAGATGGAAGAAAAGGGAGTGATCGTAAAGGTCACTGAACCCACAGACTGGGTAAACTCAATTGTGGTACAAGAAAAGCCAAACGGGCGTCTCAGAATATGTTTGGACCCCAAAGATCTAAACCAGGCAATAAAGAGGGACCACTATCCCACCCCAACGCTAGAGGAGATTACGCCATCACTGGCAGGAGCCAAGGTTTTCTCAAAACTAGATGCTAGAAATGGATATTGGAACGTGAAGTTGGATGAGGAATCAACAACACTGACAACATTCAACACACCATTTGGACGTTACAAATTCCTGCGGCTACCATTCGGGCTAAAGGTCAGTCAAGATATCTTTCAGCAGAAAATAGATGAGACATACAGAGGCTGTGAAGGAGCTATAGGAATAGCTGATGATATTCAGATCTATGGAGCAGATGAAAGAGACCATGACATGCACCTACACGAGGCCATGGAGAGTACCAGGAAGGCTGGCATCAAGTTAAATGCAGATAAGTGCATAGTTAAAGTCAAGGAATGCCAATTCTTCGGTATGATTTATACACTAGAGGGAGTCAAGCCAAATCCAGAGAAGATTGCGGCGATTGCTGAAATGAAACCACCCAAAGACAAGAAAGAGCTGAGGAGTTACCTCGGCTTGGTCCAATACATGAGTTCTTTCATCCCACACATGTCGGAACATACAACAAATCTCAGAGAGCTATTGAAAGAAGACGCCGAATACCAGTGGTCTGAATCACACGAAAGGAGTTTCAAACAACTTAAAGAACTGTTGTGCAAAGAAACAAGTCTGTCATATTATGACAGAAGAAAACCAGTCACTCTAGAAGTAGACGCTTCTACCAGAGGACTAGGGGCAGCTCTGGTGCAGGAAGGAAAGCCGATAGCTTTCGCATCAAAGGCCTCGACGTCAGCCGAGACGAGATACGCCAACATAGAAAGAGAACTATTAGCAGTAGTGTACGGATGCGAGAAATTCCATACATACCTATATGGCAGGCGATTTACAATAGAGAGTGACCATCGTCCACTAGAACAGATCTATAAGAAGAATCTGTGCAAAGCGCCTGCAAGACTGCAAAGACTACTTCAAAGGATCCAAAGCTATGACTTCACGCTTAAATATAAGCCAGGAAAGGAAATGGTGCTAGCAGATGTGTTGTCTCGATTGTCACCATATGAGAAACACGAGGTGGCGGGCCTAACAGTAAAAATCCACCACCTAGTGAATGTTACCCCCACAAAGCTCAGTCAAATCAGAGATGAGACTAGCAAAGATGAGTTGCAACTACTCACACAACAAGTAATACAGGGGTGGCCGGAGAGAATCCAGCAGGTACAGGCGACAATTCGTCAATACTGGACGATTAAAGACAATATTGCAGTAGAAGACGGTATTCTCCTTGCTGGATCGAGGATCATCGTGCCAAAGACGATGCAGACACAACTTCTCCATCTCATACATGAAGGCCACATGGGAATGGAGAAATGCAAGCTGAGAGCCAGATCAGCTGTATACTGGATAGGCATGTACAAAAATATCGAACAGCTGGTCTCTGCATGTGGTATATGCCAGAAATACAGAAATGCACAACAGAAAGAGGAGATGATACCTAGTGAAATACCGTCAAGACCATGGCACACTGTTGGGGCAGATCTCTTCCTGTGCAATCAAGAATAGTATCTCATAGTGGCAGATTACTATTCCAAGTTTCCTTTTGTGAGAAGGATGAAAGACTTGCGAGCCACAACTACCACCAGGATTGCAAAGAGCTTGTTTGCTGAACAAGGAATCCCGGAAAAGGTAATCTGTGACAATGGAACCCAGTTCACATCGAGTGAATTCAGAGCTCTGGCAGAAAAGTATGGGTTCAAAATAGTAACCTCATCCCCACATTTCCCAAGGGGACACGGGTTCATCGAAAGACAGATCCAGACTGTCAAGAGAACTCTCATCAAAAGTAGTGAGATGGGGGAAGACCAAGACCTTGCCCTCCTATCACTCAGATCAACACCACTGAAAGCAGACATGAAATCACCTGCGGAATTGCTGAATGGGAGGAAGTTTAAGACTACACTACCAGCAAAAATACATCCTCCCCAGGACCAGGAGGACTTCAGACAAAAGCTGGCAGAAGCACAAATCGTAGGAAGCAAACATTACGATAAACATGCAAAGACGCTACCAGAATTGCTGAATGGACAATCAGTGCATGTGCAAGACCCAGTGTTGAAAACCTGGAATCCAGCCAAGGTCATTGGAAAAGCTGATACTCCAAGATCCTACTTCGTAGAGACTGAACCTAGTAACCAATACAGACAGAACAGACTCCACATCAGACCTTCACCTGAACTGGATAAGCAGCAGACAACATCAGCAACATTGACAACACCAGCTACCACAAGCAGTACAACACCAGAAACAAGCGCTACAAATCAAACAACCATGAGCATGCACACTCCAACTCCAAAGGCGACAGCAACAACAACAACGAGAGCGGAACACACCAAAACACCGCAGAGAGGAATGGTCACCACCAAATCCACAAGATGGAGGGACAACATCCAACCACCTGAGCGATATCGCGAATAAAAAAAAACTCACGATTCTTTGTAGTTGATAATAATAGTTTAGATATAATATGTTAATTTAAATTGTTAAATTTCATGTTTTAGTTTTTTGAGAAAGAGGGATGTTACATTGTTATAGTATCACATTGTTAAATGGAACTACTTTGGTATGGAACTACTTTGGTATGGTGTAGTTATATTGCTATGTGGCACACTGTGCACGGGCAGTGTACAGTGCAGCGTCGGACATCTTGTATCACTCCGCACCATGCGGCAGCACTGTAACAAGCTAAGTAAAAGCACTAACTAAAATGAACTAAAAGTGTCTGTAATGTATATAGTATAAGAACACAAGGAGACACAACAGTCGTAAAGTCTGTGGGTTGTATAGCGAAGTAATACACAGACTACAAGAGTAACTTAAACAGGACTTTACTATTCGAAGGTCAGGGCGAATCTGCCCAATAAATTCTGCCACAGCACTTATATACCGGTGTGGTCACCGTCGGTATTACAGTATACAGCAGCCAGGATAAAGTAGTGCCACACCTAAAATAGTTCTCTTAAAGGTGGACGGTTACATACAATAGTTCTCTTAAAGGTAGAACAGTTACATACACTACAACAGTACTGCTTTTTTTTCCCCCTTCACTGTTGGATGGTGTGTTCGCATTTTATGTCGATTTTCCTGCCAATGAGAGAAAGGGGAGACAGGGAGGGAGGCAGGGGAAGTGATTGCAAGGTGCTGATATGCCATCTGGTGGTCATTTTAAGATGGGCAGCGAGGCAGAACAAATGTTAAAAACCCACCATGGATGCTGTCTATACCTGATATACCTCATTAAAGAGGGATTTTTGCAGTTAACAATACCTTTTAATTAAAACTGTTTTAGCAGCTTGAAGTATCCCGTTGGTGTAGTTTTCACATTGAGATTAACTACTTTGATCTGAGAGACTTCTAATGTACATCAATAAAACCAAAACTAGTAGAATGAGCAGAACAGAAGACAGTTTGTTTAACAAGCAGCAAGGTAAAAATATGATACAGTTGTTCTGTACAGAGCAGGAAGCAAGCCACAATAATCAGATAGATTTCAATTCACTAGTACTAGCATACATAATTAATAGCATCCAAAACTCTGCTGCCCATATCCTAACTCGCACCAAGTCCTGTTCACCCATCACCCCTGTGCTCGCTGACCTACACTGGCTCCCACGTCCAGCAACACCTTGATTTTAAAATTCTCATCCTTGTTTTCAAATCCCTCCATGGCCTCGCCCTTCTGTATCTCTGTAACCTCCTCCAGCCCTACAACCCCCCGAGATATCTGCGCTCCTCTAACTCTGGCCTCTTGCGCATCCCCAATTTTAATCGCTCCACCATTTAGCTGCCGAGGCCCTAAGCTCTGGAATTTCCTCCCTAAACCTCTCCGGCTCTCCACCTCTCTCTCCTCCTTTAAGATGCTCCTTAAAACCTACCTCTTTGACCAAGCTTTTGGTCATCTGCCCTAACATCCTTATGAAGCTCGGTGTCAAATTTTGTTTGATTACGCTCCTGTGAAGCGCATTGGGACGTTTTACTACGTTAAAGTTGCTATATAAATGCAAGTAATTGTTGTTGTTGTATAATTAGGAACTGTTGTGAGTTAGGTCTGAGCCAATTAATGTTAAAATCAATATTAGAATAACTACTTTAAATTTCAACTATTAAGTCATTTATTAAACCCTGTTTAATGAATGTTCCTGTAGCCTTTCACCATCTGCCCTTGCGGGAGTAGGAAGGAAGGTTAAGACTGAAATGAATGATGGTGGGACGAGGGGTGAGGGAGCATATCGGGGTTAAGTTGAAAGCTCAAAAGGGAAGATATAGGGGCCTAGAAATTCAGTCTGGACACTTTTGGGGCGCTAAAGTCGGGCGTTCGCTAAAGTTAGCGCCCGCCGGAAAGTGTAGGCCACATCGCCGAAATTCAGTCGAGTTGGCCAAGAGTTTGGCCGAGCGCTGAAACTGGCGTTGCAATGCTCTCTTCAGGCGCTAAGCCGGCGATGCGGCCTGATAACGCCGAGGCCGGGCGCAGCGCAGGTGCGGTCATGTTTTGATTGACAGCAGACACCCTGACGCCGGCCAGCTCTTAAAGGGGGAAGGGTCGACTTTGACTGCTGCCACGCCCTGCATACTGGAGCCCTGCAGCTAGGCCTCAACACTGCTGGTGGGCCAAAATAGCACCTGGAGCCATGGAGAGGGCCCGTGAACGAGCGCAGCGCTTCTCAGAGCATGCTCTGAGGGTGCTGATTAATGGTGTCGAAAACAAAAGAGAGATCTTGTGCCCGGACAGTGGCAAGAAGGCTCCCAGGAGCCAGTACAGGAAAGCCTGGAGGAAAATCGCCCGCAGGGTGTCATCCACCTGCGATGTCCCCAGGAGTGCGGACCAATGCCGCAAGAAGTACAACGACCTCACTCGGATGGTGAAGGTGAGTACCCTTTCCAGTGTCCTCCTCATCCTTGCATGTGCACCTCACATTATGGGCAAAGGGACCTCAAAGGACTAATGGGCAGCCCTCCTCCCGCAGCAATGGCACTGGCATGATCATCAATAGCACTTTCTGCACTTACCACACTGGCCAAGCTATTCGACCATGGGAGGCAGTGCACACAGCAACAGGGCACCACACTGGCCAAGCTATTCGACCATGGGAGGCAGTGCACACAGCAACAGGGCACCACACTGGCCAAGCTATTCGACCATGGGAGGCAGTGCACACAGCAACAGGGCACCACACTGGCCAAGCTATTCGACCATGGGAGGCAGTGCACACAGCAACAGGGCACCACACTGTACTTAGAGGCCGTCCTTTCTCTTGCAGGCCAAGCTGGCGCGGAATTTGAGGAGCCAGTCTGCCACCGGGGGAGGCCGTCCCCAGTACCAGCCGCTCAGTGAGCTGGAGGAGAGCGTGGCTCGACTCATGCGTGCCCGGGTGACTGGCCCTGTTGCGATCGGAGATGCGGACCCTGTACTGGGACCCACTGGTAAGGACATGACCGGTTGGACCTCTGTCGTTGCCCTTGCGCTTCAGATCTACATCCTTTCGCACTGACCGACAAATGCGCATAATGCCACCACTCAGGCCTCCCTCGCTGACGCCCTGTCCTCACTCTAAAGCTACTCTTGTGCCTTCCTGCTTTCAGCTGGTGAGGAGGAGGTGGTCCCTGAAGCTCAGAGTGCCAGGCCCTTGGAGGAGGAGGACGACGAGGACCAGGAGGAAGGCGGCACATCGGGGGAACCCTCATCCGCGCCAGGGGATGGCAATGGAGGGGAGACATCTGGCCTGCAGGAGAGCCAGGGGGAAGTGTTGCAGGGGAGGGCAGATCCTGGGCCCAGTGGGCTCGAGGCACGCGGGAAGGGTCCGGCAGCACGCCGGCCTTCTCCCCAGAGGGGGGAGGTGTTGCAGGGGAGGGCAGATCCTGGGTCCAGTGGGCTCGAGGCACGCGGGAAGGGTCGGCCAGCTCGGCGGCCTTCTCCCCAGAGGGAGAGTCCGCCCTCCAGTCCGGAGACGGTCCTCGCCCAGGAGGTGCGCCTCCTCAATGAGATGTCGGCGGCGTCTGAGCGGCACCACCAGGAGTTCATGGGGGTTGTGCAACAGATGCCTCAGGCCATTGAGTCCCTGGCTCATAGTGTGGTCGCTTTCGGGGAATCACAGGCCAGGGGGGTCGAACTCGCGGCAGCGCATGACAGGGGTGTCCAGCAACTTGCGGCAGCCCAGGACGCGACTCGCGAGATGAGTGGTGCCGTCCAGACACTGGCAGAGCTGATGCGGGCACATACCAGGGCAGTTCGGGCACTCACTTCTGCCACACTCGCTGTGGCGCGGAAGCATCGCCAGGGCACCCGCCGCCCTGCTGCAGCACAGCGGTCTGGCCTCCACCAGATTGCTGCGCTTGCTGCACTGCCAGCCCGGCCGAGTGCCAGTGTCTCTGGCGAGCAGCGCGCGCCTGCCATCAGCCAGCTTGCCCCTATTGGTGCAGCCGACACTGCCACTCCCCCAGCAAAGGTGCGACGAGCTGCTGCTGAGACTGATGCTGGCCAGCCACAGCTGCAGCAGTCAGCAGCCGGCCCCTCCCGGGCCGGGCCTCGTCTAGGCCGACCCCCAAGGGCATCTGCCGACACGCATTGTGGCCCTCATGAGCCTTCCCCCAGCCTTGCCACACGCGCAGGGCCCAGGTTGAGGCGGAACAGCAGGTCGGGCAGGGGCCAGAGAAGCCTGTCTAAGGACTCGCCCTCTCGGCACACCCATTAGAGTGTGGTGATAGCGGTTTTTTTTATATGGGGGTGTTTGTGTTCTGGGGGGGGCTTATTTTGGTAAGGCCGAGGATCAAGGCATTTTTTGTTTTTAGGGGGGTGTTTGTGTTGTGGAGGGGGGGGCTTATTTTTGTAAGGCCGATGACGAAGGCCATTTGGATGGGCAAGTTTTGTTAGTCCTCCCCAGGTTTTGGGAGTGACAGATGTTTTTGACTGTTTTTTGGGGGTCTTGTCTGTTTTTCTGTTTCATGTGGGAAGGGCCCTGAGTTTGTGAAATAAAGCTTTTTATTTATTCAGCATGTCCACGTCTCAGGTTTCAAGTGGTTGTTGCGTTAACCGGCTGAGGGCTTGCGGTGCGGCTGCCTTCAGGTGCGTTCATTGCCACAGCCCATTCCCTGTCAGGGGGCCTAGAAGTGTCGATCAATAAGCCCCCGGCGGACGGCCCTTGGACCTTGTGGCTCCCTCCTGGGCTGGTACTCCTCCTCCTCCTCCTCCTCCTCATGGCCCTCCTGCTCGTCCTCCTGAGGTGGTGGTGCAATGTCAGGTGGCAATGCCTGAGTCCTGCGGATAGCCAGGTTGTGCAGCATGCAGCACACAACGACGAACTGGGAGACTCTATCTGGCGAATACTGTAGAGATCCGCCGGAACGATCCAGGCAGCGGAACCGTTGCTTGAGGACGCCTATCGTTTGCTCTATGATGTTCCTTGTGGCTTGATGGCTTTCGTTGTATGCCTCCTCCGCTGGGGTCCTGGGCGCGCGGAGCGGGGTCATGAGCCATGTACACAAAGGGTAGCCCTTGCCCCCGATAAGCCATCCCCTTGGTGGAGGCTGTGCCTTGAACATGTCAGCCACAGTAGTCTGGCGCAGGATAAATGCATCGTGGCTGCTTCCTGGGAAGCGGGCATTGACAGCTAGGATGCGCTGCCTGTGGTCACACACTAGCTGTACATTTAGGGAATGGTAGCCCTTCCGGTTGCGGTAATCCTCGGCATTGTGGATAGGTGCCCGCATAGCCACATGCGTGCAGTCAATGGCGCCCTGCACCATGGGGAAGCGCGCGATCCTGGCAAATCCGACTGCACGCTGCTCCTGCCTCTGTCGGGTCATGGGGAAGGAGATGAATTGGTGTCTCCTCGCGAAAAGTGCATCGGTGACCTGCCGGATGCAGCGATGCGCGGCGAACTGGGAGATGTTCGCTATGTCCCCAGCAGCGGCTTGGAAGGAGCCGCTTGCATTAAAGTTCAGAGCCACCGTGACCTTCACTTCCACCGAGAGAGACGTCCTGCACATCAGCTGTGGACGCAGATCTCTGTGAAGCAGCTGGCAGATCTCTGCAACCACCTCCCTTCTGAAGCGCAGCCTCTTAACACAATGCGCCGCAGTTATGGTGAGATAGGACACCTGCTGCCGGTATTGCCTGAGTGGGTAAGGCCTACGTTGCCGACGCCTGATGGCCCCTCTGCGTCTAGGCATGGCTGGCCCTCTCTCACAGCGTCTGCGAGCCCTTCGCACATAATGCTGCAACTGAGGGTTGGACCCCCATACAGCCCCCATAATAAAGTTGAAAACAGTGAAATCAAATGAATCAAATGTCAAAGCACTGGCCAGAAGCCAAAAATACCTCTCCTATGTTGTCCCAAATCAGTAAGCTCTGTCCCTTGGTCTCTGTCCAGAAATCCAAAGCAGTAAAGTCATTGCAGCAAAATGGCTGGGCTTTATAGGTCAGTGTAAGTGCCCTTTAATTAGCGCTCCCCGAGGCCCGCAGGGCCTCTGTTGCATTCCACTTCACAGTTCTTACCTGCGCCACGCCCACATTGGGCGGGCGCCACTGAATTTCCGGTTTGGGGCGCACAAACAGCGTTGCACGACGAAATGACGTCATAAGCTGCGCGCGCAGCTGAGCGGGCGCAAACACTTTGCGCCGGCGCTAAATGTCAACTGAATTTGGGCGTTGGCGCAGATCGGTCTGCGCCCGGGCGCTAAGTGCCTAGCGCTGGAAATATACCCCTCTTATGGCGTTACCGGCTGGCGCAACCAACTGAATTTCTAGGCCAGGGTGTACGAAGGGAATGAGGGGGCAGCAGGAAGGGGAAGCGGTAATGGAAAAATGAAAGGGGTGAGCGGGAATGTGATGAGAGCAAGGAAGTGGGGGGAAGCATGACTGATGGAGGGAAGGGATGGAAAGGGAGCCACTGAGAGCGACATTTTCCCTGCAACCCACCTGCCCCACCAAAATATAGCCTTCATCCATTGGTGCCTTTCCCCACTGTAACACACCTTGTCACTCACTACCTCCCATCCAAAAGGAAAGACGAAATAGAGAGAGAGAGAGAGAGAGAGAGACAGAAGCAAAAAAGAGAAACAGCAAGACAACAAAGACAGGAACAAGATCAACCATATTCTTCAACGCACTGTGACTAATACCACGGAAGATCGATCAGTATAACATAACTTAGGAACATAGGAACATCGGAACAGGAGTAGGCCATTCAGCCCCTCAAGCCTCTCCTGCCATTCAATGAGATCATGGGTGATCTGCAACCTAACTCCATATACCCGCCTTTGCCCCATATCCCTTAATACCTTTGGTTAACAAAAATCTGTCGATCTCAGATTTAAAATTAACAATTGATCTCGCATCAATTGTCGTTTGTGGAAGAGAGTTTCAAACTTCTACCACCCTTTGTGTGTAGAAGTGTTTCCTAATTTCACTCCTGAAAGGTCTGGCTCTAATTTTTAGATTATGCCCCCTAGTCCTAGACTCCCCAACCAGCCAAAATAGTGGGCTGGATTTTGATACTGGGGCGGGCTGGGGTCGTGTAATCCGCATTTTGTGTTAGCCACCCGATTCTAAATCGATGTGGGAGAATGATGCGATTTTAACTTAATTGGCCAATTGAGTTCCAACGTGTGGGAACCCATGGCTAATGAGTTTTTCCAGTCTGAAAGTCGCCTCCGATGACGTCATCATTGCTGTTGCATTTAAGGTCTGCAACAAGCCTTGCTTCTTCTGCAGACTGCCAACCTTATGGCTTTTGCAGTGAGAGGCACCTGCAGGCAGAATGGCCAGCCAGAGACCTAGGTCTGCACCCCGCTTCGATGACATTGCCCTGCAGGCTTTAGTAGAGGGAGCAAGAGCACATAAAGAGGTGCTCTTCCCTTCTTCAGGGAGGAAGAAGCCTCCCCAGCAAACCAAGGCAGTGTGGATCCAGGTGGCAGAGGAGGTCAACTCCTTGTCAGCAACCCACAGAACCTGGCTTCAGTGCAGGAAGAGGTTTCAGGACCTTCTGCGCACTGAAAAAGTGAGTATGAATTTCCCATCACCCTCAATCTGATCCCCATTGCCTCTCCTCACCAGCACTCAGCTTTAGCAATCTCTTCCTCCACATCCCACTTGACACTGACATCCATGCACCCTTACCCATTCCCTCCCTCTCTATGGTCACATTCACCTAACTATTCGACTATGCAGCCCTCACACTCCCTATCACTGTGATGAAATTACAACTTACAACACACAGGGAGGGCCCTTGGTCTTGCCACCTCACTCCATCTTTGTCTCCTTCTAAGCATCTATGCTATGCAATCTCTACACTCACTTCTTCATTCTCACTCAACCTCCACTTGTCTCCCTCATTGCAGGAAAAGAGAGCTCACAATAAAAGGGAAAGAGTGAGGACAGGAGGAGGGCCCACCCTCAGTAGCCCAGCTCACCACCTGGGAGGAGGCGGTCCTGGGGATCGTGGGAGTGGAGGAAGATTCCCAAGTGGGGGACGGACAGACGGGCGCATCACAGCAAGCTGGTGACAGAATAGTTTTCCATCTCTCTCAATGACATTGCATGAGCTGCTGATAATGATTCTGAAGCTCTAACAGATGGACTTATGATCATCTGCAATATGCAATGTGCATGTAACCTTGGCATCACATCTCTGATTCTTTCCTTTACTCCCCCACAGGACCATCGCAAGCACCCGTGCCCACTAGCCAGGAGGGAGAGCCTGAGCATCCAGACTCCTCAGAGGAAGCTGCAACCACTGAGGGCGCAGCGTCACCAGAATTCAGCGCACCCAGCACCAGCGCAGACACTCGCACCTCGGAGGGAACATCGCGAGATACAGTAGTGTTGTCACCCAGTATATGACAGCTCACAAGTGAGTATCAGCAGATTGTGGAGACAGGGACAGTAGTGGAGAGTCCTAGTCGGAGGGCGCAGGACTCTGCCAGCTCGGCTCAGCTGCATGTCGACCCTTTACCTCTGGGTCCATCCATAAGATCAGCGGTGCTGGAACTCCAGGAACAGATGCAGGAGTCTCTGGCAGGTTTTGTCTCCTGGGTCGCTGCGAGTGTGGAGCGAATGGAGGAGTCCATTACGAACATGAGCAGAGCCTTTGTGGAGTCATTGGTGCATGAACGCATCACCATGGAAAGAATGGCAACCTTCATGGAGGTGATAAGTCGCCAGAGTGCAGAAAATATGGTGAGTGTTCTGAATAGACTGACATCTCTGGAGGAGCGATGGTCATCTATTGAACAGAGAAACCAGACCTTCATGGAAGTCCTTCTGAGTAGGACTGCCAGTGCAGATACGGGTCCCCATGGCCCCCATGATGTGCAGCAAGGTGCTCTCAAGCAACTTGCAAGCGCTGAGGGGGACCTGACCCATGAGAGGGAAGTTGGTGGCAGACATCAAGGAAGTGGGGGCTCCTCTCCAAGCGCTCACACTTCCATGCCACTGCAGGGCCCTCGGTCAGAGCCCCACCAGAGTCCACACCCAACTGAGATCGGCGTCTTAACCCCTGCACAGCCGCAGGAGCAGCAGATTGTTGACGAGCCCTCACAGGTTCGCAACCCCAGAGGACACCCGTCAAAGGTGTCAAGACAGGAGCAGCAAGAAAGTGAGCAAGGGGCCTCCACATCTGCTGAAGCCACAGGGGAAGCACCACGTAGGAGCACGCGTAAGAGAAAGATAGTCACAAGGGTAGTCACTTGGGTGAAATTTGATGTTTTATGTTAAAAAGCCATCAGATGATTACTGTAAGTAAAAAATCTGATGGCTACTGCTGTAGTTGTGGCGTGTGTCATTTCGCGAATGGGACTTCCACATTGAGGGCTTAGGATTACTTGCAATTGTCAGTATGGTGGTCAAATTGCTAGGAATCCGCTGGTTCTTGGCCATTGTCGATGCTCAGGTAAGAAGCTGCGAGGCAAAAGTGCTTGATTGGCTAGGCTAAGCAAATCTGGCCAAGATGAGTGCGTTCCTTGCATGCCGGGCAGCAATGTTCTCGCATACTGCTGCCGCTGGTTGATGGGCCTCTGCAAGATGTTCGTTTTCGCTCTCCTCCTCCTCCTCCTTATCTGAGGAGGATATGTGATGAGCCACTTGGTCCTCAAGAATCTGCAAGCCACGACGCTGTGCCATGTTGTGAAGTGCACAGCAAACTACGACGATTCTGGAGACCATGGCTGATGAGTACTGCAGGGCTCCACCTGATCTATCCAGGCATCTGAAGCGCATCTTCAGCAAACCGATGGTTTGCTCGATAATGCATCTGGTGGAAATGTGGCTGGAGTTGTAGCGCTCCTCCGCTTCGTTGGATGGGCTCCTCAACGGCGTCATTAGCCACATCTTCAGGGGATAGCTCTTGTCTCCAAATAGCCATCCGTTAAGTTGATCTGGCGGACTGAATAGCAGAGGCACACTAGACTGGCGCAGTATGAAGGAGTCATGGCAACTGCCAGGGTACTTGGCACAAACATGCAAAATTTCCTTCTTGTGGTCACACACCAGCTGAATGTTAAGGGAGTGGAAGCCCTTGCAGTTGACAAAAATACCTGGATTGTGATGGAGTGCCGTAAGGGCCACATGTGTGCAGTCAACGATGCCCTGCACCCTTGGAAAGCCTGCCAGATTAGGTAATCCAACTGCACGCACCGTGACACTTGCTTGATCCTTGGTGAAATGGATGTGATTGTGCACGATAGCAAAGAGGGCATCAGTTACCTGCGTGATGCAAGTGTGTGCGGCCGCCTGGGAGATGCCGCTGATGTCTGCTGCTGATCCCTGGAATGAGCCTGAGACAAAAAAGTTGAGTGCGGTGGTGACTTTGACGGCCACCGGTAAGGGGTGTCCACCTGGTCCTCTGGGCTGCAGGTCTTGTTGCAGCATTGCGCAGATGTCACCCACTACCTCTCGCGAAAGTCGGAGCCGCCTTTAGCACTGCTGCTCAGACATGTTGAGGTAGCTGACCCTGTGTCTGTAGACCCTGTTTGGGGGGTATCTCCTGCGCCGACGGGCTTCCATGCGCTGGCCCCTTTTGGCCTGTGCAGCTTCAGGTGGGTGAGCAGCAGCTTGGCGCTCCTGTTGTTGCTGCTGCTGTTGTTGCTGCTGCTGTTGGTGCTGCTGCTGGTGCTGCTGCTGTTGGTGCTGCTGTTGTTCATGCTTCTGCTGGTGCTGCTGCTGGTCTTTGTCCTCATCTAATGTCCAGAAGGGAAGGAACTAAATGGCTCCCATGCTTCTGGTATATGCCTCAGTTGAGGAAGCGCTCAGTCAAGGTGGCAAAAGGGGTTTCCCAGGAGGTCACACTGGAGATGGGTGTCAGGCTCTGAACTTCCACAGCTGTGGTTATGCCTTCTAAAAGTTCCCCCAGGCCTGAAACAACAAAGTCCTGCCACCTGCAAATGATGGCTGATCAAATCTCCTCTTTAATGGTTGAGCTGCAGCTGATAGTCAGCAATCCAATTGTGCTACCGCCAGGTTTCACCGTCGTGTTTCAGAACAGGCGTGCTTCACGTGGGAAAAGGGTTAAAATCACAAAGGCCTATCAAAATGGCATCATAGAGGCAATTTAGTGCTTGTTAAGGGCCTTAATGGCCTATCCCGCCTCTTGAAGGTGGGACAGAGACGGGACCAATAGACACGATTTTTTAAAAATTGCTTGGAGGCGGAATGGAGGCAGGGTTGGGCCCGCCCGCCAGTTTCTGCAATTTTAATCGCCCACATGCCTCCAATCCCGCCTCAGCGGCCTGATGAAAATCCAGCCCAGTTTCTCTCTATCTACCCCATCTGTTTCCCTTAATAGCTTGAAAAGTTGATCAAATCACCCCTTAACCTTCTAAATTCCAGGGAATACAACCCTAGTTTGTGTAGTATCTCCTCGTAATTTAACCCCTGATATTTGTATGGGCACTTCCTGTCTGTCATGCTTCAGACATTGCATTCTGGCATCGCACTTTGGCATCATACCTTGTTGGTTGGCTTAAAGTCAAGCAGCACCAAATTGGAATTGAGGAGAGAGGAAATGGCTATAAAAAAAAAGTAAAGAGCAAACCTACTGGAGACTTATGACACAACCAATCCTGAATGACTAGTCTGTTTAGTCTGCTTTAAAGCAGCATGAATGTTAAGCCATATAATGCACCACACATTATCAGGGCCATTGATTTATGGTGACTGAATAATTCTGTTTTATTACATGGTTTTCTTGGATTTTTACCAATGCATTGGGGATTGAATTCTGCAGCTCTGTCCATTATTCTTTGAGAATCATAAATGGGTAGTCTTTATTATTCTAACTATGCCTTTAATTATTATTCATTTAATTTTTAGCCCTTACCATTTTTTAAACTGGGCACAGACACATGGACACATGGTATGCAAGAATTACCAGGTGGATGTCGATGTACCAAATGTTATTTAGCAATTCTGGGAGATGCTGCGCACACAACTTACAGCTTTTCCACTCAACAGAAAATAATTAGTGTTTCGCTCAACTACTGCAGCTAGATAAACACATTTTATGTAAACAGTCATTAGTTTTTGAATTGTAAATGTGAGGATTAGGACAGTGTCCCTCGGCCTCTCTCTCTCTCTCCCCCGCTTTCTTTGCCTCTCCCGCAAACTCCGAGGGAGAAATTCAACTTGCGGCAGAAACCGGTGCGAGATGGGCGGCGCGATTGGAGCTCGCGCCCGATGATGTCAGCGAAAGGCATGCACGAAATTGGAACACGTGGCTCATTTGATTATTATTGATGTGCTGTCAGCGCTACTCGCACTGTTTATTGGCAGCTTGCCAATTGGTGGGGCCGGGGGGGGGGGGGGGGAGACATCAGGCATCAGTGATGCCATTTAAAGGCAGCCTGCTCCTCTTAAAGGGGAGATGCACTTCAGCTGCTGTCCTTGGAATTATAGTTCAACACTGGAAATGGCAGGTGGAGGTGGTGCAGCAATGCCAGGAATGATTCAATGATCTGACCAGAGTTGCTAAGGTAAGACACTCCTACTCACATGTCTCATAATCGCTACTTAGCTCTGCGCCACCTGTAGCCCCAGCACTCACAAGCCTTCTCTCCCCCACTTTTCTTCACTGTCCTCCAATCACAGACACACACTTCACTGAACTTCCTCTGCTGCTACTTGCACACCCTGCTCCTGCTATTGTCCTCACAATTACTTCCCTCACTCCTCCACTTTCGTGCCATCTTTCATGTACCAACAACACTATTCTACACTGACAGGCACATCGTCACAACCTTTCAGCCAGCCACACACTAACACACACCCTTTCTACTTGCAGGACAAGCAGGCACACAACAGTGGGGAGCAGGCACAGACCTGAGGAGGGTCACCGTGCATTCACATTCTTTCCCCATTAGAAGAGGCGATCATGGAGACTGTGTGCAGAGGGCACGCCATGAGTGTTGCGACTGGCAAGGTTGGAGGATACGCTCCGTATGGTGTTGGGCCATCTTACCCTCTTTTTCTCTTCTTACTGAAATCTGCCCCTAAACACGCTCTGCATGACGAAATGGTACTGCTTTGACCTGGCACTCAGCTATCTCTGCTCAACCTTACCACCAGCTGCTAACCCCTTGTCCCTCTCTTCTTTTTCTAGGACCAGCAGAATTTGGTGCAGAGAAAGAGGAGGACAGTTCTCTTGAAGATACAACGTCACTCAGCCTTAATCCTGCAGGCACAAACTCAGAAACTGGCACCCTGTGTAATTTAGAGGGTCAGCTAAAGGGGTCAGCACTGAGAAATTCAACCAGCAGAAGTGTAAAGGAGCAAAGGCAGGGGAATAGGACACCCCAGAAACAATGCATGTCCTAATGGGTGGCAGTTGACCTGCCCTCACAGCAGCTTTTGGTGTTTCTATTTCTGTTTGCATCACTCCATGGGTTGCACCCTGAGACTTGGCCCAGGGGCCTGAGTTCTCCACGCATTTTCATGACACCCAGGTCCCACAAAGACCACCTAACTCCACCTCTGCTACATCATTCACTTCTGCCTATCAGCTGCTGAAACCCTCCTGCGTGCCTTTGTCACCTCCACTCTGAAACTCTCCTGGCGGCCTCCCAACTCCACCCGCCATAAAATTCAGCTCGTCCAAAACTCTGCTGCCTATATTTATTTTTATTCGTTTATGGGATGTGGGCGTCGCTGGCAAGGCCAGCATTTATTGCCCATCCCTAATTGCCCTTGAGAAGGTGGTGGTGAGCCACCTTCTTGAACCGCTGCAGTCTGTGCGGTGAAGGTACTCCCACAGTGCTGTTAGGGAGGGAGTTCCAGGATTTTGACCCAGCAACGATGAAGGAAAGGCGATATACTTCTAAGTCAGAATGGTGTGTGACTTGGAGGGAAACTTTGAGGTGGTGGTGTTCCCATGCGCCTGCTGCCCTTGTCCTTCCAGGTGGAAAAGGTTGCAGGTTTGGGAGGTGCTGCCGAAGAAGCCTTGGTGAGTTGCTGCAGTGCATCTTGTAGGTGGTACACATTGCAGCCATGGTGCGCCGGTGGTGGAGGGAGTGAATGTTTAAGGTGGTGGATGGGGTGCCAATCAAGCGGGCTGCTTTGTCCTGGATGGTGTCGAGCTTCTTGAGTGTTGTTGGAGCTGCACTCATCCAGGCAAGTGGAGAGTATTCCATCACACTCCTTACTTGTGCCTTGTAGATGGTGGAAAGGCTTTGTGGAGTCAGGAGGTGAGACACTCGCTGCAGAATACCTAGCCTCTGACCTGCTCTTGTTGCCACAGTATTTATGTGGCTGGTCCAGTTAAGTTTCTGGTCAATGGCGACCCCCAGGATGTTGATGGTGGGGGATTCGGCAATGGTAATGCCGTTGAATGTCAAGGGGAGGTGGTTAGACTCTCGCTTGTTGGAGATAGTCATTGCCTGGCACTTGTGTGGCGCGAATGTTACCTGCCTCTTATCAGCCCAAGCCTGAACGTTGTCCAGGTCTTGATGCATGCGGGTATGGACTGCTTTATTATCTGAGGAGTTGTGAATGGTGCTGAACACTGTGCAATCATCAGCGAACATTCCTATTTCTGACCTTATGTTGGAGGGAAGGTCATTGATGAAGCAGCTGAAGATGGTTGGGCCTAGGACAATGCCCTGAGGAACTCCTGCAGTGATGTCCTGGGGCTGTGATGATTGACTTTCAATCACCATAACCATCTTCCTTTGTGCTAGGTATGACTCCAGCCAGTGGAAAGTTTTCCCCCCGATTCCCATTGACTTCAGTTTTACTAGAGCTCCTTGATGCCACACTTGGTCAAATGCTGCCTTGATGTCAAGGGCAGTCACTCTCACCTCACCTCTGGAATTCAGCTCCTTTGTCCATATTTGGACCAAGGCTGTAATGAGGTTGGGAGCTGAGTGGTCTTGGCGGAACCCAAACTGGGCATCATTGAGCAGGTTATTAGAGTCATAGGCCTAGAAATTGGGTATAGCCCCGCTTGAGGCGTTAGAACTGGCGCTGCGCAAAGTTTATAGCCAGACGAAACTTATCGCCGCCTGGCGCGATATTGGGTTGCATCGCCCCTAAAGGGGATTGAGGCGCGAATTCAGGCATTACACGGGACTCCTAAGGCGCTAATCTTCCGGCGCAACCCAATATCGGAGCGGACGGGCGCAGCGCAGGTGCTCTCTATTACTGATGACCACGAGACTTCCAGGTGCCGGACAACTCTTAAAGGGGTGGGTCAGTCAGCTTCAGCATACACACTCTTGGCCTTGCAGGCCTCAGAATCGGCGCCAGCCCTTCTCTGGCGCTATAAACTTGGACCAGATGGAGAAGGTGAGACAGAGAGCAGAGCGCTTCACCAATGAGGCTCTGGAGCAATTGGTGGCCGCAGTGGAGCGCCGGCGAGATGTTCTCTACCCAGACAATGGCACGAGGCCGAATCATAAGGACTACCGACGAGCTTGGAGGGATGTATGCCAGAGGGTCAACTCCAGCAGCATGGTGACCAGGAGCCCTGTCCAATGCAGAAAGAAATTCAACGACCTCACTCGGGTCGTGAGGGTGAGTGTTGTTTCTGCAAACTTCTGCATCCCTTCATTTGCACCTGACTTTATGGCTACAGGGTGGGCTGTGCCCCATTGGCCATCTGCCAGCAAGCACCCATGGCCCTTTCTGGGCACACACATGCACATTTGACTCAAGGCGTCATGTAAGGGCTCTTGCACCATGGGGAGCATGAGATGATCACTCAGGGCATCATGTAACATAACTTCCCCTCCTTTCCCCTGCAGTCCAAGCTGGCGCCGGTGGAGGACCTCCACAAGTGGTCACTCTCACGGATCTCGAGGAGAGAGTCCACCAGATTCTTGGAGGATGTCTGAGTGGTCCTGTGACCACTGCAGCTGCCGACCCCATTGTCGACAGCGATGGTAAGGTTCTCACCTATTACAACTGTCTCCTTCCACTTATTCCCCCCGCCAGCATGCTTTGTCATTGTGGACCCATGTCATAGCCTTGCCGCAATCTGGCATCCCTTGCTGCCAAGCTGTCCTTTTGCTAAAGCCACTCTTCCACCTCCCTGCTTTCAGATGCTGCATCACCAGCTCGGGAGCCGGGCCCTCAAGCTGCCAGTACCAGTGCCTCCGAAGGCTCAATGAGAAAATTACTGTCCAACAGAAGGTCAGCAACTCTCTCCAGCAATGATCAGAATGGCCAGGCCAAATGGCTGCAGCTTTTATACTAGTGCTGTCCCCTTTAAATAGCGCCCCCGAGTCCAAGAAGGGCCTGGGAACGCTCCATCCAACTGTCACTAATAGCGCCAGGCGAAAAGGTTGCGGGCGCCACCGAATATCTGGTCCGGGGCGCCAAAAAGGCGTTGCACACTGAAATGACGTCATGATCTGCCTGCGCCCGCGGGCAAGCGAAAAGAGTTAGCGCCAGCGCTAAAAGGATACTCAATATGGGAGGTGGCGCTATATTCACTGCGCCCGCCCGAAAATTGGGTAACTGCTGTAAGGAGGGATGATATCTTAACAGGTTCCTCTAATGAGGCCATATGGGTAGAACTTAAAAACAAAAAGGGGGCAAGCACTTTGCTGGGAGTGTACTATAGGCCCCCAAACAGTCAGTGGGAGATAGAGGAACAGATATATAGGCAAATCTCAGAGAAGTGTAGAAATAATAGGGTAATAATAGTAGGGGATTTCAACTTTCCCAATATTAACTGGGATAGTCAGAGTGTGAAAGGCTTAAAGGGTGCGGAATTCTTAAAGTGCATCCAGGAGAGCTTTTTGAGCCAGCATGTAGAAAGTCCTACAAGAGAGGGGGCAGTACTGGACCTAATTCTAGGGAATGTAGCCGGGCAAGTGGTAGATGTGTCAGCAGGAGAGCATTTTGGTGACAGTGACCATAATTCGATGAGATTTAAGGTAGTCATGGAAAAGGACAAAGATGGACCGGAAATAAAGGTTCTAAATTGGGGGAAGGCCAATTTTAATATGATAAGGCAGGATCTGGCCAAAGTGGACTGGGATCAGCTACTTGTAGGAAAATCCACATCAGAGCAATGGGAGTCTTTCAGAAAGGAAATAGAGAGAGTACAACGCCAACATGTTCCCGTAAAGGTCAAGGGTGGGACCAACAAGCCCAGGGAACCCTGGATGTCAAGGGATATACAAGAATGGATTAGGAAAAAAAGGGAGGCTTTTGGCAGTTACAAAGGACTAAAAACAATGGAAGCCCTAGAGGAGTATAGAAAATGCAGGGGGGTACTTAAAAAAGAAATTAGAAGAGCGAAGAGGGGGGCATGAAAAAACACTGGCGGGCAAATAAAGGAAAATCCCAAGGTGTTTTATAAGTATATTAAGGGCAAGAGGATAACCAGGGAAAGAGTAGGGCCCATTAGGGGCTCTGACACAAGTTTTCAGAACCTCTCTGGCCACAGGGGAGGTGCCAGAGGACTGGAGAACAGCTAATGTAGTACCATTGTTCAAGAAGGGTAGTAGGGATAAACCAGGGAATTACAGGCCAGTGAGCCTAACATCAGTGGTAGGGAAATTATTGGACAAAATTCTGAGGGACAGAATTAGTCTCCACTTGGAGAGGCAAGGATTAATCAGGGATAGTCAGCATGGCTTTGTCAGGGGGCGATCATGTCTGACCAATTTGATTGAATTTTTTGAGGGCGTGACTAGGTGTGTGGATGAGGGTAGTGCAGTTGATGTAGTCTACATGGACTTCAGTAAGGCTTTTGACAAAGTCCCACATGGGAGACTGGTCAAGAAGGTAAGAGCCCATGGGATCCAGGGCAATTTGGCACATTGGATCCAAAATTGGCTTAGTGGCAGGAGGCAGAGGGTGATGGTTGAAGGTTGTTTTTTTGACTGGTAGCCTGTGTCCAGTGGTGTACCGCAGGGATCGGTGCTGGGTCCTTTGTTGTTTGTAGTGTACATTAATGATTTAGATATGAATGTAGGAGTTATGATCAGTAAGTTCGCAGATGACACGAAAATTGGTGGAGTGGTAAATAGCGAGGAGGGAAGCCTCAGGCTACAGGATGATATAGACGAGATGGTTAGATGGGCAGAACAGTGGCAAATGGAATTTAACCCTGAAAAGTGTGAGGTGATGCATTTTGGGAGGACTAACAAGGCAAGGGAATACACAATGAATGGTAGGATCCTAGGAAGGACAGAGGATCAGAGGGACCTTGGTGTGCACGTACATAGATCCCTGAAGGCAGCAGGACAGGTAGATAAGGTGGTTAAAAAGGCATATGGGATACTTGCCTTCATTAGCCGAGGCATAGAATATAAGAGCAGGGAGGTTATTATGGAGCTGTACAAAACGTTAATTAGGCCACAGCTGGAATACTGTGTGCAGTTCTGGTCGCCACACTATAGGAGGGATGTGATTGCATTGGAGAGGGTGCAGAGGAGATTCACCAGGATGTTACCTGGGCTGGAGCACTTCAGCTATGAAGAGAGACTGGACAGGCTGGGGTTATTTTCCTTAGAGCAGAGAAGGCTGAGGGGGGTCCTGATTCAAAGTGACGCGGGCAAGAGGAAGCAGCTGCTTGGGTGAGTACGGCCAGGTGAGTATTTATACTGCTCTATAGTTTGACAGCTAAGGTCAGCAGCGGGACCTGAGAGAAGGCAGAGCAGCCATAAACGAGCGCTGCAGAGGAGGCTCGACACCGGAGGAGGCGGACCTGTGTGGGAGCAGCAGCGGGACCTGAGAGAAGGCAGAGCGGCCATAAAGGAATGCGGCAGATGAGGCCCGACACCGGAGGAGGCGGACCTGTGTGAGTGCGGCAGCGGGACCTGAGAGAAGACGGAGCGGCCATAAGTGCGGCTTCAACAAAGTGCTGCGAGTTGGAAGCTTAGCAATCTCGCAGACCGGCAGCGGTGTTCCAGAGCCACGTCACGATTCAAAGTGATGCGGGCAAGAGGAAGCAGCTGATTGGGTGAGTACGGCCAGGTGAGTATTTATACTGCTCTATAGTTTGACAGTTAAGGTTAATAGCTTATAAAGTTTAGAAGGTCTTAATTTTTGTGGTTATAGTTTCTAAGGTCTCTGGTGTGTAGCGCGGAGTGCTAGTAAACAAGGGCCCTTGAGTATATCATTTAATTGTAGTGTAATTAGTGACATTGATTTGATTTAATTTAATTCAAATTAATTAAAGGGTAAGTCATGGCAGCACAGCTCGGCCCCGTGGCATGCTCTTCCTGCACTATGTGGGAAGTCAGGGACACTTCCTGTGTCCCTGACGACCATGTGTGCGGGAAGTGTATCCAGCTGCAGCTACTGGTAGACCGCATTGCTGGAGCTGCGAATGGATACATACTGGAGCATTCGCGATGCTGAGGACGTCGTGGATATCACGTTTAATCAGTCGGTCACACCGCAGGTAAAGGCTGCACAGATAGGAAGGGAATGGATGACTGCCAGGCAGAGTAGTAGGCGCAGGCAGGTAGTGCAGGGGTCTCCTGTGGCCATCCCCCTCTCAAACAGATATACCACTTTGGATATTGTTGGGGGAGATGGCTTATCGGGGGAAGGCAGCAGCAGCCAACTTCCTGGCACCATGGGTCATTCTTCTGCAAAGGACGGGAGGAAAAAGAGCAGGAGAGCTATAGTGATAGGGGATTCTATTGTAAGGGGAATAGATAGGCATTTCTGCGGCCGCAAATGAGACTCCAGGATGGTATGTTGCCTCCCTGGTGCAAGGGTCAAGGATGTCTCGGAGTGGCTGCAGGGCAT
This sequence comes from Somniosus microcephalus, assembly GCF_052327205.1. Lineage (NCBI taxonomy): Eukaryota > Metazoa > Chordata > Chondrichthyes > Squaliformes > Somniosidae > Somniosus > Somniosus microcephalus. The sequence continues at coordinate 28,299,768 of NC_140992.1, read as the reverse complement.
TCTGGAGGGGAGGGTGAACAGCCAGTTGTTGTGGTGCATATAGGTACCAACAATATAGGTAAAAACCGGGATGAGGTCCTAAAAGCTGAATATAGGGAGTTAGGCGATAAATTAAAAAATAGGACCTCAAAGGTAGTAATCTCAGGATTGCTACCAGTGCTACATGCTAGTCAGAGTAGAAATAGAAGGATATTTCAGATGGATACGTGGCTAGAGGAATGATGCAAGGGGGAGGGATTCAAATTCCTGGGACATTGGAACTGGTTCTGGGGGAGGTGGGACCAGTACAAACTGGACGGTTTGCACCTGGGCAGGACCGGGGCCAATGTCCTAGGGGGAGTGTTTGCTAGTGCTGTTGGGGAGGGTTTAAACTAAAATGGCAGGGGGTTGGGAACCTGTGCAGGGAGACAGAGGAAAGGGAAGCAATGATAGAAGCAAAAGACAGGAAGAAGAAAAGCAAAAGTGTCAGTCAGAGAAATCAAGGGTGTAAATCAAACATGGCCACAGTAATTAATAATTCTAAACGGTCTAAGAGTGTTAAAAAAACAAGCTTGAAGGCTTTGTGTCTTAATGCGAGGAGCATTCATAATAAGGTGGATGAATTAGTCCCAAGATGTGTGGGTTAGGATGATTGGCTGTGATAAATTGACCCTTAGTGTTAGGGGGATTAAATACGTGGGGTTGCGGGGATAGGGTGGGATATGTGTTGGTGTAGGGGTTACGGGGATCGGGTGGGATATGTGTCAGTGCAGGCTCGATGGGCCGAAATGGCCTCTACCTGCACTGTGGGGTTTCTGTGATTTCTGTGATTCTGTGAATTAGCTGTGCAAATAGATGTAAACGGATGTGATATAATTGGGATTATGGAGACATGGTTCCAGGGTGACCAAGGCTGGGAATTCAACATCCAGGGGTATTCAATATTCAGGAAAGACAGGCAAAAAGGAAAAGGAGGTGGGGTAGCATTGCTGGTTAAAGAGGAGATTAACACAATAGTAAGGAAGGATATTAGCTCTGATGATGTGGAATCTGTATAGGTAGAGCTGAGAAATACCAAGGGGCAGAAAACGTTAGTGGGAGTTGTATACAGACCCCCAAACAGTAATGCTGAGGTTGGGGATGGCATTAAATGGGAAATTAGAGACGTGTGAAATAAGGGCACAGCAGTTGTCATGGGTGACTTTAATCTACATACAGATTGGGCTAACCAAATTAGTAACAATACTGTGGAGGAGGAATTCCTAGAGTGTATACGGGATGGTTTCCTGGACCAATATGTCGAGCAACCAACTAGAGATCAGGCCATCCTAGACTGGGTATTATGTAATGAGAAAGGATTAATTAGCAATCTTGTTGTGCGAGGCCCCTTGGGGAGGAGCGATCATAATATGATGGAATTCTTCATTAAGATGGAGAGTGAAGTAGTTGACTCAGAGACTAGGGTCCTGAATTTAAATAAAGGAAACTACGATGGGATGAGGCGCGAGTTGGCTAGGATGGATTGGGGAATGTTACTTAAAGGGTTGACGGTGGACATTTAAAGATCGCATGGATGAACTACAGAATTCGTTCATCCCTGTTTGGCATAAAAATAAAACAAAAAAGGTGACTCAACCGTGGCTAACTAGGGAAATTAGGGATAGCACAAGATCCAAGGAGAGGACATATAAATTGGCCAGAAAAAGCAGCAAACCTGAGGATTGGGAGCAGTTTAGGATTCAGTAAAGGAGGACAAAGGGATTAATTAAGAGGTGGAAAATAGAGTATGAGAGTAAGCTTTCAGGGAACATAAAAACTGACTGTAAAAGCTTCTATAGATATGTGAACCCCACTATTTAAAAAAGGTGGTAGAGAGAAAATGCGGAATTATAGACCGGTAAGCCTTACATCGGTAGTGGGGGAGATGCTGGAATCCATTATAAAAGATGTAATAGCAGAGCACTTGGAAAAATGTGACAGGATCGGACAAAGTCAGCATGGATTTACAAAAGGTAAATCATGCTTGACTAATCTACTGGAATTTTTTGAGCATGTAACTGGTAGAATAGATAAGGGAGAACCAGTGGATGTGGTGTATTTGGACTTTCAGAAGGCTTTCGATAAGGTCCCGCGTAAGAGATTAGCGTGCAAAGTTAAAGCACACGGGATTGGGGGTAAGGTACTGTCTTGGATAGAGAACTGGTTGGCAGACAGGAAGGAAAGAGTTGGAATAAACTGATTTTTTTCCGCGTGCCAGGCAGTGACTAGTGGGGTACCGCAGGGATTGGTGCTAGGACTCCAGTTATTCACAATATATATTAATGATCTAGACGAGGGAACTAGATGTAATATCTCCAAGTTTGCAGACGACACAAAGCTGGGTGGGCGTGTGTGCTGTGAGGAGGATGCAGAGAAACTCCAGTATGATTTGGACAGGCTGGGTGATTGGGCAGATGCATGACAGATGCAGTATAATGTGGATAAATGCGAGGTTATCCACTTTGGTGGCAAAAACAGGAAGGCAGATTATTATTTGAACGGCAGTAGATTGGGAAAAGGGGAAGTGCAATGAGACCTGGGTGTCCTTGTGCACCAGTCGCTGAAGGTAAGCATGCAGGTGCAGCAGGCGGTTAAAAACAAATGGTATGTTGGCCCTCATAGCGAGAGGATTCGAGTACAGGAGCAAGGATGTCTTGCTGCAGTTGTACAGAGCCTTTCTGAGACCACACCTTGAGTATTGTGTGCAGTTTTGGTCGCCTTAACTGAGGAAGGATGTTCTTGCCATGGAGGGAGTGCAGAGAAGATTCACCAGATTGATACCTGGGATGGCAGGAATGACGTATGAAGAGAGATTGGGTCGATTGGGCTTGTATTCGCTAGAGTTTAGAAAAGTGAGAGGGGATCTCTTTGAAACTTATAAAATTCTAACAGGACTAGACAGACTAGATGCAGGAAGGATTTTCCCAATGGCGGGAGAGTCCAGAACCAGGGGTCACAGTCTAAAGATAAGGGGTAAGCCATTTAGGACTGAGATGAGGAGGAATTTCTTCACCCAGAGAGTGGTGAACCTGTGGAATTCTCTACCATAGAAGGCAGTTGAGGCCAATTCATTAAATATTTTCTAGAAGGAGTTAGATATATTTCTTAAAGCTAAAGGGATCAAGGGATCTGGGGAGAAAGCAGGGACAGGGTACTGAATTTGGATGATCAGCCATGATCTCATTAAATGGTGGAACAGGCTCGAGGGGCCGAATGGCCTACTCCTGCTCCTATCTTCTATGTTTCTATGGTCCCGTTCCGGTTCAGGTACAACCCGTCCGACTTGTACAGGTCCCACCTTCCGCAGAAGCAGACCCAGTGATCCATGAAACTAAAGCCCTCCCTCCTGCACCAATCTTTAGCCACGCAATAATCTGCTCTAGCCTCCTATTCCTATACTTACTAGCACGTGGCACCGGGAGTAATCCAGAGATTACAACCTTTGCGGTCCTGCTTTTTAATCTGCTACCTAGCTCCCTAAATTTTTGTTGCAGGACCTCATCCCTCTTTCTACCCATGTCATTGGTACCAATGTGAACCACGACCTCTGAGTGTTCGCTCTCCCCCTTCAGAATGCCCTGCAGCCGTTCAGTGACATCCTTGACCATGGCACCAGGGAGGCAACATATCATCCTGGAGTCACATCTGCGGCCACAGAAACGTCTATCTGTTCCCCTTACGATAGAATCCCCTATCACTATTGCTCTCCCACTCTTTTTCCTCTCCTCCTGTGCAGCTGAGCCACTCGTAGTGCCATGGACTTGGCTGTTGCTGCATTCCCCTGAGAAACCATCTCCCCCATCAGTATCCAAAACGGAAAATCTGTTGGAGAGGGAGATGGACCCAGGGGACTCCTGCACTACCTTCCTAGTTCTTTTACTCTGTCTGGCGGTCACCCATTCCCTGTCTGCCTGTGCACTCTTTACTTGTGGTGTGACCACCTCGTTAAACGTGCTATCCACGAAGATCTCAGATTCGCGGATGCTCCACAGTGACTCCAGCCGCAGCTCCAGCTCCAAAACGCAGATTTTGAGTAGCTGCAGCTGGAGACACTTCCTGCAGATGTGTTCGCCCTGGACACCTAAAGTGTCCCTGACTTCCCACATAGCACAGGAGGAGCACTCCATGCAGCCGAGCTGCCCTGCCATGTCGTACCCTTAATTTACTCTCTTTACCTACTTTAAATTAAAGAATATTAAATACACTAGGGACCTTACTTCCCTTTAAACACTACTTACTCTAAACTAGAGACCTTACTTTTACTTTAATGACTGGACTGTAGAAATACTCACCAGGTCCTACTTACCAATCAGCTCCTTCCCTGGTTGTGTCGTCACTTTAGCAGTTTCACAGTTGTTGTTGTTTGACTGCTCCCACTCTCGGACTCTTTCCTTGGTGTAAAGTAGAAACCGATTCCTACAGGGTGAAAAGTTAGGAAAAACAAAGGCGAAGCAAGGGAGCTCCTCTTACCACTCCTCACCTAACTCCCTGACTCACCCAACTCGCAGCATTCTGTTTAAACCGCACTTATTGGTAAGTGCCACTTAATAGCATTATTGATGACACCTTCCATCACTTTGCTGATGATTGAGAGTAGACTGATGGGGCGGTAATTGGCTGGGTTGGATTTGTCCTGCTTTTTGTGGACAGGACATACCTGGGCAGTTTTCCACATTGTCAGATAGATGCCAGTGTTGTAGCTGTACTGGAACAGCTTGGCTAGAGGCACAGCTAGTTCTGGAGCACAAGTCTTCAGCACGATAGCCGGGATGTTGCTGGGGCCCATAGCCTTTGCTGTATCCACTGCGCTCAGCCATTTCTTGATATCACGTGGAGTGAATCGAATTGGCTGAAGACTGGCTTCTGTGATGGTGGGGACCTCAGGAGTAGGCCGATATGGATCATCCACTCGGCACTTCTGGTTGAAGATGGTTGCAAACGCTTCAGCCTTGTCTTTTACACTCACGTGCTGGGCTCCACCATCATTGAGGATGGGGATATTCATGGAGCCTCCTCTTCCCATTAGTTGTTTAATGGTTCGCCACCATTCATGCCTGGATGTGGCAGGACTGCAGAGCTTTGATCTGATCCGTTGATTGTGGGATCGCTTAGCCCTGTCTATAGCATGCTGCTTCTGCTTTTTAGCATGCATGTAGTCCTGTGTTGCAGCTTCCCCAGGTTGGCACCTCATTTTTAGGTACACCTGGTGCTGCTCCTGGCATGCTCTTCTACACTCCTTATTGAACCAGGGTTGGTCCCTGACATAAATCAACTGAGCGGCCTGCGGGTGGCGCTGTCCAGGGAGAGTATAAATACACGGGCCCAGCTTGTGCAGGACATTCTTAACAGGAACTAGTGAAGGACACAACTAGACCTCCATGTTGTGAAACAGTTGATTAAAGCTTTGTTTAACGCTTAGACCAAGTGCCTAGTAGTTTTCTTATGTCAGTCCCCTGGCTTGATGGTAATGGTAGAGTGAGGGATATGCCGGGCCATGAGGTTACAGATTGTGGTGGAATACAATGCTGCTGCTGCTGATGGCCCACAGCGCCTCATGGATGCCCAGTTTTGAGCTGCTAGATCTGTTCTGAATCTATCCCATTTAGCACGGTGGTAGTGCCACACAACATGATGGAGTGAAGACGGGACTTCGTCTCCACAATGACTGTGCGGTGGTCACTGCTACCAATATTGTCAGGGACAGATGCATCTGCGACAGGTAGATTGTTGAGGACGATGTCAAGTAGATTTTTCCTGCACCTAGTTCAGCTTGCTCATCACCCGTGTCCTTGCTGCCCTACGTTGGCCCCTGGTTCCCCAATGCCTCAAATTTAAAATTCTCATCCTCCTATCTAAAATCTTCTATGGTCGTGAGGCCTGCTGGATAACATGATCACATAATATTGGTGTGAAAATCAGATGGCTATGGATGGCTCTAAATAAGCAAAAGCTGAGGAGGGATTCCATAGAAAGGACAATGCAATTACATTTCCCATGTTGTAAACAAGCTTGTGTAGAAGAATGGGCAGTATAGCTGTTGTCTGTTCCAACAGACTCAAGAAGATAGCGAGTGCTGAAGCCATTGTACTTCTGTTTCCAGAACTGGTAAATATCTTTCCGTATTTTACAGTGCTGTTAACAAAGTCATAAAAGACAATTTATTGTTGTGATCTTGATTGACTGATGTCCGTAAACATAAGACTCAATCCTCAGAGTCAGCAGTTTCACCCTGTCCTATTTCTGCTGTAGCACTACAAACCCTTCCCTCAAACTCTCTGTTCCTTTGACTTTGGCCTTTTGTGCATTCCTGTCTCCCTTCCCCCATCATTGACAGCCATGCCTTCAATTGCCTAGGTTCCACTCTCTATAGAATTCTTTCCCCAAACCCTCTGCCTCTTCAATAATTCACCTCCTTTCAAAATCTTCTTCAAATCTTCTTTGTGCAAGCCCTTGGTCACTTGTCCTAATCTTTCCTTCTTTAGCTTGGTGGTTTTTTTGAGACATTTTTCTATGTAAGTTGTTGATGTCTCTTCAACTCACTCTATCACAAAAACTCTAAACTATGGACCTCCTTAACTTAGAATTCCTTATGTGTCTTCTGATATAAGAACATAAGAAATAGGAGCAGGAGTAGGCCATTTGGCCCTTTGAGCCTGCTCCACCTTTCAATAAGATCATGGCTGATGTTCTACCTCAACTCCACCTTCCCGCACTATCCCCAAATCCTTTGGTTCCCTTAGTATCCAAAAATCTTTCAATCTCTGTCTTGAATATACTCAACGACTGAGCATCCACAGCCCGCTGAAGTAGAGAATTCCAAAGATTCACAACTCTTTGAGTGAAGAAATTTCTCCTCGTCTCAGTCCTAAATGGCCGACACCTTATTCTGAGACTGTGACCCCCCTAGTTCTAGACTCCCCAGCCAGGGGAAACATCCTCCCAGCATCTACCCTATCAGGCCCCTTAAGAATTTATACGTTTGAATGAGATCACCTCTCTATAGGAAAGTGTGTTCTGATTTATTGTACTATTAGAATTCATTAACAATGAAGACTATGTTACAACCACAAAACAGTCCTGAAAAATTGTAAGCAATGTATGAATGTAGAAAGTAACTTATTTAAACTATATTATGTAGTATACTTAAAATAACAGCAATAAATGGATGAAAGTGGCATTTTTGATAAATTTCTTGGCATAAAACAAACCTTTTGTGTGCATAGTTAAATAAATGAGGATCTAAAGGATAAAGATGCAGCACTTTGCCAAAACAATCCAGAAAGTGCACGACACAGGGCAGCACTGCCATTGTTTTTGAAAATATTTTCTATACTTTTAAGAACATAAGAACTTGAGAAATAGGAGCAGGAGTGGGCCATTCGGCCCTTTGAGACTGCTCTACCATTCAATAAGATCATGGCTGATCTTCTACCTCAACTCCAACTTTCTCCCCGTTCCCCATATCCCTTAGTTCCCTTAATAGTGTGCCAGTGCAGCCTTTGGTCGCCTGAGGAAGAGAGTGATTGAAGACCAGGACCTCAAACCCGGCACTAAGCTCATGGTCTACAGAGCAGCATTGATACCTGCCCTGCTGTATGCCTCAGAGACATGGACCATGTACAGCAGGTACCTCAAAGCACTGGAGAGGTACCACCAACGCTGCCTCCGCAAGATCCTGCAAATCCATTGGCAGGATAGGCGCACCAGCGTCAGAGTTCTTGCTCAGGCCGACATCCCCAGCATCGAAGCTTTGACCACGCTCGATCAGCTCCGATGGACGGGTCACATTGTCCGCATGCCCGATACGAGACTCCCAAAACAAGCGTTGTACTCAGAGCTCCAGCACGGCAAGAGAGCCCCAGGTGGGCAGAGGAAACGCTTCAAGGACACCCTCAAAGCCTCCTTGAAAAAGTGTAACATCCCCGCCGACACCTGGGAATCCCTGGCCCAAGACCGCACAAAGTGGAGGAGAAGCATCCGGGAAGGCGCCGAACACCTCGAGTATCTTCGCCGGGAGCAAGCGGAAGCCAAGCGCAGGCAGCGCAAGGAGCTCATGTCAACCCAAGCACCCCACCCACCCGCCCCTTCAACCACCGTCTGCCCCACCTGTGACAGAGACTGTAGGTCCCGCATTGGACTCATCAGTCACCTGAGAACTCATTTTTAATGTGGAAGCAAGTCATCCTCGGTTCTGAGGGACTGCCTAAGAAGAAGATATAATATCAAAAAATCTATCGATCTCTGTCTTGAATATACTCAATGACTGAGCATCCACAGCCCTCTGAGGTAGAGAATTCCAAAGATTCACCACCCTCTGAGTGAAGAAATTTCTCCTCATCTTCGTCCTAAATGGCCGATCCCTTATTCTGAGACTATGCCCCCTGGTTCTAGACTCCCCAGCCAGGGGAAACATTTCTCTGGCATGAATGTAAATGATCTGGGTGTAGAAATAGTGAAAAATTGCTTTTTATTTAAATAGGGAATCTTGCGACTTGAACCATTTAAAAAAAAAATCAATCAATTATAAGGAATCATTATGGCATTAATGTATTTTTATTTTATTTTGTCAATTTTAGTTCATATTTATAAAGATTTTTGTTTAAACAGTAAGTGCTAATTACATCATTGGTGTACTGACTTAAACATGTACTGATCTTTACAGTATAAGGAAAGAAAGAAAGACTTGCATTTATATAGCGCCTTTCACGACCACCGGACGTCTCAAAGCGCTTTACAGCCAATGAAGTACTTTTGAAGTGGAGTCACTGTTGTGATGTGGGAAATGTGGGAAGCAGAATTATCATACATATAAAGCTTTTGCCCTCACATTAAAACTTTTGGTTTATCAACTTTGGGTGATTGAAATGCTGAAAGACATTGATAACATGGATGTGACCAGATTATTTAAACTATGAGCATAGAACTGGAGGAAAGAAGTATCCAACTGTCATCGGTGAGGTGAGATCACAGATTAGAGCAAATGAGTTTTCGACGTAGTGGTAGATATGTGAATATGAATAGACTTGCTGTAAAAGCAGTTTAAAAAGAGCTTAGCAAATATTGGGTTATAAATAAAAATGAAGGTTGTAAGGACAAGTATAAAAATAAATGGTCGGATACACTATGGCACCAATCCTGCTGAGATTATTGGAATGCCATCTATAGAATAGAACTGATCAGGTTGATAAATTGCAGCCTTTGATAGATTGACTTTCTGAGGGACTTTATTCTTGGGAGAAATTTTAGTTTATTTGTTGTTATTTGCCTTCACTGCAAGAGTCATTGACAGTGGAAATTATATATGTTCTATTGGAACGAATTGACTCAGTGTGCCACATGCTTTTCCACACTTTCGTTATTTTTGTTCCTCAACCCCACCAATTTTCTCCCCTGCTCCTCTGAAAATATTGACTGATACTGGAATACAATTTCACTGACTTTGAGTACTGCCCCATGTGCCTATTCTTCATCTGCGAATCTAGAAGGGCAGGTAGCACGCTGGTGGATGGTCAGTGTGCAGAAGCGCTGCTGCTGCTCAAATTATCGGGCATGTGGAGGCTCGAGGCCTGCAATAAGCCTGAGGCACATATGTGCCTCAATGTGCTCGGACGGTATGAATAGCGCAGGGAGTCTGTGCGTAAACTGTATGCAAGGCTTATTAAGACCCTGCAAAAAATGTAAAGTGGGAGGGCCTCCCCAAAATGTAACTGGAGCACCTGAGCCAGCCGCACGGCCCTCCTTTGGAATGGGTGCAGAGGGCAAGGCCCAAATTTTAAAAACTCCCAGCTCACGTGCCACTTGTGTCACAACTTTGTGTGCCCACCTGCTATCTCTGCCTGGAACTCTTCCCCCTCACGTCAAAACATCCTGCTGATACTGAACAGGTAGCCAGCAGCCCTTGACTGACTACTGGTACTTGAAATTCCAGCTGTTGCCGCCCCCCCCCCCTCCCCCATCACACTACCAGTGTCACCAACACATCCTGATGATATTCCTGGAGTAGCAGAAACATATTCAAATGAACTGACTTTACATGATCAGGCAAGGTCAGCTCATTCTACACACAACAGTGGCAGCACCTGTGGTGTTGTGCAGGGCCCCATTATTGGGCCCTGTGTGCAGGCAGCGTATTTCGTTGTAGGGGACATCATAGCCGAGTGTGACCGTATCCTCACCTGACATCCACATATCTGATCTTTCCAGCAAGATTTAACTTCAATCAGGCTCGAGGGGCCAAATGGCCTACTCCTGCATCCAATTTCTTTCTTATGTAATGACTCTGTTATATATTTTGACAGCACACTTACCAACTGAGCCACCTCTAACATATCCGAAAGCTTCTGACTGTTCAAGCTGAACTATTTGATTGATGGGTTGGTTCTAGGCTTGGATCTGAGTTCACACATTGAATGGATTCACTAAAAAACCTCAGATTCAGCCCAGGGAGTTGCTAAAAAAACAATCTTGGCTGTCAAAACAAACCCAGATGGGTCCATGGAACTGCACAGAACCAACTTGGATAATTCCAATGAGGGGCTCGGAAATGGAAATAGCAGTTCCAAGGAATGGATAAAAAAGGTAGTCAGCATAGGTTGTTCCGACATATGTAGCTTATTGTACAGATCTGTGCTCACCTTATTCTGGCCACTGTGGTTAAGTTAGGGCAGAATAGTCAATGACCTAAATTGTTGCAAGGAGCTCGCCAAACTGTCTTGTATTTCCTTACGGGATAATCAGCTCAGTTTGGATTGAGTTCTGCAACCCATCCTAGTCCTCACTGACAGGTCTTTGGTCAATAACCAGGAACTTCAGAGGATAATCTCAACTGGAATGATAGGGCATGGATTTGCCCCCACAAATGTACACATGGGGCTGAATTTTGCCGGCGCTCAGAGTGTGGGTTCGGAGGCGGGTCCGCTGTCAAAATCAAAATGATTGACAGTGGGTTGGGAACCCGCTCTGAACCCACCTCCATGTAAGTTTCCAAAGTGTCGGGTCTGCGAATTCAGAACAGACCCGACACCAAGCGGCGGGGGAGTCATTTAAGATAGTTAAATGCTTGTTAAACACTTGTTAACTACTATTTTGCTGGCCTATTTCTGTTCTCCCACTTTTTTAACAAGGTTCACGTCGTTCGGAGATCACGTCAGGTAAGTAGGTTGGGTTCTCTATGTCTCCCCATTGCTATGAATAGGTGACAGCTGCAAAAGTGGTATAAAAGCTACCATTTCACAGCTGGTCACTTTCCAATGTCAGAAGCTTGAGCCTTCAGGACTTGGAAGACACTTGTATGCAGTTTGGAAGTGTTTGGAGTAAATTCTCTATCCACTGTCACCTCCTTGGAGCAAGCTCTCTCACCACTGACAGCTCGCTTCTGTCATCTCAACTTCAGCTGCCATCTATTCCAGCAACATCGGTGCCCTTGAAAAAATCTCACCTTGGTCCTCTGAATCCCTCCACAATCAGCCCCAACACCAACATCACCAAGCACACCAATATCACCAACAACAATACCAAAGATCTCCGCAATCACCTGATGCTGCACAGGACACAGGCCATCAGCACCTGACCACATTGCTGCCCGGGAGGCCAGTGATGGCATCACCATGGCCAGATTTACTTCACTTGACACTGTACACCCTGGCTGCCACATGATGTGCCAGGTTGACACCATCCAACACCAGCACCATAAATCATCCCTACAATGTCCAAGCCATTCCTTTCACACTCTTCACATTTGTGGTGGTGGGGAGGGTGGGTGGGGGCGGGTTATGGGGGGGGTGGGGGGGAGAAGTTACGTCTCAACATTCACTGGAACTCAATAAGACACTTCCAAAGGTGAGCACAGATCAGCACAATAAGGCAAAGTGTTAAAAATAAAGATTTCAATGCTTGACAACACATGAACAGAAAATTTACATTGTTGAACATGGCATAAGACACCCAAGTGCCTACCCTTGTGTGTTGTCAGTTGGTATGATTGGACTAGGATGAGGACGAGTGTGAGGGGTGGCTAGTAAGATGGGGAAGTGATAATGTAGATAGAGAGGGATGGGTGGAGGTGCAAGGTAAGTTGGTGTGAGTAAGGATGTGCAGGAGTAGGGTAGGGAAGGCAGAGTTATGGGGATGTGATGAGTGGCACAGCAGGATGAGGTTGAGTGTGGCTTTGCAGTAACATTTTGTGATCTACTGAGATCAATGAAAGGTTTGCGCCACTGCAGCCTGGTACTCCTGATGGCATCCCTGTTTTTGTCCTCCTGTGCAATGTACAACCAGGCTGCGTTGGTGTCCTGGGGAGGTCTCTTCCGCCCTTGGAAGGGAAGAGATCCTCCCTGCGTGCTGTGACTCCCTCCATAAGCATATAAAGGGAGTCATACGGGAGCCTGGGTGCAGCCGTGCATCTTTGTGCAGTGCTCGTCAGTGTTTGCAGCACCTCAATGTTGTAGAACACTGACAGCAGAACTGTCAAAATCAATGTGGCCGTGGTCCCTTTAAGGAAACCGGCTGATGACGTGTCATCAAATAATGTCATCAGACCCGCTTCCTTTTAATTGGACGGGAACCTCGCAGGGCGGGCTTAACAAGCCCAATCTACATAAAATCCTTTTCACAGAGCGGCTGCAGCCGGGGCCGGGACCCGCCAACCACCTCTCCTGCCTCGACCCCGCCTCTGCTGGCGAAATCGCGGCTGTGGTGTGTTTCTGAACTATGCTATCATATGGAGTCGCTAAATGAAAGTTCAGAAACTTTTTTCCGCAGGGGGGAGGAAGACCTAAGAAAGCTTTCCTGGAATTTCTTTACACAGTGTTTCAACTTTGGTTACTGAGTAACAGTGATGGAGCTTTCAGGGCATGTCTCCAACCCATCCTCTTGGCCATAGAAGGTGACCTCACTCTGTAAAAAAGACTTGCATTTATATAGTGCCTTTCACGACCACCGGACATCCCATAGTGCTTTACATCCAATGAAGTACTTTTTTTGAAGTGTAGTCACTGTTGTAATGTAGGAAACTTGGCAGCCAATTTGTGCACAGCAAGCTCCCACAAACAGCAATGTGATAATGACCAGATAATCTGTTTTAGTGATGTTGATTGAGGGATAAATATAGGCCAGAACACTGGGGATAAACTCCCCTGTTGTTCTTCGAAATAGTGCCATGGGATCTTTTACGTCCACCTGAGAGGGCAGACGGGGCCTCAGTTTAACGCCTCATCCGAAAGACGGCACCTCTGACAGTGCAGCACTACCTCAGTACTGCACTGGATTTTTGTGCTCAAGTCTCTGGAGTGGGATTTGAACCCACAACTTTCTGACTCGGAGGCAAGGGTCCTACCCACTGGGTCACGGCTGACACTAAAGAGGCATGTTTCAAATTGGTTTTCCATGGGTATGACTTTCTTGAGTGTCAGCTGTGGCTCAGTGGGTAGCACTCTCGCCTCTGAGTCAGAAGGTTGTGGGTTCATAGTCCCATTCCAGGACTTGAGCACAAAAACCTAGGCTGACACTCCAGTGCAGTACTGAGGGAGTGCTGCACTGTCGGAGGTGCCGTCTTTCGGATGAAACGTTAAACCGAAGCCCCGTCTGCCCTCTCAGGTGGACGTAAAAGATCCCATGGCACTATTTCGAAGAAGAGCAGGGGAGTTATTCCCGGAGTCCTGGCAGATATTTATCCCTCAATCAACATCACTAAAACCAGATTATCGGGTCACTATCACATTGCTGTTTGTGGGAGCTTGCTTTACGCAAATTGGCTGCTGCGTTTCCTATATTACAACAGCGACTACACTTCAAAAAGTACTTAATTGGCTGTAAAAAGTGCTTTGGGATGTCCTGAGGTCATGAAAGGTGCTGTATAAATGCAAGTTCTTTTCTTTCTCTGGGCATTGATACATTTACCTGCCCTCGCAACTGAGAGCCCTAGAGATACCTTCTGGACTTGAGGTCATCCAAAACTCGGATGCCTGTGTCCTAACTCGCACCAAGTCCTGTTCACCCATCGTCCCTGTGCTTGCTGACCGACATTGGCTCCCGGTTAAACAACGCCTCGATTTCAAAATTCTCATTGTTGTTTTCAAATCCCTCCGTGGCCTCGCCCCCTCCCTATCTCTGTAATCTGCTTCAGCCCCACAACCCCCCGAGTTATCAGCGTTCCTCAAATTCTGCCCTCTTGAGCATCCCTGATTATAGTCGCTCAACCATCAGTGGCCGTGCCTTCAGCTGCCTAGGCCCTAAGCTCTGGAACACCCTCCCTAAACCTCTCCGCCTCTCTTTCTTCCTTTATGACACTCCTTAAAACCTACCTCTTTGACCAAGCTTTTTGGCCGGCTGCCCTATTTTCTTAGTTTCTCAGTTCTGACGCAGGCTCATCGACCTGAAACGTTAACTCCGTTTCTCTCCCCACAGATGCTGCCTGACCTGCTGAGTATTTCCAGCATTTTCTGTTTTTATTTCGGGAATTCCAGCATCCGCAGTATTTTGGGAGATGGGGAAGTGCAACGAGACCTGGGTGTCCTTGTGTACCAGTCGCTGAAGGTAAGCATGCAGGTGGTTAAGAAGGCAAATGGTATGTTGGCCTTTGTAGTGAGAGGATTCGAGTACAGGAGCAAGGATGTCTTGCTGCAGTTGTACAGGGCCTTGGTGAGACCACACCTTGAGTATTGTGTGCAGTTTTGGTCGCCTTATCTGAGGAAGGATGTTCTTGCCATGGAGAGAGTGCAGCAAAGATTCACCAGACTGATACCTGGGATGGCAGGAATGACGTATGAAGAGAGATTGAATCAATTAGGCTTATATTTGCTGGAGTTTAGAAGAATGAGAGGGGATCTCTTTGAAACTTATAAAATTCTAACAGGACTAGACAGACTAGATGCAGGAAGGATGTTCCCGATGGCGGGGGAGTCCAGAACCAGGGGTCACAGTCTAAGGATAAGGGGTAAGCCATTTAGGACAGAGATGAGGAGGAATTTCTTCACCCAGAGAGTGGTGAACCTGTGGAATTCTCTACCACAGAAGGTAGTTGAGGCCAATTCATTAAATATATTCAAGAAGGAGTTAGATATATTTCTTAAGGCTAAGGGGAACAAGGGATATGGGGAGAAGGCAGGGACAGGGTACTGAATTTGGATGATCAGCCATGATCTCATTGAATGGCGGAGCAGGCTCGAGGGGCCGAATGGCCTACTCCTGCTCCTATCTTCTATGTTTGCCTTTGCCCTAATTTCTTATGTGGCTCGGTGTCAATTTTTTTGGTGTCTCAGAACACTCCTGTGAAGCGCCTTGGGGATGTTTTACTCCGTTAAAGGCGTATATATAAATCCAAGTTGTTGTTGTTGTTTGGCCTACTTTGTGCAGTGGCTGGAGCAACGTCACGTGACCAGCCTCGCACCTTGCCCCCCCCCTCGCCATCGATGCCCGTCCCTCGCTCTGTGCTCGATTAACCCGTGAGGGGAGAAAATGGCGGACGAAACAGCGTTGTGCTCGGGGAAACACAGCCTGCGCGGCGGCTCCAAGGTGGGCGACAGGCGGCGCGGCTAGCGAGCTAATCATTAGACCAGAGAGAGAGGGCGGCCGGTTGGCCGGCGCGGAATGCTGCTTTCCTCCTCTCTAATCTTGTTTGAGCAGGGTTCGGGTTGGACGGCCGAGGCCCAGGCCCAGGCCCCGGAGCCCGGGTACACGCGGGCCGAGGGCAGGGGCGGGGAGGTTCAGGGCAGGCGGGGAGAGGACGGCGGCTCCTTGCCGGAGGTCACCCTACTGCGATCGCGTGCTTCAGTCACCGGCCAGCGCCGAGCTGCCGCCTCCTCCTCCTTCTCTCGCCTGCTGCCGAAGCCAACCCTTTTAAAGTCTTGATTTGTCAAATATTATTATTTTAGTTGTGAGCTGAGGTGTTTTTTCTCCCCCCTCGCCGCGATGGGAATTTAGTTAAGAAAACGCCAATGTCTGCATCCACCTCGCACAGCCCGGGAGGATGTGGTTCGCACAGCTCAGGCCTACTGCAATGCTCCAGTCACATTGCTGACTTTTTATCACTCTTGCTTTTTGCTTAAAGTAGTAATTTTACGAACTTCTGGAGTGCCTTGTCCATTTTTTTAATACATATCTTTTAAGCTAAGCATTTTTACAAATGATGTACAGTCCTCTTGGATATAACTGAGGGTTCACCCCAGGATATTCTTGTAGAGAGATGCCTGCTGTTTTATCTCCCTGCCCTTTTCCTATAAATTAAAAGGGATGGGCAATTTTTTGAAAAGTGGGTTAAATAATCAATCCATGGATGTAATCTTATTTTAAATGCCTCAAGTGATTACTTGTGGAATGTGTCAGTCATGCTGATGCAATTTAACCTCCACTCACTAGTGTCACCTTAACTTTTAATAAGTATATATATTTTGTGAACGCGAATGATTTTCCAGAAAACCTATTTCCTTGTCTTGCGCATAAGGACTTTGTGTTCTGACAGACTTTATTGAATAAAGAGTTTTGGATTTATTAACTAGCAAAATTAAATAACTTTTTTTTAAATGGTTAACTGTAGCTCTTAAATTACTTTTTCCTCATTTCTTCAGTTTGCCTCCCATGCTTGAGCTTTCAATCGGAGATGTGGCTAAGTCTGGGAGCTCAGTAGTTTTGGGAAGAATTATGGTTGGAAGGTCCCACATCCCATCATTCCACAATGTCACATGACACACTCGTACACTGTTGTGGATTAAGATTGCCTTGGTTAAAAATCAGATTGTATGAGAATTAGTAATTATCTTTGTGTAAAAATATTCAATTTATTCCCACAGGTGCAAGTGATGCGTTGCTGAGTTGTCCAACACCAAAGTTACAAGAATAACTTGTGTATTATACAAACAGGCATGTACTATTCTTTTTATATAACAAGTTTAAAACTTTTTCATGAAAATTGCAAGTAATTTTCAATAGATATGTGATGCTTGAATATTGGAACAATCCTTTGAAGTGTATATAGGTATATTATCTGTGTTTTCTCGTGTACCATAATTACTGCTGTTTTCATAAGTAAACAATTTTTCTTGAGTAATTTGATCAGAGATGTACTGTGCAGCCCTTGTATTTGCATTAATTTAATATTTGATGGATGCATGGACATAATTTGCAGGGGATATAATTGAATTGAGTTTGGATACCATTGTGAACCTTAACATTAAGTCTTCAACAGTTCAAATATATCTGAATAGTTTATCAGATAGCCACCTTGAACTCAGATTGTGCCATGTTTTACATATCAAAATGTGGTAAGCCATGCATTTGTTAGATTTTGATCAATTTATTCATTAGTGTGGAGAAATGTGGGTGTGATTTTTAAAGTTGTGTGTATATGCCAGTTTTTAATTTTGTTTATTAAAATTTATATTAAATTGGTAGTTACAACCAGTCTCAAGTTGCAGAATGACAAAAATCTATACCGAGATTCATGAGAGATGGTTCATTATCTCTTGTGGAAATATTGCCACGAATTTAGGGAAGCTCTGTGTACAGTACATATTATGAAGGTACAGCGAACGATGGGGAGAGATTTGAGACGCTTGTGTTTCAGTTGTCCTATTCTCGCTAAATCATAGACCTAGATTAGTCATTATTGCACTTGTCTTGTTGGAGAGTTTGTTCTTAGATTTTCTATTTTTACAGGATTTTATTCATGCTTGTTTTTGTTTCTATAGAATTTCAAATTATTTTGAGTATGTCAGGAATCATACTTGCCAACCTCTAATCAGAAAGTGGTGGCAAATGTAGAAGAATTTAGTGTTGTTTAAGATAAGGGTCATCACTGTTAAGGAATATGACAAGATCCATTGACCGTACTGTATGGATGGCAAGCTCCAAAGGGAACCTATGCAGCACCAGTATGACATTTCTGGTGTTCATGGTTTTTCTGGGTAAAATTGGTCAGATTTTGAGTTTCTTGTAGTTTTGTGGAATACAGTAGATTCACCTGTCTAAGGAATTGAATTGTTTTATCTAGGACTATTACAGTTGTCAGAGGAGACTTTTAATATTGCGATACAGATTTCAGAATTGAAAGGACACAGTATATAAAATAGCCCCTGGAAGTTAGTATGATGACTTTATTTATATTTAAGGGCCCAACCAAATAACTTGAGCTAAAAAATTTAGACTGCGGCATTGTCATTAAGGTCTCAGTAAAGTGCAGTGGTAAACAAGTGAAGTTTTATACTTTTAGGTCCACGTGAACTGTTTTATATAAAAAAAAACCTTCAGCAGTAGTGTGTGCAGTTCTAATTGCCTTATTACAGAAAGGACATTATGGCATTGGAACAGGTGCAGCCAAGGGCTACCTGTCTGATACCTGGCATCGGACATCTGAGCTACACAAAACTACAGATACTCAATTTGTTTATGCAAGAGAAGATTGCGATGAGATATGAAGGAATTCATGATTCTTAAGGCCATTGTAAGCTGAGCTGTGAGAAACTGTTCACTATCACTGAGAACAGCAACAAGGGGGCCTGGGTTGAAACTTAGAAGGATAGAGGGGAATGGGCGCAACAGATATAACTATTTCACCCATAGGGTGGTTCATATTTGGAATTGACTGCTTGGCGGATAATTTTTAGGGGGAAGTTAGACAGGCATTTGGCAAGAAATCGAATGAGGGATCCAGGCAGTAAACCTTTTATTCTGTCTTTGAATGCTTGGGGCTGGCCAGATGGGCCAACATAGTCTTTTTTTGATCCTTTATATTCCTACTTCGCTTCATTTCTACAGTGGCAGAGATTTTCCTTCAAAATTTGGTTGTACTTGGAGAGAGAGCATCTTCAGCTGCACAGCACCAGTGTAAAATACTTGTAGGTACAGCTCTGTCATTATTGATGGTGTTAGTGGGAGCAACTTGAGATGAATTCAAGTATCCAAGTATCACAAGTAAATTAGCACAGTATTAAAGCACATTAGCGTGTGAATTTTCCTATATAGTATTAGTACAGGTAGACTACCCTTTATCCGGACTTCCGAAAACCGAAACCCTCTAAAAACCGAAGGTTTTTTCGTTCAGCGTAAGTCGTGCGTACGAACGAAAAAACCTTCGGTTTTTAGAGGGTTCCGGTTTCGGAAGTTCGGATAAAGGGTAAGTCGTGCGCACGACCCCCCGCCAGCCCCGACAACCGCCGACCCCGCCAGCCCCGACAACCGCCGATCCCCCCGCCGGCCCCGACCCCCACCGACCCCGACTGACTTACGCTGAGCGTCAGCGTAAGTCGTGCGCACGACCCCCCGCGGACCCCCGCCGACCCACCTTCCGAAATCCGAAATTTTCCTTTATCCGAAACTCGGCTGGTCCCGAGGTTTTCGGATAAAGGATAGTCTACCTGTACCAGTATATTAAATATGCTGAGAAACCAATACTGGAGTGTTATTAGGTCTGCTTGTAAATATTCTAGCAGTTTTCAGTTGGCTGTACTATTTATATATGTAATATATTTAGGGATGTGATTGTGTTATTAAAATATGGTAGTTTTTTTTGTTAAACTGGCATGGTCATTCTTTTCTGTGGAGGTGGAATGGTACCCAACACAATCCAGTGATGCTGCATTCTTCTTGACTTTGGGATATGGTATCACATTGGCCATACTTTTTATTGAATGTTCTACCATGTTTTGGTGAGCTCCCTGATGCAGTCTTCGATCAAGATATTTTTTGGCTGCAGGCCGGTCTGTATCTTAGACTTTACCTCACACCTAATGGAAATATAGACAGGGTTGTGATCAAGAGTGAAATTGAAACATAATCTGAATGTTAATCTGAACGGCTAGAACTTTTGGATTGCCCTCAGCAGAAACAGCACTTGACAGTAAAGCAAACTTGCTTAGGTAATGGAAATGTTCATAGTTCATTGGCAAAATATGAATGACTGTTAAAGGACAGCGTCAGTTGGGGATGTTTGAAGATTTGTATTGAAAATACTCCTCGGCACGTTTCTTCCCTTCCTCGAGTAAAATCAATTTTTTTTTAAATAGCTAAATTTGTCTGCTCCCTGCGGGAAGAATATTTGCATTGGTGTGATCTCGTGTTAGCAACTGTTGATGAAACTGAGATTGGCATCCTTCCCAATTCTAGGTGCTGGTCCTGAAAGGAAAGTTGAAGATTTGGTCGTGTCTGGGAGACTGTCCTGATTGCAGTGATAATAGGCAAGTTGAGGTGCATGAGGGGGGTTGGGATTGCTCCATCTCCCAATATCATTTTTCTTGGATCTGTTTTAAGTGAGAGAAGTGGGTTGAGTGTGATATAACCATACAGTCAGGAGAGTGGTGAAGAATTTAAGGTGTATTTATTACAGAAGTTAGCATCTGTACAAAGTGGCATTAGCTTCACGTCGGCACAAAACTTGTGTAGTGTATGTCTGGTGTTCAGGGCTGACCTGAATCTGGCGCAAAGCAGAGTGAAATTCTTTCTTTCAGGTGCTCTGTCTGCTTTGCTCTGGTGCCAGGCTGCCCCCTGACTCTGAATACAGGCTGCATTTGTATAACTAACATTGTTACAAAGCAAAAACTATTACAGTTGTAGTGGTACTTGGTTGACCAGAATGGTTTCAAAAAAACAATCTGCTTTTGTGGTTAGTGCCTCTGGCACTCCAGATAAGAATATAAGAATTAGGAGGAGTAGTAGGCCATACGGCCCCTCGAGCCTGTTCCGCCGTTCAATAAGATCATGGCTGATCTTCGACCTCAACTCCACGTTTCCGCCCGATCCCATATCCCTTGATTCCCCTAGAGTCTAAAAATCTATCTCAGCCTTGAATGTACTCAATGACTCGGCATCCACAGCCCTTTGGGGCAAAGAATTCCAAAGATTCACAACCCTCTGAGTGAAGAAATTCCTCATCTCCTCTTTTAAATGGCTGTCCCCTTATCCTGAGACTATGCCCCCGAGTTCTAGACTCGCCAGCCAGGAGAAACAACCTCTTCGCATCTATCCTGTCAATCCCCCTCAGAATCTTATGTTTCAATGAGATCACCTCTCATTCTTCTAAACTCCAGAGAGTATAGGCCCATTCTATTCAATCTCTCCTCAGGACAACCTTCTCAACCCAGGGATCAATCTAGTGAACCTTCGTCGCACCACCTCTAAGGCATGTATGTCCTTCCTCCGATAAGGAAACCAAAACTGCACAGTACTCCAGGTGTGGTCTTGCCAAAGCCTGTACAATTGTAGTAAGACTTCCTTACTGTTGTACTCCAAACCCCTTGCAGTAAAGACCAACATGTCAAGATACCTGCAAACACTATCTTGATGCTCAAGGCACATGGTTATTAGTAAGTCTTGGATCACCTTACTTGATGTACAAGAAGGAGGTTTTATGCTATAGTATTGTCAGTTAACAATGAAGACTTCACATCTGCAGCATGTGTTTTTTTAAAAACCCAAAACACAGAACTCTTAATTTTTGTTAAATGCGCACAGTGGACTTTGAGAGAAATAAATTAACACATATATATCTGTAAAATGTATAAGCGGTTGTGCACCTGTAGATAGCTACATTAATATTTTTGCATTTACACTTAAAACAAATGTTACATTTATGAAGTGCCCTGGATAGCGAAGAGACCCTCTGAGCACTTTTTAAGCCCAGTTTGACCCCGCACTGGAGTTGTACTCCATGTATTGTCAATCCTAAGCAGTGTGAGACTGCCATCATCGGGTCGAACTGAAGGGATAATTACTAGTCCTAGCCCTTTTCGGGCTACCCCAGATCAGGCGTATTCCCCAGACGTTCACCTTCAACTAAAGTTAGAGATAGCCGAATTCTATAAGACGCTTAATTGGGACTAAAGGTTCAGACTATCTCTCCCTAAGGGAAAGGAACGACATAAAGATGTTACCGTCCTCCAGATAGCTCTTTTAATAAGTTTAACTAGACTGTAACCTTCCGGATATTATGAGGATCCGGAAAACCCCCCCAGAATTCTGCAACTCCTTACAAAAGAGAGTACAGAAATTGAGTTCGCGAGTTTGATACAGAAATACTACTTGAGACAATTAAAAAAAATATATAGATTTATTTAAGAGCCGACATACAGTTAACAGCTGGTGAGTCAATCGTGACTAACAGTTCAAAATACAAATAGCTTACATTTCTTATTCTCAGAAATCCTTGTTCTCAAATCTTAACTTCGTACATTTTTACATCTTCTTAATCCAGAATATCCACCAAAATCAAATGAGTATCTTTTTGATCCCCGAGACTCGAGAATTAAAAACTTACAGAGCGTACCTCTGAAGTTGAGAATCGCTTGCCCTTTCCAGTGACTTCTGACTTTCCATCTGAAAAGCTCTATTTTTATACCTCTTTTTAGTGGTTTATTCTTTGAAGTTTTCTGCTGATGTAAGCTAATTATCTCTAGTCATCTTCTGTTGAATTCTTTCTATTCTTGCTGTCAATTCAACTGTTAGCTTGCAGACTTCTGTCTGTTGTATAGGTGTTTCAAAACGTTATCATAAAAAACAATATGACAGTAGTATTTATTTGATGCCATTCTTACCGAAGGTCTTCCATTCAATTTCTAAATCACCTCTGCTGTTTGAAAGCAGACAACGTGACTCCTATGTGTTCCAAGTTCACTACAAAAACCATGTGATTGCTTGGTGTCATCTATTGATGTCATATTTTCAAAGTGTTCTGTTCCTTTTACAACATGTAAATCAAAAACACTTCAACCAGGGTGTTCCATGCATCTCTTAGCTACTTCAATTGGTTGCATATATAATCGTGTTTCCTGTCTCATTTGATGTTACTTTTACAAAGGCACATGGTTTTTTAATATTCTGTGTTCCTGTTCGAAGTGTCAGTTTTTAACACTTTACTTGGACATTGCTATTGTGTTGGTTCCAAACTGCAGACATTCTGGAAGCTGCAACTTGCTGTTTCAATAGAGCCATTGTTTTTGTATTAACAATCGGTTCCCATTTCAAAAGCTTGTATGGTGTTTACAACTTGTGTGTTAACACTTCATTTTATCTCAGAAGCCTGTATTGACACAGCCTGTGTCGCCGAAGCTTTCCAGACTTTTAAACCCAGTATGTCATGTATTAATATCAGAAATCTGTTCATAGGATGGTGTATCTCTTGGAATATGGCTATTTCCTTTACAAGGCCAAACTCTGGATTTATACTGTCACATTTCTGTGAAGCAGAAACCCTAATGACACGAAAGTGTTAATAAAACTCTACCTTTTTGATGAGGTGCCTGGAATGGGTTGCCTGTCTGTTTTCTTGGCCAGTGAACAGCATGTGATTTGGTAATCTCGGATGGAAGGGAGAAGTTTCTTTTTCAGAAATGAACTGTTTTCGATGATGTGTTCTCCCATATTTTGGGTATGTAAGCAGTCTTTTCTTTGAAAAGTGTCTTAACCTGCTGATCTTTGAACATTGGTGTAATCTTATTTTGTATACATACAAAATTGCCAGGGTCAGGTTTGAGACGGGGCTGTTGATGTTGCAGATATGTTGCTGTAAACGGTCCTTATTGATCTGTGTCTTCTGCATATCTCTAGTTCGGTGAAGAAATAGATAGCTTTTAAAATGGAACTTGTCACTGATCGCTTTCTGTTTTTGCTGCTAGCGGCGACCAGAGCAGGTTTCATACTTCAGGTTTCACCCAAAGCCAAGCATTTTAGGGAGTCGTGATCCATTATGGAAGGGCAAGATTTGGTCCGCTTTGCTTCAGTCAGTTCAGGCCTTAACGTTCAATTTATACTGTGTAAGACTCTAATGTTTTTGCACCATTGTAACTTATAGTGCAGATGTCCCACACTGGGTGAGGTGGAGTTTGTCAAAACTCTGTTGGAAGGGCGTAATCTGGCCCCTGTGCCGGAATTGGCCTGGTGTGCTCACTTTCCTGTCATGTCGGACTCTAAATCTGCTGGAGCTGAACATTCCTGGGAGGTTATCTTTGTGCCGTACTGGGGACAGAACCAACAAAACTGGGACACCTTTAAGGCATGACCTGTTTACCTCCTAGGTTGAAGGGTTAGAAGGAAAGACTTGTATTTCTATAGCACCTTTCATGACCTCGGGACGTCCCAAAGCGCTTTACAGCCAATGAAGTACTTTTGAAGTGTAGTCACTGTTGTAATGTAGGGAACGCAGCAACCAATTTGCGCATAGCAAGGTCCCACAAATAGCAGTGTGATGATGACCAAATCATTTGTTTTATTGATGTTGGTTGAGGGATAAATATTGATCAGGGTATGAGGGAGAACTCCCTTCCACTTCTCAAACATAGAAATACATAGAATATACAGCACAGGAACAGACCATTCGGCCCAACCAGTCCATGCTGGTGTTTATGCTCCACTCGAGCCTCCTCCCATTCTTCCTCATCTAACTCCTTCAGCATAACTCTCTATTCCCTTCTCCCTCATATTTAACTAGCTTCCCCTTAAATGCATCTATACTATTCCCATCAACCACTCCCTGTGGTAGCGAGTTCCACATTCTCACCACTCTCTGGGTAAAGTTTTTTCTGAATTCCCTATTTGATTTCTTGGTGACTATTTTATATTGGTAGCCTCTAGTTTTACTCTTCCCCACAAGTGGAAACACTATCTGTGTCTACTCTATCAAAACCTTTCATAATTTTAAAGACCTCTATTATGTCACCCCTTTGCCAAGAGACCCAGCCTGTTTGTTCTTTCCTGATGGGTATACCCTCGCCTTTCTGCTATCATCCATGTAAATCTTTTTTGCACCTTCTCCAGTGCCTCTATCCTCTTATTAAAATATGGCGACCAGAACTGTACACTGTATTCAGTGTGGCCTAACCAAGGTTCGATACAAGTTTAGCATAACTTCTACTTTTCAATTCTATCCCTTTAGAAATAAACCTGAGTGCTTGGTTTGCTTTATTTATGGCTTTATTAACCTGTGTTGTTACTTTTAGTGATTTGTGTATTTGTATTCCCAAATCCCTTTGCTCCTCTACCCCATTTTAGATTTTTATTTTCCAAGTAATAAGTGACCTCCTTATTTTTCTTGCCAAAATGTAATACCTCACACTTATGTGTTGAAATTCATTTGCCAATTATATGCCCATTCTGCAAGATTATTAATGTTGTCTTGTAATTTGTTGCAGTTTTCCTCAGTATTTGGTGTCATCTGCAAGTTTAGAAATTGTATTTTTGATTCCAAAGTCTAAATCGTTAACATAAATGATGAATAACAGTGGTCTCAGCACTGCTTGTGGGACCCCACTTTCCAACTTCTGCCACTCTGAATAGCTACCCTTTATCCCTGCTCTCTGCTTTCTGTCTTGCAGCCAGCTAGCTATCCATTCTGCTACTTGTCCCCTGACTCCGCACGCTCTGACCTTACTCATTAGTCCATTGTATGGCACCTTACCGAAAGCCTTTTGGAAATCTAGATAAATTACATCTACTGCACTACCCGTGTCCATTCTTTCTGTTACCTCTTCAAAGGATTCAATGAGGTTGGTCATGGCAGACTTTCCTTTTGAAATTCATGTTGACTATTTGTTGTTATATTTTTGGTTTTACCAGGTATAAGAATTTCATGGGCATTCAGCGGGCAGAAGTTGGGCACATAGTGCAACTCTCCACCGGCAGAGGCCCTTCTCCCGGGGATGCGGAGGATCTGTCAAGAGAATTCTTGACACATCGCAAATTCTGGGTTTTAGCGCATACGCTTCGCATGCCTAAACCCGTAACTTGCGTGGCCCCTACAGGCGCGTGTGCACCTCGTACGCACCCGTAGGGGTCGCGAAATACAGCCCATTAAATATGTGTAATAGTGCCTCTGCAGTCTTTTCTAGATTCTTTTAAAATGCATGGATGCAATCCATCCAGACCAGCGGTTTTATCATCTGAGTTTGATTAGTTTATTTAATATTTCTCCCCTTTTTTATTTTAAATGCTGGTGTCTCATTTCTAATCTCAAATTCCGATGTCATGTCCACCTGCTCTGTCTCCCTGGTAAATACTGAAGCAAAATAATTATTTAATATTTCTGCCATTTTGCTATCGCTACCTATGATTTTTATCCTGTCCATCCCTTCGTGACCCTATTCCCATCCAGACTTTCCTTTTTTATTATTTATGTGCTTGTAGAATATTTTACTATATTGTTTTATGTTCTGGTAATTTAATTTTATAGTTCCTCTTTGCCGTCCTAATTTTTTTTGACTTTTCTCCTAATCTCTTCGTGTTCTACCTTGTCATACTCTCCCCTGCTGTCCATGTACTTAGTGTATGCTTCTTTCCTTACCCTCAAATCTTCCCTTATGTCTTTATTTATCCATGATGTTTCATTAGTGTTCAGTTTGTTCTTGTTTTTTAGCAGAATATATTTTTCCTGGACTCTGTTTTAAATGTTTCCTATTGCTGTTTTACATAATTGTTTGCCAATATTGTTCATTTTATTTTCCCAAGTTCTATTCTCAGCCCCTCAAAATCGGCCTTTCTCCAATCTATTACCCTGGTCTTTATGCATGTGTCCTTCTCAATTGTTATCTTAAAGCGTATTATATTGTGATCACTATTGCTTAGATGTTCCCCTACTTTTACTTCTGTTCTCTGCTCTGGTTCATTCCCTTTACGAGATCCAGTAGCGCTGTTGGGCATCTTGCATGCTGGGTTAGAAAGGAGTCATGTACACATTGTAGGAATTCCATTCTTAGAATATACAGCACAGAAACAGGCCATTTGCCCAACCAGTCCATGCTGCCGTTTATGCTACACTCGAGCCTCTTAACTTTCCTCATCTAACTCCTTCAGCATAACCCTCTATTCCCTTCTCCCTCATATATTTATCTAGCTTCCCCTTAAATACATCTATGCTATTCGCATGCAAGATGCCCAACAGTTCTACTGGATCTCGTAAAGGGGAATGAACCAGAGCAGAGAAAAGAAGTAAAAGTAGGGGAACATCTAAGCAATAGTGATTCCATTCCCTTATCCCCATTACCTCTTCTGGACAATTAATTTTGGGGTAGTTGAAATCCCCTATGACTGTTGTTCTATGTTTTTTACTCATTTCCCTAATTTGTTTGCATTTTTCTACCTCCACCTCCCTTCCACTATTAGTGTGATTGATCCTTTATTATCTTTTATCTCTATCCACATGGATTCTGTTTCTGTCTTACTGATGGCTGCAACACTTTTTTCTACTGCCATTATGTTATCTCTAATAAGTACAGCTACTCCACCTCCTTTTCCCCTCGTCTCTTTTCTAAATATGTTATATCCTGCAATGTTCAATTCCCAGTTCAGATTTTTCTGTAGCCATGTCATAGTCATAACAGCACAGAAGGCGGCCATTTGGCCCATCAAGTCCATGCCGGCTCTCTAGAGCAATCCAGTCAGTCCCATTCCCCCGCTCTATCCCCGTAGCCCTGCAAGTTTATTTCCTTCAAGTGCCTATCCAGTCTCCCCTTGAAAACATTGAGTGTCTCCACTTCCACCACTTCCGTCAGCAGCGAGTTCCAGGTCCTCACCACTTGCTGCATAAAAAAGTTTTTCCTCACGTCCCCCCCTATATCTCTTGCCCAAAACCTTAAATCTATGTACCCTAGTCCTTGTACCATCGACTTGTAGGAACAGCCTTTCCCCGTCTAGCCCATCCAAACCCATCATAATCTTGTACACCTCTATCAAATCACCCCTCAACCTCCTTTGCTCTAATGAAAACAAATCCAGCTTCTCCAACCTGTCCTTGTAGCTAAGATCCCCATCCCTGGAACCATTCTGGTAAATCTCCTCTGCACCCTCTCAAGGGCCTTCACATCCTTCCTAAAGTGTGGTGACCAGAACTGGATGCAATACTCCAGTTGTGGCCTAACCACCCCTGAAAGAGTGGTGGAAGCAGATTCAATAATAACATTCAATAGAGAATTGGATAAATACTTGAAGGGAAAACATTTATAGGGCTATGGGGAAATACTCCAGTTGTGGCCTAACCAGCGCTTTATAAAGGTTCAGCATAACTTCTCTACTTTTCTACTCCATACCTCTATTTATGAAGCCCAAGATCCCATATGCTTTGCTAACCACTCTCAATATGTCCTGCCACCTTCAGGGACCTCTGTCCTTGCACACTCTTTAAAACTGTGCCATTAAGTGTACATTGCCTCTCCCTGTTCCTCCTGCCAAAATGCATCACCTCACACTTCTCTATTAAATTCCATCTGTCACTTGTCTGCCTGTTCTGCTAGCCTTTCTATCTTCTGTTGCAGTCGATCAGTATCATCATCACTGCTTGCCACACCCCCAAGTTTGGTGTCATCGGCAAATTTAGAAATTCTACTCTATTCCAATATCCAGGTCATATATATATCAAAAAAGCAGTGGTCCAGCACTGACCCTTGGGGAACACCATTGTCTACCATCCTCCAATCTGGAAAAACAGCCATTTACTACAACTCACTGTTTTCTGTCCTTAAGCCAATTCCTTATCCAAGCTGCCACTGACCCACCTATTCCATGAGTCTCAATTTTGTTAACCAGCCTTCTATGTGGTACTTTGTCAAACGCCTTCCTAAAATCCATGTAGACAACATCCACTGCATTCCCTTCATCAATCCTCCCTGTTACTTCATCAAAAAATTCAATTAGATTAGTCAAACACGATCTGCCATTTACAAATCTGTGTTGGCTCTCCTTAATTAGCTTAAACCTCTCCAAGTGCCCGTTAATTTATCCTTGATTATTGTTTCTAAAACTTTACCCACCTCTGATGTTAAGCTGACCGGCCTGTAGTTACTAGGATTGTCCTTGCACCCTTTCTTGAACAATAGTGTCACATTTGCCACTTTCCAATCCTCTGGCACCTCCCCTGCATCTAGGGAAGATTGGAAAATTCTGGCAAGCCCTTCCTCTATCTCCTCCCCCAATTCCCTTGGCAACCTGGGATGCAAGCCATCTGGACCAGGTGACTTATCCACTCTAAGTTGACCCAGCCTTTCTAGTACTGTACATCCTGTTTATCAATTTTCACCCCTTCCATTGCTTCTACCTTTTCCACTTCTTTATTTTGTCAGCATCCATCTCCTTAGTAAACACCGATACAAAGTACTCATTGAATATTCTAGCCTTGCCCTGCGCCTCCTAAGCATATATCACCACCTTTGTCCCTAATGGGCCCCACCCCGCCTCTTACTACCCACTTACTGTTTACATGCCGGTAGAAGATTTTTGGGTTCCCTTTTATGTTAACCACCATTCTACTCTCATGTTCTCTCTTTGCCAATCTTATTTTCATCTTCACTTCCCCTCTCAGCTTATTATATTTGGTCTGGTTCTCCCTTGAAGAATTCACCTGACATTCATCATACACCCTCTTTTTGTTTCATCATCTTCTCTATCTCCCTCGTCATCCAAGGAGCCCTTGTTTTGGTTCCCTTACCCTTCCCTCTTGTTGAAATGTACCTTGCCTGTACTTGGAACATCTCCTCCTTAAAGATCTCCCATTGTTCCATTGCAGTTTTTCCTGTCAGTCTTTGGTTCCATTTTACCCTGGCTCGATCCCTTTGCATCCAATTGAAGTTCGCCCTATTCCAGTTTAGAAGTTCCACTCTAGATTGTTCCTTGCTCCTCTCCATTGCTAATCTAAATCTTATGATACGATGATTACTCGTACCCAAGTGTTCTCCCACAGACGCTTGGTTGACCTGGCTCACCTCATTCCCCAGCACCAGATCCAGCAATGCCTCCTTCCTAGTTGGGCCAAGAACATACTGGGCAAGGAAATTCTCCTGAACACATTTCACATTTCAGGACCTCATCCCTCTTTCTGTCTATGTCATTGGTAACGATATGGACAACGACCTCTGGCTGTCCACCCTCCCCCCCTTGGAGTATCCTGCAGCCGCTCAGTGACATGCTTGAGACTGGCACCAGGGA
Organism: Somniosus microcephalus; assembly: GCF_052327205.1. Taxonomy (NCBI): domain Eukaryota; kingdom Metazoa; phylum Chordata; class Chondrichthyes; order Squaliformes; family Somniosidae; genus Somniosus; species Somniosus microcephalus. Next base: position 28,269,861 of record NC_140992.1, on the reverse strand, counting down.
AGCAACATACCATCCTGGAGTCAAGTCTGCATCCACAGAAACACCTATCTGTTCCCCTAACCAATTAATCCCCTATCACTATTGCTCTTCCACTCTTCTGCCTCCTCTACCCCCCCCCCCCCCCCGTGCAGCTGAGCCACCCGTGGTGCCTTGGCTCTGGCTGCTCCCCCCTGGATAAGCCATCACCTCCACCAGTTTCCAGAACTGTGAACCGGTTAGCGAGCGAGATGCACTCTGGGGATTCCTGCCCTACCTGCCTGGTCCTCCTCTGTCTGGCGGTCACCCATTCCCTCTCTGTCTGCACATTCTGAGGCTGCGGGGTGACCACTTCTAGAAACATGCTTTCCAGTGATCCCTACTACATCTGGTTCCTTGCAATATATTGCTGCCTCCAGTTCCCCTGTTTTATTAGGGACACTGTGTGCATTGCTGTACAGACAGTTTGTCATTTTAATAGCAGTTCCTCTCTCTATTTTTAACCATCTTTTTAGACTCCTCTTCTTTAACTCTTATTTATTCCCATGCCATATATGTCCTCCCTTAGTTTAGTCTGTCCTACGCTCTCCTTTCCTGTTTCGTTTGTATTCAGGGTTGTTTCATTTCTCGTAGATCTCTTTTTCCCCCCCCCCCCGTCTTACAAGTTTAAGGTCTTTGCCATGGGATTGTTTACGTCTACCTGGGAGTGCTATTGTGGGATGTTACTGGGCCTTTTGACCTTTTCTGGAGGTCTGTCAAAGTTAGGTTCTGTAGAATAGTGGATGGAGAGGCCTTGCGAGCCATTCCCAGGTTTTGTTGGTGGCGGGGGAAGAGAAGACTTTGTGAGATAGGATGTTGGCATCTGGGGTTTGAGTTCCTCAGTCCACTTTTTGTTGGGGTTGGGGGGTGGGGTAGTTTAAAGCCATTGAAGTTTATCCCTAGATATCAATAGGCAGTCCTTGACTGCAAGAACAATATATCTGCTGTTTTAGAATAGTTAACTTGTACCCTGGGTGAGAGTCAGACAAAATTTCTGTTTTGGAAGATGCTAGAGAGCGAAGCAGATTCGTAATTATTAGCATGTACAATAGCGATAATTTTGTCCATAGGAACAGGAGTAGGCCATGCAGCCCCTCAAGCCTGTTCTGCCATTCAATGAGATCATGGCTGATCTGTGACCTACCACCATATACCCGTCTGCCCCATATCCCTTAATACCTTTGGTTAACAGAAAGCTATCAATCTCCGAATTAAAATTAGCAATTGATCTCGCATCAATTGCTGTTTGCGGAAGAGAGTTCCAAACTTCTACCACCCTTTGTGTGTAGAAGTGTTTCCTAATTTTTTGTCTTTTAATACTCCTGTGAAGCGCCTTGGGATGTTTTACTACGTTAAAGGCACTATATAAATACAAGTTATTGTTGTTGTTTCACTCCTGTAAGGTCTGGCTCTAATTTTTAGACTATGCCCCCTAGTCCCAGAATCCCCAACCAGCGGAAATAGTTTCTCTCTATACCCCATAATATCCTGAAAACTTCAATCAGATCACCCCATAACCTTCTAAATTCCAGGGGATACAACCCTAATTTGTGTAATCTCTCCTCAAAACTTAACCCTTGAAGTCTGGGTATCATTCTGGTAAACCTACGTGGCACTCGCTCCAAGGTAATCTATCCTCCCTAAGGTGTGGTGCCCAGAACTGCTCACAGTACTCCAGGTGTGGTCGAACTAGGGTTTTGTATAGCTGCAGCATAACTTCTAGTCCTCTAGATATAAAGGCCAGCCTTTTTGATTATTTTCTGTACCTGTTCGTGACATTTTAATGATCTATGTACCTGGACACCACTCCCGCCCCCCCCCCCCCACACACTATTTTTAGCTTGTCAACCTTTAGAAGGTACTCTGTTCTATCCTTTACAGGTCCAAAGTGGATGACCTCACATTTGACTACATTGAAATCCATTTGCCACAGTTTTGCCCATTCACTTAATCTGTTAATATCCCTTTTGTAATTATTTGGTTCCATCTACACTGCTTACAATGCCACCTTCTTTGTGTAATCGACAAATCTGGATATATGACTTTCTATGCCATTATCTAATTCGTTAATAAATACGGTGAATAGTTGAGGCCCCAACACAAATCCCTGCGGGACACCATTAGTCACCTCCTGCCAATTTGAGTACCTACCCATTATCCGTACTGCCTGTCTCCTGCCGCTCAGCCAATTTCCTAACCAGTTCAATAATTTTCCCTCAATTCCGTGGGTTTCTACCTTAGTTAACAGTCTCTTATGTGGGACTTTATCACATGCCTTCTAGAAGTCCATATAAATAACATCCATAGACATTCCCCTGTCCACTGCTTTAGTCACCTCAAAAAAATTCAGTCAGATTTGTCAGGCATGACCTTTCACAAATCCATGCTGGCTCTCTCTGGTCAACTGAAAATTTTTGAGGTGTTCAGTCACCCTATCCTTAATTATAGACTCTAGCAATTTCCCGACAACAGATGTTAGGCTAACTGGTCTATAATTCCCTGGTTTCCCCCTCTCACCATTTAAAAATATTGGAGTGACATGCGCAATTTTCCAATCTAAAGGAATGGTTCCTGAATGGAGAGAACTTTGGAAGATTATAGTTAGGGCTTCTGCAATGTGCTCACCTACTTCCTTTAAAACCTTGGGATGGAAACCATCGGGTCCTGGGGATTTGTCACTCTTTAGTGCCATTATTTTCTTCATTACTGTTAGTTTGCTTACGTTAATTTTATTGAATCCCTGTCCCTGATTCAGTATTTGTTTCCTTGGGATTTCTGGCATGCAATCCTCTTCCTCTACTGTAAATACTGACGCAAAGTAATTATTCAACATGTTTGCCATTTCCTTATTATCATTTATAATTTCACCACTTTTAGTTTTTAAGGGGTCAACATTGCTCCTGACTACCCTCTTTTTCCTAATCTAATTGTGAAAACGTTTTACAGGAAACTTTGTGGTATCCGGCATTGATGGGACCGAGCTGGTGCCGTTAGATCAAAACTGCCGCATAAACCAGCGGCAATGTTAAAACATAGAGCTTTTCAGCTCCGTGTGAATCAACAAACCCTGTTGCTTAGCAACAGCTTCAAAACAGTCAGCTGCAGCTGCAAGCGTCTCTAGCTGAAGCTGTTGCTTAGCTACAGACCTTGCAGAGCCTGACTGGGGGGAAAAAAAAGCAACGAGAAGTAAAAAAACTTATAGAAAACGGCTCCTGAATTTTGCCGGTAGATAGAGCTTTCCGGACTTTTAACCTCCGGTTAAACGAAAGTTTCCTGTATGTTGATTTTGATATCCCTTGCCAGTTTCTTTTTATACTCCCTTTTTGTAGCTCTTATCTGTTTTGTGACCCTTTGCTGCTCTTTGTATCTTTCCCATTCGCTGGGATCTGTGCTATATTTTGCATTTTTGTATGTTTTTCTTTTAGTTTTATACTGTCCCTTACCTCTTTAGTTTTATACTGTCCCTTACCTCTTTTAGTTTTATACTGTCCCTTACCTCTTTAGTTTTACCCTGTCCCTTACCTCTTTAGTTTTATCCTGTCCCTTACCTCTTTAGTTTTATACTGTCCCTTACCTCTTTTAGTTTTATACTGTCCCTTACCTCTTTAGTTTTATACTGTCCCTTACCTCTTTAGTTTTATACTGTCCCTTACCTCTTTTAGTTTTATACTGTCCCTTACCTCTTTAGTTTTATACTGTCCCTTACCTCTTTTAGTTTTATACTGTCCCTTACCTCTTTAGTTGTCCATGGCTGTTTTTTGGCAAGTACAGCTTTTGCCCCTCTGGTATAAACTGGTTCTGTATCGCCATAAATTCTTTTTTGAACATCTCCCACTGATGATCTGTCGTTTTACCCATTAACAGATTTGCCCCGTTTACTGTGGACAGTCTCTGCCTCATCCTGTTGAAGTTGGCTTCACCTAAATCTAGAATCTTAGTAGTTGTTTCACGTTTCTCCCTTTCAAACGCTACATTGAACTTGATCATGTTCTGATCGCTAGTGGATAAATGTTCACGCACAGTTAGGCTATTAACTAAATCTGGCTCATTACTCATTACTAAATCTAATATGGCATGCCCCCTTGTTGCCTCTAGGACATATTGTTGTAGAAAACTATCCCGGACACACTCAAGAAATTCACTCCCTTTCTGACAGGTGCTTGTCTGCTTATCCCAATCTATATGAGTTAAAAGTCCCCCATTAAAACCACTCTGCCTTTGCTACATGCTTGTGTAATCTCTGAATTCATACAATCTAGCACGTCACAGCTGCCACCAGGGGGCCTAGACATAACTCCCAGTACTGTCTTAAATCCTTTCCTATTCCTTACTTCTACCCATAAAGTCGCCACTGCCTGCTTACCTCTCGTTATATCCTCCCTTGTCATTGAAGCAATGTCCAGTCCCTCAGGTTTGTTCTTTGGATGTCTGGATTGTTTTGATGCATGTAATTAGGATTTCCATTGTCAGGCTGGAGAAACGTAGAGGGGGGGGGGGAGCTGAGGAGGCTCTTTATGCATACTGTTAATGTGGGGTGCAAATGTGAAATTTGAATCCCATTGCCTCAAATATTGCTAAAGACCATTCTATCAAGCATAACAAGGAGGGGTTTCAATGCCAGCTTTTCTCAGTTCAGAGAGGGTACCATGGTAGGAGTGGTATTTTAGTTCCTGTATCGATGCAGTACAGTTGTATATGTTTTGATTTACAAACCTTAGTGTGAAAGAAATATCGCAGGGCTCAAAAATGAACCCAAGCCTGCTATAATGCCTATTATATGTAGCAGTAGGGGCCAGTGATCTTGGTAGTTAGCTGGTCTAAATATATTTGAATGTGCTAACTTTAACTTGTTGCCCTGTCCACATGCATAGAGTTGCATGTGCTCTTTGCAAACAACATCCAGTAAATCCTTGTGAGCATTGGGTGCAGGCGATACTTTGTCAAACGTAAGAGAATATATTTTTAAACAAAGTGGTGGTGTTTTTAAATAAAACTAAAAACCAGTAACATTTGTCAGCTGTTGATCCTATTGCCTAGTGTTTCTGTAACTTTACTTTTGAACCACATTGCTGTAAAAGCTGCTTTCTATAAAAACAATTTTGGGAGGAGATAAAAGCTGGAAATACACAGGATCTACATAGAAAAAAGACAGGAAAACATATCGGGTGTAAACCCTTAGCCTGAACTAGATTCTGATGAAGGGTTTGTACCCAAAAGTTGACCTGTCTTGTCTTTGCACAGATGCTGGTGGAGTTCCAGTTTTTTCAGTAGATGATTAGCTGTATGGACATATCTGCGATGTCTGTAATTTCTGTGGATAGTGTTAATGTTATCCAGGTGTTTTCTGCTCATTTTAAATGCTGAAATTACCTGAGTGTTTTATATCGCTTTGGACATTTACTGCTAGTCATCAGTTGCAAAGATCATCATGTTTTCTCTTCTCCAGCGTGCTTCTGATCAACTAAAAACCTACTGCACCGGCAAAATGACTGCTTCAAAGAGGACCCTCAGTAAAAAAGAACAGGAGGAAATTAAAAAGAAGGTAAGGAATTTCTGTAGTATACATGGAAGGCATATAGGATAAAAATCAGTCGAAACAAAAGGGGAAAAAAACCTGCAAATTTGAAATGTCAAAAAGAGTGTTGAAAATACACAGCAGGTATGTTAGTATCTGAAAAGAGAAAAGAAAGGCCGAGTCCTGCCAAAAGGTCTCTAAACTTTTGTTAACTATTCTGTTCCCTTTTCGAGTGCCCACAGACCTAATGGCCCAGAAGTTCGGGTCGGAGGCTTCCCGCGGGTGCCAGCCTCTGACCTGCACTTAGCTAGCGCGCCGGCCATTGAGCTGTGGGCCCCCGTGGTATTCCGATCCTGGGCCTGCTCCAACTGCCGGTGCGCAGTGCTTGCGTATCCCAGGGGCGCAGTTAGTTCGAAGAGTCCCCTGGGATCACATGGGCCATGGAGAGCCAATGGTAGCAGGGAATGCTCCATTCATAAATTTGACAGTAAGAGATGTCAAACCTATAAATACTATAAGCCCCAAAACATAACAAACATCAAAAACATTTTTTTTTTTTTTTAAATCACATTTTTGAAATAACTATTTTAAACAATAATTTAAATTTTTGAAAAAATTAATTACATTTTCTAACGGGGCTAAAAAATAAACTTACCTTTCTTTAAAGTATTTAAAAATAATAAACTGTGGAAAAATGTTTTAATTTTAATTAATTCACCACTTACCTTGTTAAAAGCAGGCCTTGTGCCTGCTTTTTAAAAGTCTAACTCCTAGAGACTTGCCCTCCCGGAGAACCCTGCAAAAAAAAAAAAACGTAAGTTCGATGCGCACGCGCTGCCTCTCCGGCGCACGCGTTCCACCTGTCAACCTCTTCTTTCAAGGGAACGGAAGTTCCGGTTTCCCGCGCATGCGCAGTGCATGCACGAAACTGGCACTTTCGTTGGGCCTACGCGTGAGTACTCACCCGTGGAGACCCGAATTTCTGGGCCATTATTTTCAGCATTTCCTGCTTGTGTGTTATGGGGTGGGATGCAGGGGGAAGGGCGATGAAATGGGACTCAATATAAATAACTAAAAAGGTCTACCATATTTTACCCATCATACTTGGAGTTAATTTTCATCTGTGCCAGAGTTTTAGTGGTATGCATTAATTTTTTATAACTACTTTTTATTGAGAACAGAATTTCTTCAGTGTTGGTTGTAAAGTTGACATAATAAAAAATATCTAAAGAAAACATACTACAGTTTTCAATTTTATTTTGTTCACCTAATCTTCTCCTTTCTACCTAAAGGTGTGGCTCCAAGGGTGCCAGCGGTCCTCTGGTACTTCACCCAAATAACCGTTCTTAATTTAAGCCATATACAGTCAATGTTAGCTGGCTATTCCATCTTTGAAAGGGAAGAGAGGAGGCCCTTGCAACTGAGCCGAATCCTCTCCTGACCTAATGTCTGTGAAATCGTGCACTTTGCAGCAAGAGTTACTGGATAGTGATCAGTGATGGGAGCCCCCCGCCCCTGCAAACAAGGGGTGCAGGAACCAACTGTGGAGTCAAACTGCCATCCACACCGAGATCACCTCATTAGGCATAGAACACAATATTTTGGTCTGCATGGCTTTACCAGCTAGCCATTGGGGAACAAGCAAACACATTCACTTTTTCCTTCATACCATAACTTCAAATACCCTAGTTTGTAAACTTATCAGATTTCTGTGTGCTACATTAATTTGGTGTGTTTACATACATACATACATACATGCGCGTGTATAAAGAATTCTGTAATTCACCACTACATTCCAATATTCAAACCAATGGGACAATTAGTGTATGCCCCTTAATCGGCTAAATGATCTTAAATGTTTTTTTCTGTGAAACCGTCTATAGTAAATCTGGTTACAAATGCAAGAGACTAATGTTAAACACTTTCTTTCAGGAAGATGAGAAGGCAGCTGCTGAGATATATGAGGAATTTTTAGCCTCCTTTGAGGGAGCTGACTCCAGCAAAGTAAAAGCTTTTGTTAGAGGGGGCATTGTAAATGCAACGAAAGGTGAGTTTGAGAAATGTATGCTGTGTTTGCACATACAGGTAGACTATCCTTTATCCGAAAACCTCGGGACCAGCCGAGTTTCGGATAAAGGAGAATTTCGGATTTCGGAAGGTGGGTCGGCGGGGGGTCGTGCGCACGACTTACGCTGACGCTCAGCGTAAGTCAGTCGGGGTCGGGGCCAGCGGGGTACGAGGGGGGGGGGGGTCGGCGGTTGTCAGGGCTGGCGGGGTCCGCGGGGGGGTCGGCGGTTGTCGGGGCCCGCGGGGGGGGGTCGGCGGTTGTCGGGGCTGGCGGGGTCCGCGGGGGGGTCGGCGGTTGTCGGGGCCCGCGGGGGGGGTCGGCGGTTGTCGGGGCTGGCGGGGTCCGCGGGGGGGGTCGGCGGTTGTCGGGGCTGGCGGGGTCCGCGGGGGGGTCGGCGGTTGTCGGGGCTGGCGGGATCGGCGGTTGTCGGGGCCGGCGGGGTCCGCGGGGGGGTCGGCGGCTGGCGGGGTCGGCGGTTGTCGGGGCTGGCGGGGTCCGCGGGGGGGTCGGGGCTGGCGGGGGGGGGTCGGCGGGGGGTCATGCGCACGACTTACCTTTATCCGAACTTCCGCAACCGGAACCCTCTAAAAACCGAAGGTTTTTTCGTTCAGCGTAAGTCGTACGCACGACTTACGCTGAACGAAAAAACCTTCGGTTTTTAGAGGGTTTCGGTTTTCGGAAGTCCGGATAAAGGGTAGTCTACCTGTAATAGTTTTAACCCAGAATGTAGGGGAAATACCACTTTATTGAAATGGGTCATGTCATGAGTCCCTTCACGATCCAAATAGAATTGGAGCAAGTTGTTTTGCAATGTTGATGTCTAGGCTTGAACTATTTTCCCATGGTAAAACTTCATGAATTAACCTATCCTCTCCATGTAGGTAAGGATTTAACCCCAGAAACAAAATGTGGTACAAAATGGACAGTTTTGTTTGACCGAATGGCCTTTTGGTGTTCCCAGAGATTTTTAGTTTCCTAACACATCTACTTTTCACTCTTCTAGCACTTTTAAGTTGAGCTGTGTTCTTGACGCATGTTTTCTATTGTTGGGAGCTCTTTATCGTAGGCAGGAGTTTTATAGTCTTTCAAAGAATCCCCAATTAATAAGCCACATTTGGATCTGTGGCCAAATGGGTTCCCGGGAGAGAGGGTTCCAGCCTAACTGAACTCTGGGCATCCTGGAGAGGGAGTTGGCTTCATGGCAGCCACATCTCCTTACCAGTGCTAAAGCTGCTCATGAGGGGCTGGATTAAACAGTTGGTGACAGTAGGCTTTGTATGTGGTATTGGACTTGGGTGTTTAAAATATTAAGGTGGCTGACCATATTGCAAGCTGCCCTGTGTAATTCCTTCCACCATGCTGATGGTCGAGTTCTGTGTCTTTTAGCAGAAGAGGAAACTCCTGAGACTTTGATGACAGCTGGTAGAAGATGTCACCTGGAGGGTAGGTTATGAGAACATGCCCTCCTAGATTGGGTTTGGTAGTGACCATAATTGCTGTTCCAGAGAGACGAGCAGCTGTTTCTGAAGCATTGCACTTGTAAATATTGAAACCAAATTGTGGTGTGCCCATGATGTAGTCAGGAGGATGGTGGCATTCTGTCAGAGCCCAAAATGTAAAGTTTAGCTTGGCAGAACCAGTGGTGCTCTAGTGGCTGTTTGTTTTTTCAAAGGTTTTCTCCTGGACAGTGTTATTGTTGGAAGTCTCCCTTGAATGCAGAAGTTGAAATACAGTTAACCATCAACTGGCTGCCCAGGGGTTGGTGGATACCTTGGATCATGAACAGGCTCTGGTCTTAGCATAGAAGGCACATGTGCCCAAGGTAATCAGCAACTGGTGAGATTGATTTTAAGATATCTTTGGCTGGATCCTGGTGCACAAACCAACGTACAAAAAAGTTGCTTCTAATGAACACATTTTCTCTTTCTCTCCCACCTGCACCCTGGGCCAACAGTTTAATTGGTCACTTGGTACAATTTCACTGATCCTGCAACATCCAAACTTGCTGCAGCTCTAATTTAGGGTTAAAACAAACGTAGCTATAAAGTACCAAATGTTGCTAACATCTTGTGACATGGTTAACCCTTAAATTGCTGGCAGTTTTAGGGAATTCTGAGCTCCATGATCTTGTGTATATAGAAGTTACAACACAGGAGGTGTATATTGGCATTGTAGAACCACTAGAGACCAGTGTCGAACTGTTAGTATTGCGAAAGCACAAATAAACTTGCAGAATGTGTGTGTAATTGACAAATTAATTTCAATGTAGGTAAGTGTGAGGTGATGCATTTTTGTAGGAAGAATAAGGAAGCCACATACTGCTTGGGTAATAAGAGCGGAAATGGGGTAGAGGAGCAATGGGATCTAGGGGTACAGATTCACAAATCACTAAAAGTAGCGACACAGGTTAATACGGTCATAAAGCAAGCCAGGCACTGGGGTTCGTTTCTCGAGGGATAGAATTGAAAAGCAGAGAAGTTATGTTAAACTTGTTTGAACCTTGGTTAGACCACACTTGGAGTACAGTGCATAGTTCTGGTCTCCATTTTATAAATAGTATAGTTGCATTTAAGAGGAAGCTAGATAAGCGCATGAGGGAGAAAAGAATAGAAGGATATGCTGATGGGGTTAGTTGAAGAGGGATGGGAGGAGGCTCGTGTGGAGCATAAACGCCAGCATAGACTGGGCCGAATGGCCTGTTTCTGGTCTGTAGACTATGTATGTAACAGGCCGTTCAGCCCAACCAGTCAGTGTCCAATCTAATCGTGAATGTTGACACAATTACTGCCTCAACTACTAACCCTGGAAGTGAATTCAACAGCCTCACGACTGTGTGAAGATTTTCCTGACACCTCTTTTGCATTTAATCTTGCGGTTAGTCACTTTCAGAAATGCCACATGTAGTTGTTGGTCTGATCATACAGATAATCTGAGCATAGCCTCGGAGGGGAATACCTGTTTTGAGATATTTCTCCTATTCCAATTGGAGAGCGTGAATGATCCATGTCCAACCTGAGCATGATGGAGGTGCAGTAGGGAGGAAGGTACAGGTTGAACCCCGGTAATCCGGCACCCGACGGTTCGGCACCTTCAGTGGTCCGGCACGAGGAAGGTCCTGCTGTCACATTCCCTCCCTGGGATGGGGCCGGCTCGGGCTCGGGTCCTGGGACCGCTGCCGGGTCAGGATCAGCGCCTGGACCGCGCAGCATCACCGACGGCTCGGTGGAGCGATCGAGCCCGAGCAGCCCGTTGGGCGGCGGGGTCAGTGGCGGCACAGGGAGGGCAGCAGCAGGAAGAGGAGGAGCAGGTGGTGGCGGTGTTTGTGGTGACTTTCGACACCTTCAGTGGTTCGGAATATTTAATGGTCCGGCACCGGCCTGGTCCCGAGGGTGCCGGATTACCGGGGTCCAACCTGTATCCATGCATGGCAGATGTTTAAAAGATCTGCAAATGGATTTATAGGAAATTTTCAGTTGACTTTCCTTGTAGACAGTGATCAGGATAGAAACTTAGGTACCAGTCATCCGATGAATAGACCAAAATAATTATTTCTCAATACTTTGGAATCACAACTAAATTACCTATTTGCCTAATTCCTCCAACAATTCTGAACAGCACCATGTGCATGGATTGTTAATTTAAGTTTGACATTACTATAGTCTCTTCAGGAATGATGTGGGCAGTTGGGTGAGATACTCTAGCCAGATGATGTGCAACTTCCACCATTAAATCATGAAATTCTGATACAAAATGCCACAGCTGGAGCAAGCAACCAAAATACCCCATCCCTCCCCAGAACTTTTATTGAAGTGATTAAGAACAGACTATTCTGCTTTTTATGGCTTCTGACCAGTAACACAGCCCTTTATCAGACTGGTATTGGTATAATGGTTTACAACCATCAGCATGAATTAGTTGCAAGTGCACACAGTGCCACAGTTGGAACCCAGAAATTGCATTATTGTGTTTGTGTGAAAATAAAGAATTTATTTAATAGCATAAAGCTTTATTTTTGCACATTAGAAGAGCGAGTGGAGGAACAGAAAGGAAAACTGTACAAGCCTTCTACACGAGTTCCAGAGATAAAAAGCTTACTGCCAGAGAAATCATCTCCACCGCCTTTCACATCAGACCCCAAAAAGCCAGTAAGTGTCTCCTTTTGATTACTGTATAATACATGAGTCTTGAGCCATCTTTTTCTAAATTTGCAGACTAAAACAAGTCAAATGCACTGGAACTGCATACAGCCCCAGATAGATCTGTATAGATCAAGGGTCACTACATAACATGAGGAATAGGAGCAGGAGTAGGCCATTCGGCCCTTCGAGCCTGCTCCGCGATTCAATGAGATCATGGCTGATCTTCTGCCTCAACTCCATTCACCGGCCCTATCGCCATATCCCTTGATGCCCTTACTAGTCAGAAATCTATCAACTTCTGTTTTGAATATACCCAATGACTGAGCCTCCACAGCCCTCTGGGGTAGAGAATTCTAAAGATTCACCACCCTCTGTGTGAAGAAGTTTCTTCTCATCTCACTCCTGAATGGCCTACCCTTTATCCTGAGGCTGTGGTCCCTGGTTCTAGACTCCCCAGCCAAGGGAAACATTCTCCCAGCATCCACCCTATCAAGCCCTGTAACAATTTTGTATGCTTCAATGAGACCCCCCCTCATTCTTAATTCAAGAGAATACAGGCCTAGTTTACTCAATCTCTTCTCCTACGACAGTCCCGCCATCCCAGGAATCAATCTCGTGAACCTTCGATGCACTCCCTCTATGGCAAGTATATCCTTCCTTAGGTAAGGAGACTAAAATTGTACACCGTACTCCAGGTGTGGTCTCACCAAGGCCCTATATAATTGGAGTAAGACTTCTCCATTAATGTTATGAATGGGGACAGCACATTGGAGTTCTAACATGGTAATTTATAGACTTGTGCCTGTAGTGCCCATCATCAAGTTTCCAGAGAGCCATTCTGCAGTTGACAAGTGCAGACTAGGTGCTTCCTCACAGGGAGGGTGGAAAAATCAGCGACTTGGTGAATTTGGTCTGCCCCCACACTTCCTAGCTGTCTCCTATAGGACACCATTGGATGACAATTGGAACTACATCTTTGGCCTGTTCCCTCAGTAAGGCATGGTGTGGAGACAAGTTGAGATTTTTTTTTGTTGAAAAAAAGTTAAAACTAAAATGTACTTTGTGCCCCATTTGGATCAGTGAAATTATCCAGTGAGTCAGTTCCTCTTGGTTAGTGTGTGGAAATCATCCAGAGTATTTACCGATCCCCGCTGGAAATGCATGAGTCGATGTTCAAGAAAGAACTTGCATTTATATAGTGCCCTTCTTACTGATTTATGAGGAAAGGTTGAGCAGGCTGGGCCTATACTCACTGGAATTTAGAAGAATGGGAGGTGATCTTATTGAAACATGGAGGGGGCTTGACAAGGTAGATGCAGAGAGGATGTTTCCCCTCGTGGGGAAATCTAGAACTCTGGGCACAGTTTTAGAATAAAGGGTCGCCCTTTTAGAACTGAGATGAGGAAGAATTTCTTCTCTCTCAGGGTCGTAAATCTGTGGAATTCTCTGCCCCAGAGTGCTGTGGCGGCTGGGTCATTAAATACATTTAAGGTGGAGATACAGATTTTTGCAAAATAAGGGAGTGAAGGGTTATGGGGAGCGGGCGGTGAAGTGGCTTTGAGCCTAAGATCAGCCATGATCTTATTGAATGGCGGAGCAGGCTCGAGGGGCCAAGTGGCCTATTCCTGCTTTTATTTCTTATGTTCTTATGTTCTTTCATGACCTCAGGACATTCCAAAATGCATTACAGCCAATGAAGTACTTCTGAAGTGTAGTCACTGTTATACAGAACGATAGCATAGTGGTAATCTAGGGAATGGTAGCATAGTGGTAATGTTACTAGGCTAGTAATCCAGAGGCCTGGACTTAATGATCCAGAGACGTGAGTTCAAATGGCAACTGGGGAATTTAAATTCAGTTAATTAAATAAATCTGGAATAAAAAGCTAGCATCAGTAACTATCAGATTGTCGTAAAAACCCATCTGGTTCACTAATGTCCTTTAGGGAAGGAAATCTGCTGTCCTTACCCGGTCTGGCCTATATGTGACTGCAGACCCACAGCAATGTAGCTGACTCTTAACTGCCCTCTGAAATGGACAGACAAGCCTGACATAGTCATACTCTCAGAATCATAGCTTTCAGCCAATGTCCAAAACTCTTCCAATACTAGCCCTGGGTATGTCCTGTCCCACCGGACAGGACAGACCCATCAGGGGTGGCGGCTCAGTGGTATACAATCGGAAAGGAGTGCCCCTGGGAGTCCTCAACATTGACTCTGGACCCCATGAAGTCTCATGGCTTCAGGTCAAGCATGGGCAAGGAAACCTCCTGCTGATGACCACTTCCCGCCCTCCCTCAGCTGATGAATCAGTACTCCTCCATGTTGAACACCACTTGCAAGAAGCACTGAGAGTAGCAAGGGCACAGAATGTACTCTGGGTGAGGGAATTCAATGTCCATCACCAAGAATCTCTCGCTAGCGCCACTACTGGCTGAGTCCTGAAGGACATAGCTGCAAGTCTGGGCCTGCGACAGGTGGTGAGAGAACCAACATGAGGGAAAAACTTACTTCACCTCTTCCTCTCCAATCTACCTGTTGCAGACACATCTGTCCATGACAGTATTGGTAGCAGTGACCACCGCACAGTCATTGTGGAGACGAAGTTCCGTCTTCACACTGAGGACACCCTCCATCGTGTTATGTGGCACTACCACTGTGCTAAATGGGATAGATTCAGAACAGATCTAGCAGCTCAACACTGGGCATCCATGAGGCACTGTGGGCCATCAGCAGCAACAGAATTGTATTCCACCACAATCTCTAACCTCATGGCCTGGCGTATCCCTCACTCTACCATTACCATCAAGCCAGGGGACCAACCGTGGTTCAATAAGGAGTGTAGAAGAGCATGCCAGGAGCAGCACCAGGTGTACCTAAAAATGAGCCGTCAACCTGGGGACGCTGCAACACAGGACTACATGCATGCTAAAAAGCAGAAGCAGCATGCTATAGACAGGGCTAAGCGATCCCACAATCGATGAATCAGATCAAAGCTCTGCAGTACTGCCACATCCAGCCGTGACTGGTGGTGGACCATTAAACAACTAACGGGAGGAGGAGGCTCCATGAACATCCCCATCCTCAATGATGGTGGAGCCCAGCACGTTTGCAACCATGTTCAGCCAGAAGTGCCGAGTGGATGATCCGTATCGGCCACCTCCTGAGGTCACCACCTTCACAGAAGCCAGTCTTCAGTCAGTTCAATTCACTCCACGTGATATCAAGAAACTGCTGAGCGCACTGGATACAGCAAAGGCTATGGGCCCTGACAACATCCCGGCTATCGTGCTGGAGACTTGTGCTCCAGAACTAGCCGGGCCTCTAGCCAAGCTGTTCCAGTACAACTCCAGTACTGGCATCTATCCGACAATGTGGAAAACTGCCCAGGTATGTCCTGTCCACAAAAAGCAGGACAAATCCAATTTAGCCAATTACCGCCCCATCAGTCTACTCTCAATCATCAGCAAAGTGATGGAAGGAGTCATCGACAGTGCTATCAAGCGACACTTACTCACCAATAAACTGTTCCCTGATGCCCAGTTTGGGTTCTGCCAAGACCACTCCGCTCCAGACCTCATTACAGCCTTGGTCCAAACATGGACAAAGGAGCTGAATTCCAGAAACATAGAAGATAGGAGCAGGAGTAGGCCATTCGGCCCCTCGAGCCTGCTCCGCCATTCAATGCGATCATGGCTGATCATCCAAATTCAGTACCCTGTCCCTGCTTTCTCCCCATACCCCTTGATCCCTTTAGCCTTAAGAAATATATCCAACTCCTTCTTGAATATATTTAATGAGCTGGCCTCCACCGCCTTCTGTGGTAGCGAATTCCACAGGTTCACCACTCTAGGTGAAGAAATTCCTCCTCATTTCTGTCCTAAATGGCTTACACCTTATCCTTAAGACTGTGATCCCTGGTTCTGGACTACCCGACCATCGGGAACATCCTTCCTGCATCTAGTCTGTCCAGCCCTGTCAGAATTTTATAAGTTTCAATGAGCTCACCTCTCATTCTTCTAAACTGTAGCGAGTACAAGCCCAGTCGACCCAATCTCTCCTCGTATGTCATTCCTGCCATCCCAGGTATCAGCTTGGTGAATCTTCGCTGAACTCCTTCCATGGCAAGAACATCCTTCCTCAGATAAGATGACCAAAACTGCACACAATACTCGATGTGGTCTCACCAAGGCCCTGTGCAACTGCACCAAGACATTCTTGTTCCTGTACTCAAACCCTCTCGCTACGAAGGCCAACATACCATTTGCCTTCTTAACCGCCTGCTGCACCTGCATGCTTACCTTCAGCGACTGGTGCACAAGGACACCCAGGTCTCGTTGCACTTCCCCTTCTCCCAATCTATTGCCATTTAGATAATAATCTGCCTTCCTGTTTTTGCCACCAAAGTGGACAACCTCACATTTATCCATGTTATATTGCATCTGCCATGTTTCTGCCCAATCACCCAACATGTCCAAATCATCCTGGAGTTTCTCGACATCCTCCTCATAGCACACACGCCCACTCAGCTTTGTGTCATCTGCAAATTTGGAGATATTACATCTAGTTACCTTGTCTAGATCATTAATATATATTGTGAATAGCTGGGGTCCAAGGACCGATCCCTGCGGTACCCCACTAGTCACTGTCTGCCACTCGGAAAAGGACCCATTTATTCAAACTCTTTGCTTTCTGTCTGCCAACCAGTTCTCTCTCCAAGTCAATACCTTGCCCCCAATCCTATGTGCCTTAACTTTACACGCGAATCTCTTATACGGGACCTTAACGAAGGCCTTCTGAAAGTCCAGATACACCACATCCACTGGTTCTCCCTTATCTATTTTACCAGTTACATCCTCAAAAAATTCCAGTAGATTAGTCAAGCACGATTTACCTTTTGTGAATCCATGTTGACTTTGTCCGACCCTGTCACTGTTTTCCAAGTGCTCTGCTATTACATCTTTTATAATGGACTCTAGCATTTTCCCCACTACCGATGTCAGGCTTACAGGTCTGTAATTCCCTGTTTTCTCTCACCCCACTATTCAAAAAAGGTGGTAAACATTAGCTACCCTCCAATCCATGGGTACTGTTCCAGATTCCATTGAATGTTGGAAGATGATCAGCAATGCATCTACTATTTCTAGGGCCACTTCCTTAAGTACCCTAGGATGTAGATTATCAGGCCCTGGGGATTTATCGGCCTTCAATCCCATCAATTTCCCTAACACCATTTCCCTACAAATACTGATTTCTTTCAGTTCCTCCCTTTCATCAGACCCTATGTTCCCTGGTATCTCTGGGAGGTTATTTGTGTCCTCCTTTGTGAAGACAGAACCAAAATATGTATTTAGTTGGTCGGCCATTTCTTTGTTCCCCATTATAAATTCCCCTGATTCTGACTGCAAGGGACCTACGCTTGACTTCACCAATCTTTTTCTCTTCACATATCTATAAAAGCTTTTACACTCAGTTTTTATGTTCCCTGCAAGTTTACTCTCATATTCTATTTTCCCCTTCTTAATTAATCCCTTTGTCCTCCTTTGTTGAATCCTAAATTGCTCCCAATCCTCAAGATTATTGCTTTTTCTGGCCAATTTATATGTCCTCTCCTTGGATCTTATGCTATCCCTAATTTCCCTTGTTAGCCACGGTTGAGTCACCTTTTTTGTTTTATTTTTATGCCAAACTGGGATGAACATTTTCTGTAGTTCATCCATGCGGTCTTTTGAATGTTTGCCATTGCCTATCCACCGTCAACCCTTTGAGTGACATTCCCCAATCAATCCTACCCAACTCGTGCCTCAGACCATCGTAGTTTCCTTTATTTAAATTTAGGACCCTAGTCTCTGAGTCAACTACTTCATTCTCCATCTTAATGAAGAATTTGATCATATTATGATCGCTCCGACCCAAGGGGCCTCGTACAACAAGATTGCTAATTAATCCTTTCTCGTTACATAATACCCAGTCTAAGATGGCCTGATCTCTGGTTGGTTCCTTGATATATTGGTCCAGGAAACCATCCCGTAAACACTCCAGGAATTCCTCCTCCACAGTATTGTTACTAATTTGGTTAGCCCAATCTATATGTAGATTAAAGTCACCCATGATGACTGCTGTGCCCTTATTGCACGCTTCTTTAATTTCCCTTTTAATGCCATCCCTGACCTCTGTATTACTGTTTGGAGGTCTATATACCACTCCCATTAACGTTTTCTGCCCCTTGGTATTTCACAGTTCTACCCATACAGATTCCACATCATCAGAGCTAATATCCTTCCTTACAATTGTGTTAATCCCTTCTTTAACCAATAATGCTACCCCACCTCCCTTTCCTTTTTGCCTATCTTTCCTGAATATCGAAGGTGAGGTGAGAGTGACTGCCCTTGACATCAAGGCAGCATTTGACCGAGTGGCATCAAGGAGCCATAGTAAAACTGAAGTCAGTGGGAATCAGGGGGGTGGGGGGAACTAGCCACTGACTGGAGTCATACCTAGCACAAAGGAAGATGGTTGTGGTGGCTGGAGGTCAATCATCACAGCTCCAGGACATTGCTGCAGGAGTTTCTCAGGGCAGTGTCTTAGCCCCAACCATCTTCAGCTGCTTCATCAATGACCTTCCCTCTAACATAAGGTCAGAAATGGGGATGTTTGCTGATGACTGCGCAGTGTACAGTGTCCAGTGTCATTCACAACTCCTCAGATAATGAAACAGTCCATGCCTGCATGCAACAAGACCTGGACGACATTCAGGCTTGGGCTGATAAGTGGCAGGTAACATTCGCACCACACAAGTGCCAGGCAAGGACTCTCCAACAAGCGAGAGTCTAACCACCGCTCCTTGACATTCAATGTCATTACCATCGCCGAATCCCCCACCATCAACATTCTGGGGGGGTCACCATTGACCAGAAACTTAACTGGACCAGCCACATAAATACTGTGGCAACAAGAGCAGGTCAGAGGCTAGGTATTCTGTGGCAAGTGTTTCACCTCCTGACTTCCCCAAAGCCTTTTCACCATCTGCAAGGCACAAGTCAGGAATGTGATGGAATACTCTCCGCTTGCTTGGATGAGTGCAGCTCCAACAACAATCAAGAAGCTCGACACCATCCAGGACAAAGCAGCCTGCTTGATTGGCACCCCATCCACCACCTTCAACATTCACTCCCTCCACCACCGGTGTACCGTGGCTGCAGTGTGTACCATCTACAAGATGCACTGCAGCAACTCACCAAGGCTTCTTTAGCAGCACCTCCCAAACCTGCAACCTCTTCCACCTAGAAGGACAAGGACAGCAGGCGTATGGGAACACCACCACCTCCAAGTCACACACCATCCTGACTTGGAAATATATCACCGATCCTTCATCGTAACTGGGTCAAAATCCTGGAACTCCCTTCCTAACAGCACCGTGGGAGTACCTTCACCACACGGACTGCAGCGGTTCAAGGCGGCGGCTTACCACCACCTTCTCAAGGGCAATCAGGGGTGGGCAATAAATGCTGGCTGCCAGCGATACCCACCTCCCATGAATGAATCAACAAAAAAAATTGGACATGAGGCAGCCAATTTGCACACTGCAAGGCCCACAAACAGCAATATGAGAATGACCAGATAATCTGTTTTAGTGATGTTGGTTGAGGGATAAATATTGGCCAGCGCTCCCCTGTTCTTTGATGGTGCCATGAGATGGTTTACGTCCAGTCGAGAGGGCAGACGGGGCCTCGTTAAGATGAAGACGGGTCTAACTTTGGGTACAGTGCTCCCCAGTGGTCGAATAGCATGGTGACACTCATTGTTGAGCTTCAGATGTGAGGAATGGCTGCTTGGGTGAGGTGCCAGAGGGCGCCTGATGCTTGTGGAACAGTATCTCAGCAAGGGGTCAGTGCCTTGAGAGAAAATTGGAACAAAAAAAGGTGCAAAAAGACAAACTTTTTTTGAAACCAAGAATAGACATTTTAAATAAAAACAAAATGCTGGAAATACTCAGCAGGTTAGGCAGCATCTGTAGAGCGAAACAGTTAACGTTTCAGGTCGATGACCCTTCGTCAGAACTGGATAAAGTTGGAGATGGACCAGGTTTTAAGGGAGGGGAGGAAAGAACAAAAGGGAAGGTCTGTGATAGGGTGGAAGGCAGGAGAGATTAAAAGACAAAAGGGATGATGGTGCAAGGCAAAAGGAGATGGTAATGGGACAAGCTAAGAAACAAAAGATGACTCTAGATGAAGTGTAAATGGCAATGGCAGAATGATCGACAGCTGCCATGTGAGAGAGAAAAAAAATGATCGGGGCCGAGGTTATGGTCTGAAATTGTTGAACTCGATGTTGAGTCCAGAAGGCTGTAAAGTGCCTAATCGGAAGATGAGGTGCTGCTCCTCGAGCTTACATTGAGCTTCATTGGAACAGTGTAAGAGGCCGAGGATAGAGTGGGAATGGGGCGGTGAATTAAAATGACAGGCGACCGGAAGCTTGGGGTCACCCTTACGGACTGAACGGAGGTGTTCCGCAAAGTGGTCGCCCAATCTGCGTTTGGTCTCCCCAATGTAGAGGAGACCACATCGTGAGCAGCGAATGCAGTATACTAGATTGCAAGGAGTGTTTGGGGCCCTGGATAGTGGGAAGGGAGGAGGTAAAATGGCAGGTGTTACATCTGCGCTTGCACAGGAAAGTGCCAGGCGAAGGGGAAGAGGTGTTGGTGGTGATAGAGGAGTGGACCAGGGTGTCGCGGAGGGAGCGTCCCAATAGACATTTTAATGTCATTGGTTTGGATAACTATGCTGTGTGGTGTATTGAGCCATACAGATCAGCAAGGTCTCTGATTTGATCCCTGTTCTGTGTTAGCTGGTCTCGTTTGGTAAGCTAGACTCCCGGCTCCTCATTACTTAAGGCCCGTTATTGGAAGTGCCTTGTGTGGCAATTGGGCTGCTGCTGATTGCCATGTAATCTCATAGATGAAGTATTTCCACTTCTGCGAGTTATTGGAGAATTGTTGACCACTGTGGAACATTAGCCTAGTATAACTCATTGCTTTCAGGAGATGGGGAAAGAATGAATGAGTAGAAACAGATCAAAAACAAGGTGGAAAAAGGTTTAGAGTCATAGAGTTTTACAGCACAGAAAGAGGCCCTTCGGCCCATCGTGTCTGCGCCGCCCATCCATCCCTGTCCAGTCTAATCCCATTTTCCAGCATTTGGTCCATAGCCCTGTATGCAATGGCATTTCAAGTGCTCATCCAAATGCTTCTTGAATGTTGTGAGGGTTCCTGCCTCTACCACCCTTTTAGGCATTGAGTTCCACATTCCAACCACCCTCTGGGTGAAAAAGTTCCTCCTCAAATCCCCTCTAAATCTCCTGCCCCTTACCCTGAATCTATGCCCCCTTGTTATTGACCCCCCTACTAAGGGGAAAAGTTCCTCTTTGTCTACCCTATCTATGCCCCTCATCATTTTGTACACCTCAATCAGGTCCCCCCTCAGCTTTCTTTGCTCCAAGGAAAACAACCCCAGCCTGTTTAGTCTTTCTTCATAGCTGAGGCGCTCCATCCCAGGTAACATCCTGGGGAATCTTCTCTGCACCCTCTCCAAAGCAATCACATCCTTCCTATAGTGAGGCGACCAGAACTGCACACAGTACTCCAGCTGTGGCCTCACCAGCGTTTTGTACAGCTCCATCATAACCTCCCTGCTCTTATATTCTATGCCTCGGCTAATGAAGGCAAGTATCCCATATGCCTTTTTAACCACCTTATCTACCTGTTCCGCTGCCTTCAGAGATCTATGTACATGTACACCAAGGTCCCTCTGACCCTCTGTACTTCCTAGGGTCCTACCACTCATTGTGTATTCCCTTGCCTTATTTGTCCGTCCAAAATGCATCACCTCGCACTTTTCAGGGTTAAATTCCATTTGCCACTTTTGCGCCCAACTGACCAACCCGTCTATATCGTCCTGTAGCCTGAGGCTTTCCTCCTCGCAATTTACCACCCCACCAATTTTCGTGTCATCTGCAAACTTACTGATCATCCCTTTTACATTCTCATCCAAATCATTTATGTAGATCACAAACAACAAGGGACCCAGCACCGATCCCTGAGGTACCCCACTGGACACAGGCTTCCAGTCACAAAAGCAACCTTCGACCATCACCCTCTGCCTCCTGCCACTCAGCCAGTTTAGGATCCAACGCGTCAAGGCACCCTGGATCCCATGGGCTCTTACCTTCTTGACCAGTCTCCTATGCGGGACTTTGTCAAAGGTTTTACTGAAGTCCATGTAAACCACATCCACAGCATTTCCCTCATCCACCTCCCTAGTCACCCCCTCGAAAAATTCAATCAGATTTGTCAGACATGATTTACCCTTGACAAAGCCATGCTGACTATCCCCGATTAATCCTTGCCTCTCCAAGTGGAGACTAATTTTGTCCCTCAGAATTTTTTCCAATAATTTCCCTACCACAGATGTTAGGCTCACTGGCCTGTAATTCCCTGGTTTATCCCTGCTACCCTTCTTGTATAATGGTACTACATTAGCTGTCCTCCAGTCCTCTGGTACATCCCCTGTGGCCAGAGAGGTTCTGAAAATTTGTGTCAGAGCCCCTGCAATCTCCTCCTTTGCCTCCCACAGCAGCCTGGGATACATCTCGTCCGGGCCTGGGGATTTATCCACTTTATGGCCTGCTAAAACCGCTAGCACCTCCTCCCTCTCGATGCTAATATGTTCAAGTATGTCACAGTCCCCTTGCCCGATTTCTATGTCTGCATCGTCTTTCTCCATAGTGAACACAGATGCAAAAAATTCATTTAAAACCCCACCTACATCATCTGGCTCTACACACAGATTGCCACTTTGGTCCCTAATGGGCCCTACCCTTTCCCTGGTTATCCTCTTGCCCTTAATATACTTATAAAACATCTTAGGATTTTCCTTTATTTTGCTCGCCAGTATTATTTCATGGCCCCTCCTCGCCCTCCTAATTTCTTTTTTAAGTATGCCCCTGCACTTTTTATACTCCTCTAGGGCTTCTTCCGTCTTTAGTCTTTTGTAACTGCCAAAAGCCCCCCTTTTATTTCTAATGCATTTTTGTATCTCCCTTGTCATCCAAGGCTCCCTTTGCTTGTTGGTCCCACCCTTGACCTTTACAGGAACATGTTGGCGCTGTACTCTCTCTATTTCCCTTCTGAAAGTCTCCCACTGTTTTGATGTGGATTTTCCTATAAGTAGCTGCTCCCAGTCCACTTTGGCCAGATCCTGCCTTATCATATTAAAATCGGCCTTCCCCCAATTTAGAACCCTTATTTCCAGGCCGTCTTTGTCTTTTTCCATGACCACCTTAAATTTCACCGAATTATGGTCACTGTCGCCAAAATGCTCTCCTACTGATACTTCCACCACTTGCCCGGCTACATTCCCCAGAATTAGGTCCAGTACCACCCCCTCTCTTGTAGGACTTTCTACATGTTGGCTCAAAAAGCTCTCCTGGATGCACTTTAAGAATTCTGCACCCTCTAAGCCTTTCACACTCTGACTATCCCAATTTATATTGGGGAAGTTGAAATCCCCCACTATTATTACCCTATTATTTTCACACTTCTCTGAGATTTGCCTACATATCTGTTCCTCTATCTCCCCCTGACTGTTTGGGGGCCTATAGTACACTCCCAGCAAAGTGCTTGCCCCCTTTTTGTTTTTAAGTTCTACCCATATGGCCTCATTTGAGGAACCCGCTAATATATCATCCCTCCTTACAGCAGTAATTGACTCCTTAATTAATATTGCAACACCCCCTCCCCTTTTACACCCCCCTCTGTCTCGCCTGAAGATTCTATACCCCGGAATATTGAGCTGCCAGTCCTGACACTCCCTCAACCATGTCTCCGTGATGGCAACAATATCGTACTCCCATGTGTTCAACAACAACTTCAGTTCATCCACCTTATTTGCAAGACTCCTTGCATTAAAATAAATGCCTTCCAGCCCTGCCATACTCCCTTTTGCCTTCACATATTTGCTCTGCCTTCCCAGCTGACTTGTTTTTTCCTCTGTATTTGGCTGTAAATCACCCCCTACTATAGCTCCACTCTGTACCCCATCCCCCTGCCAAGTTAGTTTAAACCCCCCCCCCCCCCCCCCAGCAGTGCTAGCAAACCTCCCCGCAAGGATATTGGTTCCCCTCTGGTTCAGGTGTAAACCGTCCGACTTGTACAAGTCCCACCTTTCCCAGAAGCAGACCCAGTGATCCAGGAAACTAAAGCCCTCCCTCCTGCACCATCCCTTTAGCCACGCATTCATCTGTTCTATCTTCCTATTTCTATACTCACTAGCACGTGGCACCGGGAGTAATCCAGAGATTACAACCTTTGAGGTCCTGCTCTTTAATCCTTCACCTAGCTCCCTAAATTCTTGCTGCAGGACCTCATCCCTCTTTTTACCTATGTCGTTGGTACCAATGTGGACCACGACCTCTGGCTGTTCACCCTCCCCCTCCAGAATGCCCTGCAGCCGCTCAGTGATATCCTTGACCCAGGCACCAGGGAGGCAACAAACCATCCTGGATTCACGTCTACGGCCACAGAAACGCCTGTCTGTTCCCCTTACTATAGAATCCCCTACCACTATTGCTCTCCCACTCTTTTTTCCCCCCTTCCTGGGCAGCAGGAGCACCCCCAGTGCCAGGAAGTTGGCTGCTGCTGCCTTCCCCTGGTGAGTCATCCCCCTCAACAGTATCCAAAGCAGTATACTTGTTTGAGAGGGGAATGGTCACAGGGGTCTCCTGCACTACCTGCCTGCTTCTATTGCTCCGCCTGGTGGTCACCCATTTCCTGTCTTCCTGTGCAGCCCTTCCCTGCGGTGTGACCAACTCACTAAACGTGCTATCCACGACCCTCTCAGCATCGTGAATGCTCAACAACCCATCCACCCGCAGCTCCAGCGCCTCAATGCGGTCTGCTAGTAGCTGCAGATGGATGCATCTCTGGCACACGTGGTCATCGGGCACCGGGGTCCCTGAATTCCCACATAGAGCAAGAGGAGCATATCACGAGGCTGGGCTCACCTGGCATGACCTTCCCTTTACTTAATTTTAATTGGTGATAGTAAATAAATTTAAATTATCTCTAAGGCGCTTGTAGTCTACCAACAGTCCCTGCTACACCAGAAAAGACCCTAGTAACTCTAAGCTACAGAGTTAAAGTTTAAAAAAGAGAAATACTCACCAACCAATCACTTACTTTGTTTAAAGATTAGGTGAAGGGATACCTGCTTTCATTGTTTATAGGTTAGGTGTCGGACTGGATCAGTTTGTAGCACTCTGGCTTCGAAGTCAGGTTATGGGTTCAAACCTCACTTCAGTACTTGAGCATGCAAGTTAGCCTGAAACCTCAGTGCAGTACTGCGTTGTTGCAGGTGTTGTCTTTCGGATGAGGAGTGGACGTAAAAGATCCTATTCACTATTCGAAAAAGAGCACGGGGTTCTCCCAGTTTGTGGCTAGCAACCTTGGAACAGGACTAGGATTATTATTTGAATGGCAATAGATTGGGAGAAGGGGAAGTGCAAAGAGACCTGGGTGTTCTTGTGCACCAGTCGCTGAAGGTAAGCATGCAGGTGCAGCAGGCGGTTAAGAAGGCAAATGGTATGTTGGCCTTCGTAGCAAGAGGGTTCGAGTACAAGAACAAGGCTGTCTTGCTGCAGTTGTACAGGGCCTTGGTGAGACCACACCTTGAGTATTGTGTGCAGTTTTGGTCACCTTACCTGAGGAAGGACGTTCTTGCCATGGAGGGAGTGCAGCGAAGATTCACCAGACTGATACCTGGGATGGCAGGAATGACGTACGAGGAGAGATTGTGTCAATTGGGCTTATACTCACTGGAGTTTAGAAGATTGAGAGGGGATCTCATCGAAACCTATAAAATTCTGCCAGGTCTGGACAGACTAGATGCAGAAAGGATGTTTCTGATGGCCGGGGAGTCCAGAACCAGGGGTCATAGTCTAAGGATAAGGGGTAAGCCATTTAGGACTGAAATGAGGAGGAATTTCTTCACCGAGAGTGGTGAACCTGTGGAATTCTCTGCCACAGAGGGCGGTGGAGGCCAGTTCATTAAATATATTCAAGAAGGAGTTGGATATATTTCTTGAGGCTAAAGGGATCAAGGGATATGGGGAGAAGGCAGGGACAGGGTACTGAATTTGGATGATCAGCCATGATCTCATTGAATGGCGGAGCAGGCTCGAAGGGCCGAATGGCCTACTCCTGCTCCTATCTTCTATGTTTCAGCCCCGCGAGCCTGTTCCGCCATTCATGGCTGATCTGTATCTCAACTTCATCCACCTGGCTTGGCTCCGAATCCTTTTATACACTTGTCTAGCAAAAATCTACCTCGGATTTAAAATTATTAATTGAGCTAGCACCTACTGCTTTTTGTGGGAGAGAGTTCCTCGCTTTTACCACCCTTTGCCTGAAGAAGTGTTTCCTAATTTTGCTCTCTAGAATGGCTTCCTTCATTTATAAATGGGGCATCACTTCTTTAAACCATACCGCCAAGAACAGATTAACTGGTCTTTTCTCACGTGCTGTCTGAGATACTGCTGTGGGCAAATTCGCTGCCACGTTTGCCTACATAATAGTAACTACACTTCAAGTCATTCGTTGGGCGTGGTGAATTTTGTGTTTTTGATCTTGAAAGCATGTGCTGTTTTAGCAGCTTTAACTATATACACAACTTAAATGTCTCAATGCAGATGAATTTTTTCAATTCTTAATTTCAACAATATCATTGAAATTATTTTGTTTTAGCCCCTAAAAAAGGGTGAAAAGGAGAAGAAAAAAAGTAATTTGGAACTATTCAAAGAGGAATTAAAACAGTAAGTAAACGTTTGTCAACCCTTTTTTTTAAAATAGTATGTTTTGACAAATTAACTCTTTATTTGTGGTGTATTAAATGGGTTTGATTCGGGTTTCAGAATTCAAGAAGAACGCGATGAACGGCAGAAAACAAAAGGGGGTAAGGATACTCCTTTCAGGCCGAGTCGATTTGAGCCTCTGCCATCAGAAGATTCTCCACAAAATCGTCGCTCTTGTAAGTAAAATCTTTTTGCTGTGCCAGAACTGTAATCCAGTCCGGCACACTTCGTTTTTAACAAGGGTTTGATTATATTTTGGGTGTCAAATACTAGGTATGTAAATTTAAAAAAAAAAAAAAAATAAGTCAGAAGTATATAGGGCTCCTACCCATGGGTCACTGGATCAATGCAATTTGTTTTGTTGCTGTCTCTCTTTTAAAATTAGTTTGCCACGTAGCTTTTGAGTTAACTTTATAATTGTTATTCCCCATACCAAATCATTGTTTTAATTTGAAAGTAGGCCTCTTGGGAATCATCCTGGTGAATGTTTTTAAAAAGTAAGATTTCACCTCAATGACTCATAACCAGCTTTTAACCAAAGGTGTTCATTTACTGGACCTGGGGTTGCATCCAAAATTCTGTTTAATTTTACAAACAGCGATTGTGTATGTGTGCACTTTGTGCCTAGCATGAAACCAAAAAATATTGTGCAGCTGCAAAAAGGCACTTAATTTTTGTGACAAAAAGTGATGCATTCTGGAATATTGTACGTGCTTGTTTTTATTTAGCAATTGTACAATCATAGAATGGTTACAACGCAGAAGGAGGCCATTTGGCCCGTCGAGCCTGTGCTGGCTCTTTGCAAGTGCACTTCAGCTCGTCCCACTTCCCTGCCCTTTCCCCGTAGCCCTGCAAATCTTTTTCCTTCAGGTACTTATCCAATTTCCTTTTGAAAGCCACGATTGAGTCTGTCTCCACCACCCTTTCAGGCAGTGCATTCCAGATCCTAACCACTCACTGGAGGAAAAAAAAAAAAAAAAGTTTTTTCTCATGTCGCCTTTGGTTCTTCTACCAATCACCTTAAATCTGTGTCCTTTGGTTCTCGACCCTTCTGCCGATGGGAACAGTTTCTCTCTAGCTACTCTGTCTAAACCCTTCATGATTTTGAACACCTCTATCAAATCTTCTCTCAATCTTCTCTGCTCTAAGGAGAACAACCCCAGCTTCAATCTATCCACATAACTGAAGTCCTTCATCCCTGGAACCATTCTTGTGAATCTTTTCTGCACCCTCTCTAAGGCCATTGCTGACTTTGATTTGCTAATTGGAATATTTAGATGCTTCTACTCATTTTGCAAGGCAAAACTTATTGGAAGTTATTTTTTGTTTTGCATGTTTTTTCCCTTTGTTTCACTTTAAAGGGTATGCTATTCTCATGTTAAATGTCGGTGCCTTTTGGGCACATGGATGCCATCCTGTAACCGGACACTAGGAGGTGCATGAGAGCAGCCTGAAGTTATTTTTTGCTCCTAATGATGCGCAGCTCTTCCAGTGTTTGAGGAAGTGTCTGGCCTTTTTTTCATGACCTTTGACCCCTATTTGCATAGCCTGCCCTGTTGCGATTCTGGCTGAAGGGTTGGCGAACAAGAGTTTCTGCCCATCACAGTTAGTCATATCTGTATTGTAGATGAAAATCCTCTCTCATTTCTAATTGGAATTTAAATATTAAATATACTAAAAAATCATCAGGGAGGAAAGGGTGATCAAGAAAAGCAGATGTATTCTTAAGTAATATCTGATTTTGCCAATGGGGGCTTGAACCTGTAACTGCTCCCATCCCTCCGTCCCTTCAAAATCCACTAACATAGAGCTTTGGATTATATCCCGTTTCTTTTTGCTCCCCCATCGAACAGCTGACAAAAATTCTCCAGTAAGAGAATCTAGGAATAGGATAAGGCCACTGGACCCAATAGATCTTTTTGGGCCCTTTTCCTTACATCCACCCACCTGTCTTCTCACCATACCGTTCAAATTAATATTTATTTAATATATATAGCTCTTGCTCGTTCTCGCTGTCAACTTCAGTGGCCTTCATTTGCAACTTGTTCAATTTTATCCGTTGGTTGGAAAAAGTTGTGCCTAACTTCCTGTTTTTAAAAAAAAAAAAAACTTGTGTACATAAGATCACTGCTACAACTGTCGGTTGTCCAGTACATTTGGCAGTGAACTGACATTAGGTGTGGTAAGCACGAGAAAAAATGTAACATTTTATATTTGAGTACGGAGTCTTATCCAGTGGGTGTTGTTTGGTTCATGGGAGTGAAAAGGAAGTGGTTTGGTCTGTTGGAATTCTGTGTTTGGATCCGATTTAAACATAAGAACATAAGAAGTAGGAGCAGGAGTAGGCCATACGGCCCCTCGGGCCTGCTCCGCCATTCAATAGGATCATGGCTGATCCGAATCTAGACTCACGTCCACTTCCCTGCCCGCTCCCCGTAACCCCTAATCCCCTTATCTGCTAGGAAACTGTCTATCTCCATTTAAAATTTATTTAATGTTGCAGCTTCCACAGCTCTCTCGGGTAGCAAATTCCATAGATTTACTACCCTCTGAGTGAAGAAGTTTCTCCTCATCTCAGTTTTGAAAGGGCAGCCCCTTATTCTAAGATTATGCCCCCTAGTTCTAGTCTCACCCATCAGTGGAAACATCCTCCCCGCATCCACCCGATCAAGCCCCCTCACAATCTTCTATGTTTCGATAAGATCGCCTCTCATTGCATTTGCAGCTGATACCACCAAATGGTCTTTGCAATTTCTGTGGTCAGTACTGCTGGTTTGCGGTCGCAGTACATTTCTACCTTGTGTCTCGTCCGTATTTGAAAGCACAGCGCATTGAAAAAAATATTATGTCTCTTTTCAGCGGAATCTTCAAGGAGAAACAGACAAACAAATGGTAATTATTGCTGCTTCATATTTTGGGAATGCTAAACTTTTTCGCTTGTATGATTTTTTTGAAAGTTTTACTGAGAATTTGTTTTGTCTTTTAGCGCTTGAGGAATTTACTCCCGGTTCACACGACGCCGGCGATCCAACTACTACTAATTTATATATCGGTAACATTAATCCGAAGGTAAAACATTTTTTTAATTCAAAGTGGCCAAAACACAGCAGTTATCATCCTAGAAAAACGTATTCAGAGTTTAAATGGGAATTCTAAATTCATTATATTTGTGTGGGCACAGGGGAAACATAGAAACATAGAAGATAGGAGCAGGAGTAGGCCATTCGGCCCCTCGAGCCTGCTGCCCCATTTAATGAGATCATGGCTGATCATCCAAACTCAGTACCCTGTCCCTGCCTTCTCCCCATATCCCTTGATCCCTTTAGCCTTAAGAAATATATCCAACTCCTTCTTGAATATATTTAATGAATTGGCCTCGACTGCCTTCTGTGGAAGAGAATTCCACAGGTTCACCACTCTCTGGGTGAAGAAATTCCTCCTCATCTCAGCCCTAAATGGCTTACCCCGTATCCTTAGACTGTGATCCCTGGTTCTGGACTCCCTGGCCATCGGGAACATCCTTCCTGCATCTAGTCTGTCTAGTCCTGTTAGAATTTTATAAGTTTCAATGAGATCCCCTCTCATTCTTCTAAACTCCAGCGAGTATATAAGCCCAATCGACGCAATCTCTCCTCATATGTCATTCCTGCCATCCCAGGTATCAGTCTGGTGAATCTTCGCTGCACTCCCTCCATGGCAAGAACATCCTTCCTCAGATAAGGTGACCAAAACTGCACACAATTCTATATTGATAGAATCCATCCATTGATTAAGTCTGGCTCTCTGGGACTTGAGTGGTCTGTGGTAAACATTTGACTGTCTAGACAATCAGATGTAACGCCCGTAGTTGGCTTGCTTGCTCATATTGCTGCTGGTATACCAGTTCTCAGTTTTTTCACATTCCTCCTCCATGCCCACCCACTCTCTCCCACACCTGCTTTGAGCGCCACTGGGTTTTTTGGGGGCCACTCTTTGCATTTTGAGTCCTGTACAAAGTCTTTTTTTGTGTTGATACACTTAATATATTAAAAAAAAAGCTTGAAGCTGGATTTAATCTGAAGAGGCACCCGAAAAACCAGTAGTGGTCGTCAGAGTGGGTGACAGAAGTGAAAGATGGAATAGCCAAGGGAGAGTTTCTCTGCATTCCAAGGTTTGGAAAGGGAGGAAAAGAAAGAAAAGCAGGCATGAAGTGAATATAAAAGAAGAGCTGAGAGGGGGGATCAGGAGAGCAGAGGTTAATAAGGGACTTGGAGAAGGAGGAAAACAAGAGTGTTCAGGTTAGAATAGAATAAAAAGAAAGAAAAGCAGTAAACAAATTGAATGGTAGACGACGAAGAAGTTGTTCTGGTGATGTGCACAGGATAGGGCATGACTGCCAGCAAGCAGCCACATTTACAGTTTGAGTGTACAGTATGATGGAGGAGCTCTTGCACTGGGAATGGGGCCATGGTGATGCCACCCCTGCAGGGGTAACGGCAGCTTAAGGTGATACCCTGGCCCAGAATGTCACTGCTAACGCTGGCGCTCTTCGTTGGCGTTGGGTTTGGAGTGCAGTGTCCCAAAATGATACATCTGGTCATGGTCCAACGTCCCTACCATTGTGACAGCTGAGTGGCATGGCAGTGTGGCCAGGGATCATGAGAAACTGGGGATGAGGTGCTAAGGCCCTGAGTACTTGAAGCCTTTTTTAACCATGATGATTGCTGTGGGACATTATAATTTTTTTATTGCTTTCCTCCAAGCCAAGTGTCTCTGTCACACTTGGTGATTGTCACTCTTTTTCTTATTTTATTTAAGAGAACTAAACTCTTGTGCCTCCCCCATTTATAAAGAAACACATATTAGATGTTCTCTGCTGTTTTTTTTCCATCCCACACACCATTCTCTGTCATGAGGTCACAGGTGCTCTGCAGTCAGCTACTTGAGGGTACCTTTCTTCAATAGTCCATCGTTCTCTGTAGGGAAATGCCTACCATCTGCTGAATGGTTCTCGAGGAGCACAATTGCCATGGCTAACATGCATAGCTGCTGTAGACGACTAAACTTAAAAGAAAATGTAATGTTGGACTGCGCCTAATCAATCTTGTTTATTTAAAAAAAAAAAAAAAATTCTAGTGAAGAAGTTAGAAAACTTGAGTGGTTCATATAGGAAGAATGTACAAAGTTTTGCAAGAATACAATACTTGTGTCTATGTACAAGATACACTACATTAAAAAAAAGTTACTGCCAAAGTAATTACAGGAGCACCACATGGTTAAAAATAAGCTTTTGTTTTCTGCATTTCAAGTAGATAAATCCTGTATTTTTCGAAGCCACTTAATGAATCTAGTATGACACATCAATTGTATTCTCACAGAACATGAATTTGAAATGTTTGACATTATTGTTGCGAAGGATTTATACCAGTGAAAAGTGAAACCGTTATTTTGCTGCTTTTGTAGCAAATGAATTTTATCTAATCGCCTAAATTTCCTTGGCTTCCACAAAATGTTTCATTCTGATGTACAGATGAATGAAGAAATGCTGTGTCAGGAGTTTGGACGCTTTGGCCCCTTGGCTAGTGTTAAGATTATGTGGCCCAGAACAGAAGAAGAGCGAGCCCGAGAGAGAAATTGCGGATTTGTGGCTTACATGAACAGGAGAGATGCTGAAAGAGCTTTGAAAAATCTAAATGGTGAGAAGTTAGAAAGTGAATTTACTGTTATGTCAAGGCAAAATTGTGTAGAAAGTATAATTATTTTTGAAAACATAACATGTTTTGTGTGCTTATCAAGGTGAAGTGATGGGAAATGGTTAACTTTATCCTACACCTGTGTTCTGCACTAACTGAATGGATTTATACATCTGTGTCTGTCTGCCTCTCTTCCCTCTCCTTGTGGTAAAGCTTTGTCTTCGTCCACCCTTGCTGTGATGTGTCTTTGTCTGCCCCCTCTTTGCACTTGCTCCTGCTGTGTGCCTTATGCTCATTCTGACGTACGCTCTGTGTACCTGGATGGATTTGTTGGGATTGTGATCTGTTAGGTAGCTGATGTATTTGAAGACACGGGTATTGTCGGGCAGAAGATCAGCTGTTTCTGCCAGCAGCTTGTTCTGGATTTGACTGCTTTCATTAATAGAGTTCTCACTCGGTGTGCTCTGTACGGGAAGCAAGAGAGATGTTTCTGTTGGGGCTTCCCCAGCCTACCTTGGAGCAGTCCAACACAGCCGTGCTAAGATTGTGTGCCAGCAACCAATGGAGTGTTAATTTTGTTAGCCAAAGGTATTACATAAGAAGTAGGAGCAGGAGTAGGCCATACGGCCCCTCGGGCCTGCTCCACCATTCAATAGGATCATGGCTGATCCGAACCTAGACTCGCGTCCACTTCCCTGCCCTCTCGCCGTAACCCCTAATTCCCTTATCTGCTAGGAAACTGTCTTATCTCCGTTTTAAATCTATTTAATGTTGCAGCTTCCACAGCTCTCTGGGGTAGGAAATTCCATAGATTTACTACCCTCTGAATAAAGAAGTTTCTCCTCATCTCAGTTTTGAAAGGGCAGCCCCTTATTCTAAGATTATGCCCCCTAGTTCTAGTCTCACCCATCAGTGGAAACATCCTCACCGCATCCACCCGATCAATCCCCCTCACAATCTTATATGTTTCGATAAGATCGCCTCTCATTCTTCTGAACTCCAATGAGTAGAGGCCCAACCTACTCAACCTTTCCTCATATGTCAACCCCCTCATCTCCGGAATCAACCGAGTGAACCTTCTCTGAACCGCCTCGAGAGCAAGTATATCTTTTCTTAA
This sequence comes from Somniosus microcephalus, assembly GCF_052327205.1. Lineage (NCBI taxonomy): Eukaryota > Metazoa > Chordata > Chondrichthyes > Squaliformes > Somniosidae > Somniosus > Somniosus microcephalus. The sequence goes on along the minus strand of NC_140992.1, from coordinate 28,236,432 downwards.
ATATGGAAACCAAAACTGCACGCAGTATTCCAGGTGTGGCCTCACCAATACCCTGTATAACTGCAGCAAGACTTCCCTGTTTTTGTACTCCATCCCCCTTGCAATAAAAGCCAAGATCCCATTGGCCTTCCTGATCACCTGCTGCACCTGCATACTAACTTTTTGTGTTTCATGCACCAGGACCCCCAGATCCCTTTGTAATGTAGCACTTTGCAGTTTCTCTCCATTTAGATAATAACTTGCTCTTTGATTTTTTCTGCCAAAGTGCATAACCTCACACTTTCCAACATTATATTGCATCTGCCAAATCTCTGCCCACTCACTTAGCCTGTCTATGTCCTTTTGCAGGTTTTTTATGTCCTCCTCACTCACTGCTTTCCCTCCCATCTTTGTATCGTCGTTATTGAGGGATATGGGGCAAAGGCGGGTATATGGAGTTAGGTCACAGATTAACCATGATCTCATTGACTGGCCGAACAGGCTCGCGGGGCTAAATGGCCTTTCCTGTTCCTATGTGTGGAAAGCTAGCAATCTAAAGCCTCTCGGAGCACCCGCCGCATAGCGTGAATACTTTTCACATCATGTTCCGGATGTATTTGTCACTGATGCTATGGCTTTTAGCTTGCCTACCCGAGTCCATATCTGCGGTTGCAGAGACAAACCAGGAATAGAGGTAAAAACTGAAGGGGCAGAGAAAAGCTATATTACAGATAAGTAAAGGCGTAGGGTGAGGGCAGCAGAAATGGAGAGGAGACTGAAGTGAAAGAGGAAGGAGAGAGACAGACCGAGGTGAAGAAGGTGGAAATGGTAGTTCCAAAAAGCACAATGGGAATGGGCATGGTGTTTAATCAGGATTCTAACTGATTGAAACAATTGAATCGTATGCAGTGGACTCACTAGTTATGACACATAGATGCGTCCACTGATTCTAAAGGCTGGACAACTCCACTGTAACCCATAATGCTGGGGTGGTCCTAGGTGCCAGAGGAAACCTAAAATGGGGTAATACTTTATGTAAAGTAAAAATGGTTGCAAAACATGCAGTGATGGGGAGGCTGACTGCTTACCCAAGGGAGGAAGTGAAAGTACCTCTGACATTCTTACTTCCCAAGAGTTTTAGTGTATTGGCAGAGTTACAAAAACTATTTGCCCTCATTCTTTCTCAACTGCAGGTGCAGGGAGACCATACAAGGGTAGGGGAGAAACACACCTTTTTAAAAAGAGGTTAAACACACCTTCAAAACAAAACAAAAAAATGCTGTCCATCCAGTTTTAGTAGGAAACAGCAATACTGCATCTGTACTTCAATTCACAAAGTTTTTGATTTATTTCAGGGAAGATAATTATGGAATTCGAAATGAAGCTGGGCTGGGGTAAGGCTGTGCCCATTCCGCCTCACCCAATTTATATTCCACCTGCTATGATGGAGTTGACTCTACCACCACCCCCATCTGGGTTACCTTTCAACGCCCAACCACGGGAGAGGCTAAAAAACCCCACAACGCCAGTGATGCCACCGAAAAATCAAGACGACTTTGAAAAGGTAATTTAAAAAGTCTAGGTGAGGAGTCTGTCGGAATAGAAGTCACTGCAGTTGAACTGTGCATTTGTGTATTGTGGTTCTCGTGTAGATTTTTTAATAAGTAAAATAAATTTTAATAAAGAACTGTGATAGGGTTTTGTTAGATATGTCTTCTGTATTGGTTAGCATATGTTTACCAGCGTTTCTTCAGGGATAGAAATCAACTTTTTTTGTTTTTAATGTCTAAACCAAATGCTCTTAATAGTATCAGTTGCTGCTAAATATTTAAAATGAGAGAGTAGTTATTGCAGTTAGGTAGTAACAGCTAAAACCTGTAGACTCACTTAAATATAGTTCTCATACAAGTCTTTACTTCAAGACTTAATTTTTATTTAAACTTCCCCCTTGTCCATTGAAAGGTATAGAAAGAAGAAAGAACGTGCATTTATATAGCACTTCTCTATACTATAAATATTTGTTTAAAAACTGCAAAATAAGAGAATATAAGAATTTAAAGCGGGGATTGAAAGCCTGTTCTTTCCACAGACCATGCACAATTTGCCCTATTATAGATTCTGCCCATAACTCTGAGGGATGTCTGTAAAGTTCCCCTCTACCCAACAAAAGGCAACTGAGCATGCCCCATAACATACACCCTTTATTTTTGATGAGCTGACTTTGAGGTCTCCATAGTCCCAGCAGGATGTTGCTGTGTTAAGTAGTGTTTCTCAAGATTGAAATATATCCTCCAGTGAGGGAGGGCCAATTATTTTAGACCCTTACCTAATCCTCCCATGAGGCAGAAAGCTTGCATTTAGTTTTGTAGTTTTGTTTAAAATCCAAGACTTATTTCCTTCATTTTCCTGTTTTCCCCACCCTGATATCTTCCACCCCTCTACTTTTGCCTCTAAATAGCTGGCAGAGGTTCTCTTCTATCAGCCAGCCTTTTTCATTGAAAAAGCTGTTGCTGACTTCCACAACACAGCTTGATGTGCACCTTTCGTGATGCAAACTGATCTTAGGCATTTTTTTCCTAAAATCTCTTTTTCAAATGGAACGTGCTACTACAGTGTGGTATTCCTATCTCTTGGCCTGGAGTGCAGACATCCAACATAGTTTACCTATTCTGTAGTTGTTGGTAGAAACCCCTTCACTGCAGTGATGGATTAACTTCAGAAATAATGCTTGCCTACTTTTTGTGAGGATGGTTTTGCAGAGGTTGCTGGACAGTAAGCAAAATGCCAATATGGGCAAAAGGAAGGCTACTAGTAACAAACTAGGTTGGGGGGTGGGGCTGGGGCAGGTGGTGGTTAGTTGCTGCAATTTGTGTAGTCGGAGTTTCTTTTACAATTTTTCTCTCAACTCATTTACACATTTTGTCCACAAAGTCTAAAGGCATTTTTGAATTGTGGTAGATAATTTTCACTTTCAAGTTAATATTAATGAGCAGCTTATATCCTATTCCAGGCAATTGATAGGAAGATATATTTTAACGTAGAATTGATCATTTTAAAGTTAAAATGATGTTTCACATTCTTCCAACAAATTCCGTATCTTAAGTAATCTCAAACAGCATCAGAGAGTTGTACAGTAGCTTGAGAAAGTTGTACAGTAGTTTCCAAAAGTTTTGCCTTGTTGGCTTTGTACATTTCTTTAGTATTTTGAATAGCTGTTTAGATATATTTGTCTTTAGACTTGCTTTGTGCATTAGGTCTGGGACAAAGTATAAGATCATTAATTGGGCACTTATATATATTTTAGTGTTGGCCTACATATGAGTTTTTCCATTTCAAATTAATTAGTTTTATGTAAATTGCAATGCTAGATTATACCAAAGGATAACGGTGGGGGGTGGGGAGGGGAGAGAGATGGGATGTGTAAAACGTGACTATTCTCAAGAAGATGTTACCCATACACCTCAATGGTGAGTGGATTACATGTTTCTTGATGTCACAAGTTGAGTTATGGGTACCTCACTGCTTCCAAGTTGCACACTCTACGTTCACATATCAACATGGTACTGTATTAATCTAGATTCATGTGACATGCCTCCTGCCCATCAAAATAACTATCTCGCCATTTATTATTCTTTGGATATGGTGTACAAAATATAAACTACCCCGATGAGCACCAGGAAAGGTTCCCATATTAAACGTTTCTCGTATCCGAGGTTTGTCCTAGCTCTAATTCCATTGCCATAGTCAAGACAAATATCTACAGTTATTTCTATCCCTGCTTTTTCGATAGCACATTTCAGTTGTCTTAAATAGATTTTTTAATTTGATAAGTGATTTATAACAGTATAAATGTTGGCTTCTTGAAGGTTTTTAAAATGCATATTGTATTTATATTTTTGTGTACTTGCTGCTTAAGTTGCCAATACTCATATATCCTATCTTTATTATCTGATGTGACTTCATATACAGACTCTGTCGCACGCCATAGTCAAAGTGGTTATCCCAACAGAAAGGTACACGTTTCTTCATTCATTTTTCATTGCTGCTGATAGTGGAAAGTGTCCCTTGTATAAAATGACTTCTCACATAATTTGTCAATCATGTGCTTTGGGCTAAGTTTCTGGATAGCTGAGCAATGGTTCCCTTGAATGTTTGGGGCGACATTTGTGTGGTAGTTGCTTACAGGTTTGGTAAACACAAGAGAATTCCTGTGTTACAGAGCGCCTCTGTCAGTTTACAGTGTAGCACAGTGTTAAATTGGTATGTTCAATACTTACCCTAAGCTACGTGATGTGGGTACAAAATTCAGCTGCATTTTTGTTGGTTACAGTTTTCCATGCTTATGCCAAATTAGCCGCAATTTAAATTGTTCAGAGACAACACTGGTTTGTCCCTTTTTTGAAATCTTGCTTGTCTGATGCTCTGTTTTAATGTGATACAGTGAAGGTGTGAAATTGAATGAGGTGCTGTACATTTAAGATGTTTTATAAATATTGAGTGTTGTGTGTTTACATAGAGCTGTATGGATTTGGGTTTACCGTGTACCGTCTATAATTGATGTCAATGACAGCAGTTCTATCTGGGTTGGATTAAATTTATCAAGCATTTAGATGCAAAAACCCTGTTTTGGTTTGAAGTTTTGAATATTTAAACCTAAAAGCTTTGTTTTATCTATACTCTTTTCAAGGTGCTTGCAGCTGCTGGTAAATATCACTTAGAAATTTGTTGGGAATTACAAAAAGTGTAACTTTTGTGAGATGACTGCATAATTTTTTTTAAAACTTGCATTTGAGATAATCCAATTGATGGTGTCCGCACTAGCTGGCTGGATTTGCATGTATTTAACCAGAGTAACTTAATCAAGTCAAAATCAAAACCGATGTGGTCACTGGTGCACTCTGACTGTATAGTGATTGGCTGCTACATCAAGTTCATTGGATTGCTGTTTTGATGGGAAATAAAGCAGAATTTGTTAGTTGATAGCTGCACATGTGCTCCTATTTATCACCCATGTTTTAATATTAAGTGTGCAATTGAGTTTAATTTAATTTAGCTGGCTGTGATAGTGGTCAGGACTTTTTTTTGAATTGAGCTTTTAAACTAAAGACGTTACTTCTCGAGCACCTTCAGTAAAATTGTGTTCATTGCATCATGGCCATAGACCATTTGAAAGTATCTCTAACTTCAGTTTAACAGAGATTGGTCTATTATAGCATTTGATCAAAAGTAGATTAGACTGGTTATGGCATTATTTGGCTAACTGAGAAATTAGGTCTATCTGAAATAACTTATCTGTCTTTCGTTAGCTGGGTATGGAGTAAGAGATCTGTAGCTATCTTGAAGTAGGCAAGTGGAAGGCTCAGAGCAGTGATCCATACATTTTCTTGTATTTTGAATGCACCTTTTGTACTGTAATCCCATTGTCTTCAGTGTGTGGGATAAGCAGTATGTGTTTGGTTGGATTTGCCTGTTTTGGGGGGAGGGGTGTCGAAAGGTAGTGCTGAGGAATCTATAATGGGGTTCCCTTGCTCAACTGAACCAGAACTTTGCCTTGCAATGCACATTCATCAAAATTCTTAAGACCATCACCAGAATTTGACCGTGATGGGCACTGATCTTTTAAATAAACTCTTCATGACGTTTGACCTTGGCCGTGGTGAGCAGCACAAGCTGAACTGCCTGTTGCAGCGAGGGACCTGAACAAAGCACCATGGAATGGATTGGGAAAGTATTCAGATTTTGAAGAGTCATTGGTACGATCAGCTTCATTGACTCTAGTTGAATTGTTTTTTTTTTAATCCTTTATTTGTTGGCTACCACGGTTGGGATTTTAGCTTCAGGAAAACAAAATCTGCACAATGTACCTTTTTAACAACTTTCTGTCTAGCTGAAAGATCCTGGTTACATCGGGGAATCCTTCAATCGTTATTGGCCCTAATATATTTATCGCAATTTATGGTCCTGCTGCCATTTTTTTTTTCAATTAAATATGTTTTCAACCGATTTTTGGCCTTTTTACGAATGGAGGAGGATTCTAAGCTCTCCACACATGCACTTGCTCCCTAATGGTGATGTCTTATCCTAAAAATTACTAACTTGAGAAATGTACAGAGGATGCTGGACATTTCTCACTTGATTACAATACTAACCACACAATTTCTGTTTTGTTTTAAAAATGCTGTCCATGAATTCCAAGAATTAAAATCATATACAGTATAGACTTGGTGTGTTCATGGCCAACAAAAATTGGATACTGATCTACAATTAATAAAAAAACCTCAATGAATAAAAATGGTTTGATAAATGTTTATTTATGACCATACTTTTCAGAGCAACTTGGTAGATTGTAGAAAGATGCTTTCGTGTTTAAGTCAACTTGGGCATGGTGTGGTTGGAGTGAGTTTGAACAAAATACTTGCGCTTCTCAAATTACAGCAATTGCTCCTCTCTCTCCCCTTCCCCCCCCCCCCCCCCCAACCTCTCCCCCAAACAAAATCTCCCCTTGCCCCCAACAAAACAAAATCCAGTCAAAATTTCTTCTATCAGATATTTTAGGGAAACTTGTGAGCTTTTAGATTTAATGTTTTTTGCATATTTTTAGAATATTTTCAAAAGGGATGGTTATGGGGAATGTGATGCCAGGGTGAATGAGTTTTGTTATTGAATACTTCAGATCCTATAGGTGCATAAGTGTATTTTTTGAGAAATTGAGTGGGTCTAAGTGACAGTCTTTTGGTGGCCAAAATTAAATGTAGATCAAACTATCTGTTAGACCTTAAGAGTTGGGGATGTAGTTCAAAATATTAGTACCTGGGTACTTTCTAATATTTAAAAAAAAATTAAGACTTGAAAGTGACTGCTGTGGACTGTAACTGTCATTGCACAGGTATGGTTTTAGTGCCACGGGCCTAAACTTGCATTGGTGTTCTTAAGGTAGGTTTATTAACAGTGTGGTATTTATTAACAAACTGTAAGTTTTCTCTGCAGTGTTGTTTTTTGCGAGAAGGGTTTGAATAAGGATATTTCTGTTTAAAATTTTGCAAGTCAGCAGGTGTAAGCAGTAGGTTTAAGTTTAGGTGTCCAGATCAAATGCAATTTGCAACTGTGTAACATGGAGAAACCTAATTAAAAATTCCCGTCAAGTCTTGGGTAATTAATTTTATATGCATTCTCAAATTGGTCATTTCCAAGGGTGGTAAGCCATTTTAGCTTGCAAAGAAAAAAGGCTTTTTGCTTACTGGCATAGTTCCCATCAAAACTCAGTACTTTATGTATCTGAACGATTCCTAATAACTAAAGGACAAGGTGGCTATGGGATAAGTACTTTTAATATAAAGTACTTAACCTTTTAATTCTATTTCTTTTCCCCCACCGCACAACTAATCCCCATTATTTTCAATTATCTGCATGGCTGTTTTGCTACCCAGCCTATTAGTTATGCATGTAACTAAGTAAACAAAAAAGTAATTTGTTTTTTGACGTTTACAATGTTGCGATTGCTGGCAAGAAGTTTACATTCTCGTCGTGCAATTGATTGTAGTGCTGTGTAATGGGGATTCCCAGTGACGAGCTGCAATGATGTCAACAAGCTGTCTAAGCAGCCAATCACATTGAAGAATTCTCAGACAGCAAACCAGAAAATAAAAAGCAGCTTTTATCCTCACTTTTTTAAAATGTTGAGCGTGAAATAAAGTGGTAAATCCTGAAGTTACGTTCAGTTTCAGAGGGGTAATGTCGGCGAATTGTGTCTTGGAATGCTTTAGGAGTCCCACAGTGGTAGAATGTGGATTCGCATCTTCTAACCCCACATGCTAAATTCCAAATCTTGCTGATGGTGGTGGTGGGGTGGGGGAAAGCAGCAGTAAGTGGAGTCTCGGGACTCTGTGTGCAGGGTGGGAAATTGGTGGGAGAATCCCGTCAAGCCGATGGTGCTTGTAAGATTCTCTCAAAGTGTCGGCCAGTATTGATAAGAGACCTTGGAGTCGATTCTCTAAACATCTCAGCTTGGGAATGTTATGGGGCAGGGGCTAAAAGAGAAGGGACTAAAAAATATTAGGAAGTGGTTGAAAAATAGTTTATTTGCAAATAATTAGTTTAGGATTCCTTTGTTTTGCATATAAATGTATGTGAAAGGGGGTGCAAAGAATGTGATGTTGTCTGAGGTGAGGATAATTTTCTCTTGAAGCATGTAACCATTCCCATTGTAAACCGATGTCTCCAGAAACCCCCACCTTGCGTAGAGAATTTTTTTTTTTTTTTTTTTTTAATTATCACCCCAAAAAGGAGGTGGTTCTTTACATTTAGTGTATTGGCCTGTGCAGTTACCTTTTTGAATTGACAGGAATGAACCAATTTTGTAATGTTGGACTCATTTTTGTTTGTGTTGCAAACTTTTGGTGATATTTGAATTTCCATTTCCACTGTTCCTGACTAGATTCACAATTATTGAATCTGCTTGACTGTTTTGCTGCCCAGCTTGATAGTTATGCATGTAATTAAGTAAACAAAAAAAGTTATTTTTTTGACATTTACAAATAACATTGCTGCAATATATAAAGGGGCCGCAAAGGGATATCGACTGGTTAAGTGAGTGGGCAGGAACGTGGCAGATGGAATATAATGTGGAGAAATGTGAAGTTATCCACTTTGGTAGGAAAAATAAAAAAGCAGAATATTTTATAAATGGTGATGGACTGGGAATTGTTGGTATTCAGAGGGACCTGGATGTTCTTGTACATGAATCACAGAAAGTTAACATGCAGGTACAGCAAGCAGTTGGGAAAGCAAATGGTCTGTTAGCCTTTATTACAAAGGGATTAGAGTACAAGAGTAAAGAAGTCTTACTACAATTATATATGGGCTTGGTGAGACCGCACCTGGAGTATTGTGTACAGTTTTGGTCTCCTTACCTAAGGAAGGATATACTTGCCTTAGAAGGAGTGCAACGAAGGTTCACGAGATTAATTCCTGGGATGGGGGATTGTCCTACCTCGAGGAGAGATTGAGTAGACTAGGCCTATATTCTCTAGAGTTTAGAAGAATGAGAGATGATCTCATTGAAACATGAAATTCTTAAGGGGCTTGACGGGGTAGATACTGGGAGAAATAAAAATAGAAAATGCTGGAAATACTCAGCAGGTCAGGTAGCATCTGTGGAGAGAGAAACCGTTAATGTTCCAGGTTGATGACCCTGTGTCAGAACTGGGAAAAGTTAGAGATGTAACAGATTTTAAGTAAGTGCAGGGGCAGGCAAAGGGGGGAGGGGAAGGAAAGAACAAAAGGGAAGGTCTGTGATAGGGTGGAAGGCAGGAGTGATTAAATGACAAAAGGGATGATGGTGCAAGGCAAAAGGAGATGGTAATGGGACAAGAAAAGAAACAAAAGATGACTCTAGAAGAGGTGTAAATGGGAATGGCAGAATCATCAACAGCTGCCATGTGAAAAAATAGGGGCAAAGGTTATGGTCTGAAATTGTTGAACTCAATGTTGAGTCCAGAAGGCTGTGAAGTGCCTAATAGGAAGATGAGGTGCTGTTCCTCGAGCTTACGTTGAGCTTCGTTGGAACAGTGTAAGAGACTGAGGTCAGCGTGGGAGTGGAGCAGAGAATTCAAGTGACAGCGACCGGAAGCGCGGGGTCACGCTTGCGGACTGAACGGAGATGTTCCGCAAAATAGCCAGCCAATTTGCATTTGGTCTCTCCAATGAAGAGGAGACCACATCGTGAGCAGCGAATACAGTATACTAAATTGCAAGAAGGTTCTTTTTATTTAAAATTTTATTTCAGATTTCCAGCATCTGCAGTATTTTGCTTTTTGTATTATGTGCTGGGAAGATGTTTCTCCCTGGCTGGGAAGTCGGGAACTAGTCGTCATAGTCTCAGGATAAGGGTTGGCTATTTAGGACTGAGATGAGGAGAAATTTCTTCACTCTGAGGATTGTGAATCTTTGGAATTCTCTACCCCAGGGGGCTGTGGATGCTCAGTCGTTGAGTATATTCAAGACAGAGATCGATAGATTTTTGGATACTAAGGGATTTGGGGATAGTGTGGGAAGGTGAAGTTGACGTAGAAGTTCAGCCATGATCTTATTGAATGGTCTACTCCTGCTCCTATTTCTTATGTTAGGATATGGCAATTTAATTTTTGTTCCAACGTTAATAACAAAAATGGTTCCACTGTGGTTTTTCTTTTTTTTAAATAAAAGATGAAGTTTAATTCTACTTTCTCATGGGCCTCCCCAGTTTTGGATGGCAAAGGTGTCAGAAGCCACCCAGCTATGGGCTCATTCAGCAAGTGTAGTCAATTGATTCAGCCGGGGCTGATCCTGCAGCAGTTTTCATTTTTATTTTGGTTCAGCATAGACTGAGTTCTGCTATATACTTGGCTGGTGGTGAACTATACAATGTCTTGACTGCCCTAGCTTGAGGTACTGGATACAGAGATGTGCTAACCCCCCTTAACCGAGCCTACAACTGGCACCAACTGAGTAGATTCACAAAACATTCTTTATCAAAATGAGACACTTCGGGTTGGGCATAAACAGGAATTGTAGTCCTACCAGGTACTTTTTAGTTAAAAATATATATTTAGCAGTGGAATAATTGAAGGGGGAAGGGAGTACTTTGCATTGAGTATGCAGTAAATATCAAATTTCCTCATAAATTGCACTAATGAGGTGATATGAGATTGTTTTTTGAGGGGAGTATCGAGTATGGTATGGCAGATTTAAATCCTCCAATTTTTTTTTTGTAAGTATATTTACCGCATACCTTTTGCAGTATAGTAGCCTGGTACCTCAAGTGGTAGGTGTTCTACTCTGGAGTTTGCAACAATGAGTCCTTGGTCTTTCACTGTTGTGACTTTTTCCCTCAGTGAGCTCTGAGAGCCACCAGGTAGACTGATGCCTCCATAATACCTCTGGGATCCTGCTGAATTACAAACCCAGCTGTGTGATCATTGAACAGTGTTGCAGGCAACTGGAAAGCAAATTCCCCATTCCACTAGTAGAAAGATGAGAGGTAATAAGTGGCACTGTCAGCATGGGGGCAGGTGGCAGTGGTGGTTATTTTTTACCCTGTTTCCATTGCCCCAGTCTTGCAGGCTTTTGTACACCCTAAACTTTAGCGAGTACATAGGATATTCGGCCCAACATTTATGCCGACATTTATGCTCCACTTGAGCCTCCTCCCGTCTTTCCTCATCAAACTCTTATCAGCGTGACCCTCTAGTCCCTTCTCCCTCATATCTAACTGCCTCCCCTTAAATGCATCTATACTATTCACTTCAACCACTCCCTGTAGTAGCGAGTTCCACATTCTCACCACTCTGGGTAAAAAAGTTTCTTCTGAATTCCCTATTTAATTTCTTGGTGACTATCTTATATTGATGGCCTCTAGTTTTGCTCTTCCCCACAAGTGGAAACCTTCTTTCTGTATCCACTCTATCAAAACCTTTCATGATTTTAAATACCTCTGTTAGGTCACCCCCCCCCCCCCCCCCAGCCTTCTCTTTTCAAGAGAAAAAGAGACCCAGCCTATTCTTCCTTTCCTGATGGGTATACCGTCGCATTTCTGGTATCATCCTTGTAAATCTTCTCTGCACCCTCTCCAGTGCCTCTGTATCCTTTTTTATAATATAGCGACCAGAACTGCACACAGTACTCCAAGTGTGGACTAACCAAGGTTCGATACAGGTTTAGCATAACTTCACCTCTTTTCAATTCTATCCCTCTAGAAATAAACCCTAGTGCTTGGTTTGTTTTTTTATGGCCTTGTTAACCTGTGTCGATACTTTGTGATTTATGTATTTCTACTCCCGAGATCCCTTTGCTCTTCTACCCCATTTAAATTCTTATTTTCCAAGTAATATGTGACATCCCTATTTTTCTTACCAAAATGTACGACCTCGCATTTATCTGTGTTGAATTTCATTTGCCAATTATGTGCCCATTCTGCAAGTTTATTAATGTCATCTTGTAATTTGTTGCAGTCTTCCTCAGTATTGATTATCTCCCACCCCACCCCCAAATTTGGTGTCGTCTGCAAATTTAGAAATTGTGTTTTTGATTCCAAAGTCTAAATTGTTAATTAAAATTGTGAACAACAGTGGTCCCAGCACTGATCCTTGTGGAACACCACTTCCCACCTTCTGCCACTCTGAATAACTACCCTTTACCCCTACTCTCTGCTTTCTGTCTTGAAGCCAGCTAGCTATCTAATCTGCTACTTGTCCCCGACTCCGCATTCCCTGACCTTATTCATTAGTCTATTATATGTTACCTTATTGAAGGACTTTTGAAAATCTAGATAAATTACATCTACGGCATTACCCTTGTCTATTCTCTGTTACCTCTTCAGAATCTTCAGTGAGGTTAGTCAAGCAAGACTTTCCCTTTTGAAACCCATGATGACTATTTAGTATATTTTTGGTTTCTAGCTGTTCTTCCATTTTCTCCTTTAGTAGGGATTCCATTAGTTTTCCTACCACTGATGTTCAGCTAACTGGTCTACAGTTCCTGGACATGTTCTGTCTCGCTTATTAAATATAGGTATTACGTTAGCTATCTGCCAGTCCTCTGGCACTACACCTTTTTCTAACGAATTACTAAAAATGTGTAGTAATGCCTCTGCTATCTCTTCCCCAGATTCTTCTAAAATGCGCAGATATAATTCGTCCGGACCAGGGGTTTTATCCTGAGTTTCATTAGTTTATTTAATATATCTCCTCGTTTTATTTTAAATGCAGTTATCTCATTACTAATCTCATCATCCGATGTCATCTACCTGTTCTATCTCCCTGGTAAATTATGAAGCAAAGTAATTATTTAATATCTCAGGGTTCTCTATTACTGCCTGTAGTATTATCCTGTCCATCCCTTAGTAGCTTTATTCCCATCCCGACCGACCTTTTTTTATTTGTGCCTGTAAAATATTTTACTATTTTGTTTTACCTTCCTTGATAATTTAATTTAATAGTCCTTCTTTGTCTTCCTAATTGTTTCTTTGACTTCTCTCCTAATCTCTTTGTATTCTCCCTTATCATGCTCTCCCCTGCTGTCCATGTACATAATGTATGCCTCTTTCCTTACCCTCAATTTTTCCCTTATGGCTTTATTCATCCACGGTGTCTCATTAGTATTTAGCTTGTTCTTGTTTTTTAACGTTTACATTTGTGTAAGTGAGCAGGAGCTTCCATTTTATAGATTTCTCCAGTGCTAGACCATGCCTGCCATCTCCAAGATAGGACATAATCTTCTGACATCACCAATGCTTGCTAACCTGTCGGCATGGAGTTTGGTATTTTTTTAGATATGTAGGCTGTTCAGAGCTGATGCCGAATGTCTTTGTGCTGAAATTTGCTGCTCTATAGTATAAAGAAGTTCAATCAGTACATAAAATAATTAAATTAGTTCTGAAAAGCCCACTTTATAAAAAAAAAAAAAAAAAAAAAAATTAAATTCTAGTAGTCTTTAAACTTTGCTTTTGGACCGAAGTAGCTCTTGGTTGTGTCAGTGATGGTATCTCCTTTCTTGAAATTGGTGATCACAGTTCAGACTAATCTGTAATTGGGAGATCCTCCTGCCTGTAAGAATGAACTTCAAATTATGCTTGCTCAGTGGTTCAAGGAGTACTTTACATGGGATTATGCCCACTAGCTGCCTGCTTTTAAATAAACCAGCCTTCAGTGTTTGATACATGTTTGAAAATTGATTGACTTTGGAATGCACGGAGTACAATATGTTGCAACTCAAGTATTGACTAGCTGGTTGCTTCAATTACGCATTTAACCTGAATAGCAGCTATAATTATTTTTAAAATTACAGCATTTTATCCTACAATGAGGGGACAATTTTTCCTGTAACTGTAGAGTAGTCATAGAATGTTGGGTGGGGTGGATAGAACAAATTTCTTCATACAAGTTCTTAAAACATGGACTGTTTCGGCGCAAGTAGCAACTGAGGTAGACACAGTTATGTTTAAAAGGGAAGTATTTGAATAGGAAGACTATAAAAGGATACGTGGAAAGGCAAGGAAATTGTGAAAGAGTAGATAGCTCCAGTTGAAGAACTGGCTTAGGCATGATGAGGTTGAATGGCCTCCTTTTATGTGCTCTAATTTCTGTGAATTAAAAAAAGTAAACCCATGACGATGCTGCAGTGCTAGTGATGGAATAGCTTTATATTTGGTATTGATGGTTGTTAGCTATAATAAGTGATCAAATTAAGATACAAACTAAAATATTAGTGAGGCACCAACAATTAAACTTCGATGGGTTTTCTCTCCCAATGGTGTCCCCGGACTGTAATCAAGCTTGCAGAATATGCATTGCTTCGGTCTCCAGGACCATACATTGGTGTCATTCATTTCTATAAAGGTTACAGAAGTATGATCAGTAACTGCCTGTCTAAAATTGGTTCAACACCTGACCTTGCAAGAAGCCAGTTGGTGATCAGATAGATTAGTGCTGACCAATTGGATTGTTGGAATGCCAATTTATGGTGGGCGGTTACTGATATTTAAACCGCCGTTATAACTGCAAATAAAAACTTCTTCTGAAAAATGTCAGAATAGTACAAGACGAGCTAATATTGTTAAATCAACCATCGCTAATGTAAAACTCCACTAACAAAATACCAGAGTAATTGCAGTTGAATGATGTTTATTTAATGTTAGATTGACCATAGACAAAGACCCCCTTCTCCATACTGTTGAACAGTAAAATCAAATCAACTTGAATGATGTGATCACATATATACACTTTTTTTAAACTTCCATTCTACAAATGTCATTTATTATAGATGCTGCAAACTGTTCAGTACTCTGGTTTCAGAACGTTGTTTCAGTTTTAAAACTTGCCTTATAGGAGCATTATCATGCTGTTTTTTGTGTATATGTGTTTTTTTTTTAATCTGTTGCATCTTTTACTTGCCGTCAAAGCCTGGAAAGTAATGCATACAAGTGTAATTTTCTTGAACCAAACTATTAGTTACTTTAACTGTAGCATATGTTAAACATCATTCCATCAACTTTTCTGTTCAATATGTTCTGGAAATGTGAATGCCTGTTGATATTAAAACCCTTCATCCAAGGCACCATTAATTGGAATGCTTGCAAAAATACTTAAATTTAACTTTTATTGACTAGAAAGATACTTGATAAAAATAGTATATTTAGTTTCACCACTATGACTGGTAAAATCTTTAGAGTAACTATGGAAGTTACTTGGCCAGAATATAGTTTACAACTATTAGGTTTCAAGAACAAAATCTGAGGGTGGACCAGAAACATTTCTGCTTTGCAAATGAAAACACTGGGTTTTTGTATTGAACAGAATCTAGCCATTTTGCTTCCCAGTTGGTTACCAAAACCAATTAAGATGCTGCTTAGATTACTAAGCTTGTTAATGAAAAGTACCTGCCTGCTGTGTTTTGGAAAAGCATTTATTATATAGATTCGTTCTTTAGCTTGTTAAAATGGATGGATTTGTGAATGGATTATCTTGATTTTGTTTTGTTTAGAAACTTGCTGTGTGTTATTCATCGGATGATCGAATTTGTGGTGCGTGAAGGACCTATGTTCGAAGCCATGATTATGAACAGAGAAATTAGCAACCCCATGTTCAGGTTTTTATTTAATTCAGTATCCATGAATTATTATCATTTGCTTAACAATAATCATATTCAGTAATTTTAAAAAAACAATTTTTTTTAAATCAACTTTAGCATGCAGAAAGTTTGTAAGAAATAATATTGTATTTTTCAGATTCCTTTTTGAGAATCAAAGCCCAGCCCATGTTTATTACAGATGGAAATTGTATTCGATACTACAGGTATATTAGTTTAATAGTTGCAAAATATTTAATATTTACAAATGAAGATTCCACCATGCTAATCTGTATGAATACTACTTGTTTGACAGGGGGATTCGCCAACCAAGTGGCGAACTGTGGATTTCCGCATGTTCAAGAATGGATCATTTTGGCGACCACCACCTCTAAACCCGTATCTACAAGAAATATCAGAAGAAACCGAGTCACGTGTTGAGGAGAATGTGAAGAAGGGGCAGCTGAAAGAAGAGTGAGTTATATAAGTGTCTCTGCATGTTTAATAGTGTTATGAGAAACCTTTTTCTGGTTTATTTACAATGTTAGAGTAGTGATAATGGGGGACTTCAAATATCCTAATATAGACTGGGATAGTAGTAGTGTAAAGGGCAGAGGGGGGGGGGGGGGAAGAATTTCTGAAGTGTTCAGGAGAACTTTCTTGATCAGTGCGTTTCCGGCCTAACAAGGAAGGAGGCATTGCTGGATCTGGTTCTGGGGTATGAGGTGGGTCAGGTGGAACAAGTGTCAGCAGGGGAACATTTAGGGAACATAGTAGAGGAAACTTCGTGATATTCGGGACCGGCGTGATGCCGATCTATGAAAACTTCCGGACAGACCAGCGCTAATGTTGAAGGATACAGAGGTTTTCATCTCCGTATCTGACAACAAACACTGTTGCTTAGCAACAGCTTGTAAACAGTCGGCCTGTGCCTTGGAAGCGTCTCTGTAGCTTAGCAACAGCTTCAGAGAGGCTTTCCAGAGACTGACTGACTGTTTTTATAAAAAAAAAAAAAATGCTAGGAGAAGAAAAAAAAAGAAAAAAAACCTAACAAAACGGCTGCTGATTTCTGCCGTTAGATCAAGGTTTCCGGACATACAACCTCCGGATAAACCAAAGTTTCCTGTATCATAAGGTTTAGATTAGCTATGGAAAAGGGCAAGGAGCAATCTAGAGTAAAAATACTTTAATTGGAGGAGGGCCAATTTCAGTGGGTTGAGAATGGACCTGGCCTGGGTATATTGGAATCAAAGATTGGCAGGCAAAACTAATCAAACAATTGGCTGCCTTTAAAGGGGAGATGGTTCAGGTACAGTCGAGATACATTCCCACGAGGGGGAAAGGTAGAGCAACCAAAGCTAGAGCTCCCTGGATGACGAAAGAGATAGAGAGTAAGATGAAGCAGAAAAACGGTATGACAGATGTCGGGTTGAGAATACAAGTGAGAATCAGGCTGAATATAGACAGTTCAGAGGGGAAGTGGAAAAAGGAAATGAGGGGCAAACAGAGAGAATGAGAATAGACTGGCAGCTAACCTAAAAGGGAATCCAAAAGTCTTCTATAGGCATATAAATAGTAAACGGGTAGTAAGAGAAGGGTTGGGGTCGATTTAGGGACCAAAAAGCAGGTCTACGCATGGAGAATGAGGTACTAAATTAGTACTTTGCATCTGTCTTTACCAAGGAAGAAGATGCTGCCAAAGTTGTAGTGAAAGGAGGGAAGAGAGAAATGGGGAACTACAGACCAGTTAGCCTGACATCACTAGTAGGGGAAATGCTAGAATCTATTCACAGAATCACAGAAACCCCAAAGTGCAGATAGAGGCCATTTCGGCCCATCGAGCCTGCACCGACACATATCCCACCCGATCCCCATAACCCCTACACCAACACATATCCCACCCTATCCCCGCAACCCCACGCATTTAATTCCCCTAACACCAAGGGTCAATTTATCATAGCCAATCAACCTAACCTGCACATCTTTGGACTGTGGGAGGAAACCGGAGCACCCGGAGTAAACCCGTGCAAACTCCACACAGACAGTCGCCGGATTCGAACCTGGGTCCCTGGTGCTGTGAGGCAACAGTGCTAACCACTATGCCACCGTGCTGCTATTAATAAGGACGTGGCAACAGGGCACTTAAAAATAATAAGATTGGGCAGAGTGAACACAGATTTATGAAAGGGAAATCATGTTTGACTAATCTGTTAGTTTTTTGAAGTTGTAACTAGCAGAATAGATAAGGGGGGACCAGTGGATGTGGTGTATTTGGATTTTCAGAAGGCATTCGATAAGGTGCCACACAAGGGGTTATTAAACAAAATTAGGGCTCGTGGGATTGGGGGTAATACACTAGCATGGATTGAGGATTGGTTAACGGACAGAAAACAGAGTAGGAATAAACGGGTCATTTTTGGGTTGGCAGGCTGTAACTATTGTGTTACCACAAAGATCAGTGCTTGGGCCTCAGCTATTCACAATCTATATCAATGATTTGGTTGAGGGGGCCAAATGTAATATATCCAATTTTGTTGTTGATACAAAGCTTGGTGGGAATGTAAGTTGTGAGGAGGATACAAAGAGGCTTCATCAAGGGGATATAAACAGGCTAAGTGAGTGGGCAAGAACATGGCAAATGGAATATAATGTGGGGAAATGTGAAGTTATCCACTTTGGTAGGAAAAATAGAAAAGCAGTGTATTTTTTAAATGGTGAGAGATTGGGAAATGTTGGTGTTCAGAGGGACCTGGGTGTCCTTGTACACGAATCACTGAAAGCTAACGTGCAGGTACAGCAAGCAATTAGGAAAGCAAATGGTATGTTGACCTTTATTACAAGAGGATTTGAGTATAAGAGTAAAGGGCCTAGAAATTCGGTTGGTTGCGCCAGCGATTAGCGCTTAAAGAGCCCGAGATTTGGGGCGTTACCCAATATTCGGACGTGCGCAGTGATGCTAGCGCATCCGGCCATATTGAGTAGCCTGGTCGCGCCGGCGCTAAGTCTTTGCGGCCGCTTGCGGGCGCAGCCAGATAATGACGTCATTTCATTGTGCAACGCCTTTTTGGCGCCCCATACTGGAAATTCAGTGGCGCCCCCCTCCGTTCCGCCTGGCACTATTGGTGACAGTTGGCTGGAACGTTACCAGGTCCTTCTCGGACTCGGGGGGCACTCTTTAAAGGGGACAGCACTAGTATAAAACCGGCAGCCATTTGGCTTGGCCATACTGCTCGCTGCTGGAGAGAGTTGCAGACCTTCAGTGGCACAGACTTGTTCTTATTGAGCCAGAGGAGCCTTGGGACCTTCAACCCTGTCCAGAACAGTTGGGTCCAGAACAGTTGGATCCAGAAAGCTGACTGCGTCTTACTCGTCGGCCAGAATAATGGGAGCTGCTTTGGAGGGGAACGTCATCCTGGCTGAGCAACTGGCAAGGGCACAGACGGAGGGAGAGAGGGCCGGGATGGGCCAATGGACGTCGCCAAATCTGACCATACGCTGCCAGGGTTTTCAGGCAGCAGGTCTCCTACCTTACCATGTCGGAGGAGCAGTGTCTGCGAAGGCTCAGATTTGGTAAGGATGTTGTGACTGAGCTGTGCCACCTGCTTGCTGGGGATCTGCAGCCGCGGATACGGTGCAGGACCTCTCTGTCGGTGGCCGTGAAAGTCACTGTTGCGCTCAACTTTTACACCAGTGGATCGTTTCAGGCAGCAGCTGGGGACATATCTAATATCTCTCAATTTGCGGTGCATTGCTGCATCCGGCAAGTTACATCTGCCCTCTACAAAAGGAGGTGCGAATTCATCACCTTCCCTGTGACCCTGGAGAAGCAGGGGGAGCGCGCACAGGGCTTCGCGGCTATTGCGGACTTCCCCATGGTGCAGGGGGCCATTGATTGCACACACGTGGCTTTGCGGGCGCCATTGCAGAATCCGGAGGAGTTCCGCAACCAAAAGGGGTTTCACTCCCTTAATGTGCAGCTGGTCTGTGATCACCGGCAGATGATCATGGCGGTGAACGCACAATTCCCTGGCAGCAGCCATGACGCCTTCATCCTGCGGCAGACCTCAGGCTGACCACCTTGAGGCCCCGGCTCACCCACGAGGCTGGCTTCTGGGCGACAAGGGCTATCCTCTCTGCCCATGGCTCATGACCCCGCTCCGTTTGCCCAGCACCCTGGCAGAAGAGCTTTACAACAGCAGTCATCAGGCCACCAGGAACATTGTGGAGCACACAATTGGTGTGCTGAAGCAGCGTTTCCGCTGTCTAGACCATTCGGGGGGCGCCCTACAGTACTCGCCGGATCATGTGGCGCGCATTGTTGTTGTCTGCTGCATGCTCCACAACCTGGCCATTCGACGCACCCAGCCAATGCCAGCCGACCCTCAAGGTCCAGCAGAGCAGGCGGACGAGGAGGAAGAGGAGGAGGAGCATGCGGGCGAGGAGGATCAGGAGGAGGAGGAGGAAGATGGGAGGGCTCCAGAAACTGGAAGGGCTGTTCGTCAGAGGCTCATAAGGACTCGGTTCTAGGCCCCTCGGACGGAATGGTGGCTGTGATTCGAACAGCACCCTCCGGTTCGCTGTAAGCCTATGAAGGCATCGATGAATGTAAATAGTGTACGGGTCGATTGTAAATAAAAAGTTTTCTTTATTTTCAAACAAGTGCTTCCTTCCAGCATGACAACGTAATGGCAACAGAAATCATAACTAACAAACTAACAGATAACTGTGTGGCAACCCGGCAAAACTAACCAAACCATAATAAACAAACACAACAGGTGTGGAGTGCCTTAAAACTGGAAAAAGAGACGTCTTAGCACCTCCCTCTACTGGTGACCCCTTGATGGAGACCGACTCCTCTTACGAGGTCGGCCCCTTCCCTCCCTGCAGCTCCTCCGTAATTGTACCCCAGTGGCTGCGTCAAGGCTGGGGGACGCCTGCTGAGTGTCTGGAAGCGCTGAAGCCCCTGAGGGACGGCCTGGACGACCTTTGGGCTTGGAGGTCCCGCAAGCAGGCTGCTCCAACTGGGCATGTCTGCTAGCAGTGTGCCGTGCAGATGGTGGCAGCTGCTCTGCTGACGTGCCAGCGGTGGCATCAGGACTGGTCACATGCAGAGAGAGGACACCTGCACCGCTGTCAGCCGACACACTGGCACTCTGACGGTGCCGCACCGGATCATCTGCCGCTATCGACTGCTCCACAGATTCGTGGCCTGCTGTGGTGCTGTAAGGGCCTGGGGTGATCCTGCCTGATGCAGCTACGGTGGCAGCAGTGAGTGTTCGCGTGGCCTCAATCTGCGTGTGGACGAGGCCAGCAAGTGACTGCGTGGCAGCAGTGAGGACCTGCGTGGCAGTTGCCAGTGCTTCGGAGAAGCCATGAACAGTCCTTTCCACTTCTTCCTACAAGGCCGGAACAGTCCTTGCCGCTGTTTCGGACAAGCCCTGGACAGACCTTTCCATTGCTGCCCCGAAGCCCTGGATAGTCCTTTCCATTGCTGCCCCAAAGTCCACCACACTCTTTGCCAGTGTGTCGATGGACTCGGGCATCCTCCCCACTGCAGCCATAAGCTCAGTGTGCCTGAGCCGGGTCTGGGCGCTCATTTCGGCAAGGCACCGCACCTCCTCTGCACTCTGTGCAGCAGTCATGGTGGCCTGCCTCGCCCTCCGGGGAGACGGCCCCCGAGTGTCCCTACCCCCCGCGCATTGCTGCAGGCCGCTGGTCCCTGCAACTGGCTCATCAGAGCCCCCCCCTCCTCCCCTCAAGGGAACTACTATCCCCAGTCTCCACATGCGGTGGCTCCCCTGAGGCTGGCATGGATGGTCCAGTTTCCTCCTGGTCGTCGCCTCCAGAGGCACTTGCACTGGCAGCTTGAGGGGCCGGCACCCAAGCTGGTGATGCAGCATCTGAAAGCAGGGAGGTTGAAGAGTGGCTTTAGCAAAAGGACAGTTTGGCAGCAAGGGATGCAACAGTGCGGCAATGCTATGACATGGGTCCACATTGAGAAAGCATGCTGGTGGGGGAAACAACTGAAAGGTGACAGCTTTAAGCTGCTCCTTTCGGTTCCGTGCCAGCTTGGCCTGCAGGGCAAAGGACGGGAAGTGATGTAACATGATGCCCTGAGTTATCTCATGCCCCCCCCCCCCCATGGTGGAACATCCCTTACATGATGCCCTGAGTGATGTTCTCATGCCCCCCATGGTGGAACATCCCTTACATGATGCCCTGAGTGATGATCTCATGCCCCCCATGGTGGAATAGCCCTTACATGATGCCCTGAGTCAAATGTGGATGTGTGTGACCAGAAAGGGCCATGGGTGCTTGCTGACAGATGGCCATTGGGGTATCGCACACCCTGTAGCCATAAAGTCAGGTGCTCATGGAGGGATGCATAAGTTTACATTAACTCCACTCACCCTGACGACCCGAGTGAGGTCGTTGAATTTCTTCCTGCACTGGACAGGGCTCCTGGTCGCCATGCTGCTGGAGTTGACCCTCTGAGAAACATCCCTCCAAGCTCATCGGTAGTCCTTATGATTAGGCCTCCTGCCATTGTCTGGGTATAGGACATCTCGCCGGCGCTCCACTGCGGACACCAATTCCTCCAGAGACTCAGTGCTGAAGCGCTCTGCTCTCTGCCTCACCCTCTCCACCTGATCCAAGTTTTTTGCACCAGAGAAGGGCCTGCGCCGATTTGCAGGCCTACAAGGCGCAGAGTGTGGATGCTGGAGCTGCCTGACCCACCCCTTTAAGAGCTGGCCGGCGCCTGCAAGTCTCGTGGTCATGGGTAATTGAGAGCACCTGCGCTGCGGCTGGACGCCCCGATATTGGGTTGTGCCGGCATGTTAGCGCCTTAGGTGCCCCGTGTAACGCCTGAACTCGCGCCTCAATCACCTTTGGGGCGCTGCAACCCAATATCGCACGAGGTGTCGATAAGTTGCGCCTGGCTATAAAATTTGCGCTCTGCCAATTCTAACGCCCCAAGCGGGGCTATACCCAATTTCTAGGCCAAGATGTCTTACTGCAATTATATAGAGACCACACCTGGAGTATTGTGTACAGTTTTGGTCTCTTTATCTAAGGAAGGATATACTTGCCATAGAGGGAGTGCAACGAAGGTTCACCAGACTGATTCCTGGGATGGGGGTAATTGTCCTACGAGGAGAGATTGAATAGACTAGGGCTATATTCTCTCGAGTTTAGAAGAATGAGAGGTGATCTCATTGAAACATACAACATTCTTACAGGGCTTGACAGGGTAGATGCAGGGAGGATGTTTCCCCTGGCTGAGGAGTCTAGAACCAGGGGTCACAGTCTCAGAATAAGGGGTCGGCCATTTAGGACTGATGAGAAATGTTTTTCTTCTCGGTGGTGAATCTTTGGA
Source organism: Somniosus microcephalus (assembly GCF_052327205.1). Taxonomy (NCBI): domain Eukaryota; kingdom Metazoa; phylum Chordata; class Chondrichthyes; order Squaliformes; family Somniosidae; genus Somniosus; species Somniosus microcephalus. The sequence continues at coordinate 28,213,475 of NC_140992.1, read as the reverse complement.
GATCTCTACCCCAGAGGACTGTGGAGGCTCAGTCATTGAGTATATTCAAGTCAGAGATTGATAGATTTTTGGAAATTAAGATAATCGTGGGATATGGGGATAGTGCAGGAAAGTGGAGTTGAGGTAGATGATCAGCCATGATCTTAATAAATGGCAGAGCAGGTTCGAGGGGCTGAATGGCCCACTCCAGCTCCTATTTCTTAGGTTTTTATGAAAGAGGAGGTAGTTGAGATACTGGATGGACTAAAAATTGATAGAGGAGGGAGGTACTAGAAAGGCTGGCTATACTTAAAGTAGATAAATCACCAGGACCAGATAGGATGCATCCTCGGATGCTGAGGGAAGTAAAGATGGAAATTGCGGAGGTACTGGCCGTAATCTTCCAATCCTCCTTTGATACGGAGGTGGTGCCAGAGGACTGGAGAATTGCAAATGTAACAAACACCCATGTTCAAAAAAGGGTGTAAGGATAAACCCAGCAACTACAGGCCAGTCAGTTTAACCTTGATAGTGGGGAAGCTTTTAGAAATGATAATCCGGGACAAAATTAAGTCACTTGTACAAGTGTGGATTAATTCAGGAAAGCCAGCACGGATTTGTTAAAGGCAAATCGTGTTTAACTAACTTGATTGAGTTTTTTGATGAGGTAACAGAGAGGGTTGATGTAGTGTGCATGGACTTCCAAAAGGCATTTGATAAAGTGCCACACAATAGGCTTGCCAGCAAAATTGAAGCCTATAGAATAAAAGGGACAGTGGCTGCAAGGACACAAGATTGGCTAAGTGATGGGAAACAGTAGTGGTGAATGTTTTTTTTGGACTGGAGGAAGGTATACAGTGGTGTTTCCCAGGGGTTGGTATTAGGACCACTGCTTTTCTTGATACGTATGTAGTAATGACTTGGACTTGGGTCTACAGGGTACAATTTCAAAATTTGCAGATGATAAATTTGGAAGTGTAGCGATAGACTTCAAGAGGATATAGACAGGCTGGTGGAATGGATGGACACTTGGCAGATGAAATTTAATGCAGAAAAGTGCGAAGTGATACATTTTGGTAGGAAGAATGAGAGGCAATATAAACTAAAGGGTACAATTCTTAAAGTGGGTGCAGGAACAGAGACCTGGGGGGTGTATGTGCACAAATTACTGAAGGTGGCGGGGCCGGTTGAGAAAGTGTTTAAAAAAGCATATGGGATCCTGAGCGCTTTAAATAGTGGTATAGAGTACAAAAGCAAGGAGGTTATGATGAATCTTTATAAAACACTGGTTCGGCCTCAACTGGAGTATTGTGTCCAATTCTGGGCACCGCACTTTAGGAAGAATGCGAAGGCCTTAGAGAGGGTACAGAAAACAGTTACAAGAATAGTTCCAGGGATGAGGAACTTCAGCTACGTGGATAGACTGGAGAAGCTGGGGTTGTTCTCCTGAGAGCAGAGACGATTGAGAGGAGATTTGATAGAGGTGTTCACAATCATGAGGGGCCCAGACAGAGTAGATAGAGAGAAACTGCTCCCATTGGTGGAAGGGTCGAGAACCAGAGGACACAGATTTAAGGTGATTGCCAGAAGAACCAATGGTGACATGAGGGAAAAAAATTTACGCAGCAAGTGGTTAGGATCTGGAATGCACTGCCTGAAAGGGTGGTGGAGGCAGTTTCAATCGTGGCTTTCAAAAGGGAATTGGAGAAGTACCTATAGGAAAAAAATTTGCAGGGCTACGGGGAAAGGGCGGGGGAGTGGGACTAGCTGAGGTGCTCTTGCAGAGAGCCGGCACAGGCTTGACTCTGACTGTAAAACAGTAGCCGCTGAAGTTCCCTAGAATAATGTTAAGATCTATGAGGATGAGAGAATATAGCAAACTATATTTTGATTGAATCATGGTAATGTCTCTAATATTGGGACAAGCGACTATAGCCCTTGCATACTAGTTTTCTGTGCTACATGTTTCTTGTATTTTACAGTTTAACATTAAAATGTGTCTAATGTATGTCAGTGTGATTATAATGTTGTAAGCCTTTTATATTGGTCAATGCGAACTTTGTCACACAATGGACTAATCAGATCATTGCAGCTCATTATTGGCTGCCACGTGGTTCCCAGTTTATCTTCCACACTAGATATTATTCCAGTTCTTGCCTTGAATATTCCAGCTCTGGCTGCTGCTGTCCTCCCACTGAGGCCCTTCTCAAGGACTTTACTTCTTCCTTTTTGTTTTGGTTTTTAGCAGTGCCCTGTCCTGTACTCTGTTCTCCATCTTCATGTTGCTCAACCTGGTTTTCTGCTCATCATCTAGTCTCTGAAATAAAAACAGAAAATGCTGGAAGTACTCAGCCGGTCAGGCAGTATCTGTGCAGCGAGAAACGGAGTTAACGTTTCAGGTTGATGACCTTGCGTTGGAACTGGAAGAAGTTAGAGATTTAACAGTTTATAAGCAAGTACAGAACCAGGGAAAAGTGGGGGCAAGAATGAAAGGGAAGGTCTCTGATAGGGTGGAAGATCGGAGTCATTAAATGACAAGGGATGATGGTACAAAACAAAAGGGGGTGGTAATTAGCTCCTCGAGACCCATCTTTTGTTTCTTTACATCTCATTACCACCCCCTTTTGCCGTGTACTATTATCCTGTTTGTCATTGTCACTCCTGCCTTCCACCCATCTCAGATTTTTACTTTTGCTCTTTCCCCTCTCTCCTCCTGTGCTCTTCTCTCCCCCACCCCCCACTCTTTCCCTGGCACAGTACTTGCTCATGAACTGTTAAATCAATATCTTCCAGTTCTGACGAAAGGTCATCGGCCTAAAATGTTAACACTCTTTCTCTCTCCAGAGGTGCTGCCTGACCTGCTGAGTGTTCCCAGCATTTCCTGTTTTAGTTTCAGCTTTCCAGCACCTGCAGTATTTTGCTTTTGATCTCGTCACTGCTGGCTCACGCCCAGCCGCTCCAACAGAGCGGATTCTGTAATTTACTTCCTCGGGATACTTGCTGCCATCCTGTTGATTCTAGTGCCTCCCGAGGTTAGGCTTTGAGCTGATACTCCCTTCCACGAGGCCCTCACTGCCTCTCCACTTGGACCCTCTCCATTTCCAAGCTTCTACACAGATCTGCCTTCCCTTCATCTGACTTTGCTGGAAACACTGCCCAACTTCCTCAGTCTGTAACTAATGAATTGGGCAATCAGCTAGCTAATGGGTAAAAGTTTATATTTTCAGCATGACTTAGTTAAGCCAATACTATGTATTCCTAATAATTCAGTCAGTTTTGTGCTTAAAAATATTTAATTATCCAATAATTTTAATTAAGCAACATAAATAATGCAGCAAAGTGAGAATTTAGTGTTAAATGAATTACCAGGTAACTATAATTAAGCGACTGAATTGAGAGTAGACTGTATCAAGGTTATAAATGGCTTGTCGAATTGTATCAAGTTGACGTAGGTGGCTTGAAGAGAAACAATACCTTGGAATGATGTATGAAATGTAATTTCCCTGGAAAGTTCAAACATGCATTTTTAATGCGCCATAATAAATCTGAAGTTACTGACCGATGGGAAATGTTAATTCTTCAAAGGACCATAAATAACCGTCGATTTCTGACAATTGGGAGATTATCAAAAGACCTGACGCACACATTTTATTTAAAATTGTACTTCAAGGTTGCTAATTATAAGTAGTTTTATAGAAGATTAAGATTATCTTTTATTATAATCTTGTAAAATATTTAACGTTTCATTTAAGTCAAAGGGATAAATTGGAGGAGCTCTTGCGTGGACTGACCCCACGAAAGAATGACGTTGGTGATGCTATGGTGTTCTGCCTGAATCATGCGGAGGCTGCTGAAGAAATTGTGGAGTGTATCGCAGAATCTTTGTCCATTTTGAAGACTCCGTTGCCTAAAAAGGTTTGTGCTGTCCAACTGTAGTAGATATTACATCATCCTGAAATCCTTTTGAAATATCCACTTTTAATATACCAACTGATTTTGGCTGCCAGGATGCAGGTTTTTTTTTGCAGTACTATCTATAAATTCTCGCCATTGGCTCCGTCACTTGCGTTATACTTACACTTTGGCCTGGATTTTCCGGGGGCCTATGGCTGTAAGTGCCCCTGAAGTTCCAGTTTCAGCCTGACAGATCTTACGGATGTGCAAGAAATGGACTTTCGCTGGTGTATAATTGGGCTCTTTGCTCAACTACTGCCCACCGAATACCCATGCAACTCTTACGCCTGGTAAAAGCAGGCATAAGGCTGCCTTTTACCAGCATAAGGGTTTAAATCAAAAATATTTTTTAAACTTATTTAACCATACAAAAACCCTTAAAATTAGTTTAGGTTACTCTTGGCCACTTGAAAAATTAATTTAAAAAAAAATGTTTAATTAAATTGTATTTTAATTAATTTTGAACATGTGGTGATTTATTTTTATTTGTGCCGTGAAAGTGTGTTTTTTAGGGGATTCCCATTATGCTGATGGGGATTCCAGTACAGAATCCCCATAAGCATATTCTGTACTGGAATTCCCCCATAGGCATAATGGGAATTCCCCTTTTTGATTGGCCTGGCCCACGTGATCCCAGGGACGCTTGCGAACCGCATGCACCCCTGGGATATGCCTGCAGGCCTAGGACCACAAGAGTCCGAAGGTACGGAGGCACCAGGTAGGTGCGGAGTTTATTTGCGGTTTGGAGGCATTTGCCCGCGGGGAAGCCTCTGACAGCAATTTTCAGCCCTTTGTATGTGACCAATTTACTTGGCTCCTAAATGATTATTAGAAATTTGTGGATAAAAGAGCAGCTACTTCATGATGCACAATTGGCCTCCAAAGTTATTGTTTTGGAAAAGTCAGCAACGTTTTTACTTGATGGCCAAAGTAATCTGGAGTCTTGCTTGTTTGCAAGGTGAGTTTGGTATTCATTTTATCTGAAGAGATTAAACAAATGAGTACAATCTATAAGGTAGATGGCCTCCTGAATGCATTGACAGTTGCAATGGTTTAAACTCTTCCAGAAATGCTGCTTAGGTAAGACAATGACCAAGTTCTAGTCCTCAAGATGCTTCTTTCGACAGCTTAAGAGAATTAATGGGGAACATTAGTGTCTGTTAGCACTTTCATCAAGCACACTGTATTTGTGTCACAACAGTACATTTAAAACCAAACAGATCATTTTGAAAGTGAAGTCACAATTTTTTTTTTTTTATTCCAGATTGCCAGGCTTTATTTGGTGTCAGATGTATTGTACAATTCTTCTGCTAAAGTTGCAAATGCCTCGTACTACAGAAAATTGTAAGTATCCATTTTGTGTCTTGTGGAATGGTTTTAGTGAATAATTAAATGGGAAGCTATGCTTCCCGGATATGTTGTTGAAATGAAATGCCCTGTTTTAAAGTACTGCAACAGCATCGTGCATTTCTATGGCGCTGCTCGTGTGCAGCAGATGTTTGAGAGCTTCATGTAGCAGTGGGGAAAAAAGTAGATGTCAAGCAGGAGGAAGAAAGACAGGATAGGAGTTTGGAGCTGCTGCCAAAAGCATAATTCGTGAAGCGGGTTTTTTGAAATTGGGGAAGGAGGTGTGACTGGCAAGGGAATTTAGGGAGTGAGTTCCAGATGGGAGTATTTTCTAGTAATCCCTAGGTTATAAAATTGCTTTTGGTATAATACCAGTTGTACAAATCCTTCTGGGCTTCGATCAGTATTGTCTTCATTGCCCTTTAGTCTTGTTAAGAAAAACTCTTGCATGCTCACTTTGTAGGATATAGTATATATCCAGCAGACGCATCTGCCAATACATTCTTTGCTTCAGCATTTGTGCATTGTTGGGTCAGGATCATCCATTGAATAGTCGTCATGTATCTTGTATTTATCTTGCAGGAACTTTAACGCAGCAGTCAAACTTGCAGTTCTGCTGACATTTATGAATATCAAGAGAGCAGACCTTTTCACAGCCATACAAACATGTTCTAGCACAGTTTTGTGATATATTTAAGATGTTTGATATGGTTTCTCGACTGAGGGACATGTGACGGCATTCTTGAATATTCAAAGCTGTTAATGTTGTGATGAGCTTGGGTATATATTAAACCCAATTTATGGCACAGATCTGATTTTGGACGTGCTTCTGTGAATTTGTTTTATTTTGCCTTCCTTGGTAAAACCACCTAGTTTATGGTGGGCAGTTTCACCAGTAGCAACTGATGTAGTGTTTCTATAGCTCTGGAAAGTTGAGTCAAAATAAAATGAGCATGTACCAGCCACTGTAAGCATATGCAAGCATACTCCTGCATGAATAATGGGCTTTTTTTGCCCAACAGCATTCAGAGACTATAGAGGAAGAACTGTTCTGTATGTTACAACGCTTATATATTATAATTGGAACATTACAAATGAAGTTTATCATAGGGCGAGGGGGCACAGGTTCAAACTAACAAGGCAAATATAGGACTGATGTCAGGAAGTTCTTCAGAGTAATAGAGTGCAAAATCTTTCTTATTGGGGCGGGGGGGGGGGGGAATGTAATGAATGGTGTTGAACTAGCTAGGGTTGAGGCCGAAAAATATTTTGGAGTGATAATAAACTCTGCACTGATTCTACTGACTGTGTCCAGCTTTTGCAGAGCAGCGGAAAACAAAGCAAACCGAATTCCAAGCTATATTGCCAAATCTGGTCAGGGTCATCATACTGAAGCTGTGTTGTTCTCTGGTCAGGCCACACCTTTAATACTACGTTCAGTTCTGGGCACCAAGGCACGATGGAAAGATCCAAGTCATGGAAGAGGTGCAGAGAAAGGCCCTGAGGATAGTCCTGCATGTCAGAACTAAATTATGAGTTAGAAAAACTTGTCTTCTTCAGCGTTGATAGAAGACAGATGAGAGGAACTGTAGAAATATTTAAGATACTGAGTGAAATAGAAAAGGTTAATCCTGAGCCCCATTTAAAGTTAAACCATGACTACAAGACAAGGGAACATAGATACAAACTTAGGGGACCGTTTTTTTTGTCTTAAAATACTCCTGTGCAGCGCCTTGGGACATGTTACTACGTCAAAGGCGCTATATAAATACTAGTTGTTGTTGTTGACATAGATACAAACTTGTGGAAGGTTGGTCATCAGGATGTTGGGGAGCACGTCACACATTGATTAATATCTGGAGTGATATTTGGGTCGGGGCGGCAAAAGCTCTGAAATAATTTAGGAGATAGTTAAATGCCCTGATGAGCGATCATAGCTTTCTATGGAAAGATGAGCTGGATGTCCACCCTCTTCTGTATGTATCTTTGTGATCAATAGATTTTCAGGTAGGTATTGAACGTAAAATAAAACCTTGGTAGGTTCTTTCCAGACCGACATGGCTAGGGTGGACTGGTGCCGTCTACATCTATTGTGGTGATATGATTAGTACAAGTAGTGTAGCACCAGTATTTAAAAGAAAAAGCAAGAGCTAGCCATCTTTGACTTTCAGCACACAATCAAAAATAAAAGTGATTCTGCTTTTTGGCATAAAATTGGCAATTTATTGTAGCCAATGAACTTCGTGTATTTGGATCCTCTTTGCTACTGTAGATAAGTTATAAATCACATCTTTCCCCAATCCATTGAAAGTTGACCAGTTCCACATGCTTTTATGCCCTCTTCCTTTAAGACCCTGCTTAAAACCCACCTCTTTGATCAAGCTAGTGGCCATCCTTCCTAATTACTCATTCTTTAGCTGAGTATCCATTTTTCCTCATGTTTCTGTGAAGCGCTTTAGGGTGGTTTTCTACGTAAAACGCATTATATAAGTGCAAGTTATTGCATTTGTTACTTCAACAACCCATACCAGTTCTTAATTGGAAACTTTCAGCATTTGATTTATTTGGTTGTTAAATGAGCTGGAAGCTATCTGTACTTGATAATTATATACCCTGCAACAGCTTGTTTCTTAAGATGTTGGATTAAAAAACTTTTTAAATTGAAACTTCTCAAAGAAAAATGTTTATGCTGATCATTTTCTTGAGGTATGTGTATGTATTATAATGGTGGTGTTGTCGTCACCAGCACCGTTTGTTCATGCAGTTTAATGATTGGCCCTGCATGTAGGCATTTTATAGGTTTAATTTCCTTTGTGCACAATTTTTAGTGCACTGTTTAATATGTCTGCAAATTTATGTCTGCATTTTTTAACACTTTTATTCTGTGTTTAAAATACAGACAGAAATTCTACGTGAGAATTGTGAACTAATGTGATTAACAATAGAGCACGGAGGAAATTAAACCCCAGATTGTTTCACATTCTACTTGTAATTACATCAAAAATTGTTCTCCGAGGCAAGGACACCACACGTGCAAAAACAAATCTTTTGCACAGAAGCCAAAATATATAAATGTTTTTGATGTGTGAGACACATTCTTCAAAATACAAATTTATGATGCCAATGAGACCTTTTAAAAGGGGAATTTGAGCTATTGAAGGGTATTAGACTCTATGGTCAGAATTGTTTGCCAAAATGTTGAATTTAACTATCTCATGGTATGTCTAGCATTTTGTTGTGTGAATAGTGTGAAACATTTTATATTTTTAAGCATGGGCAAAAGTTAGTAGATATGTTTCTGCTTGGTTTGTTTTGGCACATGTTATTTCTGCTTCTCTTGCAGTTTTGAATCTAAGCTGTGCCAGATATTTGCAAACCTTAATGCAACCTACAAGTCAATACAAGGTCACTTACAGTCTGAGAATTTCAAGGTAATTACTGTAAACCATTTGCTTTTATTGGTCATAGTTGTTTTGAAATGTCATGAACGATCAGGTTACATAGATGTACTTAGGCTGCCAAAGTGGGGGGGGGGCATCATTACTACTCCGGTCCTCCTTTTGGACCTTTTTGCTTGCTTTATTTCTCGACAGTTAATTACAGTATGTGTGTAGTTTAACTGTTTGTGATGCTGTATATTAAACCTTTCAACTTACTTTTTACTAGGAAGTGGAAACTTTTTATCAACTTGGTCTTCAAATTTTATGTAAAATAAATTAAGATTGCTTATTCAATCCCATTTAATAATTGCATAATTTTTAGAATCAATTCTTGAGGTTCTGCCAGAAGCTGTTAAATTATAAGGACGGGCACTGTTCAGATAGTCAAGCTATTTTTGTTGACATCCATCATTTCCTGTTGTATTTAGGGACTTGAAAGAGCATGTTATTATCTAAATGGAGAGAAAATGCAAAGTGCTACAGTACAAAGGGATCTGGGGGTCCTGGTGCATGAAACACAAAAAGTTAGTATGCAGGTGCAGCAGGTGATCAGGAAGGCCAACGGAATCTTGGCTTTTATTGCAAGGGGGATGGAGTATAAAAACAGGGAAGTCTTGCTGCAGTTATACAGGGTATTGGTGAGGCCACACCTGGAATACTGCGTGCAGTTTTGGTTTCCATATTTAAGAAAAGATATACTTGCTCTCGAGGCGGTTCAGAGAAGGTTCACTCGGTTGATTTCGGAGATGAGGGGGTTGACGTATGAGGAAAGGTTGAGTAGGTTGGGCCTCTACTCATTGGAATTCAGAAGAATGAGAGGCGATCTTATCGAAACATATAGGGCCAGAAATTCCAGGCCAGAAGCGTGAGTACGGTCGGCTTACTCACGCTTCTGGCCGTTGGAAATGCCGGCGTTCAGCATGAACAGCGCATGCGGGGAACGCCGGCATTTCCAGACCTCGAGCGCGTGCGACTGCACAGGCAGCGCTTGCGCAGTGAACTTCGTGGATTTCATTCATGAAATCCGTGAGGGTAAGTCCTTAGAAGTTACACTTGTAAAAAGCAAGTGTAAAGTTGTTCATTGGCTGCGGAGGAAGATATATTTTATCGTGGAGCTTTTGAAATGCAATATTTTTGTTTGGGAAAGGGAGGGAAGTTATTTTAAGAAATTTTAAGTAAGTTTTAAAGTTTAAATTTTTTTTTTAAAAAGGGTTTTCAGAACGGTAGGTAGAAGGAGCAATTGTGGCTGTGTGAATGGAATGTGAGAATGAGTTATGTATGTATGTCCACATATATTCCTTTACGTATATGTATGTATGTTTTATATTCCTTTACTAATGTGTATGAATGTGTATGAATGTATGTTTTTAATTATGATTTTCCAATAAGTTACTTTCTCTGAAAGTCACAATTAAATAATACATTCATACACATAAATAAAGGAATATATACATAACACGCAAAGGAATGTATACAGACATACATACTTTCAGAAGCTCCACGATAAGAAATATCTTCCTCCGCAGCCTGTGGAGCAACTGTACCCATGCTTTTTTCATGTGTAAGTTGTAATGACTGGACCTCACTGAAAGCATTAATGAAAGCGGCGAATTATACTGCGCACGCGTTCTGCCTCTGAACCCCTTCGTTCAGAGGACAGGAAATGCCGGTTTTCCCCACATGCACTGTGAATGCTGAAAACCGGCATTTAATCCGGCCAGATGCGTAAGTACCCCGACCGTACTAGCGCATTTGGAAGGGAATTACTGGGCCAACATTTTACATGTCAATAAAATAAAAAATTTAACAATTGCACGACTTGCCCCCTCGCATCTGCGACTGAGGGCCCAAGGAGGTGCATTGCGCAAGAGGTCATCATCGTACGTATCCTCACACTGTTCCCTTTGGGGGACTGTATGAAGTGGTGGAAGGATTTATGGCCATGATTAACGCTCATTCCGTGACCGTAACCATCTTTGAACCAGCCATTAGGGTGGTTAGTCCTATGGCGGGAGGGTTTTACGGGCTCCCACAACCCATCTGAGGGGGGGGGGGGGGGCGCCACCAACACCCACGGACGCAAGTATCCCGCTGGATGTCCACCCAGAATTTAAAGTTGGAGCTCCGACTCCACTTGCCGGGACTGTCTGGAGTGGGGTTCAAAACCCTACTCCTTCTGGCCCAGCGGCGGGGATGCTTACTGCTACGCAAAAGGCCCACTCCGCACAAAAGGTGACACCCATACGTTTCCTGCGCCTTTTCCCTCCCCGTGACTGGAGCCCTATGCTGCCATTTCACGTTGCTAATTGGATTGGGCCTTTGTCATAGCGGTAGGATCCCCGCCGCTGGGCCAGATCAGGGTAGGGTTTCGAACCCCGCTCCAGACAGTCCCGGCAAGTGGAGTCGGAGCTTCGGCTCTAAATTCTGGGTTGACATCCAGTGGGATATTTGCGTCCGTGGGTGTGGGTGGCCCCCCCTCCTTGTATAGCTTGTGGGAGCCCGTAAAACCCTCCCGCCATAGGACTAACCGCCCTAATGGCTGGTTCAAAGATGGTTACGGTCACGGAATGAGCGTTAATCATGGCCATAAATCCTTCCACCACTTCATACAGTTCCCCAAAGGGAACAGTGTGAAGACACGTATGACGACGACATTGCTAAATAAATAAATGGAATTTAAAAAATTCTTTTAGGGCTTTTAAAAGTCTTTAAATTGCTTTAATTCTCTTTAAAACTACTTCAGATTACTCAAAATAATGTAAACATTTTAAAAAGTTTATAAAAGTTACCAAAATCTTCAAAAAACTTCCAAAAACCTATTTAAACTGCTGCTTTGCATGTAAAAATCCTTAGCAGCTTGACAGAAACATTGGGGGCGTGTCCAGTGAAACTGAGACCTCAAGGGGCGTGTCTCACTTACACTGCACGCTCCTGGCTTCGCGCTGGCTGCACTCCTGGGCGGTGTGACGTCATACGCTGCCCGGGAATGTGCTTTCTATTTCTGCAAGTTCAGGCGCCCCAGAAGCTGATCGGCACGAGCGCGGGGTAAGTGCAAATACGGGGCTTGCACGCGCTGCAAGCCCCGTTCTGGAATTTCTGGGCCAATAGATTGTGAGGGGGCTTGATCAGGTGGATGCGGTGAGGATGTTTCCACTGATGGGTGAGACTAGAACTAGGGGGCATAATCTTAGAATAAGGGGCTGCCGTTTCAAAACTGAGATGAGGAGAAACTTCTTCACTCAGAGGGTAGTAAATCTATGGAATTTGCTACCCCAGAGAGCTGTGGAAGCTGCAACATTAAAAAATTTAAAATGGAGATAGACAGTTTCCTAGCAGATAAGGGAATTAGGGGTTACGGGGAGAGGGCAGGGAAGTGGACGTGAGTCTAGATTCGGATCAGCCATGATCCTATTGAATGGCGGAGCAGGCCCGAGGGGCCGTATGGCCTACTCCTGCTCCTACTTCTTATGTTCTTATGTAGCTAAACAATATAAACGATAATTGCAAGGTCTTCCCGGATGGCTGAACAAGTTTATCCAATGAATAGCAACCATACAGACCTGGAAAGTCCAAGGTTTGATCCTGGCCTGTGTTAATTTAAATGACCTCAACCAGGTCTGCAGTAGGGGGCCATACAATATGCCTTCGCACCCTTGGGTTAGCGAGGGAAAAATCAGCCGTGGTTCCTGCTTCTGCTCACTAATCAGTGACCCATACAGGAATGTAAGGGTGTGTGAATGTAGGGTGATGAAAGGGTAGGGCCCAATCACATGTGTCCCATGATTAAATGGGCCGCTGCTGCTTCTGGCGATCCCTGTCGAGGCTTAAGCATGAATAAAGGCCACTTGGATGAGGTGCTGAAGAGTGACCAGTGCTTGTGGAACTGTATTCCACCAAAGGAATTCAACGTGTGGAAATAAATGAGCATAAGGATCTCCTTGAAGGCTTTGGGATTAAGGCAACGCTAATTTGAGTATTTTAATTGTGCTTAACACTGAGGAAATTAACACTGCACTGGAGAGGGCCGAGAAACAAAAAATAAACGAGCTGGTACTGAATGGACAGAGCAAAGTTCAACAAAAAGAAATGAAAAGATGTAATGAATTAGTGTGAAGCGAACAAGGCAACAGACAGAAAATGAACAAGAAAAATGAAACTAAAGTATTTAGATTAATGTAAATAATAAAAGTGAAAGTCCAAATCTTTTTGAATGGTAAGAGGAAAAATAAATACAAGTGGGAAGGGTGTAAATGCAGGAAATGGTATTTTAAAAGATTACGTTCTAGTAACAGGCTACAGAAAGCCTGACAATTTTAAAAGTATAAATTTTATTCATTTTTAATTAGCATTTTGTTAAACTAGCTGACGAAAAGTCTGTTAGATGCTATAACTTGATGTTAGTAATATGTTGAAGTATTCCAATTTGTTTTACAGCAAAGAGTGATGGGTTGCTTTAGAGCATGGGAAGATTGGACAGTTTACCCTGACCCATTCCTCATTAAACTCCAAAATATCTTTCTTGGACTTGTAGATCTTGAGGAAGAAAGTAAAGAAGTCTGCAAACCCCAGGTATTTATGTATGATAAATGTAATCTTTTTTTAAGCTTTTAAAATTAAAAAAAAAAAATTGTATTATCTGTTGGTTGCTTTTTTTAAACGTGACTTTTATTACACTAGCTTGTTTTATTTGTGAGCAGGAGTTGTATTGAAATGTGTCAATGTTCTTTTGAGTTAGTTTATCATTCCTGTTGACACAATTCCTCATTAATCTCTAGAATACCTACCTTGGACTTGTGGATGTTGAAGAAATCAAAGAAGTTTCGAAACAACAGGTAGCTATCTACGTGGTAATTCATGTTTTATCTATGCTTTGTGTTTTTATAATAAGGTTTTATGTGCTGGTGTCTATTGTATTTCACAACTATTTTTGGAATTTTAATTGCCAAAGCTCATTTGCTTGATTTCCCCTTTTACTTTCTGGCTCATGTGTAGCACTACAAAGTTGCAAAGTATTTACAACACAGCAACAGTCCATTCGGCCCAATAGGCCCCTGTTGGTGTTTATGCTCCACACGAGCCTCCTCCCACCCCTCTCATCTGACCCTATCAACATCTGCTTCTATTCCTTTCTTCATCATGTGCTTATCTAGCTTCCCCTTGAATGTATCTGTTATTCTCCTCAACTACTCCCTGTGGTAATGAGTTCCACATTCTAACCACTCTGGGTAAATAAGTTTCTCTTGAATTCCCTATTGGATTTATTAGTGACTATCTTCTATTTATGGCCCCCAGTTCTGGTCTCGGCAGCAAGTGGAAACATCTTCCCTATCAAACCCTTTCATAATCTTGAAGACCTCTTATCAGGTCACCCCTCAGTCTTTTTTCCAGAGGAAAGAGCCCCAGCCTGTTCAATCTTTGCTATGGGTATAACCTCTCAGTTCTGGTACCATTCCAGTAAATCTTTTTTGCACCGTCTCCAATACCTCTATATCCTTTTCATAATATGAAGACCAGAACTGTTCACAGTACTCCCAAGTGGTCTAACCAAGGTTCTATACAAGTTCAACATAACTTCTCTGCTTTTCAATCCTATCCTTCTAGAAATGAACCCCAGTGCTTTGTTTGCTTTTTTTGCTTGTTTGCTCGTAAAGTGGGAGTTGCAATTTATGCCTAGATCTTTACGACTAGAATGTCCTGAAATGAAAAATGTCCACATCCAGATTAAGATTTGTATTTGAGCTGTTCACTCACTTTCATTATACAGTGATGCTGAATTAAGATAAGTGTTCAGGTATGAATTTATTGTTCATTGAAGAAGTGCAGCTGTTTTATATCTCTGAAATTATCAATCTTAATGTGCATGACTTATGGGAAAATAGATGTGCACTTGATGAGTTCTGCTATTACATCACACAACTCCATTAGGGAAAGTGGGTTACATATTTTGTGGTTATGGATTTGGAGATAAATATGTGGATCAGGGAACATTTTGCATGTAAGCAATCTCTGTTTAAGTGATTTAAGTGTTGAATTGCGAATCCATAATACATCAGTATATACTCTAGTCTTTTTCCAATTTGTTTTCATGCTCATTGAGAGTGTCCTTGCTGGGTAAGAAAACTTATCCCATTTTAGGTGTTCTTTGAAGGGAATAAGCAACACAGATCAGGGGTAGCATGTGTAAATGCATAGTAAGACTTTATTGGGCCATTTTATTGAGCCAAATTCAATGCTAATCTTGGAAGAACAGCTATCCATGTGGCCAATCAGATTGCCAATTTTATACTGAATTGTGAGCTCTTTTTGTTTTGGACGTCTGCTTGACAAATCCATTGGTCACCTTGAAATTGTTGTGATTATAGTGTTGGATGTTGCTGTGGATGACCAAAAGATTCATGCACCATTACAGTAAAACGACAAAAAAAATTCATAGCTGATCAATTTCGATTGCTTTATTGAAAACAGTAGCCCGGATTTTGCTCTTGGCGGTGAAGGAACGGTTTTCGCCATTCACCTCATGTACAGTTGTCCAGAGACTTTGCGGGCTTGTCGGCAGAGATTTCCACTAATCCAGCATCTGTTTCAGTGCAGTGTCATCTCCAGGGGATCTGTAGAGTCAGTGAAGAGGGAAAGCAACAGTGAGGCTCTTCAACCAATTAGATTGAAGCATCCTTACCGAGACGCACAGACTGCAAACCAGAAAATAAAAATTACCTTTAAATTATGTACAGGAAGCAAAATAAAGATTGGGAAATACAGATAGGATTAAGGGAAAGAGATAAGAGACAGACAGAAAAAGTAAAAAAAAAAAAAAAAAAAAAATTTTTTTAATCTGCAACATTAATTTTCTTCTGAGGGAATGAGACTCCACACTTATGAAATTAATTTTTCAGGGTTAGAGAGGTTGTACAGCAGTAATCGTCACTTATTATGCCATTAAAAAAAATTCGCTTACTCCTGACTGCACTAGCCCTAACTTTTTCAGCTGTCTTTAGTGTGGAACCACTGGGTAAGTACCCCAGGTTCAGGTCATTCGTGGTTTCAGTGCTGAGTCTATCGGCACCCTGTGGAGGAGCAGGGTATCTCTGACAGCAACTTCTCTATTTCCTCATTTAACTACGTTTGTCCGGATGCCAGAAGTCGTCAGATTTACCCTGTAATAACGGCGAGCGCTGATGTTATTAATGCAAAATCTGGGCCAGTGTAATTTTCATGCTATTTATTTCAGAATTTTTAGTTTTATACATTTCAGTCTAAGTTAAGTATCCATTGCTATTTATCTCTCCTGGTGATTCACTAATTATATAGCCACGTATAGAGAAATGCACTGCTGTTACTTAATTGGTATTGGGTTCTCAAAATGCAGGCAGACCGGTCAAGAGAAGTAAGTCCTTTACTTTTACGTTTTGTAAGTTTTAGATGTGCATCTCTGTGGTCAAAAAAATTCAAACTGGTTTAATAAATCTGGCAGTATTTCATCAGAAGACTGTTGTATTTGGCAACCACAGTTTTGGAATTTTAGTTGCCAACACTTGTTTGGCAAGTTTCCAGATATAGCAATCGTGACTTGACCTCCAAGGTAATTTATTGGCTATGATGCATTTTGAGACATCCTGAGGAAGCAATAAAGTGCGACATAAATGTAAATTATTATTCTTCCACTCAAAAACACACACTGCACTTTACTATCTCAAAAAATTCCCCATTACTGTACCCCTTGAATTTTTTTCAAAGTGCTTTTGGTGGCCGCCTTTATTGTTCGCCTGCTCCATTCTGTGCTCCTAAAAATAGAATTTTAACAAATACAGAAAAAATAATTCTGAAGTCAAACAACTGGTAACATGTGAAAGTATCTTGAACAGATTTCCATTATGGAGGCTTTCCCCCTCTCCAGTCCAATCTTGGAATTTTAACTTTCAGCCAAACTTTGGGTCACAATGTTTTCTGTGCCTCTAATTAGAGGGATCAGTACACCTCAGTTGCAGACTTCCATACATGCACGGTCATAGTGCTTTCCCACCCTTGAGGGTGCATGGGTGGCCTCCATTATCTATGAGCAGCACCATGTGATCCATTAGTGTGTGTTTGTGTGTTATTTCTAAGTAAACACTGAGTTAGCACATGTATTCTATAAAGGATATTGTGGAGGAAATTGTAAGGTGCAATCAATCTAGCAACTTTAGATGGTATTCACAAACCACACTTGCATCATGATATCTGGATTTTTTTAGTTGGATTACAGCTGTATGTTACTTGGTGCATTTCCAGACTCTCTCTTCTTGGGTGGTCAATCCATTTCTCAAATGCCTCTGGAAAAAAGAATCAGTGCAGTTCCAGAAAGCAAAGAAAAAAAATTAAGTTTCATTTTTTATGTAATGTACAACTTACTGGCCCAGTTCTAATGTGTAATGACTGAGGTAGTTATGGTAATAATGTGGGTTATATGTTTGGTAGCCAGAGTCTGAAGAACTAGATGGAGCACCTGTTGAGGACGAACTTGATGGTGCCCCATTGGAGGATGTAGATGGAGTTCCAATTGATCTAAGCACTGGTCTAGATGATCTTGACGGTGTTCCTATGAAGGTGCTAGATGATGACCTTGATGGTGTTCCTAGTAAGTGGTTTTAATTTTGCATGCTGCTTGATTCACATATGTGAAACAGTTGATGCTATCCAATTCAGTTACCTTGGCTATACTTTATGTGTCTCATCTTGGTATAGATTGCTTTTAAAGTACTTGTGAGACGGGAGGACACGAGGGCGCATTAACTTTGTTGAAATTCTAGAGTGGCAGCAGATGGGCTTTGTCTGTGATTCCAAGATCTTGGCCATACCATTATGAAGAGGCACCAACTGCACATGACACTCATGGGCGGGATTATAGAAACTTACAGCACAGAAGGAGGCCATTTCGGCTGTCGTGCCTGTGCTGGCTCTTTGAAAGAGCAGTCATGCTTCGTCCCAAATCACCGCTTTTTGTCCGAAACGCTAAGTTCCTCACCCTCAAAAACCTGTCCAACTCCTTTTTAAAATTATTTAGGGAATCAGCTTCCACCACTTTTTCAGGTAGAGCGTTCCAGATCCTGACAACTTTGTGTAAAAACATTTCTCCTCACCCATTTAGATATTTTGCCAGTGATTTTAAATCTATGACCTCTGGTTATTGACCCACTCGCCAGAGGGAATAGTTTTTCTCTATCTACTCTATCAAAACCTCTATTAGGTCACCCTTCTCAAAGATCTTTCCTGAGGTGTGGTGCCCAGAATTGTCCACAATACTCCAGCTGAAGCCTAACAAGTGATTTATAAAGTTCTAGCATGATCGCTTTTCAAAATTGTGCCATTTATAATACAGGAAACTTTGTGCTATCTGGAAGTTGAATGTCCGGCAACTTTGATCTAACGGCAGAAATCAGCAGCTGTTTTGGTTAGGTTTTTTTTCTGCTTTTCACAGGCAGGCTCTGGAAAGCGTCTTTGTCGCTTAGCAACAGCTTCAGAGACGCTTCCAAGCCACGGGCCGAGTGTTTACAAGCTGCTGCTGAGCAACAGTGTTTGTGGTCAGATACTGCGATGAAAAGCTCCTATCTGATAACATTGACGCTGGTCTATCCGGAGCTTTTAAAAAAACGGCAGTAGCTCGGTCCCATGGGTGCCGGATAGCACAAAGTTTCCTGTATACTGTCTTTCCATGTTGCTCCTCCCAAAATGCATCACTTCACGCTTCTCTGGACTGAACTCCATCTGCCATGCCTCTGCCCATTTCACCATCCTGTCTGTCATCCTGAAGTATATAACTATCCTCACCACTATCTACTACTTTGCCAAGTTTTATATCATCTGCAAAATGTATAATGCTGCTCCCTACACTCTAGTCTAGGTCACTCATGAAAATTGAAAAGAGTAATGGACCTAAAACTGACCCTTGGGGAACACCACTGCAAACCACCTCCCAGTCTGAAAAACATCCATCTACCGCCGCCCTTCTTCCTATCACTGAAACAATTTTTTATCCATACTGCCGCTTCTCAATTCCATGGGCTTCCATCTTAACAAGCCACCTGTGGGGATGGGGGAAAAGATCTTGCAGGTTAACCCATATATCGCTGCCAATAAACTAATTTCATAGGATTGCATAGGATATATGGCACAGAAACAAGCCATTCGGCCTAACCAGTCCATGCCGGCGTTTATGCTCCACACGAGTCTCCTCCTGTCTTTCCTCATCTAACTCTGTCAGCATAACCCTCTATTCCCTTCTCCCTCATATGCTTGTCCAGCCTCCCCTTAAATGCATCTATACTATTCGCTTCAACCACTCCCTGTGGTAGCAAGTTCCACATTCTCAACACTCTTTGGGTAAAGAAGTTTCTTCTGAATTCCCTGTTGGGTTTCTTGGTGACTATCTTATATTGATGGCTTCTAGTTATGCTCTTCCCCACAAGTGGAAACACTCTCTCTGTATCCACTCCATCAAAACCTTTCATAATTTTAACGACCTCTATTAGGTCACCCCATAGCCTTTTTTCAAGAGAAAATTGACCCAGCCTGTTCATCGTTTCCTGATCTGTATACACACGCACTTCTGGTATCATCCTTGTAAATCTTCTCTGCACCCTCTCCAATGCCTCCACATCCCTCCTATAATATGGCGACCAGAACTGCGCGCAGTACTGTGGACTAACCAAGGTTCGATACAGGTTTAGCATAACTTCCCTGCTTTTCAATTCTATCCCTCTAGAAATGTCATTTAAAGTATATATCTCATCATGGCTGCAGGTTGAGGACTGGAGCAGGTTCCCTACCTTTCCTTGGCTGAGGGTTTTGAGAGCTGGAAAAGGATCAAATTTTTGTACCTTGTGTTTTCATGAATACTTCATTGTGTACTAATATAAATTCTTAATTCTTTTACAAATATCACGTGGGCTATTCTTCCTTACATTTGGAAGGATGGTTGACAAATGCCCAAGTTTCCTAATAATCAACTGTAATTTAAATTCTGAACAACTTGTGATTTACATCAGTTTTAATTCCCCCAGTGATGTCACATTAACTCTGTGAAACATCTTGACTTCCAGGGGAAGAAACGAAGAAAAAACTCCCGTGTTAGTGTATGTTAATTAAAAAGTGTCTAATATTGGGGATGTGGATGGCCAAACTAACTGTCTCAAATTTTTTGTCAGTTGATGGCCTTGAAGACTCCAAGAAGTTTCAGTCAGTTTTTAAAGTTGCTCCATCGAAATGGGAAGCAGTAGATGAAGCAGAATTAGAATCACAAGGTAAGCTGCAAATAAGTGATTAGATGTTAACTTAGTATTTTTCTAGTATGCACACAGCTCGATACATGTTTTATTCAGCAGTAAACCAGATTATAATCCTCTGGCTCAAATTGTAATGCTGAGCTTATACAAGTTTTGGTTTTGGCGTGAACAAGCTATAACGGATGACTAGCTGCTATCAGACAAACTGAATTTACCCGAGACTTCTAAATTCTGTAATTGGAAATAAACTCATCAAATGTTCTGCTAATCGTCTAATGCTTTTGGCAGATGTTTATTAAATTCTAATACTTTAATGAACTGAGTTTATTGGTAGTTATTGCATTGAGTAACACAGTATACTTTTCTCCAAGCTGTTACAACTTCAAAATGGGAGCTTTTTGACCAACCTACTGAATCGGAAGAGGATGAACAACCCGCGTATGTTGATATTCTGACTTGCCGTAATAATGCAGGATGCGCAACCAGGGACAGTTAAAAAGAATATATATATTTCAGAAATTAGGAAGTAATTAAATCATGAATGATTCATGAAAACCTCAGTGAAACAAACACTTCTCTATTGCGTATTGTATTTATGCAGCTGGTGTTAATGGTTTTATTTAGGCTGTACCATTAAATCAAAGGAAAAGTACATAAATGGAGGATGCTTTAACACTCCTCATTATGTTTTTTGAGCCATGTGAACCCCAAGTATGACTACTAGTGAGGTATGAAATTGTGACTATAAAGTTTGTCAGCTTTGTCCTTTGCCTCTACAGAAAGATATGCTGCTTGCTATCCCAACATGATGTTGTACAACCATAATTTAAAAAATCTCAACACAGTGGATTTATACCAACAATCAGAGTGCAAACTTGTTTAAATCACTGTTATTGCAACATGTTGGTGTCAATCAAAATTGATTTACTTCCACACCAGTTGTATAAATGACAGGAATTTGTGAATGAGTGATTCCTGGTGGCCTTATTGGAATTTAAAGCACATTCTTGTTTTGCAGTGACTCGAGATTTATTTTTGATGACTATGAGAATGGGAAATTGTTTGTAATTAACAGGGACAGTACATTAAAGGAAAGCGATGATGACGACGATGATGATGATATTGACGATCAAATGCTTAGGTCAGAGGAGCTGCTTTATTTTTCTAACCCAG
This sequence comes from Somniosus microcephalus, assembly GCF_052327205.1. Lineage (NCBI taxonomy): Eukaryota > Metazoa > Chordata > Chondrichthyes > Squaliformes > Somniosidae > Somniosus > Somniosus microcephalus. The sequence continues at coordinate 28,192,324 of NC_140992.1, read as the reverse complement.
TAAAAGAAGAAACGGTGGACCCCAAGCCCATTCTTAAGTATTCAGAAATGTCTGAAGAAAAGCGAGCAAAGCTTCGAGAAATAGAGGTGCAAATATTCCCTGTGTTGTGACAATCTTCTTTTAGCAAAATCATTTTGGGCTGTTTTTTAATTGTAAATGTGCTTGTATCTGAAAATAAACTAGACTTTTTTTTCTAAGCTTAAGGTAATGAAGTTCCAGGATGAGTTAGAATCTGGCAAAAGGCCTAAAAAGGCAGGTCAGACCATGCAAGAGCAAGTGGAACATTATAGAGACAAACTGCTTCAGAGGGTGAGTGCAGCATATTCTGATTAACTTGTGCTAAATAGATTCTGTTCCTTATTGCTTCACTTGATTGAGTTTGATTTGTCTTGCTCATAAGACTATTATTAAACTAATGAGTGTAATTATAAATGAAGATAGTGAGGTTGCCAGTTTGCTGATATTCTGGCACCTGCAAGGATCATTTCATTTGCTGATTTATTTGTTATCTTTTAATATCCGTAAACTATTTTAAAATGCACAAATTGGCTCTGGTACACAGTAAAAATATAATTATTCCATTTCTGTCCTGTAGCCCAGAAAATAACACTATCAGCTGATTTGATTGCAGCCTTGGTCTAGTGGTGGTTTGCATTTGGCAAAACTTCTGTTGGCACAGCATAATGGAGCTCTGCGCACCAGAGAGCATGATTTGAGGTGTTGCCACTCTCCCCTCCCCTGGCCATACATGAAATTCCCCACCTCAACTGTGTCTGAGGAGGGGTGCAGGGGAGAGAGAGCGTTGTTGCGCGTAATTCTCCATACCTGTAACTGGCCAGCTATAGAGCAGCATTGATGGAAGCAGGTTGTATGATTGTGCACCCTGATCTACCATACCCAAATTATGTTCCATATATGCCTTCTAAAATCTCATTCAAATGGTCATTATTCATGTCTGAGTCTTGATAGCGAATGTCAACAGGTGATTTATCATGAGGGCATCATAGACCACCCTGATCATTTCTTTGCCCAAAGTCCATAAAGGACTGGAAGATTGCAAATGTTACACCCTTGTTCAAAAAAGGGGAAAAGGATAAACCTGGCAATTACAGGCCAGTTGGTTTAACGGCAGTGGTGGGGAAGCTTTTAGAAACAGTTTTCCCCCAAATTGTTAACAGCCACGTGGACAAGCATGAACTAATAAAGGAGAGCCAGCGTGGATTTGTTAAGGGCAAATGTTGAGTAACTTGATTGAGTTTTTTGATGAGATAAGAGGGTTGGATGAGGTTAGTGCAGTTGATGTCGTGTACATGGACTTTCAAAAGGCGTTTTATAAAGTACCACATAGTAGGCTTGTTAGCAATTGAAGCTCTTGGGATAAAAGGGGCAGTAACAGCATGGATACAAAATTGGCTTCGGGATAGAAGAGAGTTGTGGTGCATGGCTGTTTTTCGGACTGGAGGGAGAATTTACAGTCGAGTTCCCCAAGGTGAAGCGCCTTGGGATGTTTTACAACATTAAAGGTGCTATATAAATACAAGTTGTTCAGTACTAGGACCACTGCTGTTTTTGATATGCATTAATGACTTGGGGGTACAGGGCACTATTTTGAAATTTGCAAACGACATAAAACAGGAAACTTTGGATTTACCAGCACCTAAATAACTGGAAATCTCGGTTAACCGGCAAAATTCAGGAGTAGGTTCAGGTAAGTTTTACTTCATATTATACTTGCCTTCCTCGATCTGTTGCTGCGCAAGGGTGTGGCTGCAGCTGTTGCTAAGCTACAGAGACGCTTGGAACTTGTGGCCATTGTTCTGAACCTGTTGCTAAGCAACAGGGTTTGTTGCTTTATACGGAGCTCTCATCTCTCCGTATCTTTTACTATAGCGTTCGGTTATCCGGAATTTTTGATGAACCGGCACCACGTCGGTCCCATCGGTGCCGGATAAAAAAAAGTTTCCTGAACTTGGAAGTGTAGTAAACAGCGAGGAAGATAGTAATAGACTTCCCTATCATTGTCCTAGCTGAGATCTGATAACTACACAGATTGGGAATCTTTTTCTATGTTGCTCAGCTGCTTCCTGGATAAACTTGCTGAGCAATTGGGGAAATCTGTGCTTACTTAGGGATCTTGGTTTTTTGAATTTCTAAATGAGCTACTTGATGCTTTAATATCTTAATATCAAATCTGCAACTAGTTAAATCCAAAAGTTGTTTCTAAGCGTAATGCTTCCCTCAGGGTGTTTTAACAGTTTGCTTTATTTTTGTGGGGAACTACTGTGTATTTTAATATTGTGACCTAAACATCAGCTGGTCTTTTTTTGCATTTAGGAGAAGGAGAAAGAACTGGAAAGAGAAAGGGAACGTGACAAAAAGGACAAAGAGAAAGATGTGATTAAATCAGAATTTCGTGTAAAAGATAGGAAAGAAAAAGAGAGCTCCTCGTCCCCCTCGAACAAAGAGAGGTATTGTTTTAGTGTCTAGCTTGCAGTTACAAGCAATACTCCCTTTCCTTTTTTTTGGTACGTGGACCCTTTAACTGGCTGCGCAGCCCATTCAAATTTTTGGGCATGCGCAGTTTTTTCCATTTAAAAGCTGGTAAACGGCCTGCGCGGAACCTCCAGTCCACCGTGCGGTTTAGCGGGAATGTTGGTTACAAGCATCTTAAATTATGCTTATCTAAAATGCACCCTATTTTAATTTGTTTTCCTTTTGATCTTGGAATGTGGGCAGTGCAGGCAAGGCTGCATTTATTGCCCATTTTCAGTTGCCAAGACATTCGTGGTGGACGGTTGCTGTGAATTTTTGCATTCCATTTAATTATCGGGGTTTTATGAATAAGATATGAAGTGTAATTATAGAGGATGGTTTCGATGTGGCTATGTTGAGATGTTCTTTCATCGACTGGAGTCAACCAGAAACCACTCACTTATGTGTTAAATGTGGGTAACTTTATAGGTTGTGTAATTATGGTTTCACATTACTAGCCACAAAGTATATTCTTCAAACAATAAATAATAAGACTAACACTTTTTAATTATATAAGCTTTAGATCTCACATTAAATGGATTCTTAATTATTTAGAGTTAGAGCAGTAATTAATGTTCCTGAGAGGGTCATCGAAACGTTTGGGAGATTGTACACTGCTGTTTGTATGCAGAGACTGACAAATGGAAGAGCATTGTACATCATTGTAGGCTACAGTCAACAAATATTGACAGCCTCTTGGAGACGCCCTGTCCTAACTTTAGAAAGGATGTCAGTTACCCAGAGGAAAATAATGCAATCGTCACAGAAATTGTCATCTTAGTATATGGCAATGGAAATACTTAGCCAGTCAGCCAACAAATACAGAAAATTCAGAAATCTGATCTTCTGGTTTCTCTAGAATCCTCTTGTGGATCCCAAGCCCTGTTTGAATATCTATGAAATTTCATTTTAGTTACAGGCTTCCTCATTCTCTGAGTTGCAATCTGGGTTTGACCTACAAATAGAACTAATAGGCTTAAAAGCTACCCATGTGCTGTATGGTTCATTAACCGTCCATGCAGGTCACATTGCTGCCTCCTCTGGTCAACCAAACCCAGATGATGACCAAATCTATGTTCCATATATAGCCCAATGGGGGAGGACACTAGGATGTTGAGGAAGGTCTTAAAGGGGTAGCTTCCCTAGATAATTTACATGTATTGAGGATTATCTTGTACTTAGATTGCTTAATTGAGAGAATGAGGAAGACTCAAGTTGTGTTGAATAAACTGTTATTCAGTACAGCAGATAAGTTAAGCTAAAGCATTATATACTAGGATGCAGACTAGATATTTGAAAGTTGCGTATTCATGATGGTGGATTATGCAAGTTCCATAGAAGCAGTGGGCTTTTTCTCACATTAGTTATTTTTTATGCAATATATCTGCTTACACATGTGAATGACCAGTCCCCTACTCAGGTGAGCCTCATTTGAAGTAGGAATCCTGAGGATGCAACTTTTTTATTTCTATTATCTGTACGTTTTACTATTTATTGCTGAATTGGGGTTGCTGTTATTTGACATGTTCCTGCAGCATAGAAAGTAAGCATGTGAAATGCTGAAACCTAGGCAACTGGTTCCAGTTCTAATTGTGTGATGTGTTGATGTTTTGATAGAAAGAGGAAACACAGTGCATCTGTCAGTCCTACTCGTATTGTCAGGCGTGTGAAGTCGCCATCACCGCGTTCAGAACGGTCAGATAGATCACGTACCAAAGAGAGTCCCCACACCAGGCCAACACATAAAGACACACCTAGAGATATAAATAAGAAGTCCAAAAGGTATGTTGTATGGTGGAGCCCATATTATGTGATGCTTTGTATTTCCTCTGTGTTTATTCATTGATGTGCTGAATGTTAGAACTGGGAATGCATTCCCTTTTTCCTACTTTTTATAACCCTTGGATATCTCAGATAAAGACCTCTTCTCCCTTGTGAGTCACTGTTGAATATAATTGGCCCTTTCTGGCCTGGAACTTGTCAGAGACAGGCCTCTGTGTGACTAATTTGGTTCTGTAGCTTTAATTAACTTAAACTGACACCAAAAGTCATTTCCTTTGGTTTAAACCAATCAAAACAATCACTCCTACTATTAAAGTGGATGATGAAAGGCTCAAGCGATAGAATGTAAGTAAAATATTTTAGAGAACAAGAATACAGGAGAGTTTTAGATTGGGTAGAAAAAAGTACAGTTAAGTTTAATAAAATTGATTTGAACAGAAAAGAGAAGTGGGGGGTGGAAAAAGACAATAGGTGGAGCAGAATTAATGTTAAAATTGGGCAATCTTTGTCATTAATGGTTAACATCACAGTAATCTATTCTGAGATTTGTTATTGGAATAGGATTCAGTGACACTGAGTTGAGATCTTAAAAAATTGGTTGGCAAGGGAAGATGGTAATTTCTCCGGCGTGTGTCCACATAAGATTTTCCGGTCACTGCTACTGTGACCATTTTGTGTATTTTATTTATCCTCTTTCCTCCGCCCCACCCCCCAACCCTCACCACCAGTTTTATTCCCCATTTCGTGAATGTGCTGTCTCATGCAGAGGTATGGTTTCACAGGCAGCAGATGGTTTCTGGTACCAGCTGTTCTTCAATGTTTCAAGTGAATCTGCAACTTGCTGAGTCAGGTGGCAGTGGCTTCCATTAACTGATAAAAGGCCATCAATTTATGATTTTTGCTGCAAAGTGAAAAGAATCGTGGAAGTGGATCTCTTAAGACATTGATTTTAAAAACCCTGGGAGCCTATTTAATAATTGAAGTTGATTTACTCCGTTATTATAAACCAATGGCTCTAATTGTAAACAGAGACAATCATTGAATACACAGATTTAAAAATCCCATCCAATAAGAACAGAATTGGACTTATCGGCCACTGTAAATAGGTTGCTCTAATTATAAGTGTGCAGCAGTTTCTCTTTTGCTAGCCTGATTTTCTTTGCTATGGTGCGTTTAACACCGCACCTTTGCACTTTAAAAAAAATGCCTGTTTCCCTGAAGATGTTAGCTCCTTGCTGGGTTCCAGTTGCATGGCACCTCCCCTATGGTACCTCACCCTTGTGAGCCTAGATGGTGAGTGTGAGCAGGCTATTCCACCATCAGAGCATCACATGGAGCCTGATCTTCTGCGTGTTTTCAGCAGGGGTAATGGAGGGTACTGAGGAGGAGGATTTTGTTCTCCCTAACCAAGGCCAATCGTAGCATCCATACTGATGCTCCAGATGACATCATTTTAGTGCAGATCAGGGATTGAACCTGGGACTTTCCCGGTTGGTGTGACTCAATTACCCACTGGATTGGGTGTTGTGGTAATTCTATGCGTACATGAAACATCCTTAAATGTGGGTATTGATCTTAGACCTGACCTTGTGTGTTCTCTGGTGAATTTCCCAAACCTATTACTGATAAATAAAAAGTCCATTTAAGCATTGTGCAACATCAATATTGTCTACTTCTATAAATATTTATTTTCTTTTTAAAGTGTATTGTCATTTTGTGGTCCACTCATCTCTGATGTTTGTGCACATTAAAATGTTTGATTTTCACTTTTAATTGTAATACATGTAGTAGCTTTCAACTTCTTATTGAGCTTGCTGCATTAAAGGTAATCCTCTCCACAGCCCTCTCTTAAGACCCTCCTTAAAACCCATCACTTTGACCAAGCTTTTAGTCTCATGTCCTACCCAACATTTCCTCCTTTGGCTCACGTCAATTGTTGTCTCTGCTGATTTTTTACATTAAAGATGCCGTAAAAATGCAAGTTGTTGTACTGATATACTGTACTGTAGTTTTGTGAAACTTTATGTCTCATACATATGCACAACACCTAATCTGTTGCATTTTAGCATATTTGTGTATAATATGTATGTTTTTAAGAAATTGAGTGACCGCTCCAGTTAAATTGTGGCAGAATGTGTTTTGATTAGTCAGTGATACATTTTTTACAATTTTGTGCAGATCCCGATCTGGCTCAAGGACGCCGAAAAGGTCCAAAAGATCTCGTTCTAGGACACCCAGAAAATCTTCCAAAAAATCTAGATCCCAGTCCAGATCTCCACATCGATCACACAAGAAATCCAAGAAGAGCAAACACTAGTGAACTGTCCATAACCTTTTTTTCTGTAATTTTAGTTTTGTCCTGTGCCTGAAACAAACTGTTGAGGAATATCATTCCTGGCTTTTTTTGAATGCACATATATTCATTATGAATATTCAACTCCAGTCAATCTGTGTGCTTTTTTGTATATGAAAGAATTTGACTTCTATAGTGCTATGACTTCATCATCCCCTAAACGCCCTGTTTGTAGATTGTGTAAAAACAGACCCCTTTACGTTAGATTTCTCATGAGGATCCTTGTATGTCTCTTCCACCAGCAGTAGCAGTGTTGTATTTGCGGAGGTGTATGAGGAAGCCTGAGCAGAAGTGTTATCCTTTTGTAATTTTTAACATTCAATGAGCGTTGAATAAAAATCAGTACAGAAAGTTACATAATTTCTTGTTTTATAATAAAGTAAATGCAATAATGTTTGAGCTATTCAACTGTTGATATTTTAAAGTGCATCATCCCTGGGCATTACACCATACAGCAAAATATGTTCATACAGCAGTGGGGCATTTGGCCTGGAACAGATATCTTGTTTCCTCAACTAGGCAGCATTTTAAAACTGCACACAAACATGCAGTCTTGTGTGGCTTGAGGAACATAGTACAGGAAACTTTGTGCTATCCGGCACCGACGGGACTGAGCTGTTGCCGTCCCATCAAAACTGCCGGACAAACCAGCGCTAATGTTGAAACATACGGAGATTTTGAGCTCCGTATCTGGCAACAAACCAGCTTCTAAACAGTCGGTCGTACCTTGCAAGCGTCTCTGTAGCTTAGCAACAGCTTCAGCGAGACCTTGCAGAGCCTGACAGGTTATTTTTCTTTTCGTTGCTTTTTTTTCACCAAACGAAACGGCTCCTGATTTTTGCCAGTGGCTCGAGCATTCCGGACAGTTAACCTCCGGATAAACCAAAGTTTCCTGTAACTGTTATAGAGCTACATCTTGGCTATAATAGCCAACCTATCTAAGCTGAGTATTTAGTCTGTGAATTAGAACTCCAACATCTTGTAAAATACAATGGCTGTGCTTATATGCTTTTTCCATTTTACACAAGTCACCTGTGGTTAGGACGGCCAAGTGTGCAAGCTTCAGTGCAGAGGCAGTCGATAGTATTGCTTCTGAAGCTGTGTTTGGGCAGGTACGGCAAGAGCCTGCAACACTTCAGGAAGAGTAAAAGGAAAAAGACAATGCTGGAAGTCTGAACTGGAAGCAGAAACCATGGGAAATACACAGCAAGACCATCAGCATCTGAACAGCTCTGACAGCGATTCTGTACCCAAAACATTGACATGTCTTTACCCTTTTAAGATGTTGACAAAATTGTGTATTTCTAATTTTTTTTACTTTAGTAAGGTTTCTTAATGTTGTCTTTAATATTTTAGGCAATGTGCTGTCCTTTTTTATAATTCATTTTCTTGCCAAAAATCACCATCTAAACTTGTAGCACCAGAACTTTTGAATTTTAAATTAGACCTATGTTAAATATGCAAATTCCTCTTTGAATTAAATGTGTTTCTTTGCACATCAAGAACTAGATGAGGACTTGCGATGTGTAACGTCTTATGTCAAAATCTGTCAAATCATTTTGCACAGTAAATTTTTTATTTGTAATTGCAGTGACTGTTGAGTGGGCAACACATTCTGAAGACAATGATTTAATTGAATCAAGCCCAATGCATCTGATAGTTGTGTTGATCCCTTGTGTCTAAATCCAACTTCAGTTTATACCTACTGATGTTTGCTTGTGTCATCATCGTTGCCAACTTCCAATACCATGCCCACCCCTTTCATAGTGCTGATAAACAGCATCCTGGTGGACTTGCAAACAAAGGACCCAAGTAATGGAAAATACGAGCGGGCAATAAAAATGTAGAATTACTTGTGCTTCAGCTTAATCAGTTCTGTTGCTGCTTCGTCCTTTGCCATTTAACCTAGCTAGTGCAAGGTTGTCTGCAAATGAGAGAAATTTGTGGTGGATGACCTCCAAATCAGAAGGTTGTTTCTAAACACTTTTTATTTGGTTGGTGGCCTTGGCTTTGGAAGCAAACTGGCCGTGTGCCTTTATTGCAGGATTCTAAATGATGCAAATATTTATAGTTTGTCAGCTAATTCAGAATGTGTTGGCTTGCTAATATAAACGGCAGCTGTATCGAAATGCAATTTATTGCGTTGGGTCTAGATTTTTTGATCCCATATGTCGGGAAACCTGTTCCAGAATTTTCAATGTGATTCTTTTAGCCTGGCACCAGGAGGCACATAATGTCGTCTAGGATAACTAACTGGGGAAACTTGGCCTTTACTTGGCACTTCTGTGGAGATTTGTAGTTGCATACCAGCATCCTACCATTCTGTTTCACTGGTGTAAATCTGTAGTTACATTTTTTTTTTCCTCCCCATCTGAGTTGAAGTAATTGAGCTTAGAAAATGCATTGTTACAATATTTAAATAAGATAGTGTTGCTGTATTTCTGACTGTGTCCCTGAAGGTGCAATGCTATGGGAGTGACATCTTAATGAAAACAGACTACGGTTTTTTCCTCTAGCTTTGAAATGTGTAATTTATGAGTGCAGTTTTGTTAGAGGACTATTAATTATGGAGAAAAACTAGCTACTATTGTTGCAGAATTTTACCCCATGTACGTTTATCTTGGTATTAAAGCTGAGAGGGTGGTACTCAAGTAGAGACCCAGCACCCTCGTGCACTACTGTCCCCTTTCATACTTCCCCTCTGTGACGGTAAGCCTGTAAAAAGGGATGCTTGCAATCAGAAATCGGTTCAATCAGTGAAACATTTGTGGAAGGAACAAATCAAATGCACTAAATAATAAATGCTCCCAGCTGTTGTCACAGAGTAAAATGTTAAAAATACATAGAATGTAGCCATTCGGTCCGTGACAGTGTTTATGCTCCACACGAGCCTCCTTCCACCCCTCTTGTATCTCAACCTATCAGCATCACCTTCTATTCCTTTCTCACTCGTGTGTTTATCTTACTTCCCCTTAAATGCATCTATACTATTCACCGCAACTACTCCTTGTGGTAGTGAGTTCCACATTCTCACTGCTCTCTGGGTAAAGAAGCTGATTTGTATCGTTAGCTGCATCTTCAGCGCCTCTTCACCCCCCACCACCCGCACCATTGTAACAGTTTTCAGGTTCCATCAGCCCTAACATTCATGTCCCTCCTTTGATAAATGAACCTCGCCTACCCATCTTCCCTCACCATATCTCTCGGTCCATTTCCTCTCCAGAACCAACCACATTTAATTGTCTCTTTTGAACCCACTTGTCTGCCTTCCTGCGTAACTCATCCCACAAATCCTTCCTGCCGTTGGTGATGATGTTCTGTCTGATTACCCGCGTATTCCAAACTACCTTTGTTATTACAGGTAGGAAACCCAGGCAGAGAGGACCTGCAGGAAGGAGGGAGGAGGACAGTAGGAGTATGTGTGTGTGCTAGGCCGATGTAGCAGAGCCTGGTGTCCAATCGTCTTGGATTCCCCTTGCCATTGGACCAAGACCTTGCTCTGTCAAGCCCGTGTGGTAGCTGGTGTGCAATGGCTACCCCACGTTTAAAGAATTCACGCACAGGCATCTTCCACCCTTTTAAAATGAAGTTCGGGACCTGGAACGTCAGGACCCTCATGGACAACTCCAACAGTGACAGAGACTGTAGGTCCCGCATTGGACTCATCAGTCACTTGCGAACTCATTTTTAGTGTGGAAGCAAGTCATCCTCGGTTCTGAGGGACTGCCTAAGAAGAGATACATCTCTTCCATGTCTCCAGTGGCTGCTTATTATTTCCTTTGCTATTACAGAGTGCAGTCAGCAATAGTGGGAGTTCCTTTCATCTGCTGTTATCCCATACTGTTGGTGTAAAAATGACTTTTTGTATAGGAACGATTACCTAGTTTCACTCGGTCAAAAGCACTGCTGTTTGACCGAGTGTCTGCTTGGTCCTACTCTTCTTGGGTTTTTTTTTGTTCTGAAGGTGGTGATTTGTATTGAGTTAAGTTCCATGCGCATTGCCAACCTCTGGTACCTCCAGTTGTGAACCTTGATGTGTGTGTGTTGGCAAGCTATGTAGGGGTATCCTAGCTGAGACTAGGCAAGTAAATTTGCAGCAGTCGAAGGTTTTTTTGCCAGTGGGGTTGCTCACTGAGTTGGAGGCTGTGCTACTCTATAACAATAGAGGTGCTTATGCCATGTAGAGGATAACATCAGAGCCAAGTAACTAAGTCAAATTCTACTTTTATTAAAACCTTAATTGAGTGGCCTTTTTTAATTTCTATTTGAGCCCGAGCGAGCGTCTGATCCCATAGCTGCTCCATCACAAAGGTTGCTTATTTCTACCTCTAACATAGGCTGAGGTGGGTTATGTTAGAGGTAGGCTATCTGTTGGTGAGACTCTCATCCATGACTTCCAGTGCTCTCTAGACCAACCTCCCATCCTTAACCCTCCATATGCTTCAGTTCATCCAAACCTCTGCTTCCTGCATCCTATTTTGCCCACCCATCACCCCTTTGCTTGATGAGCCTCATTTAAAATTCTCATCCTCATGTTTAAATTGCCTCACTTGCTCCTTCCTATCTCTAACCTCCTCCAGCCTCTCAAACGTTTGAGAACTTTATGCTCCTCTAATTCTAGCCTCTTGTGCATCCCCCCACTCCCTTCACCACCATTGGCAGCTGTGCCTTTAACTGTCTAGGCCCTAAGCTCTGGAATTCCATCCCTAAACTTCTCCTTTTAAGACCCTTCTTCAAACCCACCTCTGTTTTTAGCCACCCATCCTAATGTCTTTATCTCGGCATTCATTTTTATGCCCCTTGTATATTAAAGATGCTATATAAATGTTGTATTTATAAAATATATTCTTTAATGTGTATAATTTGTATCCCTTGCCCTTTTAAACCTGAAAAGGCACAAGATGTACCCTTTGAAATTAGATATCTGGTATTCAGCAGTACTAGGGAGGTGAGGGTTCAACTGGATTAGGGAAGGTCCTTTACTTTGGTAGCACTGGGGATGGTCTTGGACTTTTAATAGCTCATTGGTGGATTCTTGAGGCTGGATTTTGAGGAGGAGGGCAGCCAGCAGGCCGGGTTTCCCGCAGACCCTGCCAACTTTAATGGCAGGGCCTGATTTGCATGTGAGGCCTCCGAATCCTGCCCGCAGCCAGCCAGATTGAGAGGCAGGTAGGCCTGTGGCACTCAGTGCACAGAGGAGGGAGGGTTTGCGTGGGGGTCGGGCCATTAAAAGGGGGGGGCAGAGAAGAAAAGATTGAGGCCGAATGATTTGGGGGGTGGGGGGTTGGTGGTGTTGAAGGGAAGATTGTGGCCGGCCACGGAGGATCGTGAGGGGGGAGGAGAAGATTGTGGCCGGCCTCAGCATCATTGGTGGCGGCGGGGTGGGGGGGGGGGAAAGAAGACCTGGGAGGGTGATCAGAGGCCTTGTGGGGGTTTCCCATTGCGGGGTGTGGGTTAGGTAGGGACCGTGAATCCAGGAAGTAGGTATAAAGACACTTGCCTCCTGGATGCAGCAGTCTTTGCCTTTCTGTAACTGCTGGGTTTTACAAATTGTGTAAAACCTGTCCACATACAGTTTAAAAACAAAATTGAGGTTAAAAAAAGAGGCATCCAGCCTCATAATATTTAAAATTACTTAATGCCTTCTGGGAGCGGGTTGGTTGCCCACCTCATCCTGCTTTGCGTCTCGCCTCTGTTAAAACCGAAAGTGGGTGGGTTCAGGTCGGGAATCCAATTAACAATTTAACTAACCCCACCCCGTGCTCCAAACCCACCCATTTTGTTAGGTTAAAATCCCCCCCTTGGCGTCTGTCAGCAGTGAGGGAAGAGCATGGACCTGACAACACTGGATTGGGGCTTCCAGATCTGACAGCCCAATCATTCTCTGCACTGGTTTCCAACTATGAGATCTAGCCAAGCATTAAATTTGGTGTGTGATTATTTTTTTTCTCTCCCTCACACACATACGTTGGTAATTAAAGTGTTTACATTTTCTAATGAGGTGATAATTCAAATCTGCTTTCAAAGTTAACTTTTATTTTTTTAAACTCAAATTAGGTTGATGAAATACACTTTCTGAAGTTTATATTTATAACTCAAAGCCAAAGAAAAGCGGCAACAGATATGGAATCGGTGTCTCTATCGCTCACTCTCATACTTTGTCAACAGTAACACTTTTGGGAGAGGCTGAGGCCTTCAAGTAAAAGCACTAGTGCAGGCATTAAAAGGTGGTTCGAAAATGGCTAAATGTAATCAGTTGTGTAGTATGTCATTTTTTATTTTGTGTGAAACCTTATTTTGGACATTAGGAATTTTAGTTACTGAGGGGAGGGAAAGAAAGCATTTTGAGTGATCCAGTTGGTTCATCAGCCAAATGCGACCGTGACATGTTTACATGCTGATGGAGGGTTTTCCCATTCTAAATGTTTGTCGGAATTCTCATTCTAAGTGTTTACAAGTTGAGTTTCCATTATTGTGTTATTCAAAAGCTGTGACAAAGGAATATCAAATTTTGTGGACAAAGTGTGTGCCATAGCCAAGACTTTCAATAATATAGAGATGTATATTTAGGAATGTTAGAAGGCAGTAATGTATTGGAATTCATAGGATCTTAATAAATTGCACAAGCTTTACTATTACAGTTTGCTTTGTGATATTATTAGGCATCTATTATCCTATATGTAATGTACTGCCGTGAGATCATAAGATTTAGAGGGAAACAAACTGGTAAACTTTAAATTTAAGGTAATCTCGGAGTGAATTCCCAAGATGTGGAGTTCTAACTTTTAAATAACATTAATGCTTATTGGTTCAGCAATTTATGACAAGTGGACAGAAAACTGATGCGAATGTCAGATCAGTGAATTTTGGAGTGATTACCCAGGACTGAGTAGACTGTTGTTGGATAGTTCAAGCAACCAACCATTCTGCAGAAAGGTGGAAAGAAACCCAGTGGAGACATCCTAGGAGGTTTGTACATTTCTACTGAATTTTTATCTAGCTACTGTATTTGTTTTGCAGTATCTAGTATGTTTTTGTAGGGCGCAAAGGATGCGGTTCACAGGATTCAGCTGAATATGTTCATCGGTCATTGACAACATGATTATCATTTGTAAATAACGAGCAGTTTTAGTCAGGATTGATGGGAAGCTTGGGTCTCCTGTTGGCAAATGGTAAATTGGCACCAAAAATAGTTTAAAGTATTTAAGTTAAAGGCAAGTGACAAATGAAGGGGGTCAGATTTGGCTATGAAATGGGAGCTGGATGACAGAGTTTGAATGGCCTTGTCTCACTCTTCCACTGACTAGTGTTGTACTGAACTATATGTATTGGAAAGGTGTCAAGTTCACTCTTTGTTCTATGCTGAGTTAACTGATCTCGGTTGGCTCATAGGATGCTGCAGTTGGCCTCAGCGCATCTGGATTAAGGGGGGGGGGGGGAACTGAGCAGGGTTTCTGTACCTAATTTCTATCCAGTTCTGACGAAGGGTCATCAACCTGAAACGTTAACTCTGTTTCTCTCTCCACAGATGCTGCCTGACCTGAGTATTTCCAGCATTTTCTGTTTTTATTTCTATCCAGTGATGTCTGGTGGAAAGTAGCTTTGTGAATATAGGTTTATAACTAGACTTGCTAGCTGGATTCACATGAAGAGTGGCCACCTGGGTGAAGAGCCAGAGGGTGGCCAGTGCCCATGGAACTGTAACCCTGCAGAGAAGTTGGTAGAAAATTAGCTGCCAAAGGTGTGAAGAAGTTTAAAAAAAGCATTAAATGATCACCCTGCACTGCAGTGTAGGTGGTCTGAGGCAGTAATAGAGCAACCACTTACACAAATATTACTGACGCTATTTCCTCAGGTGGAGAAAACCAGAACAAGGGGCATAACCTTAACATTAGAGCTAGGCTATTTAGGGGTGATGTCAGGAAGCACTTCTTCACACAAAGAGCAATGGAAATCTGGAACTCTTCCCCCCCCGCCCCACCCCCCCCCCCCCCCAAAAAAAATATTAAGGTTAGGTCAATTGAAAATTTCAAAACTGAAATTTACAGATTTTTGTTAGGCAAGGTTATTAAGGGTTAAGGAACCAGGGTGGGTAGATGGAGTTAAGATACAGATTAGCCATAATCTAATTGAATGGCGGAACAGGCTCAAGGGGCTGAATGACCTCCTCCTGTTCCGATGTTCCAGTGCGGTAGGTGGGGACCATTTGTTGCCCTGCAATTCCTACAAAAGCGTCATTGACACCATTTTGCAAATGGATGCACTAGAAATTGTCCTGCAATTGTCTCTCTGGAGACCACACTATGTAAGAAATTGATAGCATAGTCTGCCTTAATGAGCATTATTTGGACATTCTTTAAAAAAAAATTGAAATTAGCAGGATTGTACATGGGAATAAATGCCAAAAGCACAGAATGGCACCAACACATTCCTCACATTTGTTTATATTGCTGCAGCCAGATACCATGTGAAGGCCAAGTGCTTTCCTGCAGAGTCTTAATAAATTTGGATATAAATCTTCTCTGGGCTGCTTGTATATACCACCTGGCAGTCACCCAAAAGCAGTGTTAACAGAGGACTCCCTCATGCAATGCATGGCCTGGGAGGAACTATAGGCGAGTAAATCAGGCAAGAAAAGAAAGTAACATTCCCTAAAAAGAGGCTTTCCCTTCAAAAAGGGAAAATACATTTTTAAAATATTGACTGCTGAAGAAAGCGTAGTCCTCTAGGTGTTTTATTCATAGTTCGATTGATTGTGTCTATGTGGAAAAAATTCTAAGTTAGATAATGGAGCTGATCAAGGAGATCAAGAGTTAAGACTAGAATGACTTAACCCCAGCACATAAATGTGCATGTTCCCAATCAGCTGTCTTATAGCAGAGAACAATCGGGTAACCGGGAATAAAACATTATCATTTTAAAACATAACCTTCAAAATGACAATCAAAAAAAAATCTGAAGAGGGAAAAGGCTTGCAAGGGTCATAGAACTTTAGGCCATCTTTCTTTGAACCATAGAAACAGCCCAGAAGGAGGCCATTCGGCCTGCGGTGCCTGCGCTGGCTCTTTGAAAGAGCAGTCATGCTCAGTCCCACATCCCCGCCTTTTGTCCGTAACCCTGTAAGTTCCTCATCCTTAAGTACCTCTCCAACTCCCTTTCAAAATTATTTATGGAATCAGCTTCCACTACCTTTCCAGGTAGAGCATTCCAGATCCCGACAACTCTCTAAGTGAAAATATTTCTCTTCACCTCCCATCACGATATTTTACCAATGATTTTAAATCTATGACCTCTAGCATTGACCCACTCGCCAGAGGGAATCGTTTTTCTCTATCTATCAAAACCTCTCGTCAACTTGCAAACCTCTATTAAGTCACCTCTTAACCTTCTCTGTTCCAAGGAGAACAGTCCTAACTTTTCCAACCTCTTCTCATACCTGAAGTCCCTCATCCCTGGTAACATCCTGGTAAACCTCTTCTGTACCCCTTCTAAGACCTTTACATCTTTCCTGAAGTGTGGTGCCCAGAATTGTCCACAATACTCCAGCTGAGGCTTAACCAGTAATTTGTAAAGTTCTAACATGATCTCTTTGCTTTTATATTCTATTCCTCTATTTATAAATCCAAGTAACCTGTATGCTTTTTTAACCACCTTATCAACTTGCCCTGCCACCTTTAAGGATTTGTGTCTATGGACACCAAGGTCTCTCTGCTCATCTACACTTTTCAGAATCATGCCATTTATAGTATACTGTCTTTCCATATTCGTCCTCCCAAAGTGCATCACTTCACCCTTCTCCACATTGAACTCTATCTGCCATGCTTCTGTCCATTTCACCATCCTGTCTATGCCATCCTGAAGTCTACAACTATCCTCATCACTATCTCCTACTTTGCCAAGTTTCATATCATCTGCAAATTTTATAGTGCTGCTCCCTACTCTTTAGTCTAGGTCGTTCATAAAAATTGAAAAGAGTAATGGGCCCAAAACTGACCCTTGGGGAACACCACTGCAAACCACCTCCCAGTCTGAAAAACATCCATCCACCACCACCCTCTGCTTCCTGTCACTGAGCCAATTCCGTATCCATACCGCCACTTTCTGCTTAATTCCACGTGCTTCCATCTTCTTAACAAGCCTTCTGTGTGGCATGTTGTCAAATGCCTTCCGAAAGTCTATATATACAAGATCTACTCCACGACCTTGATCAGTCCTCTCTGTTACCTCATCAAAGAATTCAATTAAGTTAGACAGATATGATTTGCCTTTAACAAATCCATGTTGGTTCTCCTTGATTAACCCAAGCTGTTCCAATTGAAAATTTATTTTGTCCCTGATAATGGTTTCCAATAACTTCCCCACCACTGATGTTAGGCTGACTGGCCTGTAGTTTCCTGGTTTATCTCACTCCCCTTTCTTGAATGGTGGTATAACATTAGCAACCCTTCAGTCCAACGGCACTACCCCTGTATCCAATGAGGATTGAAAGATTGTGACCAATACCTCTTGTTATTTCTACCTTTGCTTCTTTCAGCAATCTGGGATGCATTCCATCCAGACTAGGTGACTTACCAACTTTCAATAATGCTAATCTTTTTAGTATGTCTTCTCTATCTATTACTATCCTGTCCATAACTTCCCTCTCCTCTTTTAGTGTGAGGATCAAGTCATCTGCTTCCTTTGTGAAGACGGCTGCAAAGTACTCATTTAATAAGAACATAAGAAGTAGGAGCAGGAGTAGGTCATACGGCCCCTTGGGCCTGCTCCGCCATTCAATAGGATCATGGCTGATCCGAATCTAGACTCACGTCCACTTCCCTGCCCTCTCCCCGTAACCCCGAATTCCCTTGTCTGCTAGGAAACTGTCTATCTCTGTTTTAAATTTATTTAATGTTGCAGCTTCCACAGCGCTCTGGGGTAGCAAATTCCATAGATTTACTACCCTCTGAGTGAAAAAGTTTCTCCTCATCTCAGTTTTGAAAGGGCAGCCCCTTATTCTAAGATTATGCCCCCTAGTTCTAGTCTCACCCATCAGTGGAAACATCCTCACCGCATCCACCCGATCAAGCCCCCTCACAATCTTATATGTTTCGATAAGATCGCCTCTCATTCTTCTGAACTCCAATGAGTAGAGGCCCAACCTACTCAACCTTTCCTCATACGTCAACCCCCTCATCTCCGGAATCAACCGAGTGAACCTTCTCTGAACCGCCTCGAGAGCAAGTATATCTTTTCTTAAATATGGAAACCAAAACTGCACACAGTATTCCAGGTGTGGCCTCACCAATACCCTGTATAACTGCAGCAAGACCTCCCTGTTTTTATACTCCATCCCCCTTGCAATAAAAGCGAAGATTCCATTGGCCTTACTGATCACCTGCATACTAACTTTTTGTGTTTCATGCACCAGGACCCCCAGCACCCTTTGTAATGTAGCACTTTGCAGTTTCTCTCCATTTAGATAATAACTTGCTCTTTGATTTTTTCTGCCAAAGTGCATAACCTCACACTTTCCAATATTATATTCCATCTGCCAAATCTCTGCCCACTCACTTAGCCTGTCTATGTCCTTTTGCAGGTTTTTTATGTCCTCCTCACTCACTGCTTTCCCTCCCATCTTTGTATCGTCGGCAAACTTGGATACGTTGCACTCGGTCCCTTCCTCCAAATCGTTAATATAGATTGTAAAGAGTTGGGGTCCCAGCACTGACCCCTGCGGAACACCACTAGTTACTGATTGCCACCATGAGAATGAACCATTTATACCAACTCTTTGTTTTCTGTTAGGTAGCCAATCTTCCACCCATGCCAGTATATGACCCCCAATCCCGTGATTTTTTATCTTGATCAGTAATCTTTTGTGTGGAACCTTGTCAAATGCCTTTTGGAAGTCCAGATACACTACATCCACTGGTTCCCCTTTATCCACCCTGTATGTTATGTCCTCAAAGAATTCGAGCAAATTTGTCAAACATGACTTCCCCTTCATAAAACCATGCTGACTCTGTCCTATTAAATTATGTTTATCCAAATGCTCTGTTACTGTTTCCTTAATAATGGACTCCAACATTTTGCCAACCACAGATGTTAGGCTAACTGGTCTATAGTTTCCAGCTTTTTGTCTACTTCCCTTCTTAAATAAGGGTGTTACATTAGCAGTTTTCCAATCTGCCGGGACCTTTCCTGAATCCAGGGAGTTTTGGAAAATAATCACCAATGCATCCACAATCCCTACCGCCACTTCTCTCAAGACCCTAGGATGTAGGCCATCAGGTCCGGGGGATTTATCCGCCTTAAGTCCCATTATTTTACCGAGTACCATCTCCTTAATGATTTTAATTGTGCTTAGCTCCTCCCCCCCCCCATTGCCCCCTGTTTGTCCAGTGTTGAGATATTTTTAGTGTCCTCTACTGTAAAGACTAATACAAAATATTTGTTCAGCGTCTTTGCCATCTCCATGTTCCCCACCACTAGTTTCCCGGTCCCATCCTCTAAGGGACCAACGTTCACTTTAGCCACCCTTTTTCTGTAGAAACTCTTGCTCTCTGTTTTTATATTTTTTGCTAGTTTACTTTCATAATCTATCTTCCCTTTCTTAATGAATCTTTTAGTTATTGTTTGCTGGCTTTTAAATGCTTCCCAATCTTCTATCCTCCCACTAGATTTGGCTACTTTATATGCCCTTATTTTCAGTCGGATACTATCCTTTATTACCTGGCTAAGCCACGGATGGCTGTCTTTTCTTTTACTCCCCTTTTTCCTCAGTGGAATATATTTATCTTGAAAGATGTGAAATATCTCCTTGAATGTAGACCACTGCTCTTGTACCGTCTTACACTTTAATTTGTTTTCCGAGTCCACTTTAGTCAATTCTACTCTCATACCTTCATAGTCTCCTTTATTTAAGCTCAGTATGCTGGTTTGAGATCCAACTCTCTCACCCTCCAACTGAATTTGGAATTCAACCATATTATGGTCACTCATTCCAAGGGGATCCTTTACTAGGACATTTTTTATTAATCCTGTCTCATTACACAGGATCAGATCTAAGATTGCCTGCCCCCTGGTTGGTCCAGTTACATACTGCTCAAGGAACCCGTCCCTAATACACTCTATGAACTCTTCTTCAAGGTTGCCATGCCCAATTTGATTAGTCCAGTCAATATGAAAGTTAAAATTCCCCATGATTATAGCTGTTCCCTTATTACAAGCCCCAACTATTTCCTGATTTATACTCCGACCAACAGAGTTGCAACTGTTAGGAGGCCTATAGACTACGCCCACTAGTGACTTTTTCCCCTTATTATTCTTTATCTCCACCCAAACTGTTTCACTATCCTGATCCTTTGACCCAATATCATTTCTGACTATTGCAGTGATTCCATCCTTGACTAACATAGCAACCCCACCTCCCTTTCCTTCCTGTCTGTCCTTCCTAATTGTCAAATACCCTTGTATGTTTAGTTCCCAGTCATGATCATCTTGCAGCCATGTTTTCATAATGGCCACCAAATAATACATTAGCCATGTCTTCTGCCTCTACATGAAGATTTCCCTTAGGGCCCTTAATAGGCCCAACATTTTCCCTAGCTATCCTCTTGCACTTTACACGTTTATAAAATGTTTTAGGGTTCAATTTAATATTGCCTGCTAATCTTTTCTCGTAATCTCCCTTAGCCTCCCGTATAAACTTTTTCAATTCCCTCATGTACTTTCCATAATATTCCTGGTTATTAATTGACTTTTGTCATGTGCCTCCTTTTTCTGTTTTATTTTATCTTTTATTTCCATTGAAATCCAAGGCGCATTAGCTTTGAATGCTCTACCTTTTCCCTTCAAAGGAATATGCCTAGTTTGTATCTGGACTATCTCTTCCCTGAATGCCCTCCATTGTTCTGTTACTGCTTTGCCTTGCAATTGCCTTTTCCAATCTACCTGTGCAAGGTTCCTTCTTAAATCACTGAAATTAGCTCTTCCTCAGTTGAACATTTTTACCTTTGATATTTTCTGATCTCTTTCCATAGAATCATAGAATGGTCACAGCACAGAAGGAGGCCATTCGGCCCATCGAGCCCATGCCAGCTCTCTGCAAGAGCACTTCAGCTAGTCCCACTCCCCTGCCCTTTCCCCGTAGTCCTGAATGTTTTTTTCCTTCAGATACTTATCCAACTCCCTTTTGAAAGCTGTGATTGAGTCTGCCTCCACCACCCTTTCAGACATTGCATTCCAGATCCTAAACACTCGCTGAGTAAAAAAGTTTTTCCTCATGTCGTCTTTGGTTCTTCTGCCAATCACCTTAAATCTGTGTCCTCTGGTTCTTGACCCTTCTGCCAATGGGAACAGTTTCTCTCTATCTACTCTGTCCAGACCCCTCGAGATTTTGAACACCTCCATCAAATCTCCTCTCAATCTTCTCTGCTCTAAGGAGAACAATCCCAGCTTCTCCAGTCTATCAATGTAACTGAAGTCCCTCATCCCTGGAATCATTCTCGTAAATCTTTTCTGCACCCTCTCTAAGGCCTTCACATCCTTCCTAAAGTGTGGTGCCCAGAATTGGACACAATACTCCAGTTGAGGCCGAACCAGTGTTCATCATAACTTCCACGCTTTTGTACTCTATACCTCTATTTATGAAGCCCAGGATCCTGTAAGTTTATTAACTGCTTTCTCAGCCTGCCCTGCCACCTTCAACAATTTGTGCACACATACCCCTAGGTCCCTCTGTTCATGCACCCCCTTTAGGATTGTACCCTTTAGTTTATATTTCCTCTCTTCATTCTTTCTACCAAAATATATCACTTTTCTGTGTTAAATTTCATCTGCCACGTGTCTGCCCATTCCACCAGCCTGTCTATGTCCTCTTGAAGTCTATCACTATCTTCCTCACTGTTCATATACTTCCAAGTTTTGTGTCATCTGCAAATTTTGAAATTGTGCCCTGTACACCCACATCCAAGTCATTAATATATATCAAGAAAAGCAGTGGTCCTAGAACCGACCCCTGGGGAACACCACTGTATACCTTCCTCCAGTCCGAAAAACAACCGTTCACCGCTACTCTCTGATTCCTGTCACTTAGCCAATTTCGTATCCACCACTGTCCCTTTTATTCCATGGGCTTCAACTTTGCTGGCAAGCCTATTATGTGGCACTTTGTCGAATGCCTTTTGGAAATCCATGTACACCACGTCAACCGCATTGTCCTCATCAACCCTCTCTGTTACCTCATCAAAAAACTCTGTCAAGTTGGTTAAACACGATTTGCCTTTAACAAATCCGTGCTGGCTTTCCTTAATTAATCCACACTTGTTGAAGTGACTGTTAATTTTGTTGCGGATTATTGTTTCTAAAAGCTTCCCCACTACCGAGGTTAAACTGACTGGCCTGTAGTTGCTGGGTTTATCTTTACACCCTTTTTTGAACAATGGTGCAACATTTGCAATTGTCCAGTCCTCTAGCACCACCTCCGTTTCTAAGGAGTATTGGAAGATTATGGCCAGTACCTCCGCAATTTCTTCCCTCAGCATCCTAGGATGCATCCCATCTGGTCATGGTGATTAACAACTTTAAGTACAGCAAGCCTTTCTAGTACCTCCTCTTTATCAATTTTTATCCCATCCAGTATCTCCTCTTTTTCCTCCTTCATTATGTCTATGGCAGCATCTTCCTTGGCGAAGACAGATGCAAAGTTCTCATTTAGCACCTCAGCCATACCCTCTGCCTCCATGCGTAGGTCTCCTTTTTGGTCCCTAATCGGCCCCACCCTTCCTCTTATTACCCGTTTACTATTTAGATGCCTATAGAAGACTTTTGGACTACCTTTTATGTTGGCTGCCAATCTATTCTCATACTCTCTCTTGGCCCCTCTTATTTTCTTTTTCACTTCTCCTGTGGAATTCTCTACCACAGAAGGCGGTTGAGGCCAAGTCTTTAAATATATTCAAGAAGGAGTTAGATATATTTCTTAGAGCTAAAGGTATCAAGGGATATGGGGAGAAGGCAGGTACAGGGTACTGAGTTTGGATGATCAGCCATGATCTCATTGAATGGCGGAGCAGGCTCGAGGGGCCGAATGGCCTACTCCTGCTCCTGTCTTCTATGTTTCCTTTGAACTTTCTATATTTAGCCTGATTCTCGACCTGACATCTGTCATATGCGCTCTTTCTCTGCTTCATCTTACTCTCTGTTTCATTATGACTTTAGTTGCCCTACCTTTCCCCCTAGTGGGAATGTACCTCGACTGTACCCAAACCAGTTCCTCTTTAAAGGCAACCCATTTCACCATTACAGTTTTGCCTGCCAATCTTTGATTCCAATTTACCCGGGCCAAATCCGTTCTCATCTCACTGAAATTGGCCTTCCTCCATTTAAGTATTTTTACCCTAGATTGCTCCCTGTCCTTTTCCATAGCTAATCTAAACCTTATGATACTATGATCGCTGTTCCCTAAATGTTCACCTACTGACACTTGCTCCACTTGACCCATCTCATTCCCCAGAACCAGATCCAGCAATGCCTCCTTCCTCATTGATCCAGAAACATACTGATCAAGAAAGTTCTCCTGAACACACTTCAGAAATTCTTCCCCCCCTCTGCCCTTTATACTATTACTATCCCAGTCTATATTAGGATAGTTGAAGTCCCCCATTATCACTACTCTATAGTTCTTCCATCTCTCTGTAATTTCTCTGCAAATTTACTCCTCCATATTTTTCCCACTAGTTGGTGGCCTACAGAATACACCTAGTAGTGTAATGCCACCTCTATTATTTCTTAACTCTAGCCATATAGATTCCATCCTTGATCCCTCCAGGACATCCTCTCTCTCCAGCGCTGCAATATTCCCCTTAACCAATACTGCCACACCACCTCCTATCTTTCCTGAACACCTTATATCCAGGAATATTTAATACCCAATCCTGCCCTTTTTGAGCCAGGTCTCCATTATTGCCATGACATCATATTCCATGTGGCTGTTTGCGCCGGAAGCTCACCAACCTTGTTTACTCTGTAATTACTCGAAACTGAATTATGTTGTGATCACTGTTACCTAGATGATCTCCTACTGCAACACACTCCACTTGCCCAACTTCATTTCCCAGAACCAGATCCAACACTGTTTCCTTCATTGGAGACATATTGATTGAGAAAGTACTCCTGTACACATATCAGAAATTCCTCTCCTTCCCTACCCTGAGCACTATGTTTTCCCAGTCTATATTAGGGTAATTAAAGTCTACTATTACTGTTCTATTTTTGTTACACACTGTTGAAATTTTCCAACAAATTTGCTCATCTAGCTCCTTCTCACTGTTTGGAGCTCCATAAAAAACTCCCAGCAATGTAGCAGCTCCCCCTTTGTTAACTCAAGCCAAATAGATTCAGTCCCAACACCATGTATATCCTGTCTATTTAGAATTGTAACATCATCCTTAATCAATACTGCCATGCACCCTTCTCTATCATTCCTGAATACTTGGTAACCAGGAATATTACGAACCCATTCCTGGCCTTGTTTGAGCCAGGTCTCTGTTAATGCAACCATGTCATAATCCCATGTGGCAACTTGTGCCTGCAGCTCACCAACCTTATTAGTTACGCCTATTACACGAGGTATATTAATATGCACAGTACGCTCCCTCATTTAGAGCAGTGGTTTTAAATCCCTTTACATATTTTCACCCAATTATCTAATCTAGGTCATGTTAAGGTTTCAGATTTGAGCTCAATCTGGATATAATACTTAGACAGAACTGTGGTCATGAGCAGGATTTAAATTATGTTGATGATGCAATTACAATACGGGGCTGTCACTTTGGTAGCCACATTATAAAGTAAATGAGGCAATAGCATTGATTCTAAAATCCACCCGAGGAGATGGTTGTCCCCTACAGCAATAACATAAGGTGTAAATTTTTTTGCATCTGTGCTCCTAGCATTTGCCACCAGCCCATGATTTACTGTCCATCGGCCCTTAACTTCTGATGGGAGCCATGGTGCGGAGATGCCGGTGTTGGACTGGGGTGGACAAATGTAAGAAGTCACACAACACCAGGTTATAGTCCAACAGCTTTATTTGAAATCACAAGCTTTCGGAGCGCTGCTCCTTCGTCAGGCAAAGTGGAGAGATGCATAAAAACACAGCTTATATAGTCAGAGAATAATGTCAGATGTTTACAGGTAATCTTTCTAACTGCCATTTATCACACCTCGGCAGAGAGATAATCACAGCAATCAAAGGTGTAAATGGTGTCCAAACAGGTCAGTCAGGAAAACATTACATCAAAGAACCATGAGGTGGGGTCACAAGGGGTCAAATGTTGCAGATGCTGCAGATGCTGGGGGTCTGTATGAAAAACAAAAAAACAGACAAAAAACATTTTTTTTGCTGGAAATCACAGCAGGTCCGGCCGCATCTGTGTGGCGAGAACAAGCCAATGACGACTCGAGTCTGGATGACCCTACGTCAGGTGGGGTTACATGTAGCGTGACATGAACCCAAGATCCCGGTTGAGGCCGTCCTCATGGGTGCAGAACTTGGCTATCAGTTTCTGCTCGACGATTTTGCGTTGTCGTGTGTCTCGAAGGCCGCCTTGGAGAATGCTTACCTGAAGATCAGAGGCTGAATGTCCTTGACTGCTGAAGTGTTCCCCGACTGGGAGGGAACACTCCTGCCTGGTGATTGTTGCGCGGTGTCCGTTCATCTGTTGTCGCAGTGTCTGCATGGTCTCGCCGATGTACCATGCTCCGGGGCATCCTTTCCTGCAACGTATGAGGTAGATAACGTTGGCCGAGTCACAT
The DNA here is from genome assembly GCF_052327205.1 of Somniosus microcephalus. Lineage (NCBI taxonomy): Eukaryota > Metazoa > Chordata > Chondrichthyes > Squaliformes > Somniosidae > Somniosus > Somniosus microcephalus. Next base: position 28,166,856 of record NC_140992.1, on the reverse strand, counting down.
GAGTATGTACCATGTACGTGGTGGGTGGTGTCCTCATGTGTGATGATGGTATCTGTGTTGATGATCTGGCATGTCTTGCAGAGGTTGCTGTGGCAGGGTTGTGGTGTCGTGGTCGCTGTTCTCCTGAAAGCTGGGTAATTTGCTGCGAACGATGGTCTGTTTGAGGTTAGGCGGCTGTTTGAAGGCGAGTAGTGGAGGCGTGGGGATGGCCTTAGCGAGGTGTTTGTCATCATTGATGACATGTTGAAGGCTGCGAAGAACATGGCGTAGTTTCTCCGCTCCGGGGAAGTACTGGACGACGAAGGGTACTCTGTTGGTTGTGTCCTGTGTTTGTCTTCTGAGGAGGTCTATGCGATTTTTCGCTGTGGCCCGTCGGAATTGTCGATCGACGAGTCGAGCGTCATATCCCGTTCTTACGAGGGCGTCTTTCAGCGTCTGTAGGTGTCCATTGCATTCCTCCTTGTCTGAGCAGATCCTGTGTATTCGCAGGGCTTGTCCATAGGGGATGGCTTCTTTAACATGGTTAGGGTAGAAGCTGGAGAAGTGGAGCATCCTGAGGTCGTCCGTGGGCTTGCGGTAGAGTGAAGTGCTGAGGTGTCCGTCTTTGATGGAGATTCGTAAGGTTCGCGTGACATACGAATCTAGTGAGCACCTGCTCCAGGTTGGCAAGGTGATCACTGTCATTTTCGCCCGTGACCAGGATGTCGTCCAAATAACACTGGGTCCCTGGGATCCCTTGCAGGACTTGTTCCATTGCCCTCTGCCAAATAGCCGGAGCTGATGCTACCCCGAATACCAGCCGGTTGTATTGATAGAGACCTTTATGGGTGTTGATTGTGAGTTTTTTTTTGATGCTTCTTCTACCTCCATTTGCAGATACGCCTGGGACAGATCAATCTTAGTGAAGCGTTTCCCTCCAGATAGCGAGGCGAAAATATCTTCAATCCGTGGATATTGTACGGTGTGAAGGACCGGGTTCACTGTTACCTTAAAGTCCCCACAGATGCGAACCTTCCTTGGTTCCCCAGGCGTGCTGCTCAACGACTTTTTCATCACAGGGACGATGGGTGTAGCCCACTCGCTCCAGTCTACCTTGGACAGTACACCTGAACGTTCCAGACTCTCCAGCTTTGCTTCGACGGCTGGGCGGATCACATAGGTACTGGTCTGGCCTTAAAAAATGTTGGGCTTGCGTTTTCTTTAATTTTAATCATCACTGTCATGCCTTTTAGTGTTCTGAGTCCTTGCTGGAACACTTCTTTCGTGTCAGTTGGGATCTTTGGCAGTTGCCCAGGTGTGACGTCGTCATCCTTTTTGTCAGCCACAGTCAGTGCCTGTATGGAATGCCAATCCAGTTGTATTTTCCGGATCCATTCACGTCCCAGTAATGGTGGTCCTCCATCTTGCAATACATACAGGTCTAGTTTTGGTGTTTCCTTACCGTTATATATAACGGTCACCCTTATTTTTCCTTTGGGGTAGACTTTTTGCCCCGTGTACATCTTCAAAATAATTTTTGTGTCTCTCAAGGGTATGTGTGAGAATAGCCGCTCGTAGTCCCGTTGGTTTATGACTGTTAGGGCTGATCCTGTGTCCAATTCCATCTTTACCTGGACTCCTGCTATCTTGAGAATGACCTCCGTTGTGATCACATTATGTAGTTTCAGACAACTCAGTTCCCTGCTTTCGGAGTCGTTATCAATCTTTTGTTCGTCTGAACTATTTTCCGTCATCTTATGTACCTTCTGGTACTTTCCTTTGGTAGGTCTCTTATTGCTGGTTTTCTTTCCCGACCTGCAGACTCGTGCTATGTGTCCTACTTTTCCACACTGTCTGCACACTTTGTCTTTGAACCAGCAATCATTCTGGTCGTGTTGTTCTGCCGCAGCGATAGCACTTCTTTGTTCCATATGACATTTCGTTTGTGCCATATTCTTGCGGTCTCTGTTGTATCTCTGCAGCGCCTCGTGCTGCTGCTTCATATGATACCGCAATGCTGAAAGCCTTTTCTAGCGTAAGGTCCTTTTCAGATAAAAGCCGTTTCTGGGTTCCTTCACTTTGAAGCCCACACACAAACTTGTCCCTTAAGGTATCTGCCAGTCCCACTCCAAACTGGCAGTGTTTCGATAGTTTGCGCAGTTCTGTTAAATAATCAGCATTGCTTTCACCCTTATGCTGGTTCCGTTTGTGAAACTTGAATCTTTCTGCTATCAGCAGTGGTGTGGGGTTTAAATGTTCCTTTAGTATCGTTACTATGTCTTCAAAACTCTTTTCCATTGGCTTTGTTGGGGTTACTAGATTTCGTAATAAACCATACGTCTTTGCACCCACTAAATTTAACAATACCGACGCTTTCTTGTCATCTGACACCTCATTTGCCTTGCAGTACACCTCTATTCGTTCGACATATGTAGTCCAATCTTCGACTTCATTGTCAAATGTGGTGATACTGCCACTCTTCGGCATTTTGGGTGTGGTTTAAAATGGCATCTCCCAATGGCTTAAAATGGCGTCTCCCGCGCTTTCCTTCCTCCCCCGCTGCTGCTAACGCCGCTCCCGGCGGTTCTCGTGGCAATGGTGGTGCCTCGCGGGTTTCTGCGCGTCTCTCTCTCCCTCTCTTCGACGCTGCTCAGCCCCTGAACACCGGCTGCGCCCTGTGCGCTCTGCCCTCTCTCTCCCCCGTCGACGCTGCTCAGCCCTTTGCTGTGCCGCTCGGTCGGGCTCTAGCCCGCCGCTGTCCAGGAAGGGCCTCCGCACTACCTGTTTCCAGCCCGTTTCGCTGGACCACCTCGACTGGAAAGCCAAGCCTGGCTCTCGATAGCCTCCCCCGCAATTCTCGAGTCTCTGCTGGATGACTGGGCGGTTGCCTGTGGTCGACGCCCGAGTCTCTGGCCTTGACCTCCAATCCACTGATCTCCAGGAACGAATCCCCGGGAGGTGATGCAGAGTTGCAGGTAGGTTCGAACCTGCCTCGTCGCCAATGTTACGTCCGTGTAATAATAAGACACAGACTGTGGAGAACGGTACAACAGGTGTTTACTCAACGTGGCTCACACTGCAACTGCCTGTACAGATTACTACTCAGTGCTATATACAGGTGTGGTCACTGCCGGTACTACAGTATACATGAGCTGTAAAAAGTAGTTCCCCCCCTTAAAGGTATATACATTACACCATCCACCACCTTAAACATTCATTCCCTCCACCACCGGTGTACCATGGCTGCAGTGTGTGCCATCTACAAGATGCACTGCAGCAACTCGCCAAGGCTTCTTCGGCAGCACCTCCCAAACCCGCAACCTCTTCCACCTAGAAGGACAAGGGCAGCAGGCGCATGGGAACACCACCACCTCCAAGTTCCCCTCCAAGTCACACACCATCCTGACTTAGAAGTATATCGTCGATCCTTCATTGTCGCTGGGTCAAAATCCTGGAACTCCCTACCTAACAGCACTGTGGGAGTACCTTCACCACATGGACTGCAGCGGTTCAAGAAGGCAACTCACCACCACCTTCTCACGGGCAACTAGGGATGAGCAATAAATGCTGGCATTGCCAGCGACGCCCAGATCCCATAAACAAATAAAAAAAAGGTGACAATGCTACTCTATGTAGCAAACTACCCACCGAGGTGTGCATCTCTGCGCTGGTGCTGGGTGCACTGCTCCCTCAGAGGATGGAGGTTCCTCTGAGGAGTCCTCCCGCTCTTCTTCCTGGGCAGTTGGAAGGGGGGCTCTTGATGGTCCTGTGGGAGAGTAAAGACATGAGTTACACATGTGATATGTAGATTGCAGACACATACCATTATGCACATGATCATGACCACATTTATATGAACATCAGATCCCATAATCGTCACTCATGAATGCCAAATCAGATGTCTGGAAAATAATTCGGTCACCAGGTTGCTCTACTGAGCCCGTGCCAGGACCTCCAGCAATGTCTAGAGCTGCCTCCTCAGCGTTGGTCATCTGCACCACGGATGATGGTCCTCCTCCTGTTCTCTCCCTCTCCCTCTTATTGTAACATAGAAACATAGAAGATAGGAGCAGGAGTAGGCCATTCGGCCCTTCGAGCCTGCTCCGCCATTCAATGAGATCATGGCTGATCATCCAAATTCAGTACCCGGTCCCTGCCTTCTCCCCATATCCCTTGATCCCTTTAGCCTTAAGAAATATATCCAACTCTTTCTTGAATATACTTAATGAACTGGCCTCCACCGCCCTCTGTGGCAGAGAATTCCACAGGTTCACCACTCTCTGGGTGAAGAAATTCCTCCTCATTTCAGTCCTAAATGGCTTACCCCTTATCCTTAGACTATGACCCCTGGTTCTGGACTCCCCGGCCATCAGAAACATCCTTCCTGCATCTACTCTGTCCAGGCCTGACAGAATTTTATAGGTTTCGATGAGATCCCTTCTCAATCTTCTAAACTCCAGTGAGTATAAGCCCAATCGACACAATCCCTCCTCATACGTCATTCCTGCCATCCCAGGTATCAGCCTGGTGAATCTTCGCTGCACTCCTTCCATGGCAAGAACATCCTTCCTCAGGTAAGGCGACCAAAACTGCACACAATACTCAAGGTGTGGTCTCACCAAGGCCCTGTACAACTGCAGCAAGACATCCTTGTTCTTGTACTCGAACTCTCTTGCTACGAAGGCCAACATACCATTTACCTTCTTAACCGCCTGCTGCACCTGTATGCTTACCTTCAGCGACTGGTGTACAAGAACAGCCAGGTCTCTTTGCACTTCCCCTTCTCCCAATCTATTACCATTCAAATAATAATCTGCCTTCCTGTTTTTGCCACCAAAGTGGATAACCTCACATTTATCCACATTATAGTGCATTTGCCATGTTTCTGCCCAATCACCCAACCTGTCCAAATCGTGCTGGAGTTTCACGACATCCTCCTCACAGCATATCCTCCTCACAGCATACCCTCCCACCCAGCTTTGTGTCGTCTGCAAATTTGGAGATATTACATCCAATTCCCTCGTCCAGATCATTAATATATATTGTGAACAGCTGGGGTCCTAGGACCGATCCTTGCGGTACCCCACTAGTCACTGCCTGCCACTCGGAAAACGACCCGTTTATTCCAACTCTTTGCTTTCTGTCCGCCAACCAGTTCTCTATCCAAATCAATACCTTGTCCCCAATCCCATGTGCCTTAATTTTGCACACTAATCTCTTATGCGGGACCTTATCGAAAGCCTTCTGAAAGTCCAAATACACCACATCCACTGGTTCTCCCTTATCTATTTTACCAGTTACATCCTCAAAAAATTCCAGTAGATTAGTCAAGCATGATTTACCTTTTGTAAATCCATGTTGACTTTGTCAGATCCAGTCACTGTTTTCCAAGTGCTCTGCTATTACATCTTTTATAATGGACTCTAGCATTTTCCCCACTACCGATGTCAAGCTTACCGGTCTATAATTTCCTGCCTTTTCTCTACCACCTTTTTTGAATAGTGGGGTAACATTAGCTACCTGCCAATCCATGGGCACCGTTCCAGAGTCTATCGAGTTCTGGAAGATGACCAGCAATGCATCTACTATTTCTAGGGCCACTTCCTTAAGTACCCTGGGATGTAGATTATCAGGCCCTGGGGATTTATCAGCCTTCAGTCCCATCAATTTTCCTAACACCATTTCCCTACAAATACTGATTTCTTTCAGTTCCACCCTTTCATCAGACCCTATGTTCCCTGGCATCTCTGGGAGGTTATTTGTGTCCTCCTTTGTGAAGACAGAACCAAAATATGTATTTAGTTGGTCTGCCATTTCTTTGTTCCCCATTATAAATTCCCCCGATTCTGACTGCAAGGGACCTACGCTTGACTTCACCAATCTTTTTCTCTTCACATATCTATAAAAGCTTTTACAGTCAGTTTTTATGTTCTCTGCAAGCTTACTCTCATATTCTATTTTCCCTTTCTTAATTAATCCCTTTGTCCTCCTTTGTTGAATCCTAAACTGCTCCCAATCCTCAGGATTATTGCTTTTTCTGGCCAATTTATATGCCCTCTCCTTGGACCTTATGCTATCCCTAATTTCCCTTGTTAGCCACGGTTGGGTCACCTTTTTTGTTTTATTTTTATGCCAAACTGGGATGAACAAATTCTGTAGTTCATCCATTCAGTCTTTGAATGTTTGCCATTGCCTATCCACCGTCAACCCTTTGAGTGCCATTCCCCAATCAATCCTACCCAACTCGCTCCTCAGACCATCATAGTTTCCTTTATTTAAATTGAGGACCCTAGTCTCCGAGTCAACTACTTCATTCTCCATCTTAATGAAGAATTCGATCATATTATGATCGCTCCGACCCAAGGGGCCTCTTACAACAAGATTGCTAATTAATCCTTTCTCGTTACATAATACCCAGTCTAAGATGGCCTGATCTCTGGTTGGTTCCTCGACATATTGGTCCAGGAAGCCATCCCGTAAACACTGCAGGAATTCCTCCTCCACAGTATTGTTACTCATTTGGTTGGCCCGATCTATATGTATATTAAAGTCACCCATGATGACTGCTGTGCCCTTATTGCACGCTTCTTTAATTTCCCTTTTAATGCCATCCCCAACCTCCGCCTTACTGTTTGGAGGTCTATAAACCACTCCCACTAACGTTTTTTTCCCCTTAGTATTTCTCAATTCTACCCATACAGATTCCACCTCATCAGAGCTAATATCCTTCATTACAATTGTGTTAATCCCTTCTTTAACCAGTAATGCTACCCCACCTCCCTTTCCTTTTTGCCTATCTTTCCTGAATATCGAATACCCCTGGATGTTGAGTTCCCAGTCCTGGCCTTCCTTGAGCCACGTTTCCGTAATCCCAACCAAATTGTATTTGTTTACTTCTATTTGCGCAGCCAATTCATCCACCTTATTACAAATGCTCCTCGCATTAAGACACAAAGCCTTCAGGCTTGTTTTTTTAACGCTCTTAGACCTATTAGAATTATTATTTACTGTGGCCATGTTTGATTTAAACTGTTGATTTCTCTGACTGACACTTTTGTTTTTCTCCTTCCTATCTTTTGCTTTTATCCTTGTTTCCCTTTCCTCTGTCTCCCTGCTCAGGTTCCCAACCTCCTGCCATTTTAGTTTAAACCCTCCCCCACAGCACTAGCAAACACTCCCCCTAGATTGCAGAGTGGTGGGGATGTGATGACAGGCACAGCAGAATTACTAGATTGCAGGAATATGGGCTCCGAGCTAACCGCCCCAAATGCGAGTTTTTTAGAAAAGAGATCTCGTATTGTGGCCACGTTATCGATAGAGGGGTTACATAAGTCCCCAGAGAAGATTGAGGCAGTAGTCAAGGCTCCAGCACCGGAAAATGTGTCACAACTGAGGTCGTTCCTCGGGCTGGTAAACTACTACCATAAGTTCTTGCCAAATTTGTCTACAATACTACACCCACTGAACACCCTACTGCAAACTGGGGTGCCATGGAAGTGGAGTGACGAATGTAGATGAGCTTTCCAGAAGAGCAAAACACTAATCATATCGAAAGAGGTATTGGCCCATTACAACCCGGCATTACCAATTCGGTTGGCATGTGATGCGTCACCCTACGGCATTGTAGCGGTGCTGTCGCACAAATTCTTGGACGGCTCAGAGAGGCCAATAGCCTTTGCGTCATGATCACTAACCTCAGCCGAGCGTAACTACGCCCAGATTGACAGGGAGGCCCTCAGCCTAGTGTGGGGAGTGAAAAAGTTCAATCACTATCTGCACGGGCAGAAATTCACCTTGCTGACTGATCACCAGCTTCTTGTCTCCATTTTTGATCCGAAGAAGGGCGTTCCGGTGATGACTTCGCAACGACTACAAAGATGGTCACTTTTTCTAGGGGCGCACCACTATGAGATTGAATATAAGGGCACGAAACAGCATGGAAATGCTGATGGGCTATCACGCCTGCCACTGCCTACTGCGGAGGAAGCACCAGCAGTGGATCCTGTCGAAATATTCCATTCGACTATAGTTGAATACCTACCGGTAACTAATGCTTGTATCGAAAAGGAAACCCGAAATGACCCGACACTGTCTCGGGTATATGATTTGATGGTGAAGGGATGGCCAGCACATGGCAACTCACTGTTGCCAGCATTTTCGACAAGGAGAGAACAGCTGTCAGTGTGCCGGGGGACCTTGATGTGTGGATCCCGAGTGGTAATTCCACCCAAGTTAAGGGATAGAGTGCTCAATGAGCTTCATGAGGGTCATCTGGGAGGGGTAAAAATGAAAAGCCTAGCCAGGGCTTATGTGTGGTGGCCGGGAATCGATAAACAAATCGAGGACCTGACCAAGAGCTGCTCAGGATGCCAGAGAGTCCAAAATGCACCACCACAGGCCCCTCTACACCCATGGGAGTGGCCCTCATCTCCATGGCAACGGGTGCATATTGATTTTGCTGGTCCATTCATGGACTCAATGTTTTTAATAGCCGTGGATGCGCACTCGAAATGGCCTGAGGTCATCAAAATGTCCTCCACCACCACGGAGAAAACTATTGCAGTCCTACGGACCATTCTTGTCAGGAATGGCTTGCCAGAACAGATTTGCTCCGACAACGGACCACAGTTTGTGTCCGAAGAGTTCCGGAGGTTCTTGAAAAAGAATGGGGTAAGGCATTACACATCCGCCCCGTATCATCCAGTCACAAATGGATTGGCTGAGAAGTTCGTACAAACCTTTAAGAAGGCAATAAAGGCTATGTACAATGACAACATTCCACTGCAGCACAAGGTGGACAATTTCCTGTTCGCCTACCGGAATGCGACACATGCAGTCACCAACCAGACCCCAGCCATGATGTTCTTTAACCGAAGGTTAAGATCTCGCCTGGATTTGCTCAGACCAAACGTACGAAGAGACGTTGAGAATAAGCAATTCCAGCACATCCATGAGAAGCCAACAAGGAGCTTCAATGTAGGGCAACTAGTCTTGGCCCGCGACTACCGAACAGGAAAATGGCAGCCAGGAACGATATGCACACGGCAGGGCCCACTAATGTACACAGTGGACGTTGGGGAGAGCATCGTGAGACGCCATGCTGACCAGATCCTAGAGTCACAGGAACAAGTCAACCCCATGCCTCGCCCATACGTACCTGGTGATGAACCCGACGTACAGGTCGCATCTACCCCAGAAACAGTAGCATCGGAAGCTGATGAACCAACCGACGACAGGGGGCCAGAATCGCCTCCGCACCAAGAGCAAGACACTCGGGAAAGGCGCTATCCAGAAAGGATCGGGAAGCCTCCCCAAAGACTGAATATATAAATAGACTATTTTCAGCTAATGTTGCATGTTAAAAGTGTTAATTGTAATTAGTTTGATATTTAATTGTTAAATGAGTGTTATGCTACTGTTAATCTAAAAGGGGAGGAATTGTAATGTATATACCTTTAAGGGAGGAACTACTTTTTACAGCTCATGTATACTGTAGTACCGGCAGTGACCACACCTGTATATAGCGCTGAGTAGTAATCTGTACAGTTCAGTTGCAGTGTGAGCCACGTTGAGTAAACACCTGTTGTACCGTTCTCCGCAGTCTGTGTCTTATTATTACACGGACGTAACAGATGGGGTGCCAATCAAGCGGGCTGCTTTGTTCTGGATGGTGTTGAGTGTTGTTGGAGCTGCACTCATCCAGGCAAGTGGAGAGTATTCCATCACACTCCTTACTTGTGCTTTGTAGATGGTGGAAAGGCTTTGGGGAGTCAGGAGGTGAGACACTCGCCGCAGAATACCTAGCCTCTGACCTGCTCTTGTTGCCACAGTATTTATGTGGTTGGTCCAGTTAAGTTTCTGTTAAGTTTCATAACTGACAAGTGAGCAAGAGCAGATGGTGGAGACAGGCACAGCAGTGGAGAGTCCTCGTCGGAGGCCGTAGGGTGCTCCTAGCTCTGCTCAGCTGCATGTAGACGCTGAGCTTCTGGGGCCATCCAGAAAGAGAGCAGTGCTGGAGCTTCAGGAACAAGTGCAGGAGGCTCTGAGTGGCTTTGCAAGCACGGTGACTGCGAGTGTGCAGAGAATGGAGGAGTCCATCTCAAACATGAGCAATGCCATGGTGCACGCAATGGTGAATGTGACTTCTGACATGGAAAGGATGGCAACCTCCATGGAGGACATCATTCACCAGAATCAGAACAACATGGTGACTCTTCTAGATAGATGGTCAGCTATGGAGGATAGAAGGGCATCTATCGTGGAGAGGAACCAGAGGTACATGGACGTCCCCATTATGAGGATTGTCAGTATAGAGACGAGTTCACATGGCCCCACTGATGTGCAGCAAGGTGCTATCCAGCTACTTGCTGGCAGAGAATTGCGGGTGGCCCATGAGAGGGATGATGGTGGGAGGGGACATGCAAGTGAGGACTCCTCTCCAAGCACTCAAACTTCCATCCCCTTGCCAACCCCTCGGTCAGAGCCCCAGATGAGCACCCAAGCAGTGATGGTCGCAGGAGGAGCAGACTTTGGCGGGGCCGTCACAGGCTCCAAAATGCAGAGGACGACCGCCAAAGGTGTCTAAGCAGGCACAGCAGGGAGGTGAGCAGGCTGTCTCTACTTCTCCTGAAGCTACAGGGGGAGCACAATGTAGAAGCACGCGTAAGAGAAAGATGACACTTTAATAAGCACAAGGGTTCTCCCGAAGTTTCTGTTCTTTTCTTATGTTGGAATAAATTTACGTTGAATGAAGGTTTTACATCGTTGCCATATGTGTCCTGAGAATTTGAAGTGGCACAGTGAAGGGTAAGTGCGCCTTTAAAATACAGCAATGCGGGTGACAGTGGATATAGAGTGAACACCATATACTTGCAGCCTAAACAAAGAATTTGTCTCCCAAATTGTTCAATCACCAACCTCTGACATTTGACATTGACCAGCTTTGAGAGTGCGACTTTTACAGATCAGTTGCAGCTGTGCAGTTCCCAGCTCCTTGGTGTTCCCGACACTCTTACTTGGCGTGTTCTGCAAACGTCATGAAACTCGACCCAAAAGTAAAATAATTAACGAGCAGTTAAGTGCCTTTAATCCCTCACCCGCCACTTGGTGTCGGGTCTGTTTTTAAATTGCAGACCCGACACTTGGGGAAAGTGGCGTGGAGGCGGGTTCGGAACCCGCCGCCCATCATTTCGGATTTAACCCCTGAGCCGCCTCCAAACCCGCCCTCTGAGTGCCGGCAGAATCGCGGCCTACATCTAGCAGAGGCCTTTGTTTTCTGGCTGCTGGCAGGCTGAATGCTCAGCGAGCCCCACACATTCCAGCAATGCGTTTTCCCCAATCGCATACCTGTGAGGACCTTCCTCGGGGAGCAAAGAAGATCCTGCAGCCAGGAGCGAAAGCCCTGAATCACAGCTTTCAAGCGACTGTATATGCGTAGTTATTTTTGTTGTTGATGCTTCTACTAGATGCTGTTGTTGATAAATCTACTCCACAGTGTAAATGGTCAGTTTCCATAGCAACGGGAGTCACAGCGATTACACAGCCTCTTCTATTTAATCCAGAGCTGTAGTATAAACTCAACACATGATATCTTGAAAGGACATACTAGATGGACTTTTTATTTCTGACTTATATTAACGTGGATTTTTTTGTCAGTTTTACTGCTCCTAACTGCACTCTACCTTATACTTGTATTGATTCCCAAGATACCAGCATTAAGGTTTTCAAAATCCTCCTCAGAAGTACTTAACTCTAAGTATGGTCTCTGTACTGACACTGAACATTTTGCAATTCCAGTGGGAATGCATACAGCCTTGATGCAAATCAATGCTGATGCTAAACCGGCATTGCACCCTGGCCAGCTAAAATAATACGGGAAAGTGTTCCTCAGATCCATATTTGGGAATGGTTGTGCTGAAGGAAATAAAAATATTGATTATCTGGTGCTAATTAGGTATTTGTCTTAAACCAGCCAAGCAGTGCACACTCTGAAAACCCTCGGCATGAATTTCGACATGGGCGGGATTGGAAAAACAGCCGGTATGGCATCGGTCTCCCGTTAAACGCTCTGCCCCCATATTCAATTCCACTGTCTTCAATCGACCTGAATATCGGGCGTGCCGTATAACGGGCGGTAAATACAATTCCGCCTGCATTGTGTGTCCACCCGTGTCCAGCTTCACCTCCAACCTGTACGCTTGGCCAAGCAACTAAAAGATTCACCTGACACTATAATTAATAGCCTTCTCCAGCGACCGAATCTAAACTTGAATGGTGGAGTGGAATTTTTTAATACATCTGGTTAGCTAATTTAAGATTGTTGTGCAAGGTAAAGGGTTGTCAAGTACTGAGGCGAGATGAATGCATGAACTGGCAGCTGTATTGTCTGTGTGATGAGCCAACTAGGACTATCCTGAGGCAACTGGAGGTGAATTCTGAGCTTAGGCATCTGATTTAAATTTAATTAAACGTTTACAAACATTATGTTGGTGCATTCTAAAAAGAGAGAAGTTTTCTGTCTGCTTTGGAGAAGCTAACTGGTTTTTCATAATCTCATTTTTTAAACAGCCCTTTGTGTCTTACTGTCTCTCTCAAATATATAAATTATATATAATTAAAATGGTCCTCCAGTTATCTGATGTTAAAGTGACACTGCAGGAATGTGAAAAATATTGATTTTCCATCTGCATTCTACCCTCCAGCTATGCAGCTCATTGTGTTTGATCCTCTTCTAGACTATAAAATGGTCAGGATTTAAATTCACAGTGAGATCACGGTGGCAGCTGAGATCATCTTTAAAGATGAATAGCTTCATAATGTCAGTAGTGTTTGATTTCAAGAGTCCTACAGGATAGTTCTGAGTGATTAGCCCTTTTACAAGAACTAGAACCCAGTTCTAGTCAATCTCTGCCCTGCTCCCACTCTCCTGGTCACCATCCTCCTCCCTCCTGATCACTTCCCACCATGCCCCCCACCGCCCCCCCGCCTTCTCCCAGGACCCGGCCCACAATTGAAATCCTCTGTCGGCGAGCTGCCCGAGCACCAATATGGAGAGTGTCTCGGGCCTACCCATTCCACCGCAGTGTATTTCTGTAGTCTTATACCAATAGTCATTTCCAGGCTCTAATTAATAAAAGATGTTGGCTCAAATTTTGCTGGAAAAATAACAGCGAGTTCACGCCACACGCCATTATTAATGCACAAATTGGCCAGCAGGTTCAGTATCAGCTGTGGCTCAGTGGGTAGCACACTCGCCTCTGAGTCAGAAGGTTGTGAGTTCATAGTCTCACTCCAGGGACTTGAGCACATAAAGCTAGGCTGTCACTCCAGTGCAGTGCTGAGGGAGTGCTGCACTGTCGGAGGTGCCGTCTTTCAGATGAGACGTAAAAGACCCCATGGCACTATTTCGAAGAAGAGCAGGGGAGTTAGCCCCGGTGTCCTGGCCAATATTTATCCCTCAATCATCATAACAAGAACAGGTTATCTGGTCATTATCACATTGCTGTTTGTGGGAGCTTGCTGTGCGCAAATTGGCTGCCACGTTTCCCACAATACAACAGTGACTATACTTCAAAAAAGTACTTCATTGGCTGTAAAGCGCTTTGAGATGTATGGTGGTCGTGAAAGGCGCTATATAAATGTAAGTCTTTCTTTCAAAGAGATACGGCATGAATTTCTAATCGGCAGGACTTTCTGGGCGATTTACGCCGCTGCGCCGTTTGCCTTGCACAAACGGCATCTTGCCCTCAACCTCCCCATTATTTTTAAGAACTTTCTGGATTTGCACGTTAATTACTCATTAAACTCATAGAAAGTTAGGATGTACTTGGAGCAAAAGTACCCTTTTAACAACGTCGTAATTGTTAACGCAATGCCAATCAGCCTCTCCGGCCCAGAAAGGGAACAATTTCAACTGTTGAGTCTCATTTCTGCATGTAGTAAATTGTTGTTTTCAAATTCCTCCATGGCCACGCCCCTTCCTATCTCTGTAATCTCCTCCAGCCGCACCCCCCCCCCCACCCGCCACCCCGAGATATCTGCGCTCCTCTAATTCTGCCCTCTTGAGCATCCCTGATTATAATCACTCAACCATTGGTGGCCATGCCTTCTGTTGCCTCGGCCCTGAGCTCTGGAATTCCCTGCCTAAACCTCTCCGCCTCGCTACCTCTCTTTCCTTCTTTAAGACGCTCCTTAAAACCTACCTCTTTGACCAAGCTTTTGGTCATCTGCCCTAATTTCTCCTTATATGGCTCGGTATCAAATTTTTTTGTCTTATAAAACTCCTGTGAAGCGCCTTGGGACGTTTTACTACGTTAAAGGCGTTATATAAATACAAGTTGTTGTTGTTGTTAGAGATTTAAAAAATTTCAACTTTTAAACTTTTTTTCTGACTTTTCCTTTCTGTCGCTCGTAATCCAATCTTTCTTTCCCTCTCTTTATCTTTCTCTTACCTGAATTGACTCTAATTCACCCTCCTTTTTCATCGTTCCTCTGTTTGTTGCTCCTTACCCGGTCTGGCCTATATGTGACTCCAGACCTACAGCAATGTGGTTGACTCTTAACTGCCCTCTGAAATGGCCTAGCAAGCCACTCAGTTGTAATAAATCGCTACAATACACAATAATAAGAATAAAACTGGACGGACCACCTGGCATCGAATTTGGCACCGGCTACGGGCACGGCAACAGCACACCCAGCCCAGTCGACCATGCAAAGTCGTCCTCATCAACAGCTGGGGACTTGTGCCAAAATTGGGAGAGCTGTTCCACAGTCAAGCCTGACATAGTCATACTCACAGAATCATACCTTTCAACCAATGTCCCAAACTCCTCCATCACCATCCCTGGGTATGTCCTGTCCCACCGGCAGGACAGACCCACCAGGGGTGGCGGCACAGTGGTATACAGTCGGGAAGCAGTGGTCCTGGGAGTCCTCAACGTTGACTCCGGACCCCATGAAGTCTCATGGCTTCAGCTCAAACATGGGCAAGGAAACCTCCTGCTGATTACCACCTACCGCCCTCCCTCAGCTGATGAATCAGTATTCCTCCATGTTGAACACCACTTGCAAGAAGCATAAGAGCAGCAAAGGCACAGAATGTACTCTGGGTGGGGGACTTCAATGTCCATCACCAAGAGTGGCTCGGTAGCACAACTACTGACCGAGCTGGCCCAGTCCTAAAGGACATAGCTGCCAGTCTTGGCCTGCGACAGGTGGTGAGAGAACCACTTGACCTTGTCCTCACCAATCTACCTGTCGCAGATGCATCTGTCCATGACAGTATTAGTAGCAGTGACCACCGCACAGTTATTGTGGAGATGAAGTCCCGTCTTCACACTGAGAACACCCTCCATCGTGTTGTGTGACACTACCACCGTGCTAAATGGGATAGATTCAGAACAGATCTAGCAGCTCAAAACTGGGCATCGATGAGGCACTGTGGGCCATCAGCAGCAGCAGAATTGTATTCCACCACAATCTGTAACCTCGTAGCCCGGCATATCCCTCACTCTACCATTACCATCAAGCCAGGGGACCAACCCTGGTTCAATAGGAGTGTAGAAGAGCATGTCAGGAGCAGCACCAGGTGTACCTAAAAAAGAGGTGCCAATCTGGGGAAGCTGCAACACAGGACTACATGCATGCTAAAAAGCAGAAGCAGCATGCTATAGTCAGGGCTAAGTGATCCCACAATCAATGGATCAGATCAAAGCTCTGCAGTCCTACCACATACAGTCGTGAATGGTGGTGGACCATTAAACAACTAACAGGAGGAGGAGGCTCCATGAATATCCCCATCCTCAATGATGGTGGAGCCCAGCACGTGAGTGCAAAAGACAAGGCTGAAGCATTTGCAACCATCTTCAGCCAGAAGTGCCAAGTGGATGATCCATATCAGCCTCCTCCTGAGGTCCCCACCATCACAGAAGCCAGTCTTCAGTCAGTTCGATTCACTCCACGTGATATCAAGAAACGGCGGAGTGCACTGAATACAGCAAAGGCTATGGGCCCCGACAACATCCCGGCTGTCGTGCTGAAGACTTGTGCTCCAGAACTAGCTGGGCCTCTAGCCAAGCTGTTCCAGTACAGCTACAACACTGGCATCTATCTGACAATGTGGAAAACTGCCCAGGTATGTCCTGTCCACAAAAAGCAGGACAAATCCAATCCAGCCAATTACCGCCCCATCAGTCTACTCTCAGTCATCTGCAAAGTGAAGGAAGGTGTCATCGACAGTGCTATAAAGCGCACTTACTCACCAATAATCTGCTTACTGATGTCCAGTTTGGGTTCTGCCAAGACCACTTGGCAGAACATTGAGACTGGGGGTCACCATTGACCAGAAACTTAATGGACCAGCCACATAAATACTGTGGCAACAAGAGCAGGTCAGAGGCTAGGTATTCTGCGGTGAGTGTCTCACCTCCTGACTCCCCAAAGCCTTTCCACCATCTACAAGGCATAAGTAAGGTGTGTGATGGAATACTCTCCACTTGCCTGGATGAGTACAGCTCCAACAACACTCAAGCAGCTCGACACCATCTGGGACAAAGCAGCCCACTTGATTGGCACCCCATCTACCACCTTAAACATTCACTCCCTCCACCACCAGCGTACCGTGGCTGCATTGTGTACCATCTACAAGATGCACTGCAGCAACTCGCCAAGGCTTCTTCGGCAGCACCTCCCAAACCAGCGACCTCTTCCTCCTAGAAGGACAAGGGCAGCAGGCGCATGGGAACACCACCACCTCCAAGTTCCCCTCCAAGTCACACACCATCCTGACTTAGAGGTATATCGCCGATCCTTCATCGTCGCTGGGTCAAAATCCTGGAACTCCCTACCTAACAGCACTGTGGGAGCACCTTCACCACACAGACTGCAGTGGTTCAAGAAGGCGGCTCACCACCACCTTCTCAAAGGCAATAAATGCTGGCCTTGCCAGTGATGCCCACATCCCATAAATGAATTTTAAATAATCCTTAAATCTCATTGGTTAAGGAGATAGACTATTGGTCCCATCGCTCACTAAGGTCCCAGATGCCCCATTGCCCTTGCCACGCCGTTATCAGCTCGCACTTTCAGCAACTTACAGGGCAAAGCATTTTCAAGCTGAAGGATGCAGGAAAAAATGGTACACACTACGAAATGTCCTTCTCCTGCAAGATTCGGGCCATTAAATGTGTATTAAGTAGAAATGCAACTGATTAACCAATAAACTTAAACAAGAGGTTTTATGAGCGTGGTAACACTTTCTATTTCACATACACTCCATGAAGCAGTCCCAGGCTAAGTGTAACAAAGCCTTTCAACTCTGCATCAGTTCGAACTGCAGAAGAACATCCCCCATTGCACCAGGGTGAAATGTTGGCTTTTTCCATGCCAACCATCCTGTAGCCTCTCTAATGGAGATTGCCAATTGAGTGCCAGTTGTTTTATGTTGGACCTATGCCCACGAGGAATTGAATTGAGTCAGTCTAGCTTTACACTTAGCCATCAATCTGAGGTTTGGACCCAGATACCTAAAGTAAGAGACCAGTGTGCACCATCCACTCTTCGCCCAATCAATGAACTTTTCCACATATTCTTTACGTGCATGGTACACAACTCATTCAATGTGGTCGGATATTATTATATAAGGGTGTCAACGCTGTTATAATGATAAAACAAATAACAAAATCATTTTTGATCATTAGTTCATTCGCATGGCCATTGTCATGTACAGCACAGGTGTAGCATGTTACTGTTAGTGCACAAATTGTCATTGTACAAGGAAGCTGCACAGGCGAGGAATGCTCTAATTATGTGAATATTCAGTAAACATTTTAATCTGTTAGATCATCAAAATAATTGGTAGGCACTTTATTGAATGGACAAGATATACTGCAACTTTAACACTTTGCCCCTCCTATTCAATCAGATAACTATCCCGTTGCACAAAATAACAAGATAAAAATGTACAAAAAAGTGATTCCTATTTTTGCAATGATTTTGTTATAATAATGAATAAACTATGGGCTAGATTTTCAGTATAGGCAGTTTTGGGGCGCTAACCTTAGCGCCCGCCCGAAGTTAGCGCCCGCCCCAAAGTAGCGCCCCGTTGCCGGGAATTCAGTGGCTTCGCCCTAAGAGGTTGGTGGAGCGCTAAAAGAGGCGTTCCACTACTCTCTTTAGGCGCTAAGCCGGCGGTCCAGAGGGATAGCGCCCAGGCGGGGCGCAGCACGGGTGCGGTCATTTTTGCACTGACAGCAGACCCCGTGGTGCCGACCAGCTCTTAAAGGGGGAAGGGACGAATTGGTCTGCTGCCACGCCCTGCACACTGCAGCCTTGCAAAGAGGCCTCAACACTACTGCTCAGCCCCAGGGAGTCATGGCAACGCCAGAGAAGGCCCGTCAGCGTGCCCTGCGCTTCTCAGAGGGTGATCTGGACATAATGGTCACAGCTCTGGAGGTGAGGCGCAAGATCTTGTTTCCAGACAGTGGGAGGAATCCAACCCACCACGACTACACCAAAGCCTGGAAGCAGATCGCCCAGAGGGTGACGTTCACCGGCGAGGCCCCCAGGACCCACACACAATGCCGTAAGAAATACAACGATCTGACCAGGATTGTGAGGGTGAGTAGCCTTTCCAGTCTCCTCCTCATTCTTGCATGTACACCTGACATGATGGGCAAAGGGACCTGAAAGTCCTTTTGGCCAGCCCTCAGCCAGCAGCATTGGGACAGTCATGAGCATCAAATGGCCATTCGGCACTCTACACTTTGGCCAAGCTATTCCACCATGGGAGGCAGTGGACAGTACATCAGGGCTTCACTCTGTCCAAGCTATTCCACCATGGGAGGCAGTGCACACTACATCAGGGCTTCACTCTGTCCAAGCTATTCCACCATGGGAGGCAGTGCACACTACATCAGGGCTTCACTCTGTCCAAGCTATTCCACCATGGGAGGCAGTGCACACTACATCAGGGCTTCACTCTGTCCAAGCTATTCCACCATGGGAGGCAGTGCACACTACATCAGGGCTTCACTGCGCACTTACAGCCCGTCCTTTCTCTTGCAGGCTAAAGTAGCGTTTAATCGCCAGGCCCGTGCCAGGGGTGGCCGCGCCAAGCTGCAGAAGCTCACTCGGCTGGAGGAGCGCGTGTGTGTGCTCATGGGAGCACGTGTGATTGTCCCCACAGCGTGCGGTGTATCCGACCCTCCACTGCCCGGCAATGGTAAGGACCTCGCCTTTTGGCCCTCTTGCGTCGCACTGGCCCATCCGAGCTACCTCCTTTGCCACTGTCCCACCAATGCGCTGAATCCCACCAGTCCTAACTCCCTCGCTGACGCCGTCTCCTCACTCTGAAGCTACTCTTGTGCATTCCTGCTTTCAGCTGGTGACGACCAGGACCCTGAGGCTGCCAGTGACAGCACCTCCAACCAGGAGGAGGAGGAGGAGCAAGCCGGACCTTCGGGGGAACAGTCACGTCCCGCAGGAGAGGAGGAAATGCTCGACACCTCCTCACTGGACGAGTGCCTGGAGGAACTGTCGCAGGGCAATGCAGCTTCTGGGACCAGTGGCGTCCAGCCACCCAGCAGCCGTGCGCGTGGCCCGCGGCCTTCCCCCCAAAGGGGGGAAGGATCAGAGGGGAGTGCTGCTGCTCGGCACACTCGCCGTCACCAACGCGGCAAGGGTCCCCTAGTTCGGCCCCCTCCTCCCCAGCGGGAGAGTCGCGACTCCAGTCCGGACACCTTCACTTCGGAGGAGGTGCGGAAGCTCGATCAGATGGCCGACGACTCGGACCGGCGCCACACGGAGCTCATGATCGTGGTGGGGCGCATGCCTGAGGCCATCGAGTCGCTGGCGACCAGCGTGCGCGAGTTCGGGGCAGCAACTGCCGCGACTGGCCGCATGCTAACTGATGCCGTCAAGACCCTGGCGGATGTGATGCGCGCGCACACCAGGACCACAGGGCCACTCACTGCTGCCACACGCGCTGTCTCAGGCAGGCATCGCCAGGGCAGGCGCCGCGCTGGACCATCCCAGCAAGCCGGCCGTCGGCTGATTGCTGCGGATCCTGCAGTGCGGGCCCGGCCGAGTGCCACCGCGCCACAGCACCAGCCAGCGCATCCCAGACGCCAGCTGGCCCACATTGCGCCATCCGTCGCCGCCATTCCCCCTCTGGGGCGTCAAGGGCAAGCAGCTGCAGCTGATGGTGGCCAGGCTCAGGTGCGCCACTCAGGAGACGGCCCCTCGAGGCCCAAACGCCGTGTAGGCCGCCCCCCAGCGGCATCTGGCGGAAGGGCATCTGAGCCTCAGGCGCCTTCCCCCAGCCTCGCAGCAGCCACTGGGCAGAGCTTGCGAAGGAGCAGCAGGCAGGGCAGGGGAGGCAAAATGCTGGCCAAGGTCTCGCCCTCGCGGGCCACTCAGTAGAGGGTGTGGCCAGCTTTCCTTTAATATGGCGGTGGCCATCTTTATTTTGCCCATGGTTGTGCTTTTGGAGGGCTTTTTTTTTGCGTTAGGCCGACGTTGAGGCCCGGTTTCAATAAAGGTGGAGTGGCTCCTCCCCAGTTTGTGGGAGTGAGTCGTTTGTTGGGCTTTTTGTGGGGCCCGTTTATTGTTTTTGGGGATTCATGTGGGAAGGGCTTTTCATTTTTGTTTAATAAAAAATTATCTTTATTCATGCAGTCTCCATGGTTGTTCTTCTTAGTGTTTGTTGGCTTCGCCGGCTGAGGGCTTGCGGAGCGGCTGCATTCATCTTCCCTCATGGCCCCTGGCCATTCCCTGACAGGGGGCTTAGAAGTACCGTGTAATAAGGTGGCGTCGTGCGGCCCTTGGCCCTGGTCGCTCCCTCCTGGGAACGTACTCCTGCTCCTCCTCCTCCTCCTCCTCATGCTCCTCCTGCTCCTCCTCCTGAGGTGCTGGTCCAACGTCAGGTGGCAGTGCCTGAGTCCTGCGGATAGCCAGGTTGTGTAGCATGCAGCAAACCACCACAAATTGGGAGACCCGGTCCGGCGAATACTGGAGAGCTCCTCCGGAGCGATCAAGGCAGCGGAACCGCTGCTTGAGGACCCCAATAGTTAGCTCGATGATGTTGCGGGTGGTTTGATGGCTCTCGTTGTAGGCCTCTTCAGCAGCGGTCCTGGGCGCGCGGAGCGGGGTCATGAGCCAGGTGCACAAAGGATAGCCTTTGTCCCCGAGTAGCCATCCTCTTGGGGGAGGCTGTGCCTGGAACATGTCATGCACAGTACTCTGCCGCAGGATAAAGGCATCGTGGCTGCTGCCTGGGAAGCTGGCATTGACTGCCATGATGCGCTGCTTGTGGTCACAGACCAGCTGCACATTCAGAGAATGGTAGCCCTTCCTGTTGCGATACTGCTCGCCATGCTCCAGAGGGGCCCGCAAAGCCACATGCGTACAGTCAATGGCGCCCTGCACCAAGGGGAATTCCCCGAGTCTGGAAAATCCCAATGCGCGCTGATGCTGGCTCTCCAGGGCCATGGGGAAGGAGATGAATTGGCTTCTCCTTCTGAACAGTGCTTCGGTCACCTGGCGGATGCAGCGATGCGCGCCGTACTGGGAGATGTTTGCTATGTCCCCAGCAGCGTATTGGAAGGAGCCGGTGGCATAGAAGTTCAATGCCACCGTCACCTTCACTTCCACCGACAGAGACGTCCTGCACCTGAGCTTTGGCCGCAGATCTCGGCGAAGCAGGTGGCAGATCTCTGCAATCACCCCCTTTCGGAATCGGAGCCTTTTAACACATCGCGCGGCACTCATGTTTAGGTAGGAGCGCTGCTGGCGGTATAGCCTGACTGGGTAAGGCCTACGTGGCCGACGCCTGTAGCCCCCTCTGCCTCTAGCCAGGGCTGCCCCTCTCACAATGCGTCTGCGAGCCCTACGGACATGGAGCTGCAGCTCCGCGTTGGCACCCCATGCAACCCCCATCAAATCCTGGCAAACAGTCTAATTTCCAAATGGCCACTTGCAGCGCTATTGCCTGAGTCCAAAAATACCTGGCTCTTGCTGCTTGAAACCAGTTAGCTATCCTCCTTGTTGTGTCTCCAGAAATGCGTTGCACAAGACTGTTTTCAGAAAAAAGGATGGCCTTTATACTGGAGAGGACGTTCCCTTTAATTAGCGCCCCCCGGGGCCCGCGCTGGTTGTGTTGCGTTCCTTTTTCCAAACGCTCCGGCCGCCCGCCGCACAATGGGGCGGTCCGACTGAAGTTTGCAATCGGGGCGGCCAAAGGGCGTTGCACGAGGATGTGACGTCATTTTCTGCGCGCGCATCCGGGCGGGCGCTAAACTTTGCGCCGGCGCTAACGGGCAACTTAATTTGGGGCGGGGCGCAAACTGCGCTGCGCCCGGGCGCTACACGCATAGCGCCCGGAAATCACTTCTCTTAAGGCGCTAACTGCTGGCGCAAGCAACTGAAAATCTAGCCCTATGTCTGTTACCTCCCCAAAGAATTTTGAGGTTTGTCAAGCACAATTGCCCCTTTTGAAATCTGTGCTGGCTACATCTAACTATTTTCTCTTTATCTAGTTATGTGGCAATTTCATCCTTAATTAAAGATTCTAAAATTTTCCCAACCAAGAATGTTCAGTTACCCTGTAATTACCCACAGTAGCTCTGCCTCCGTATTTAAGAATGGGTACTACTTTGGTCTCTCTCCAGTACTCTGGCACACATTCACGCTCAATAGAGCCCTGAAATATAATTTTTAGGGCCTCAGCAATTTCCCATTTCACCTCCCTCAAGATCCTAGAAATTAACCCATCGGGCCCTGGTGCCTTACCTTCCTTTAGATTAACTAACTTACCTCAAATTTTCCTTTTATCCATCATATTGTCACTCATCTTAGTCTCAATCACTTTAGGATTCACCTCATCTCCAATGTCCTTCTTTAGTAAAGACTGATGTGAAGTACTTATCAAATCCTTTGCCATTTTGTGATCATCATCTAAAAATTGTCAATCCCCTCAATTTTAACAATTCTCGTTTTATTGATGGACATGTAAAATACTTTACTGTTACTTCTGATGTTTTTTGAAAGTTTTTCCTCATACTCCCAGTTAGCTTTCCTTATCTTAACCTCATCTTAATTTTATCATTCTACGTGATATGTCTCTTACACTAGCATCTGGGAGGCAACAAAACACCCGGGTCTGTCGTTCTGGACTGTAAAATATTGTATTGGCCCCTCTAACTATTGAATCCCCTATCACTACTCCATTTCTAGTTGTGTTGCTAATCTATCACACCCCACCTCGATCCATCTCTTGTTTGTTGGGGCCGTTGATATTTACTTGATGGTCCTGCCCAGGCTCCTCATTTTCCCTACAGGAAGTGAATCTGTTTGACAGCATAAGTTGCTCTACCCATTTTCTAATCTTTCCTTCCTTCCTTTACCCCTCGGATAGTCACTCATCTTTCCTCCTCCACTGCTGCTCTCTATCTCTCACTGCCATGACTACCTTCTCAAACTCTCATGCCGAAAACTGCTCTCCCTCCCGGATGAATTGTCTCCATCTCTTTCTCAAGTTCTGAGTTTTTGAGCTTAAGCAATGTGAGTTGGTGACACTTCCTACAGATGTGTTTGCCCAAATCAACACCTGGTGATCAGGAACTCCCACGTCTGGCAGGAATGACGCATTATTGTCCCTTCTTATGCTGACATTTTTAGGTTTAGTTAGTTTGTTCTACTTTAACATTTATATTACTTGCTTAAAATATAAGCTAGTCCACATAGCACCGCCTTCCTCACACTCATTCTGTTCCCGCTTCACTCCATTATCAGGAGTAAAACTTGTATTTGATTAGTTTGTGCTCTGGCTGGATTATTGGAAATCTGACATAATGGACTCCAAGGGAATCAAGGGATATGGAGATCGGGCAAGAAAGTGGAGTTGAGGTCAAAGATCAGCCATGATCTTATTGAATGGCGGAGCATGCTCGAGGGGCCGTATGGCCGACTCCTGCTCCTAATTCTTATGTTCTTATGATAGCCTGGTGATCAATATTAGTTGCCCCTAAACTTGCTTTAAGATCTGTTCCATTTCCTGCTTTTTTCCAGTTCTGACGAAGGGTCATCGACCTGAAACGTTAACTCCGTTTCTCTCTTCACAGATGCTGCCTGACCTGCTGAGTGTCTCCAGCATTTTCTGTTTTTATTTCAGATTTCCAGCATCTGTAGTATTTTCTTTTAATATTAGTTGTTTCTTTGGCTTGGGTGGGTTTTGCGTCTTCTAACCCTTGTTAAACCATCAATACAAATAAGTATGAGTCATGTTGCTTTTAAATGGCCAGTTACATATGAGACATGGTTGCATATTCTCTTTCAGAAAGCAACTAAAATGGTTACAATACTGGCATATCACATTGCTGTGTGTGGGAGCTTGCTGTGTGCAAATTGGCTGCCGCGTTTCCTACATTACAACAGTGACTACACTTCAAAGGTACTTCCTTGGGTGTAAAGTGCTTTGGGATGTCCTGAGGTCGAGAAAGGTGCTAAATAAATGCAAGTCTTTCTTTCTTTCTTTATAGCTAACATTCCTGTAATATATACATAAAATAGAGATTCTTATAATGTGAAATAGGATGGATCTGTTAAGTCCGTTATTACTATCAATCCACCTTATAATTGATATCTGGCGATGCAGCGTGGTGTCATGAGTAAATTTTATAATACAGGGTAGGAAAAGAAGTATTTTCCTCGGTATAATTTAGGAAGAGTGTGAACATTAGGAGACAAGAAGAACCCTTTGGAATTCCATTAGTCACTTGCCCAAACCCCAGGAAGAGCTTTTTCCTTTACAGGAGAAAACAACCTCATTTTTTTAGGTTTGGGAATTAGTACAAAAGAATACAATTTGTATATTTACGATAATTTTGCTGTTTATTAGTGGTTACCTTATGTGGCAAAGTGTGGCATGGTTGGTACATTAACAGCTCAGGATCTAACTGATACCAGGAAAATAGCATCTCAGAAATCAATCGTATGGTAGATCTTGAAGCACAAGGAGAATGTCTGGGGAAGTAGCTTCGCTATACGAAAATGATTGTTCCTGAAATAGACATTTCAGGAGTAATTTTTCTCTATAGGCTTCTTCCATACGACTCAGCTGACTAATATTTCCTGATCCATTTTGCCTGGAATAGGCAGGAAAATCACCATGGATCACATCATGGGGATGACCATTGCATTCACTTTGCATGCATACAAACCAAATAATATCCATGTATTATTTTGGAATGAGGGGGATTTAAGCGGAGTTTTTCCATATTCAATGATAAGGGGCTAAGTGCTTTACATTGAAAGTCTTCACCCATTCAATTGCCGTTCTTTTTAATAAGCAGAGTGAAGACAGAACAGGATACACCAGGAGGACAGTGTTCTTTACATTAGCTACAGATAGCTGTTAATTATGACTTTTCCTGAACTTTAAAGCTCTTTTATTCCCCACACTAGGCATTTTTGCAGTCCCTTTCACTGATATTGCCAATTAGTGGCAAATTCTGCAAATTTTATGCTGTGGATTAAGGAATTGAATTACTACTACTGGAACGTCTTTCAATAATGATCGTCAGAGCCATCCCAGAAAGTAGTCTTTCACCTCATCACTGTGGGTTGGATTCAAACTCCGGTCCCGGAGGTGAACAGATACTGTTCTAAGTCACTGCATCATCCAAAGCCTTCTGAAGTTATATAAGTCTGGAGAATCTAATTGAGTCTTGCTGTGAAAGTATAAAGTGGATGTGTGCTGGGAAGCGACAGTAGCTGTCAATGTGTGTGCCAAATGTCAGTGTATTTCTTATCCTTGATGCCTGATGATATTTATACAAATTTATCAAGCAGCAATCTACTGTTAAAATCTACTGTGCATTTATTTTAGTACAATATGTGTCCAGGTTACTGTTGTGATTGTGTATCCAATATTGTTAGATCAAATTGCGACAGTGAAATAATCATTTCTGGAAGGGTGGTTTGAAACTGTTTAACATTACTTTTTTGTGGTGCTTATCCTGTTCTTGCTAGGAATTGAACATTTTTTAACGTTTTGCACCCAGTCTCAGCATAAACACTTCTAATTTAGTTATCATTGTAGGGTAAAGTTTCTTCTACACAAGCAATGTGCTTTAGCAAAGCATGCACAACTACATTGATGTGAGGTTCTCATTCCTCACTCCAATCATCATACTGTTAATTAAGCCATGTTAGTACCAAATTATAGGCCTTCTAATTAGAATTCAAGAGTGTAGACTTTAAGTATAAAGAATATATGTTAGATTTACCTATGTTATGATTTACCTATGTTATGATTTACCTATGTTATGATTTACCTATGTTATGATTTACCTATGTTATGAGTTGTGTGAGGTAAAGAATAAATAGAATGGAGATAAATGGCAGGCCAAGTGGTGAAAAGTCTGTAGTATGCTTTTGAAAGAATGGAGAGAGGAAGCAAGATGGGGGGATCATGGGAGGGAGCTCCAGGTGTTAAGGGCATTGTGGTTTAAAGAGAAGCCACCAATGGTAGAGGGAAGATGATGGGGGAATGACGAGTAGACTAGTGTCAGAGGAGTGAATCACGTGAACAGGGAGACAGGGCCGAAGGAGGTCACTGTAGTAAATGGCAGAGGCCATAGTGGCATTGGAAGGTGAGGGGCAAGATCTTAAAATTGATCAGTAGGAGCTCAGGAAGCCAGTTGAGATGAGTGATGATTTGAATAAAGGAAGTGCTTTGGCCAGATCAGGACACGGGCAGTAGCATCCTGAATGAGTTGCAATGTGTGCAAGGGTAGAATTATGGAGACCAGTTAGGAATGAATTAGAGAAGTAAAGGCACTTGGTAATAAAGACACGGATTGAAGTGTTGGATAATGTTTATCTAAAAAAAAACCTTGTGCAGAGAATTACAAAGCAATTATTTGCTTTGGTTGTGTTTTTCTTATTTTCCAGAATTTCCTCTCCTCCTCCTCCTCCTCCCCTGAAAGTGTTCAGTATTGGGGAATGGTTCCATCAGCACCAAGTCACACTCCAATACCTTGCCCAAGTGCCCAATCTTCATTGGTGAGCAGAAACAGGGATTGTTGGCAGGCTAGTCCAGCATAGGTGTGATCGTAGCCAAATTCGATCTTGCTGCCATCTGATGTCCACACAGACGCGCATTTCCAGCAGGGCTCAACTGGATAGTGATTGGCAGAACAATTCTATGGTAGAATTAAGTCATTCATACGTATGCCTAGACAGTGAATGTTGGGCAGCTATTCAATCACAGAACTACATAGAATTACATAGAATGTACAGCACAGGAACAGGACGTTCGGCCCCATTGGGCCATGCCTCCATTTCATCTAACCCTATCAGCATAACCTTGTTTTATTTCCTCCCTCATGTGTTTATCTAGCTTTCCCTTAAATGCATCGATGCTATTCGCCTCAACCACTCCCTGTGGCAGCGAGTTCCACATTCTCACCACTCTCTGGGTGAAGAAGTTGCTCCTGCATGCCCTATTGGATTTATTAGTGACTATCTCATATTTATGGCCCCTAGCTCTGGTCTCCCCCACAAGTGGAAACACCTTCTCTACCTCTATCACAGCCAAACTCAATCGTGCCCTTGAACAGAACGCTTGCTGTGTTTCCCCCTCCTTAACCCAGGGATATTGCTGAGGGTAATTGTATTACTCCTGCTATCACCAAGCTGAGCTCAACTAACTCAGCATAGACTGAGGATTGAACCTAGCACCTTCCTGCTCTGTATGGCTCAGCTACTCATTGCATGCAACCTCTACTCTACACCGTGCTACTGCTGCGGAAAGAATAACCTCTGGAACATATGGTAGTATATGTGAAAATTGACCAGTGATAAACGATTCACGGTTTAAAACTAATTATTAAGGTGCAGCCATTTGAAACTATTCAAGAGGAGGTCCGCCTAGCACATGCTGAGATAGTAAAATAAAAACAGAAAATGCTGGGAATACTCAGCAGGTCAGACAGCATCGGTGGAGAGAGAAACAGGGTTCAGGTCGATGACCTTTTGTCAGAACTGAGATACTAGATGACCAAGCTGAGACAGTGCACCTTGTTACCGATCCCTGTGATCCCCAAACGTCTCTAATGCATTTGTTGGGAACCTGGCTACACTCTGCGTGTACTATGATGAAGGTACAGTGAACAGTGAAGTTAGTTTTCATGGTGACTCGCACGTGGAACACCGTCTTACAGTGGCCCGTATTTTCCGATGTCTACGGGTGTGTACAGGCTGTGTACACGCCCGTAGGGACCTCGCAAGTGCCGGTTTCAGGCATGCAAAGCGTATGCGCTGAAAACCGGCACTTCCGATCTGGCACCTCCGCCTGCCCGGGAAAAGGGCCTCTGGGGGGGTGGAGAGTTCCGCTTTCTGCACAACCTCCGCCCGCTGAAATCCCTTAAAAATCTTACACCTGGTAAAAGCAAGTGTAAGGCCTGCTTTTACCAGCTTAAGAGTTTAAAAAAGTAAAAAAGTAATTTTTTTCACTCATTTATAATGTAAAAATACTTTTAAAAAAGGTAAGATTATTTTTAGCCCGTACAAAAACTTTAATTATTTTTTCAAAAAAATTAAATTTTTGTTTAAAATATTAAATTTAATGTAATTTTAACTCATTTTAAAAACGTGATAAAAAAAATTATTTAATGTTGTAGTGTCTTTTTTCAGTGATCCCCATTCATACTTTTGACAGGTCCTGTCAAAAGTATGAAGGGGGATTCCCTTCTCCCATTGGCTCGCCTGGCCCACGTAGTCCCAGGGACGCTTGCGAACCGCCTGCGCCCTGGGATACCTGGGCCTTTGCACGCGTGCACCAGGAGAGGCCCAGGAGCGGAAGAGTCTGGACCTCGGGAGCCCTCAGGTAAGGGCGCAGACTTTTTCCCACTAGGAGGCCTCCGCACGCAGGAAGCCTCCTGTCGGAAATTACAGGCCATATGTACTTCAGCAAAGTCTTACGTTATCATTTTAACAGCGGGACTGTGTCCGAGGCTCTTACAGTGCCACTAAAGCCACATTACCATTATGTCGTACATTACCACATGTTTCTTTATGGCACATTCACAGGCGAGATTTTAATAGTAGAAAACCTTTAAAAATAATCAAGAGGCTCTGGGGGGCACAATAGTTCGAAAAGTACCACTTCGAGAATTTTAGCTATGAGGAACGATTGGATAGGCTGGGGTTGTTTTCTTTGGAACAGAGGAGGCTGAGGGGAGACCTAATTGAGGTGTATAAAGTCATGAGTGGCCTAGATAGAGTGGATAGGAGGGACCTGTTTCCCCTAGCAGAGGGGTCGATAACCAGGGGGGATAGATTTAAAGTCATTGGTAGAAGGATTAGAGAGGAGTTGAGGAGAAATGTTTTCACCCAGAGGGTGGTGGGGGTTTGGAGCTCACTGACTGAAAGGGTGGTAGAGGCAGAGACCCTCATCGCATTTAAAAAGTATTTGGATACGCACTTGAAGTGTCGTAAACTGCAGGACTATGGACCAAGAGCTGGAAAGTGGGCTGAATGGCTTCCTTCTGTGCCATAAATTTCTATGATTCTACCACCCTAGTTGCTCATGAGAGTCAATCCACAGGACAAACCTGCCCATAAATCCAGGGCAATATCACACAGCTGGCAGGTAAGGTTAAATAAAAATGTATTTTGAACAAGTCGGAGTACACCTGATTGCTTGTGATTTCTTTCTTTTATTACTGCAGCCCATGACTGTGCGTGTGTGTGAGTTAATTTTAAAGGAACCTCCCATCAATTCAATCAGGCAGCTCCACTCAGTGTGAGATTGGAGTATTACATAGAACGCATTGAAATTGCAGTACGGAAACTGGGCATCCGGCAAAACCAGTCATGTTGATGTTTATCCTGCACATGAGCAGTAGTCTTCATCCCATGTGCCCATATTCCTTTATTTCCCTTTCCTTCAGCCAGCTATCTAACCTATTCTTAGATGTCGTCGTGGTCTCCGCTTCAATCGCTAACTCTGGTAGTGCAATCCACAGCCTCATAACCCTGTGTAAAAACACTTTCCTCCGCTCTCTGTTCAAAATCTCCTACATTTAATCTTATATCTATGTCCCCTTGTCCAAGACCCCTAAACCATTGGAAACTGATAGTTCTATTTATTCTGTCCTGTTCCTTCATAATTTTAAACACCTCTATCAAATCAATCTCATCTGTTCTAATGAAAACAGCCCCAATTTTTCAAGTATTCAGATTGGTATTTTCTCATACCAGGCAGAATCCAAGAGAATTTACACTGCACCCTCTTTATTGCCTCAGCATCCTTCCTATAGCGTGGAGCCCAAAATCACACACAATACTCCAGCCATGTTTATTAAAACCATAATTCTTGGGATGTGGGCATTTGCGCATTCCTAGATGCTATGAGTTGGTGGTGGTGGGCTTTCTGACTGAATGGCTTGCTTGGCCACTTCAGAGGGGAGTTAAGAGTCAACCACATCGGGGTGGGACTGGACTCACTCGTCACACCAAATTAGATGGGGCTGTGGAATCTGAGGAGGCGGCTCAGAAATTATAGAGTTGGAAAAAATATATAAGTGGTCAGAACAATAACAAATTAATTGAGATTATGAGATTGGAACATGACTAATTTGGATCTGCATGCCTCAAATAGTTAATTCACAGCTACAATGGAGAAGCTCTTGAATTAGCCCTCACATTATTATGGTTGCTCTTACCTAAAATTTAACATTCCAGGGTACAAATGTGTAAGAACATAAGAAATAGGAGCAGGAATAGGCCATTTGGCTCTTCGAGCCTGCTCCGCCATTCAATAAGATCATGGCTGATCATCTACCTCATCTCCACTTTCCTGAACTATCCCCATATCCCTTGATTCCCTTAATATTCAAAAATCTATTGATTTGTCTTGAATATACTCAATGACTGAGCCTCCACAGCCCTCTGGGGTAGAGAATTCCAAAGATTCGCCACCCTCTGAGTGAAGAAATTTCTCCTCATCTCAGTCCTAAATGGCCGACCCCTTATTCTGAGACTGTGACCCTGGTTCTAGACTCCCCAGCCAGGGGAAACATCCTCCCTGCATCTACCCTGTCAAGCCCTGTAAGAATGTTATATGTTTCAATGAGATCACCTCTCATTCTTCTAAACTCTAGAGAATATAGGCCTAGTCTGCTCAATCTCTCCTCATAGGACAATCCCCCCATCCCAGGAACCAGTCTGGTGAACCTTCGTTGCACTCTCTCTATGGCAAGTATATCCTTCCTTAGGTAAGGAGACCAAAACTGTCCACAATACTCCAGGTGTGGTCTCACCAGGGCCCTATATAATTGCAGTAAGACGTCTTTACTCTTATACTCAAATCCTCTTGTAATAAAGGCCAACATACCATTTACTTTCCTAATTGCATGCTGTACCTGCCTGTTAGCTTTCAGTGATTCATGTACAAGGACACCCAGGTCCCTCTGAACACTAACATTTCCCAATCTCTCACCATTTAAAAAATACTCTGTTTTTCCTACCAAAGTGGGTAACTTCACATTTCTTCATATTATATACCATTTGCCATGGTCTTGCCCACTCACTTAGCCTGTCTATATCCCCTTGAAGCCTCCTTGCATCCTTCTCACAACTTACATTCCCACCCAGCTTTGTATCATCAGCAAACTTGGATATATTACATTTGGTCTCCTCATCCAAATCATTGATCTAGATTGTGAATAGCTGGGGCCCAAGCACTGCTCCTTGTGGTACCCCACTAATTAAAGCCTGCCAACCCAAAAGTGACCCGTTTATTCCTACTCTCTGTTTTTTGTCCATTAACCAATCCTCAATCCATGCTAGTATATTATCCCCAATCCCACGAGCCCTAATTTTGTTTAATAACCTCTTGTGTGGCACCTTATCAAATGCCTTCTGAAATCCAAATACACCACATCCACTGGTTCCCCCTTATCTATTCTGCTAGTTACAACCTCAAAAAATGCTAACAGATTTGTCAAACACGATTTCCCTTTCATAAATCCGTGTTGACTCTGCCCAATCCTAGTATTATTTTCTAAGTGCCCTGTTACCACATCCTTAATAATAGATTCTAGCATTTCCCCTATTGCTGATGTCAGGCTAACTGGTCTGTAGTTCCCTGTTTTCTCTCTCCCTCCTTTCTTAAATAGTGGGGTTACATTTGCTGCCTTCCAATCTGTGGGAACCGTTCTAGAATCTATGGGATTTTGTAAAATGATAACCAATGCATCCACTATTTCTATAGCCAACTCTTTAAAACCCTAGGATGTAGGCCATCATGTCCAGGGGATTTATCGGCTTTCAGTCCCATTAATTTCTCCAGTACTACTTTTTTACTAATACTAATTTCTTTCAGTTCCTCATTCACGCTAGACCCTTGATTCTCCACTATTTCCGGGAAGTTTTTTGTGTCTTCTTCTGTGAAGACAGACACAAAGTATTTGTTTAATTTCTCAGCCACTTCCTTATTTCCCATTAAAATTTCTCCTGTCTCAGCCTGTAAGGGACCTACATTTACTTTCACTAATCTTTCCTTTTTACATGCCTATAGAAACATTTACAATCTGTTTTTATGTCTCTCGCTAGTTTACTCCCCTATTCTATTTTCCCTTTCCTTATCAATTTCTTGGTCCTCCTTTGCTGGATTCTAAAATCCTCCCAATCCTCAGGCTTACCACTCTTTTTGCCTCTTCCTTTGATCTAATACTATCTTTAACTTCTCTTGTTAGCCATGGTTGGACCACTTTTCCTGTGGGTTTTTTGTGCCTTAAAGGAATGTATATTTGTTGTAAATTATGTATTCATTATTTAAATGCTAGCCATTGCTCGTCCACTGTCATACCTTTTAATGTAGTTTCCCAATCTACCTTAGCCAACTCGCCCCTCATACCTACGTAGTTTGCTTTGTTTAGATTTAAGACCCTAGTTTTGGATTTAACTAAGTCACTTTCAAACTCAATATAAAATTCTATCATATTATGGTCACTCTTCCCTAAAGGCCCCTTTACTACAAGGTTATTAATGAACCCTTTCTAGTTGCACAATATTAGGTCTAAAATAGCCTGTTCCCGAGTTGGTTCCTCAACATACTGATCTAGAAAACTATCTTGCATACATTCCATGAATTCGTCCTCCACATTATTACTGCAAATTTGGTTTGTCCAGTCTATATGTAGATTAAGGTCCCCCATGATTACTGTAGTATCCTTGTCACATGCACCTCCAATTTCCTGATTTATACTCTACCCTACATTACAACTACTGTTTGTGGGCCTATAAACAACTCCTACCAATGTTTTCTGCCCCTTGCTGTTTTTGAGCTCCACCCAAACTGATTCTACTTCTTGATTTTCAGAGCTAAGATCCTTTCTCTCTCCTATCTTTATCCCATCCTTTATTATCCTCCTTTTCCATTTTGCCCATCTGTTCTAAAAGATAAGTATCCTGGAATATTTAGTTCCCAATCTTGGCCACTTTGCAATCACGTCTCCGTTATTGCTATTAGATCAAACCTGTTAATTTCTATCTGCGCTATTAATTCATCTATTTTGTTGTGAATGCTGCGCGCATTCAGATATAGTGCCTTTAGCTTTGACTTATTTCTCTTTTTCCCTGATGTCACCTTAGTCACTGATGCCCTATTACCTTTGTTACTCTCTCTGTCCCTTCCTGACCCACTCTGCTTATTTTTACCCAAAACTCTACTCTGTTCCAGAGCCTTGACATTTCTCTCGCTGCTTTTAAATTTACTCTTTCCTGAATCCTCCCACCCCCTCTTCATTAGTTTAAATCCCTGTCTATTGCCCTAGTTATTCGGTTCACCAGGACACTGGTCCCAGCCCGGTTAAAGTGGAGTCCGTCTCAATGGAACAGCTCCCTCTTTCCCCAGTATTGGCGCCAGTGCCCCATGAACTGAAACCCCTTCCTCCCACAGCACTGTTTGAGCCACGCATTTAAACCTCTAATCTGTTTGTCCCTATGCCAATTTGCGCATGGCTCAGGTAACAATCCAGAGATTATTACCTTTCTGCTTTTTAATTTGGATCCTAGCTCCTCAAACTCCCTCAGGTAGAACTAGGAATGAGGTTCTGCTAAGTCGTTGGTTCCTACGTGGACCACAACAACTGGATCCTCCCCCTCCCACTCCAAGTTCTTCTCCAGCCGCAAGGAGATGTCTTTAACCCTGGCACTGGGCAGGCAACACAACCTTCGGAACTCCCGGTCGCGGCTGCAGAGAACAGTATCTATCCCTCTGACTATACTGTCCCCTACCACAACTACATTCCCTTTCACTCCCCCCACTTGAATGGCCTCCTGCACCATGGTGCAATGGTCAGCTTGCTCATCCATCCTGCAGGCTTTTCCCTCATCCACACAGGCAGCAAGAACCTCATACCTATTGGACAAGGTCAAAGGCTGAGGCTCCTCCAGCACTGCACCTGTGGTCCCCTTACCTGCCTGAGTTGCAGTCACACCCTCCTGTCCCTGACCACTAACCAGACCTGTACCACTACCTAACCTAAGGGGTGGGACTGCCTCCTGGATCAAAGTGTCCAGGTAACTCTCACCATCCCTGATGCCCCACAATGTCTGCACCTCAGACGCCAGCTCAAAAACGCTGAGCTGAAGTTCCTCAAGATGCAGGCACTTACTGCAAACGTGGTTGTCCAGGATCACAATGCTCTCCACGAACTCCCACATACTGCAATTGCGGCACACTGCCTGCACTGCCTTCCCTATATGACCTTGATTTATTTAATTAGTTTACAGTGTAGTTTACAGTGTAGCTTCCTCACTACTTACTTGATCTAGGTTAAGTTAAGGGTACTGAAATTAAATATCTACCTGTAACACAAAGCACTACAAGTAGTGTAAGCACTCTGTTCAAGTCCACTCCATTTAATCCCGCTCTGTGCTCTGCAGAAATGTTTACACTTGGAGCCTCACCCAATTTACAAGTGATGATTCAGTTCCCCTTCTCCTGGTGATTCATGCCTATTCAAAATAAGCACTTGCACCAGACTGACAGTTAACTGCCTCTGGCAGTCAGCTTCTGTTAACTACAGTTTTTAAAGTTTTAAAGTTCTAGGTTAAAATCAAAATCTTTTTACAGCTTCTTCTTACCCAATACTTACCAGAAATTCCCACTCTTTCCATTTCCCAAACAAAGCACTCTGTTCAAGTCCACTCCGTTTAATCCCGCTCTGTGCAGACTGCACAGAATTGTCTTTCCCGGACTGTCTTTATTTTTATGTACTACAACCTGTATTTTTTATGGTAGAAACTGCAAGTATCAATTGGAAAATACATGGCAAACACTAAAAGCACAGGGTTTACATAATAGTTCCCTAGCATAAAATAGGAAAGATGTTTTATAAATACATCAAGAGCAAGAGGATAACTAAAGTAAGAATAGGGCCTATTAGGGACCATAAAGGTAACCTGTGTGTGGAAGCGAAAGACATGGGTATGGTTCTTAATGAATACTTTGCATCTGTTTTCACAAAAGAGAGGGACAATGCAGACATTGCAATCAGGGAGGAGGAGTGTGAAATATTAGAAAAATAAACATAGTGAAAGAGGAAGTATTAAGAGGTTTAGCATCTTTGAAAGTGGATAAATCCCCAGGCCTGGGTGAAATGTATCCCAGACTGTTAAGCGAAGTAAGAGAGGAAATAACAGGGGCTCTGACCATTGTATTGATTTCTTTGCGGGTTCAATGACGAGACATTTATGAAAGAGAATGTCTTTTAATCTAAAGTTTGTTCAACTCAAAGTTAACAGCATTACAGGAGACACCATGCTAGTGAACCATCTAGAACGAAACTGAAACTAAACTAAACTCTGCCTCTGTCACATGCCCTCTGCTGGTCAGGCATAAGTAATCAATCAGGCAAACATGCTGGTAAGGCATCATAATCAAACAGGCAAATACCATCACGATTTGCTGATATCATTACATCTCCCTTTCTTAAAACAAAAGTATTTTACTTTTAACTAACAACATGTTTTCTTTGTATTAATCTGCCTTTTAACTGTAACACTTAATGAACTTACATTATCATTATCATGATCAAGGTTTTTTAACCTTGCTTTGTGTGTTCACATGAAATATGTAAATACACTAGAACTTGAAGAAAGAATAAGATAACATTACTTCCTTCTATAACAATAGTCCTTAAATTTGCTCAATGAGTCTCTCAGGAGGCTTCACGCGTCTTGAGGATTTTCTGATTGATTGTCCTTGAATCTGAGTTGTTGCCTCAGATGATGTGTTCTCCTGGAATGCAGCCTAGACCCTTAAATAGGTCGTTGTACTCTTTCATGAGTTCATCATAGACTGTCTCTCCTTCGCTTTCCACAACGAGGACTCTCTTTACCAGGTTCAGTCTCTCACAGGCTTTTAAACCTAGTATGGCCTGCACATCCTTTGGCACCACGATTAATGCTAACGTGTGCCCTCTGTCCTTGTGTGTCACTTTGACAATGCATCTTCCTTTCACTGGTATATCAGTACCTGAGTATCCTGTCACTTTCACTTTTATTCCATGTATCTTTGGTCTGGGTCTAATTTTCTTAAAATCAGTCTCTGATATCACATTAACTTGTGCTCCAGTATCCAATTTAAATGGAATGTGTATGTCATTCACTTTTAGTGTCAACATCCAGTCTCTTTCTTTTTTGTTTTCAGACACAACATCTACATAGCACTCCTCTATCTCGCTTTCATCTACTGTATGGACCTTGCTTTGTTGCGCTTGGTTCTTACAGCAACGGGCATAATGGTTGTTTTTGTTGCAACTATTGCATTTTTTACCATATGCTGGACACTTTCTTGGTTGGTGCTGTGTACCGCATCGACTACATGACTTTCGATTGCCCCTTTCATTTTTGTTCGCTGGCCACGCCTCTTTTTTCACATTGGCGCTCTTTTTGTTAAACGGTTTGTGTCCGTTCTTACTCATTGCATCCACGTTGCAGCTACTGTCACTGAACAGCTCCTTTGCCTGCAACTTCACAGTCTCTGTAGCCCTACACAGTGCTATGGCTTTTCCCAGGTCTAGATCTTGCTCTCTTAGCAGTCTTTCCCTTAGACCATTATCTGGAATACCACACACCAGTCTGTCTTTTATCAGCGAGTCTGTCAGTCCCCCAAATTCACATGTTTTGCTTCGGTTTCTCAGTTCAGTCACATACTGATCAATAGTCTCACCCGTTTTCTGTACACATGTGAAAAATCTATGCCTCTCAAACGTCACGTTACGTTTAGGTATGCAGTAGGCCTCAAACTGTTCCATCATTTTATCTAGCTTCATTGTGTCTCCATCAGCAGCGAATGTGAAGTTATTATACACCTCCAGCGCTTCATCACCCACGACATGTAAGAACACTGACGCTTTCATTTTATCACTTTTCTCGTCAGCTTCGATTGCTGATAATTATAACTCCAAACGTTGTTTGAACCTCCTCCAATTTTCAGCCACATTACCTGTCAACTGAAGCTTCGCCGGTGGGTGTAAACCTTCCATTTTTCACTTTGTTAGCTATTCTCCAATGGTAAGTAACGATGTTCTCTTTTGGCTTGCTAATATGTGGAGAGCTGATTTAACT
This sequence comes from Somniosus microcephalus, assembly GCF_052327205.1. Lineage (NCBI taxonomy): Eukaryota > Metazoa > Chordata > Chondrichthyes > Squaliformes > Somniosidae > Somniosus > Somniosus microcephalus. Next base: position 28,129,236 of record NC_140992.1, on the reverse strand, counting down.
TCAGATTTTTCCTCTTCATCTCTTTCAATCACTTCTGACACCATGTATTGATTTCTTTGTGGGTTCAATGACGAGACATTTATGAAAGAGAATGTCTTTTAATCTAAAGTTTGTTCAACTCAAAGTTAACAGCATTACAGGAGACACCATGCTAGTGATCCATCTAGAACGAAACTGAAACTAAACTAAACTCTGCCTCTGTCACATGCCCTCTGCTGGTCAGGCATAAGTAATCAATCAGGCAAACATGCTGGTAAGGCATCATAATCAAACAGGCAAATACCATCACGATTTGCTGATATCATTACAACCATCATTTTCCAATCCTCTCTGGCTAAATGTGTGGTGCCAGAGGACTGGTAATGTGGTACTGTTGTTTAAAAAGGGAGAAAGGGATAGACCGAGTAATTACAGTCCAGTCATCCTAACCTCAGTGGTGGGAAAATTATTGGAAAAAAATTCTGAGGGACAGGATAAATCTTAATTTAGAAAGATACGGATTAATCAGGGAGAGTCAGCATGGATTTGTTAAGGGGAGGTCGTGTCTGACTAACTTGATTGAATTTTTTGAGGAGGTAACAAGAAGGGTCGATGAGGGTAGTGCGTTTGATGTCGTCTCTATGGATTTTAGCAAAACTTTTGATAAGGTCCCGCATGGCAGACTGGTCATGAAAGTAAAAGCCCATGGGATCCAAGGTAAAGTGGCAAGTTGGATCCAAAATTGGCTCAGAGGCAGGAAACAAAGGGTAATGGTCGAAGGGTGTTTTTGTAACTGGAAGGCTGTTTCCAGTGGGGTTCCACAGGGCTTAGTACTGGGTCTTTTGCTTTTTGTAGTATATATCAATGATTTGGACTTGAATGTAGGAAGTATGATTAAGAAGTTTGCAGATGATACAAAAATTGGCCGTGTGGTTGATAATGAAGAAGAAAGCTGCAGACTGCAGGAAGATATCAATGGACTGGTCAGGCGGGCAGAACAGTGGCAAACGGAATTCAATCCGGAGAAGTGTGATGTAATGTATTTGGGGAGGGCTAACAAGGCAAGTGAATACACATTAAATGGTAGGACACTGAGAAGTGCCAAAGATCAGAGAGACCTTGGAGTGCATGTCCACAGATCTCTGAAGGTAGCAGGAAAGGTAGATAAGGTGGTTAAGAAGGCATACTGAATGCTTGCCTGTATTAGCTGAGGCATAGAATATAAGATCAGGGAGGTTATGCTTGAACTGTATAAAACACTAGTTAGGCCGCAGCTTGAATACTGCATGCAGTTCTGGTCACCACATTACAGGAAGGATGTGATTGCACTAGAGAGGGTACAGAGGAGGTTTACGAGGATGTTGCCTGGGCTTCAGAAGTTTAGCTATGAGGAAAGAGTACTGTGTACAGTTCTGGTCACCACATTACAGGAAAGATGTGATTGCACTAGAGAGGGTACAGAGGAGATTTACAAGGAAGTTGCCGGGAGTAGAGAATCTTAGCTATGAGGAAAGACTGGATAAGCTGCGTATGTTTTCCTTGGAACAGAGGAGGCTGAGGGGAGACCTTATTGAGGTGTATAAAATTATGAGGGGCATAGATAAAGTGCATAGAAAGGACCTATTTCCCTTAGCAGAGGGATCAAAAACCAAGGGGCACAGATTTAAAGTAATTGGTGGAAGGTTTAGAGGGGATTTGAGGGGAAATTTCTTCACTCTACAGTATTGTTACTAAGTTGGTTAGCCCAATCTATACGTAGATTAAAGTCACCCATGATAACTGCTGTGCCCTTATTGCACGCTTCTCTAATTTCCCTTTCAATGCCACCCCCGACCTCCGCATTACTGTTTGGAGGTCTATATACCACTCCCACTAATGTTTTCTGCCCCTTGGTATTTCTCAGTTCTACCCATACAGATTCCACATCATAATAATAATAATTCAACTTTATTGTCATTGCACAAGTACACGAACAACAAAATGTGATCTTGCAAGCTCCCATGACTGGGAGAAGCAAAGCCACTGCGTCGGTGCGTGCCGCCATTCCATTTCCACCATTCCTCCTGTCCGACAATCTTCAGCCCAACGCCCGGGCTTGCTCACCAGCCGCTCCTCCCGGGGCTCCTTCCGTGACCTTCTCACCAACCGCCCCGCCTCGGGGCTCCTTCCGTGACCTTCTGCACCTGCTCTTCCCTGATGGTCACCCCTCCAGGTACTAACCAGGCCTGGCTCTGCTTAGCTTCCAAACCTTGACCAGTGACCCTGTCCCTAGTCCCAGGAACAGGGCCAATATCCTTCCTTACAATTGTGTTAATCCCCTCTTTAACCAGCAATGCTACCCCACCTCCTTTTCCTTTTTGCCTATCTTTCCTGAATATTGAATACCCCTGGATGTTAAGTTCCCAGCCTTGGCCACCCTGGAGCCATGTTTCCGTAATTCCAATCATATCATATTTGTTTACCACTATTTGCGCAGCTAATTCATCCACCTTATTCCGAATGCTCCTCGCATTAAGACACAAAGCCTTCAGGCTTGTTTTTTAACGCTCTTAGATCTTTTAGAATTATTATTTGCTGTGGCCATGTTTGATTTAAACCCTTGATTTCTCTGTCTGCCACTTTTGATTTTCTCCTTCCTGTCTTTTGCTTTTATCCTTGTTTCCCTTTCCTCTGTCTCCCTGCTCAGGTTCCCAACCCCCTGCCATTTTAGTTTAAACCCTTCCCCAGAGCACTAGCAAACACTCCCCCTAGGACATCGGTCCCGGCCCTGCCCAGGTGCAAACCATCTGTTTTGTACTGGTCCCACCTCCCCAGAACCGCTTCCAATGTCCCAGGAATTTGAATCCCTCCCCCTTGCACCATTCCTCTAGCCACGTATTCATCTGAAATATCCTTCTAGTTCTACTCTGACTAGCACGTGGCACTGGTAGCAATCCTGAGATTACTACCTTTGAGATCCTACTTTTTAATTTACCTCCTAACTCCCTGTTTTCAGCTTTTAGGACCTCATCCCGGTTTTTACCTATATCTTTGGTGCCTATATGCGCCACAACAACTGGCTGTTCACCCTCCCCTTCCAAAATGTTCTGCAGCCGCTCTGAGACATCCTTGACCCTTGCACCAGGGAGGCAACACACCATCCTGGAATCTCGTTTGCGGCCACAGAAACGACTATCTATTTTCCCCTTACAATAGAATCCCCTATCACTATATCTCTCCCACTCTTTTTCCTCCCATCCTGTGCAGCAGAACCACCCCTGCTGCCAGGAAGTTGGCTGCTGCTGCCTTCCCCTGGTAAGCCACCCCCCATCAGTATCCAAAGTGGTATATCTGTTTGAGAGGGGGATGGCCACAGGGGACTCCTGCACTACCTGCCTGCACCTACTGCTCTGCCTGTTGGTCACCCTTTCCCTTTCTGCCTGTGCAACCTTTGCCTGCGGTGTGACCAACTGCTTAAACGTGATATCCACGACGTCCTCAGCATCGCGAATGGTCCAGTATGTATCCAATCGCAGCTCCAGTGCCGCAATGCGGTCTGCCAGTAGCTGCAGCTGGATACACTTCCTGCACACATGGTTGTCAGGGACACAGGAAGTGTCCCTGAGTTCCCACATAGCGCAGGAGGAGCATACCACGGGGCCGGGCTCTCCTGTCATGACTTACCCCTTAATTAATTCAAAATAAATTAAATCAAATCAATCCCACCAATTACACTACAGTTAAATGATATATTTAAGGGCCCGGGTTTACAAACAGTCCCTGCTACACCACAGAGAGCTTAGAAACTATAAACCACCGAGTTTAAGTTTAAAAAAGAGAGAAATACTCACCAACCATTCACTTACCTGCTTTCTGGTGACGTCACACTTCGATTACTTTTTACTTCTCTCCCTCCCTCTGAGCTCGGAGATTGGAGGTTAGTAAGCCTACCTGGTCTCTACCGCTGCCTCTTAAACTCACCGCCTGGTTCCTTGCAGGTCCGCCGCCGCCGCTGTCACTCTGAGGCCTACCTGGTCTCTGCCGCTGCCTCTTAAACTTGCTGCCTGGTTCCTTGCAGGTCCGCCACCGTCGCTCTGAGGCCTACCTGGTCTCTGCTGCTGCCTCTTAAACTCACCGCCTGGTTCCTTGCAGGTCCGCCGCCGCCGCTCTGAGTCCTACCTGGTCTCTGCCGCTGCCTCTTAAACATGGGCATTTAACTTCGTGACCAGTCTGCCATGTGGAACCTTATCAAAAGCATTGCTAAAGTCCATATACACTACATCAAACGCACTACCCTCATCTACCCTCCTTGTTAACTCCTCAAAAAATTCAATCAAGTTTGTCAGACACGACTTTCCCTTAACAAATCCATGCTAACTATCCTTGATTAATCCGTGTCTTTCTAAATGAAGATTTATCCTGTCCTTCAGAATTCTTTCCAATAATTTTCCCACCACCGAGGTTAGGCTGACTGGCCTGTAATTACTCGGTCTATCCTTTTCTCCCTTTTTAAACAACGGTACCACATTAGCAGTCCTCCAGTCCTCCGGCACCACACCTGAAGCCAGAGAGGATTGAAAAATGATGGTCAGGGCCTCTGCTATTTCCTCTTTTGCTTTGCTTAACAGCCTGGGATACATTTCATCCGGGCCTGGGGATTTATCCACTTTTAAAGCTGTTAAACCCCTTAATAATTCCTCTCTCACTATGATTATTTTATCTAATATTTCACACTTCTCCCCCCGATAGCAATGTCTGCATCTCCCCTCTCCTTTGTGAAAACAGACGCAAAGTACTCATTAAGAACCCTACCGACGTCTCCTGCCTCCACACACAGATTACCCTCATGATCTCTAATAGGCCCTACCCTTTCTTTATTTATCCTCTTACTTTTAATATATTTATAAAACATCTTTGGGTTTTCCTTGATTTTACTTGCCAAGAATTTTTCATGCTCTCTCTTTGCTTTCCTAATATTCTTTTTAATTGCACCCCGGCACTTTCTGTACTCCTCTAAAGATTCTGGAGTATTTAGCCCTCGGTATCTGTCATACGCCTCCCGTTTTTTCTTTATCCTACCCTGTATGTCTCTAGACATCCAGGGGGCTCTAGATTTGTTAGTCCCACCTTTTTTCTTTAAGGGCACATATTTGATCTGAACCCTCCGGATCTCCTCCTTGAATGCCTCCCACTGCTCTGACACCGATTTACCTTCAAGTAGCTGTTTCCATTCCACTATGGCTAAATCCCCACTGAGCTTAACAAAATTTGCTTTACCCCAATTTAGAATTTTTAGTCCTGGTCTATCCTTGTCCTTTTCCATAACTACCTTAAATCTAACAGAATTATGGTCACTAGCACCAAAATGCTCCCCCACTGATACGCCTTCTACCTGCCCAGCTTCATTCCCTAAAACGAAGTCCAGAACCGCCCCCTCCCTTGTTGGGCTTGCTACATACTGGCTAAAAAAGTTCTTCTGGATGCATTTTAGGAATTCCGCACCCTCTATACCCTTCACACTAATTTTATCCCAGTTAATATTGGGGTAGTTGAAATCCCCTACTATTACTGCCCTATAGTTTTTGCACTTCTCAGAAATGTGTCGACATATTTGTTCTTCTATCTCCCTCTCAGTTTGGAGGGTCTGTAGTACACTCTCAGCAGTGTGATTGCCCTTTTTTTGTTTTTCAATTCGACCCATATGGCCTCGTTTGATGATCCCTCCAACATATCATCCCTTCTCACAGCTGTAATAGTTTCTTTACTCAATAGTGCGACCCCCCCTCCCTTTTTACCTCCCTCTCTATCCCATCTGAAAATCCTGTAACCAGGAATGTTGAGCTACCATACCTGCCCCTCTTTCAGCCACATCTCTGTAATAGCTATAATATCATAGTCCCAAGTATCTACCTGTGCCCTCCACTCATCTGCCTTGTTCGCTATACTCCTTGCATTGAAGTATATACCATTTAGTACAGGCAAACCTTCTTGTTGACTACTATCTAGCCCTTGATTCCTCTGTCCTTCCAATTTACTTTCTACATTTTTCTTTTCCAATTCCAGCTTTTCTTCCCTCCCTATTGACTCTATGCTTAGGTTCCCACCCCCCTGCCAAGCTAGGTTAAACCCTCCCCAACAGCACTAGCAAACCCTCCCGCGAGGATATTGGTCCCGTTCCCATTGAGGTGCAACCTGTCCGACTTGTAGAGGTCCCACCTCCCCCAGAAACGGTTCCAATTCCTCAGGAATTTAAAGCCCTCCCTCCTACACCATCTCTCCAACCATGCATTCATCTGCTCTATCTTCCTATTTCTGTACTCACTAGAACATGGCACTGGTAGTAATCCGGAGATTACTACCTTTGAGATTCTGCTTTTTAACCTCTTTCCTAGCTCCCTAACCTCTGCCTGCAGGACCTTATCCCTCTTCCTGCCTATGTCGTTGATACTGATATGGACCACGACCTCTGGCTGTTCACCCTCCCCCCTCAGAATGCCCTGCAGCCGTTCAGTGACATCCTTGACCCTGGAACCAGGGAGGCAACATACCATCCTGGAGTCACGTCTGCGGCTGCAGAAACGCCTGTCTGTTCCCATAATTATTGAATCTCCTATCACTATTGCTCTCCCTCTCCTCTTCCCCCCTGCCTGTGCAGCTGAGCCTTCCCTGGTGCTGTGGACTTGGCTCTGGCTGCACTCCTCAGAGGAACCATCGCCCTCACCAGTACTCAGCACCGAATATTGGTTGGTGTGCAAGATGGGCTCAGGGGACTCCTGCACTACCAACCTGGTCCTCCTCTTCTGTCTGACGGTTACCCATTCCCTCTCTACCTGCACACTCTTAAGCTGCGGGGTGACCACCTCCCGAAATGTGCTATCCACGTAGCTCTCAGCCTCGCAGATGCACAGCAGTGACTGCAGCCGCCGCTCAAGCTCCGTCACCCGGTGCTCGAGCTGCTGTAGCTGGCGACACTTCCCGCACACGTGGTCGTCCAGACCACGGGAGGTGTCCAGGACTTCCCAAGTACTTGGATATGCACTTGAAGTGCCATAACCTACAAGGCTACGGACCAAGTGCTGGAAAGTGGGATTAGTGTGGATAGCTCTTTGTCAGCCAGCATGGACAAGATGGGCCGAATGGCCTCCTTCTGTGCTGTAAATTTCTATGATTCATGGTGCTTTCTAACATGAAACAATAAAGGTTATAGTCCTTTGCTGAAACTATGTCACATTGGGGGCGATTTTCTGACACTGGAGGAGGCGGGTTTGGAGTCGGGAAAGGCGGCAAAATTCAAATTACTGAGGTTGGGTCAAAAACCCAACTCCAACCCGCCTCCGTGGGATTTCGTCGGTGCTGGTTTTGGCGGTCGGGAAACGCTCCCGCCTCCAGCTGGCCATAGCGTTAATTAACTACTGCAAATGCTTGTTAAGGGCCTCTCTAATCCTATTTTGAGAGGCCCTCTTGAATTTACCATCATTTCGGTAGTGGGGAAAATGCTAGAGTCCATTATAAAAGATGTAATAGCAGAGCACTTGGAAAGCAGTGACAGGATCGGACAAAGTCGACATGGATTTACAAAAGGTAAATCATGCTTGACTAATCTACTGGAATTTTTTGCGGATGTAATTGGTAAAATAGATAAGGGAGAACCAGTGGATGTGGTGTATTTGGACTTTCAGAAGGCTTTCGATAAGGTCCCGCATAAGAGGTTAGCGTGCAAAATTAAGGCACATGGGATTGGGGGCAAGGTATTGACTTGGATAGAGAACTGGTTGGCGGACAGAAAGCAAAGAGTTGGAATAAATGGGTCGTTTTCCGAGTGGCAGGCAATGACTAGTGGGGTACCGCAAGGATCGGTCCTAGGACCCCAGCTGTTCACAATATATATTAATGATCTGGACGAGGGAATTGGATGTAATATCTCCAAATTTGCAGACGACACAAAGCTGGGTGGGAGGGTATGCTGTGAGGAGGATGTCATGAAACTCCAGTACGATTTGGACAGGTTGGGTGATTGGGCAGAAACATGGCAAATGCACTATAATGTGGATAAATGTGAGGTTATCCACTTTGGTGGCAAAAACAGGAAGGCAGATTATTATTTGAATGGTAATAGATTGGGAGAAGGGGAAGTGCAAAGAGACCTAGGTGTTCTTGTGCACCAGTTGCTGAAGGTAAGCATGCAGGTGCAGCAGGCGGTTAAGAAGGCAAATGGTATGTTGGCCTTCGTAGCAAGAGGGTTCGAGTACAAGAACAAGGATGTCTTGCTGCAGTTGTACAGGGCCTTGGTGAGACCGCACCTTGAGTATTGTGTGCAGTTTTGGTCACCTTACCTGAGGAAGGACGTTCTTGCCATGGAAGGAGTGCAGCGAAGATTCACCAGGCTGATACCTGGGATGGCAGGAATGACGTACGAGGAGAGATTGTGTCAATTGGGCTTATACTCACTGGAGTTTAGAAGATTGAGAGGGGATCTCATCGAAACCTATAAAATTCTGTCAGGTCTGGACAGACTAGATGCAGAAAGGATGTTTATGATGGCCGGGGAGTCCAGAACCAGGGGTCATAGTCTAAGGATAAGGGGTAAGCCATTTAGGACTGAAATGAGGAGGAATTTCTTCACCCAGAGAGTGGTGAACCTGTGGAATTCTCTGCCACAGAGGGCGGTGGAGGCCAGTTCATTAAATATATTCAAGAAAGAGTTGGATATATTTCTTGAGGCTAAAGGGATCAAGGGATATGGGGAGAAGGCAGGGACAGGGTACTGAATTTGGATGATCAGCCATGATCTCATTGAATGGCGGAGCAGGCTCGAAGGGCCGAATGGTCTACTCCTGCTCCTATCTTCTATGTTTCTATGATAAGGGGTAAGCCATTTAGAACAGAGATGAGGAGGAATTTCTTCACCCAAAGAGTGGTGAACCTGTGGAATTCTCTACCACAGAAGGCAGTTGAGGCCAATTCATTAAATATATTCAAGAAGGAGTTAGATATATTTCTTAAGGCTAAAGGGATCAAGGGATATGGAGAGAAGGCAGGGACAGGGTACTGAATTTGGATGATCAGCCATGATCTCATTGAATGGCGGAGCAGGCTCGAGGGGCCGAATGGCCTACTCCTGCTCCTATCTTCTGTGTTTCCATGTTTCTATTTCGGCGTGCTTCACGCAACTTCTGAACCACGCCAGGTAAACCTGGCGGGTTGACTCGTGGGTGGCGTCCTCACTGCTGCAGGTCTAACAAGACCTCATTCACTGCAGTAAGGCTTACTTGCAGGTGCCAGAGCTTGACTTTAAAAGGTCTCTGAGCACTTTTAGAAGGCCTTCCGAAGTCAGAGGTGCTACAGCTTGACTCCATCAACTGTGGGACCTCCTGGGAAGAACCTCGCCCCGCTTACAATGAGCGCTTCCCCAGAGGAGGCATCTGCAAGCAGAATGGGAAACATTCATTTCCTTTCACCTTGGACCTCAGATGAGGATGAGGAGGAGGTCAGAGCGCCGGTGCTTCGACCAGCGGCAGTGGCAGCACGCGAGCACATGGCTGCCAGGGATGCAAGGGACTAACTTATCATGGCCAGCTTTGTATAGGTTGGCCAAGTTGGTACATGTCCTTGGCTCCATGCTAGGACTTCATTGACAATGGACATGACTCTCTGGCCTCCTTTCAGTCAGGCCACCAACCTGACACCGCAAGTGTGGCGTTGCCCACAATGTGGAGCTGCCTAAGGCTAAGTAACAGATGGCATAACGCCAACGTTTTGGCATCAAATCATATTAATGCGTTCCAACAGGGATGATATTTCATCAATACACAAACAGTCTCCCAATTTGCAGACAGATCTGGAGGTTATATCCCTTGCCAGCTGTACCCACACAGCCTTGGTTTCTCTGGCAGGCCTCTTCCTCCGCGATGAGTGGAAGAGCACCACAGCATGCTACCCACCACCATCTCAGCACAACCCCAGCCCGGCATGAGGTTGAAAAGGCCATCTGACAACTGAAGAACAACAAGGACTCAGGAGCAGATAGAATCCCCACTGAGGCACTAAAGCATAGCAGAGAAGCACTATTGGCGCAAATTCATGAACTCATTTCTCTTATCTGGAAGGAGGAGAGCATGCCAGGGGATCTCAGAGATGCCGTAATTGTGACCATCTTCAAGAAAGGTGATAAGTCTGATTGCGGTAATTACAGAGGAGTTTCCCTGCTGTCTGCCACAGGGAAAGTCATCGCAAGAATCCTCCTCAATCACCTTCTCCCAGTGGCCGAAGAGCTCCTCCCAGAGTCACAATGCGGATCCCGCCCACTAAGGGGCACAATGGACATGATCTTCACCGCACGTCAATTACAAGAGAAATGCAGGGAACAGCACCAACCGCTGTATATGGCCTTCTTTGATCTCACAAAGGCCTTTGACACTGTCAACCGTGAGGGATTATGGAGTGTCCTCCTCAAATTCGGCTGCCCTCAAAAGTTTGTCACCATCCTCCACCTGCTTCACGACGACATGCAAGCCATGATCCTGACCAACGGTTCCACCACAGACCCAATTCACGTACGAACCGGGGTCAAACAAGGCTGTGTCATTGCACCAACGCTCTTCTCGATCTTCCTTGCTGCAATGCTCCATCTCACCCTCAGTAAGCTCCCCACTGGAGTGGAGCTAACTTAAAGAACAAATGGGAAACTGTTCAACCTCCGTCGCCTCCAATCCAGATCCAAGGTCGTCCCATCCTCTGTCGTCGAATTACAGTATGCAGACGACGCTTGCGTCTGCGCTCACTCGGAGATCGAACGCCAAACCATCGTCAACACCTTCATCAAAGCGTACGGGAGCATGGGCCTTACACTAAACATCCGTAAGAAAAAGGTCCTCTACCAACCTGCCCCCGCCACGCAGTACTGTCCCCCGATTATCAAAATCCACGACGAGGCCTTGGACAACGTTGACCACTTTCCATACCTCGGGAGCCTACTGTCAACAAGGGCAGACATCGACGACGAAGTCCAGCACCACCTTCAGTGTGCCAGTGCAGCCTTCGGTCGCCTGAGGAAGAGAGTGTTTGAAGACCAGGACCTCAAACCCGGCACTAAGCTCGTGGTCTACCAGAGCAGTAGTAATACCCGCCCTCCTGTATGCCTCAGACATGGACCATGTACAGCAGGCACCTCAAAGCACTGGAGAGGTACCACCATTGCTGCCTCCGCAAGATCCTGCAAATCCATTGGCAGGATAGGCACACCAACGTCAGTGTTCTTGTTCAGGCCAACATCCCCAGCATCGAAGCTCTGACCACGCTCAATCTGCTCCGATGGACGGGTCACATTGTCCGCATGCCCGATACGAGACTCCCAAAACAAGCGCTTTACTCGGAGCTCCGGCACGGTAAGAGAGTCCCAGGTGGGCAGTGGAAACGCTTCAAGGACACCCTCAAAGCCTCCTTGAAAAAGTGTAACATCCCCATCGACACCTGGGAATCCCTGGCCCAAGGCCGCACAAAGTGGAGGAGAAGCATCCGGGAAGGCGCCGAACACCTCGAGTCTCTTCGCCGGGAGCAAGCGGAAGCCAAGTGCAGGCAGCGCAAGGAGCGCACGTCAACCCAAGCACCCCTCCCACCCGCCCCTTCAACCACCGTCTGCCCCACCTGTGACAGAGGCTGTAGGTCCCGCATTGGACTCATCAGTCACCTGCAAACTCATTTTTAATGTGGAAGCAAGTCATCCTCGGCTCCGAGGGACTGCCTAAGAGAAGAGAAGAGCTGGTTGTCACCCCCTCCAACAACATTTGCAGCGCCTCATCCAAGAGCCTCGGGTAGGCCCTTGCCTTGGAATTGGACATAGTGGTTTCTCAAAAGATGTTAGAGGTGGTGCAGGAGACGCAGAAATGCTGTGGAATGAGCCAAGGGAGCAATAAGCCATAAAATCAGACTGGAAAAGTGCTGTCAACAGAGGCGAGTTTCAGTCCCAAAACATTAATTGAGCAAGGCATCCCACACCTCTGAAATCAATTGGCCAATCATGGGAAAATCTCAATTTTTTGAAAACTATCAGTGGAGGCGAGTTTCTGACACACCCAAGCTGAAACCCGCCTCCATCCCACCTCCAGTGAGAAAATCGTCCCCATTACCTCCAATCATACCTATATTTTTAAATAGCCTTTGTAATTCATACAACCTTGAAACAACTCCTAAGATTAACCAAACTACATTCTCCTTGCAATTGATTTCCCTCCACTTCTATTGAATAGCCATTAGGAGCATATCAACACCTCCCAGAGATAACTAACTGAGCATGATTCATGGTAAATACTTTTCAACAGCTTCTTAGACAAGATGCATAACATGGCTGCTGCAAGTTTCAAAAGTAACTATTTTTAAAGATACAGATCTTAAAAACAAGAGAGAGAAATTCTGCAAGGACACATTTGCATCAGTTGATCATTATACAAATGTGACCTGACTCTTGATTGTAAAGCTGCTTTCTAATAAAAACAACAGATTTATTTTGATGGATAGCAAATTATTCCGCAGTACGCATTCAACAATTTTTCAGCTTGTTTATGCTAAATTCTGGTGCTGGAATCCACGCAATCAAATTCATGTCAGTTGAGCGACACTGCCCGACTGTATGAGTGGCAGCTTCTTTGAAATGAAATCATACATACACTCATTCACATCTTTCAGTCAGGCTATCAGAGCGCGGGGTGGAGGGAGAGGCTGAAGGCTAGTCACAAGAGAAGGAGCTGGAAATGTCTCCTTGTTGTAGCAAAATGAAAGGAAGGGTGATAACAGAAAAGAAACACAGAAACAGCATAAAGAAAGCAAATTACACAAACTACAAGAACAATTGAGCAGGATCAGGAAACAAAAACAGCAAATGGAAACAAATGAATAAAGCAGCTGGTAATCAGTAATTTATAAATGTTACTATAACCTTGACTTCAAAAAATAAATTCCTGTATACAGACAAATGAAAACACAAAACAAAGCAGTTGACACAATGTCATTGTATTCTGCACCCTTTTCCTTGAGGATTTGCACAGAGGAAGAATGGGAAAAAGACAAGGAAAAGTGCAAGCTACAGGAAAAGGCTAATTAAAATGTAGGAACATGATGTGTGGGGACAGGTATCTCTCTATATTAAATTTATGATTATGGGGTAATTTAGTAGGTCATTCTTCATTAATGTACATGTAGTTATTCCCGTTGGCTCCTTATGTAGGAGGCTACAGGAAACATTCCTGCTATGATTGGTTAATCATAATGTTTACAGTTAAACATCCTTTGGTATTTTATTTTGAGAGTGGCACAGTTCGGTTTATGTTTTAGAACTGCTGGCTAGAGGCAGCCTGGGAACCAACATTTTTTTCTTCTACGATGACGATAGCAAAATACTGCAGATGCTGGAAATCCGAAATAACAACAGAAAATGCTGGAAACACTCAGCAGGCCAGGCAACATCCGTGGAGAGAGAAATAGAGTCAACGTTTCAGGTCGAAACCCTTCGTCAGGACTGAAAAAAACCACAGGAAATGAAACCGATTAAAAGGCCAGTTTGGGGGCTGGGAAATGGGGATGAAAGAACAAAAGAGAAGTGAAGAGACATTAAGAGGTATTCAAAACCAGACGAGATGGTGATAGGACTAGTGGAGACAAAAGACGGCTCTAGATTAGGTGTGAAATGCGCTGGCAGAATGAGAGACAGCTTTTTTCTTCTACCCTTCTAACAACAGGATTAAGTGACTCGAAATGCATCTCTGCAGCACATATGAGGAATTAGATCCCTGTTATATTTATTGACCAAGATCTCTTTAATCCTCTAAATGCTTTAAAGTTTTTTTTACAGTATGTAAAACATATGTTTAGCACGGATCTCATTTGTAACAGATGTTGTCACAAGGCTCTAATTTTCTCAAAGTATTCCATTCCTCAATTTGTATTAGCACTCCTTTCCACATACCCACACAACTGAGAGTCTGCCTGATTAAAATATTCAGTTGAACATATTGCACTTTATGTAATTTAAAGTATTGACCTATTACAAGGGTGTCAATGACAACCTAACCTACTATATTTTGTGTGAGCTGAAATGAGATTAAGTGTAATAAATTCAGTATATTACGATTAAATTCTCTATCCATGATCTTAAAGCAGAATGCTAGTCATTTTATCAAAGTGTCATATCGTATCGATCGAAACTCATTCACCAGTGTTGCCAGTTCCTGTTATTAGCTGGCCTGCTATTTTCATTGTGTATGCAAGTGAGACTCATCGCATGACATGTGAGGGGGTGGGGGTTTGGGGAGGAACAGACTCTGACCTAGCTCTGTGATGTCATCATCACTAACAAAGCCACACACTAATCATTCACAAATTGGAGCAATTCTTTTTGAGGTGGATTTGGAATGCAGGGAGGAATCACGGTCTATTGGAAGCTGTTCAGAAAACTCTTTTTTCCCTAAGATTCTGCTGGTCCAGATTGTCCACCTCATGTTTATTTATATTGAGAAAAAAACACTCTGTGCAGAGCTGGAATCCCCCAGTGTCACCAAGTTGGGGATCCAATCAAAAGTAGAAGTGGGCAAATTGCCCAACTATGACTAATGCTTTCCGTAATCTATGAAACATAAGCCTACTCATTATAAACTTTCAAAACGGGACTGCCTACAATGAAAAATGGAGGAAATACTCCAAAATATTTGACACTTCTAATAGAACATTTTCATTTCAAGTACTTATGGTAAACCTATAATTTTTGCATACATTATGTGTCAAAATGTGTGATTGCTATTATATTACTGCATTGTGTGTAAAAAAAATCTTTCCAAAAAGTTCCTATGAAAGTTTGTAGTTATAACAAATAATGCCTCTGGATTTTTGCATTCATACAATCACTCAAATTCAAAAGGAACAGTTCTGACAATGGATCTGCATATTGTCTGGGAATTAAACATACCAGGTTATTTAACGATCAGGAAGGACAGGCAGGAAGGAAGGGGAGGTGGGGTGGCTATGTTAATAAAGGAAGGAATCACTGTAATACAGAGAAATGATATTGGGTCAAAAGATCAGGATAATGAAACAGTTTGGGTGGAGGTAAGGAATAATAAGGGGAAAAAAACACTAGTGGGCGTAGTCTATAGGCCTCCGAACAGTGGCAACTCTGTTGGATGGAGTATCAATCAGGAAATAATTGAGGCTTGTAATAAGGGAACATCTATAATTATGGGGGATTTCAACTATTGGACAAATCAAATTGGGCAGGGCTGCCTTGAGGATGAGTTCATTGAGTTTATTAGGGATGGGTTTCTTGAGCAGTATGTAACTGAACCGACCAGGGGGCAAGCAACCTTAGATCTGGTCCTGTGTAACGAGATGGGATTAATTAAAAATGTCCTAGTAAAGGATCCCCTTGGAATGAGTGACCATAACATGGTTGAATTCCATATTCAATTAGAGGGTGAGAAGGTTGGATCTCAAACAAGCGTGCTAAGCTTGAATAAAGGAGACTATGAAGGTATGAGAGCAGAATTGAGTAGAGTGGATTGGGAAAATAGATTAAAGGGTAAGATGATACATGATCAGTGGTGTACATTCAAGGAGTTATTTTACAACTTCCAAAAAAAATATATTCCACTGAGAAGAAAAGGGTGTAAAAGAAAAGACAGCCATCCGTGGCTAAGTAAAGAAACTAAGGATAGTATTCGACTAAAAACAAGGGCATATAAGGTAGCCAAATCTAGTGGGAGGATAGAGGATTGGGAAAACTTTAAAAGACAGCAAAAAATAACAAAAAGATTGATTAAGAAAGGGAAGATAGATTATGAAAGTAAATTAGCAAAAAATATAAAAACAGATAGTAAGAGTTTTTATAGTTATATAAAAGGAAAAAGGGTGGCTAAAGTAAATGTTGGTCCCTTAGAGGATGAGACCGGGAAATTAATGGTGGGAAATATGGAGATGGCAAAAACACTGAATGAATATTTTACATCAGTCTTTACAGTAGAAGACACTAAGAATATCCCAAGACTGGACAAACAGGGGGCTATAGGGGGGGAGGAGCTAAACACGATCAAAATCACTAAGGAAGTGGTACTCGGTAAAATAATGGGACTCGAGGCAGATAAATCACCTGGACCTGATGGCTTACATCCTAGGGTCTTGAGGGAAGTGGCGGTAGGGATTGTGGATGCATTGGTAATAATTTTCCAAAACTCCCTGGACTCGGCAAAGGTCCCGGCAGACTGGAAAACTGCTAATGTATCACCCTTATTTAAAAAGGGCAGTAGACAGAAGGCTGGAAACTATAGACTGGTTAGCCTAACATCTGTGGTAGGTAAAATTTTGGAGTCCATTATTAAGGAGACAGTAACAGGACATTTGGATAATCATAATTTAATAGGACAAAGTCAGCATGGTTTTATGAAGGGGAAGTCATGTTTGACAAATTTGCTGGAGTTCTTTGAGGAAGTAATGTATAGGGTGGATAAAGGGGAACCAGTGGACGTAGTGTATTTAGACTTCCAAAAGGCATTTGACAAGGTGCCACACAAAAGATTATTGCTTAAGATAAAAAATCACGGGATTGGGGGTAATATTCTGGCATGGATAGAGGATTGGCTATCTAACAGAAGGCAGAGAGTTGGGATAAATGGTTCATTCTCAGACTGGCAATCAGTAACTAGTGGTGTTCCGCAGGGGTCAGTGCTGGGTCCCCAACTCTTTACAATCTATATTAACGATTTGGAGAAGGGGACCGAGTGTAACATATCAAAGTTTGCAGATGATACTAAGATGGGAGGGAAAGTAGTGAGTGAGGAGGACATAAAAAACCTGCAAGGGGACATCGACAGGCTAAGTAAGTGGGCAGAGATTTGGCAGATGGAATACAATACTGGAAAGTGTGAGGTTATGCACTTTGGCAGGAAAAATCGTAGAGCAAGTTATTATCTTAATGGCAAGAAACTGGAAAGTACTGAAGTACAAAGAGATCTGGGGGTCCTGGTGCACGAAACTCAAAAGGTTAGTATGCAGGTGCAGCAAGTGATTAAAAAGGCCAATGGAATGTTGGCTTTCATTGCTAGGGGGATAGAATATAAAAATAGGGAGGTATTGCTTCAGTTGTACAAGGTATTGGTGAGGCCGCACCTGGAATACTGCGTACAGTTTTGGGCCTAGAAATTGGGTTTTGGCTTAGCCAGGGCTTTAGTGCTGGAAGTTAGTGCCGGCGCTAAGTCCCCCTGCGCGCGCCAAAAATTCAGTAGCGCCGCGCCCAAACGGCTGCCGGCGCTACTGAAGGGTCTTAGCGCCTGGAAAAGGGCGCTAACTGCCGTTTAGCGCCGCAATTCCGGCGCTGCGGCACCCGATGCGGTGCGGCAGGCTGGGGAAGTGCAGGCCTCCTCCTTCCGTTAAGGAGGAGCTGCCTGCACCCGGCCGCGGCCCGCGCCAATCTGTTTAAAAATGAGCCCGGCACCTCGGACAAGTGCCGGCCTTGCATCTGTTCCGGGGGGGGTGGGGGGAGAAGTCCGGGGAGGGAGCTGCGGGCAGGCGGCCGGCGGGAAAGCGGCCGGCCGCCGCGGGGCCTTTAATGCGCCAGCGCAAACACATGTTGGACTCTGTTGCCAGAGTCTTAGTTGCGGCTGCCACGGGCGAGGCGGCCGCAACTGAATTTCGGCGCTGGGGCCCGTCGGCATGGCAACCGGGACGCTGCGCACACCGATGACGTCATCGGTGCCGGCGCAGCGCTACCGGTGCAACGCCGCTTTAGGGCCCCAGGGAATTTTTCAACTGGCCATAACTCTGGCGCTAGTCCCTCTAGCGCCTCAAAAGCGGCGCTAAGGCTAGTGAATTTCTAGGCCTTGGTGTCCATACTTAAGAAAGGACATACTTGCTCTCGAGTCAGTACAAAGAAGGTTCACTCGGTTAATCCCGGGGATGAGGGGATGGACATATGAGGAGAGGTTGAGTAGATTGGGACTCTACTCATTGGAGTTCAGAAGAATGAGAGGCGATCTTATTGAAACATATAAGATTGTGAAGGGGTTGGATCGGGTGGATGCGGGGAAGATGTTCCCGATGATGGGTGAAACTAGAACTAGGGGGCATAGTCTTAGAATAAGGGGCTGCTCTTTCAAAACTGAGATGAGGAGGAACTACTTCACTCAGAGGGTGGTAGGTCCATGGAATATGCTGCCCCAAAAAGCTGTAGAAGCTACATCATTACATAAATTTAAAACAGAAATAGACAGTTTCCTAGAAGTAAAGGGAATTAAGGGTTACGGGGAGCGGGCGGGAATTTGGACATGAGTCTAGGTTCGGATCGGTCATGGCCCTGTGGGTAGCGGAGCGGGCCCAGGGGCCATGTAGCCTGATCCTGCTCCTATTTCGTGTGTCTAATTCTGTTAGATTCAGGAGATGGTTCTGTGATAGTGGATTGGCGGTTAGGATCAGATCAGCCATGATCTTATTGAATGGCGGAGCAGGCTCGAGGGGCCGATTGGCCTACTCCTGCTCCTATTTCTTATGTTCTTATGTTTAACTTATCTGTTCTCTCTACAGATACTGGCTGATTTGCAGAGTGTTTGCAGCACTTTCTATTTTTGTTTCACAAAGGAATTGCCACTCAATTACAAACTGAACCAAGCACATATCATTGTTTGAATTATTTCTCTCTCAAACCTGCAACTGATGAAACTTACAGCACTGTGTTAAAATAAGTATAGTACAGAGATCTGAATTTACATTTTTTTAAAAATTGCTTATGTACAGTGACTGGATTTAAAGGGACTGGAAAGCCCATCACAGCTATGAAAATGACACGGGCTAAAGAAGTGATTGATGAAAATCTTTTATTCCAATAATATATGGAGAGTAAGTACATTGATTGTTGAATCAACTATATTCATTATATGGCTTTTAACCTTACAACACATAAAAATATCCAGAAGAAATATCTAAATGCAGCTGTGTTATTTAAAGTGCTAAGTGTTACTGTATAAATCAGTACATTAGATTTGTAAATTTGTAACTTTAAATATATAAAATTGTCTAACAATGTGAAAATTGGATTTCAATATAGTGCTATGTACATTTTGGTCTATTTATAGACTTTGCATCTCACTGTATGAAGGGTTTGGGGAAGAATTCTCAATGGAAATATCTTCCATATAGTCACACTCAGGATGGCGTGCTACGACAGTACAATTAGATGATGCCCCCAATATTCCCCATAATATGAGCTTCAGCTAACTCTGTGATAGCTTGGCAGAGTAAGGAGGAGGACCGATAAAGTCTCACAAGTGTCTTCGCCACATCAACCAGGAACAGACAATGCTATAAAACTCGGGCTCATGATATTGCAAAGTATGTTGAATAGTATTTACTTTCTTTTTGACCATGGCAGACATCACAGCTGAACCTGATCTGACAACCTCACCTGTACACCTTCCAGCTGTGGTCAGGCAGGTACTGAGTCTTTCTTTAGATGGAGCAATTAAAGGGATAGTGCAATGGTTCTGCCTGTTACAGCACTGAAATTCAAAGCCACTGAGTGAGGTACTGTCTGTTATATATTGTGTGTTCTCCTCCCACCTGTGGTGGCGCTGTCACAGCAGATACATGGTTGGGTGTTCTCTTGGTTAAGTTTAGCTCTCTTTGTTCGGAACTCTCCAGAACTTCCCTTTCCTTCCTGAATAAATGTAAGAAATCACACAACACCAGGTTATAGTCCAACAGCTTTATTTGAAATCACAAGCTTTCGGAGCGCTGCTCCTTCTTCAGGTGAAGTGTCTGTGTCGATATGCGCGATCTTCTTGGAGATCCTCTCCACTTTGAGCCGGCAGTTTGTGGTGTCGATAGTAGCCATGGTGTGGAGATGCCGGAGTTGGACTGGGGTGGACAAATGTAAGAAATCACACAACACCAGGTTATAGTCCAACAGCTTTATTTGAAATCACAAGCTTTCGGAGCGCTGCTCCTTCTTCAGGTGAAGAAGGAGCAGCGCTCCGAAAGCTTGTGATTTCAAATAAAGCTGTTGGACTATAACCTGGTGTTGTGTGATTTCTTACATTTGTCCACCTCATTCCTGAATAAAGCACTTCATGTTTGAATCTCTGGGTTCTGAGTTCTAATGGTGTCTAGGCAGAAAGGTACTGACACAACAAGTGGTGACGAGGATCGGATGAATCTGCGTTGTGGGAACTTTCTTGTTTTCGACTACAAAACACTTGGAACAGAGATTGCAGCATCACATTAACGTTACGGGTGCAGTGAGTAAACAGAAATTTTAATTTGAAACGTGAGATGGCTACTATATTAGGAAACATCGGTGATTTCGATGAAAATGTGGAGCAATGGAGCGCTTATACGGAACGTTTTGACTATTTTGTATTGGCGAATGCGGTGGCAAACGAAAAGGTCGTGCCTACCTTTTTGAGTGTAATGGGGCCAAAGACATTCAATTTACTTCGCAGCCTTGTGCAGCCAGATAAGCCAGGAACTAAAACATATAAGCAACTAGTGGAAATTCTTGGAGCACATTTTTCACCAAAACCTCTGGTTATTGCTGAGAGATTTAGATTTCACAAACGGAATCAAGAGGAGGGGGAATCAGTGACAATGTTTATTGCTGCTTTAAAAAGGTTGTCAGAACACTGCGAGTTCAAGGAGGTGCTGAATGACACCATTAGAGACAGACTTGTGTGTGGTCTGCAAAGTGCAGCCACACAGAAGCGCCTTCTTACTGAGGACAACCTTACTCTTGAAAAGGCCATTGAAGTTAGTGTCTCCATGGAGATGGCAGAAAAGGAGGCTCACCAGTTGAGTTCAACAGGGAAAGTTCACAAGGTGTCGTCTGAGCCTAAAGGTGCGCGGAATGGCACATGTTACCGTTGTGGGAAAATGGGCCATCACGCTAATGACTGCTGGTGTACGGAGCTGGAATGCCGAAACTGTGGCAAAAAGGGTCACATTGAACACACCTGTAGAGGTAAAAAAAGAATAGACAGAGCTGGGAAGCATGAAAGCAAAATGTCTGTATTTGGACAAGAGAGGAAAAAGAGTGTTCATTCAGTGCAGTATGATGGAACAAGCAAAACAGAGGGGAGCGACACCTCTGAGGAGGAAGAGGTGAACATACTGATGGTTGCAGGTGGTTCAAATGGCTACTGGGTGTCACCACTGGTGGAGGGACAATCAGTGCGGATGGAGGTGGACACAGGCGCGGCTGTGTTCCTTGTTTCAGACACTGTCTACAACAAAATGCTAAAGCATCTTACCCTTCAGCCAACAAACATTGTGCTAAAGACGTATACCGGCGAACCTGTGGCCATGAGAGGCGCCATTGAGGTGACAGTTAAATTGAATGGACAGACTGCGAAACTGCCACTATATGTGGTAAAGGGAAATCACCCATCGCTACTGGGACGTGCGTGGCTAGAGAAAATCACACTGGACTGGCCTGCAGTCCGCATGATGTCAAAAGGGGAGCGAGGTCTGACTGCAGTGTTAAACAAACATGCAGAACTCTTCAATGGGGAACTTGGGAGCATGAAAAAGATCAGCGTGAGACTGGACATTAAACCTGACAGCAAGCCGAAGTTTCACAAAGCCTGACCTGTACCCTATACAATTAGGCCAAAAGTTGAGGCTAACTTGGAGGCCTTAGTTGAGAATGGAGTCCTGGAGCCTGTGAGCATGAGCAAATGGGCCACACCCATTGTTCCTGTCCTGAAAAAGGATGGATCTGTTCGAATCTGCAGGGATTTTAAAGTGACTATTAACCCGGTGCTGTCTGCGGAACAGTACCCTCTTCCCCTCATTGATGATCTTTTTGTGGGCCTGGCCGGAGGGCAAAAGTTCAGCAAAATAGACTTATGCCAGGCTTATCTACAAATGCATGTCGATGACAAATCAAAGGAGCTGCTGACAATTGTGACACACAAGGGGCTATACAGGTACTGCCGCCTTCTGTTTGGAATTACATCGGCCCCTGCTCTATTCCAAAGGGCAATGGATCAGATTTTGAGTGGACTGCCAGGAGTCCAGTGCTACCTGGATGACATCCTTGTCACTGGGACAAATGAGGAGGATCATCTTCTGAACTTGGATGCGACACTACAACAACTGAAAGAGTACGGACTCAGAGTTCGTAAACACAAATGTGAATTCTTTCGGTCTTCAGTTGAGTACCTGGGGCATGTGATTGACGCTACTGGCCTACATAAGGCGCCATCAAAGGTCAAGGCAATCGTGGAGGCCCCAGCACCCCAGAATGTGAGCCAGTTACGTTCATTTCTGGGGCTACTTAACTACTACGGGAAGTTTATTCCAGGCTTAGCAACATTGCTGAAGCCGTTACATCAGTTGCTATGTCAAGGCAAAACATGGAAATGGACTGAACTGTGCAACGAAGCTTTCGCCCAAGCAAAGAAAGCATTGCTGAAATCGGAGGTCCTGACACACTTCGACCCAAAACTACCCGTGCAGCTAGCATGTGATTCGTCACCATATGGTGTGGGAGCAGTCATATCCCACATCATGCCTTCTGGTGAAGAGAAACCTATCACCTTCGCATCACGCACCTTGAACAAGGCCGAGAGTAACTATGCACAGATTGAGCGCGAGGCCTTCGGAATCATTTTTGGAATTCGAAAATTTCATCAGTACCTGTTTGGGAGAAGGTTCACACTCCTGACGGACCACCGTCCATTGACTTCAATCTTCGGGCCCCACACCGGAATTCCATCTCTTGCTGCAAGCAGGATGCAAAGGTGGGCTTTACTGTTGTCAGGACACACATACGACATCAAATATCGCAAATCAGACTTGCACGGCAACGCAGACAGTCTCTCAAGGCTACCCTTGCCTGTTACTCCCCCAGAGCCTCGTCAGATAGACATCTTCTACTTTAGACAAGTGGAGGGAGCACCTGTCACGGCAGTTCAGGTGCGAAGGTACACCCGCAACGATCCAGTCCTGTCTGAGGTAATGGACGATGTCATTTGAGGGAGAGCTATAGGAGATTCTCCTAGTTTGAAACCTTACGTTTCAAAAAGAAATGAGCTCTCCATCCAGGCAGGTTGTCTTCTTTAGGGACGCCGTGTCATCATTCCGCCACCTCTGAGGGAACCTATACTGCAACAACTTCATACAGGCCACAGTGGGATGGTTCGGATGAAGGAAATGGCAAGAAGCTACTTCTGGTGGCCAGGTCTCAATGGAAATATTGAGGAGAAAGCCAAAACATGTTCCCCATGTCAAAGGGTCCGGAATGTTCCACAGCTGGCAACCCTACACCCCTGGGATTGGCCTGCAGAAGTGTGGCAGCGAGTACATGTGGACTTCGCTGGTCCTTTCGCCGAGAAGATGTTTATGGTGGTTGTGGACGCTCGTAGCAAGTGGCCGGGGGTCGCTGTGATGAGGTCTACCA
Organism: Somniosus microcephalus; assembly: GCF_052327205.1. NCBI lineage: Eukaryota > Metazoa > Chordata > Chondrichthyes > Squaliformes > Somniosidae > Somniosus > Somniosus microcephalus. The sequence continues at coordinate 28,105,853 of NC_140992.1, read as the reverse complement.
TGGCAGAGAAAACAATTGAGAAACTTGGTGAGATGTTCAGCCGTTATGGCTCACCGGAACAACTCGTAAGTGACAACGGTCCACAATTTGTATCACAGGAGTTTGCAACCTTCCTGCATGTGAATGGTGTCCAACACATCAAGTCTGCGCCCTATCATCCCTCTACTAACGGCCTGGCAGAAAGGTTCGTGCAAACTTTGAAGCACGCCTTGAAGGCATCGCAAGGTCAGGGCTCAATCCACCAACGTCTGAACAGCTTCCTGTTGTCCTACAGGAACGAGTCGTATGCCACAACCAAAACTTCCCCCGTTTCACTCATGATGAAGAGGCAGTTGCGGACAAGTTTTGACTTACTCAAACCTCCAAGGCCAGAAGAGGTTGTCCATTGTCAACAACAAGCTCAAGTTGAAAAGAGAGAGAAAAGAGCCAAGGAGAGACAGTTTCACCCTGGAGAGCATGTCCTAGCTCGAAACTACAACACTGGACCGAAATGGGTTCCTGCTACGGTGATTGCACAGACAGGCCCTGTGTCTTACACGGTTGAGACTGCTGAGGACGTCATCTGGAGAAGACACACAGGTCAACTGCTGCTAGGAGCAGAGACAGCCACAGAGGCTCCAATGGCTGGTTGGCCTGAACTGTTTCCGGATGATACTGCAAACCAGCATCCTTTGCCACAGTGCTCTTCTCCAACACAGGAAGTTATAGAGACTGTTCCACCTGTGCAAACTCCTGACTTTTGACTGACACAGGCACCTTCTCTATCTAGACCGGTATCAATGCTTACTGCTGTGGAAGCCAGCGATGACCGCTGGTATCCTGTCAGAGAGCGGCGGCCTCCAAGACGCTTGGATCTGTAGGCTTAGTGACTTACCCTCAAGACTGGGGCAGAATAAACCCCAGGGTAAAGTCAGGGTTTGAGGCAGTCTACCTCTACCCTTGGTTAGTTGAGTGCATTGAAAGTAACTTACCTGTGAGGAATAATGTGGACCTTTCATTTAAGAGGGGAGGAATATGTTATGTATTGTGTGTTCTCCTCCCACCTGTGGTGGCGCTGTCACAGCAGATACATGGTTGGGTGTTCTCTTGGCTAAGTTTAGCTCTCTTTGTTCGGAATTCTCCAGAACTTCCCTTTCCTTCCTGAATAAAGCACTTCATATTTGAATCTCTGGGTTCTGAGTTCTAATGGTGTCTAGGTAGAAAGGTACCGACACAACACTGTCAGTTTACTTCTTGCTCTATACCTTTAAGTTGGTAAGTCCTATTAAATGGTGGTGTAATATTATCATCTATATCGGGGCAGAGGGTCTTCATAACTAATAATAAATGTTATTAATTACACAGATATGGGTGAACAGGTGATGTGTCACTGTTGCAAAATGTGGGAGCTGGTGGACCCCATTGAGGCTCACGGTGATTACATTTGCAATAAGTGTTTGCTGCTAGAGGACCTCAAGCTCCATGTTAAAGAGCTTGAGGCCGAGCTTCAGACACTGCGACACATCAGGGAGGGGGAAAAGTTCCTGGACCCTTTGTTTCAGGAGGTGGTCACACCTATGAAATTAATTACTGCAGATGTAGTCCGTGGTCAGGGACAGGACGGTGTGACTATGAGTGAGGAAGGTACAGGGATCCAGGATGTAGTGTTGAAGGAGCTGCAGCCCTTGCTCTTGTCAAGCAGGATCGAGGTTCTTACTCCCTGTGAGGGCGGGAGCGGGGACTGCAGGGAGGATGAGCAACCTGGCCACTGCACCGTGGTACAGGGGGCCATTCAAGTGGAGGGAGTAAAAAGAAATGTTGTAGTGGTAGGGGATAGTATCATTAGGGGGATAGATAGGGTTCTCTGCTTTCTCTGTTTTTATATTCTATCCCCCTGCTTATTGCTAGGGGGATAGAATATAAAAACAGGGAGGTATTGCTGCAGTTATACAAGGTATTGGTGAGACCGCACCTGGAATACTGCATACAGTTTTGGTGTCCATACTTAAGAAAAGACATACTTGCTCTCGAGTCAGTACAAAGAAGGTTCACTTGGTTAGTCCCGGGGATGAGGGGGTGGTCATATGAGGAGAGGTTGAGTAGATTGGGACTCTACTCATTGGAGTTCAGAAGAATGAGAGGCGATCTTATTGAAACATATAAGATTGTGAAGGGGCTTGATCGGGTGGATGCGGTGAGGATCTTCCCAATGATGGGTGAAACTAGAACTAGGGGGCATAGTCTTAGAATAAGGGGCTGCTCTTTCAAAACTGAGATGAGGAGAAACTTCTTCACTCAGAGGGTGGTAGGTTTGCGGTATTTGCTGCCCCAGAAAGCTGTGGAAGCTACATCATTAAATAAATTTAAAACAGAAATAGATAGTTTCCTAGAAGTAAAGGGAATTAAGGGTTACGGGGAGCAGGCAGGAAATTGGGCATGAGTCTAGGTTCGGAATGGTCATGGCCCTGTGGGTAGTGGAGCGGGCCCATGGGCCATGTAGCCTGGTTCTGCTCCTACTTCTTGTGTTCTAATTCTGTGTTAGATTTCAGGAGATGGTTTTATTCCTGTTCCTGGCTGGGGTGGAGATCGCCTTTACAGAAGGTAAGTATTGTAGAAAATATAGGGACAGAGTGATCTCCTGGACGAGTTTCGATTGCCTAGATGGGTCGGAGAGGAATTTCCCAGATTTTTTTCTCCCAAATTGGCCATTGGGTTTTATATCTGATTTTTCGCCTCTCCCGGGAGATCACATGGGTTCGGGTGGGATGGAGAGTGATAGAAGATTTGAGGTTAGGATCAGATCAGCCATGATCTTATTGAATGGCGGAGCAGGCTCGAGGGGCCGATTGGCCTACTCCTGCTCCTATTTCTTATGTTCTTATGTTCTACACAGTTCCTCATTGCACTGCACTGAGTAGGGAGACTACAGAATTTTCCTGCAGAGTGGAGAGAAAATTGGCCGAGTCAGACTTGGGTTGTCCCTGGTACATCCTAGCAGGAAGTTACAAGTGGCATCGTCAGTGGTCTCGGAGCAGGTTACTAATGCCCACTCAGTGGCAAAGGTGGCTGGATCTGTTTGGCTGAAGATGGGAGCTATTTCAATAATTGAAAAATTAGACAAAAAAAATTGAATTTTTTTTAAACTCAAATAAATATAAATATGGAACAAGAAAAGAGCATTCAGACCATGAAATCCACTCCTTTCAAAAGACCATATGCTATTTGCACTGCCATTACCGCTCCTTAAAGGCTGTTAATTCAATATTATAATCTAAATGATTGAATCAGTGTTAGTCAGTTAAAGTCCATCCATGGTGTTCTCCAGGTCTGATCCTTTGAAGTGACCTGATTCAATTTCAAAACTATAAAGATGACTGACAAAGTTGGTCTGTCCGATCTGTTCATTGATGCAAAGGATTCAAATACCAGGGATCCAAGTTAAAGAGGAGTACGTTAGGAGTAAGATGGAAATTCAAACAGATCTTTTTACGCAACAGGTAATAAACTTGTAGTATAAGTTACTAGGGAAGGGAATTGAAGAGGAAGGTGTAAAAGAGTACAAGAGGCAATTAGGTGTGATTTTGAGAAAAGGATATGGTGAGAGGGAAGGCAGGTGGGGTTCAAATCAATCACAAATGGATGCCTAGTCCGACCAGTAGGGAATTGGATAAATGCTTGAAGGGGGAAAATTTGCAAAGATATGGGGAAAAAGCAGGGAAGTGGGACTAATTGGATAGCTCTTTCAAAGAGGCAGCACATGCATGATGGGCTGAATGGCCTCCTTCTGTTCTGTACCATTCTATGATTCTAAGAAGATCTTTTCTTGTTGTTAAAAATTCTTATGTTCTGTTGAAACATAAAAGTTAAAGGACTGTGCCTCATATGGCCTGAGGGAGCTGTAACTGCCTGTTTCCACCTACCTACAGTCTGATCCTATCCCTCAATAGTGCAATGTTAGTGAGACAAATGCAATAAACTAACTGTTGCATCCACCACTGTACCTGACCCAGAGAAAGCATGAAAAGAGTTGGAAACAGATGGTTTGAGCGAGTACTTCTTTACTGTGATAGATAATTTAATAAAACAATTCCCTCTGTTTGACGATTGTTGTAAATAAATCTTTGTTTAACAGTAAATAAAGAATGCTGGTTCTTCATAAATTGGATAACATGGCAATAGACTTTAGTTATCAGGCTGTCAGCTTAACCATGTCTGTAAAACTAAAAACAAATCTTTCACAGTCAGCTTATATTTTTTCCCTCAGGATATATTGACTAAAGAGATCAGATCCTTTGTTTTAATTTGATATCAGCAGGCTACATCATGTTGCACAAACAGCAATAGACTTTCAAGTATTCTTGTAAACAGTCAGACTGTATAAATGCCTTTAGAAGGGGCAAATGTATGAAAAACATTTATGTCTATTTATGAATTTGCCTTAAGAATGAGTGTGAAAGGCTCGAAAGGGAAGACAGCAAAATAATGCTCTAATCAGCATCCCAGTGAAGTTCCTGCCATGGTTTAGTAAAAGAGGATAAATTCATGCCTTTGACAATTTTCCAAAATGGCCCGTTTCATTTTTGGCATGTTGGCCTTTATTGCAAGGGGGTTGGAGTGTAAGAGTAAGGAAGTCTTGCTACAATTGTACAGGGCCTTGGTGAGACCACACCTGGAGTACTGCAGTTTTGGTCTCCGTATCTAAGGAAGGATATGCTTGCCTTGGAGGCGGTGCAACGAAGGTTCACTAGATTGATTCCTGGGATGAGAGGGCTGTCCTATGATGAGAGATTGTGTAGAATGGGCCTATACTCTCTGGAGTTTAGAAGAACCAGAGGTGATCTCATTGAAACATACAAGATTCTGAAGGGGATTGACAGGGTAGATGCTGAGAGGTTGTTTCCCCTGGCTGGAGTGTCTAGAACTAGAGGGCATAGTCTCAGGATAAGGGGTAGGCCATTTAAGACTGAGATGAAGAGGAATTTCTTCACTCAGAGGGTTGTGAATCTTTGGAATTCTCTGTCCCAGAGGGCTGTGAATGCTGAGTCTTTGAGTAAATTCAAGGCTGAGATAGATAGATTTTTGGACGCTAGGGGAATCAAGGGATATGGAGATCGGACGGGAAAGTGGAGTCGAGGTGGATGATCAACCATGATCTTATTGAATGGCGGAGCAGGCTCGAGGGGCCGTATGGCCTACTCCAGCTCCTATTTCTTATTTTTAGTGGTTGGACTTTGATGATATAACTGAAGCCAAACCAATTCAGCAGCACTTTAGCTCACACAGAATGCTAAGTCTGCCAGAGGTCTGATTAGCTGCTTCTTGGACTCAATGATTAAAAAAAAACCACTCCTGACATCTGATAAGAATAAAACTACATTTTCCACCTTGCTGTTCTGATCGAATTTTACTAGAAGCTTTTAAAGAAAATTTTGATTTCTAACATATTTTCCGCATGAGTGTCTCTCACTGGCCAGATTCCAGTTACCACCCCCCACCCCTTCCTCTTTTCAGGTTTTGAAAACTTTTATCTCTAGTTTTGGCTACAAGCTTGAACCTTTTTTGATTTATTCTCAGCATACTTTACAGGAGCTGCATTCCTTATTTTTGAATTGTAATTTTAATACACTTTCATTCATCTTGAGGGCATTTGTGTTTTGGTTATTTTAAATTTTATTTCTGAAATTATAAAGATCAATTCCTCTCTATATCTAGGTCAGGAAGTGGTGGCTGTGATCATGAACGCCTCACATTTAACAATGCACACATTGCCCGGAAACAGTGTTTCTAAAGTTCATCTTCGAGTCATAGGGGGAAAATTCAGTATCGCCCCGTTTGGGGCGCCATTATCGGCCGTGCGCAAAGTTTAGCGCCTGGTGCTAATTATCGCTTCCGACTGTAAACTTGGCTTTTATCGCCCCTGGAGGTGATTGGAGCGCTAAATCAGGCGCTACACACCTGTCTTAAGGTGCAAAGGCCGAGGAGCGAGGCGCTACCTCAGAGCGCTGGTGAAGCAAGGAAGGGCAAATCAAAATGAACCTGCAAAGTGCTGCTCAGTACCCAAAACCCCTTCACACAGCGTTGAATCTCTCCAGAAGTCTCTCTCTCTCTCAGAATTCGTGGTGCAAAAATGTCACCAACAAAAAAAAGGCAGGAAGCGGTCACCTTTAAATAGCGCTCCCCCAGTCCCTTTCTGACTGCAAAACGCTCCCCTCAACCTGTCGTTGCTAGCGGCAGGCAGTAAGGCAGGGGGCGCCACTCAATATCTGGTCCGGGGCGCTGCACTCGACTGACGTCACGATCTGCCGGCGCAGGAGATCGTGGCGGTAGTGTTTAGCGCCGCCGCAAAATGTCTAGTTAATTTCGCGAGTGGCGCAAACATCGCCGCGCCTGGGCGCCAGTTGCTTTGCGCCCCATTAGCGCCCTCTTAAGACGCTAACGGGAGGCGCAAACAACTGAATTTTTCCCCCATAGAGTTATACAGCACAGAAAGAGGCCCTTCGGCCCATCGTGTCCACGCCGGCCATCAAGCCCTGTCTATCCTAATTCCATTTTCCAGCACTTGGTCCGTAGCCTTGTATGCTATGGCGTTTCAAGTGCTCATCTAAATGCTTCTTGAATGTTGTGAGGGTTCCTGCCTCTACCACCCTTTCAGGCAGTGAGTTCCAGATTCCAACCACCCTCTGGGTGAAAAAGTTTTTCCTCAAATCCCCATTAAACCTCCAGCCCCTTACCTTGAAACCAATCTTTTTTTTAAATTGAAATAAGAACCAGGTTCTTAACATGCATAAAGACCTACCCAACTTGGATGTGCACATGTGGCTATGTATTCCCACTTATCTACAGCCTTATCCTGCCACTAGATCAGCGAGAATTAGATATTCCACTTGTCCAGGGTAGGGTTTAATATTAAAAAAAAAATTAAAAAGCGAACAAAAGCTTGTCTTTAGTAATGTGCCTCCAGCACTGACACCACGGAGGGAAACTTATGCTGGGTCACTAAGGCTGGTTGATTAACAAGGAAAAGTTCATTTGTTGGACAATTGCATGTAGGACTAACATTAGCCTCCGCCAAAATTAAATAGATCCAAATTATGCCAAATATAGGGGTTCCCAAATAAATCAAAATAATGCAGCTTGAATTCTGATTCAATGCTCATCCTAAAACAATTTCAATTGGAATGAGCTGCATTGGCTGAATTGATTTTTTTCCCACTTCTTACCTTCCGTGTACTCTGTACATAAACTGAAAAGCAGCTGCAGGATCAATAAACAGATCATTGCAATCAAATGCTAATTCAGCAGCCAGATATTCGAGTTTGATGCAGGACTGTCCAAGCTTGTTTCACCATATGTAGGTCATGATAAATAATTTCAGGACTCTAGTCAAATGTCTCAGTTCCAATCAATTTATCTCATGTTATCTTATCTAATTCACTTGATATTTGCACATCAGCACTTCTCTCTCTCAATATAGAGGGCAGTTTGTTTCTCTTCTGCCCTTAAAATGATCCTTAATAACAGTAACATTTATACAGGTAGCCATGCCTTGGTTTTGCAAATCTGAAATAATAATTTGACCATAATTTCAAAAAGAAAATGAATGTGAGGAACTTATTAAGGGTCAAGATGTAGTGCAGGATGTACTGAATATACCCATGTTTCATTTTCGGAGGATAACATATAGGTAAGGACTGAAACAGTAGGGTAAATTGTACGAATTCATGTTCCCAATGCACACGTTCATCCACTCCACCCACTGCCCCCTGCCCCCGAATCCCTGATACGTGTTCATATTGGGCAAAAACTCCACACTAGGAGCATGAATTCGTTAAATTTGCCCTAGTGTGCTATGCTTGGACCTCATCATCATATCTTCTGTATATACATACTATGGTTAATCCTCATTCAACAACAACTTGGATTATTATAGTGACTTTAACGCAGAAAAAACTTCCAAGGCACTTCACAGAGGCAGAATGGAACAAGATCATTGCATGCTGGGTATATTCTACATTCATATTTTTAAAAATTAGTTCCTGGGATGTGGGCATCGCTGGCAAGGCCAGCATTTATTGCCCATCCTGAGTTGCCCCTGAGAAGGTTGTGGTGAGTCGCTGCAGTCCTTGTGGTAAAGGTACTCCCAGTACTGTTAGGCAGTTCCAGGACTTTGACCCAGCGATGATGAAGGTTCGGCAATATACATCCAAGTCAGGATGATGTGTGACTTGGAGGGGAACTTGGAGGTGGTGGTGTTCCCATGTGCCTGCTGCTCTTGTCCTTCTAGGTGGTAGAGGTCACGGGTTTGGGAGGTGCTGCCGAAGAAGCCTTGGCGAGTTGCTGCAGTGCATCTTGTAGATGGTACACACTGCAGCCACGGTACGTCGGTAGCAGAGGGAGTGAATGTTTAAGGTGGTGGATGGGGTGCCAATCAAGCGGGCTGCTTTGTCCTGGATGGTGTCGAGCTTCTTGCGTGTTGTTGGAGCTGCACTCATCCAGGCAAGTGGAGAGTATTCCATCACACTCCTGACTTGTGCCTTGTAGATGGTGGAAAGGCTTTGGGGAGTCAGGAGGTGAGACACCTGCCGCAGAATACCCAGCCTCTGACCTGTTCTTGTTGCCACAGTATTTATGTGGCTGGTCCAGTTAAGTTTCTGGTCAATGGTGACCCCCAGGATATTGATGGTGGGCGATTCGGCAATGGTAATGCCATTGAATATCATGGGGCGGTGGTCAGACGCTCGCTTTTTTTTTGATATAGTCATTGACTGGCGAATGTTACCTGCCACTTATCAACCCTAGCCTGAATGTCGTCCAGGTCTTGCTGCATGTGGGCATGGATTGCTTCATTATCTGAGGAGTTGCGAATGGCACTAAACATTGTGCAGTCATCAGCGAACATCCCCACTTCTGATCTTATGATGGAGGGATGGTCATTGATGAAGCAGCTGAAGATGGTTGGGCCTAGGTCACTGCCCTGAGGAACTCCTGCAGTGCTGTCCTGGGGCTGTGATGATTGACCTCCAATCACCACAACCATCTTCCTTTGTGTTAGGTGTAGTGTATGTACCTTTAAGAGGAACTATGTTTTTGAAGCCCCTGTATACTGTAGTACCAGTAGTGACCACTCGGGTATATAAGCCTGTGTAGCGTCTTGTGTAGTTAGTTCACCTCCAGACTTTGTTCAGTAAACACTTGTTAAATCAACTCCTGCATTCCGTGTCTCCATTAACACACGGATCTAACAGTGGCGACGAGTTAGAAATGAACTTACCTGCAATTCGGCAGCACCTCAAGGGGATTGATTCCTCAGACGAAGGTCGAAGCCAGAAGCAAGAAAAAAAAAGGAAAAATGACTCAAAGAAACTTGAAAACGAGGGCCAGGCTTGGTCTCCAGTCTGTGGTTTCCCCAGCTAAATGGGCTGGTGGCAGGTAGTGCACTGATCCTTCCTGGGCTGCGGCGGGCTAGAGCTCGATCGGGTGGCTCTGCAACGGGGCCGGGCAGCGAGTCGGGAAGCAGAAGCAAAGAGAGAGAGAGGGTGGAGCACTCAGGGCGCGGCCGGTGCTGCGAATCAGGTCGGCGTTCGGACCGAGCAGAGGGAGGGGAAAGTCTCAGAGGGTCCGCTCCACGACGGGAACGGTTCTTCAATTACGGAGAGAATATTGAAGCGATATATAAAAAAAATAGAAATACCGCGAAAAGCTGCAGGTCGCAACGGGAACCGCGGAGAACAGCGTTGGCAGCGGCGGGAGGCGCCATCTTAACTCAGCAGGGAAGAAAGAAAAGCGCGGGAAGCGCCATTTTAGATTTTCAAGATGCCGAAGACTGGCAATATTACTGCTTTCGATAGTGATATAGAAGATTGGACCACATATGTGGAAAGAGTGGAGGTATATTGCAAGGCGAATGAAGTAGCGGATGATAAAAAGGCATCGGTACTTCTAAATCTGATGGGCGCAAGGACATACGGGCTGTTACGAAACTTGATCACTCCAGCCAAACCAATGGACAAGAATTTTAATGAGATTGGTGATACCTTACAGGAGCACTTAAACCCAACACCGCTGCTGATAGCGGAACGATTCAAATTCTTCAGGAGGAATCAGCACAAGAATGAAAGTAACGCTGATTACCTCACCGAATTATGAAAGCTGTCAAAGCACTGCCAATTTGGGGCAGGACTGGCAGATTCTCTACGAGACAAATTCATCTGCGGTCTCCTAAGCGAAGGAACATAGAAAAGACTACTTTCTGAGAAAGATTTGACACTGGACAAGGCTTTCAGTGTGGCTGTATCATACGAAGCAGCAGCAAGAGGAGCTGCAGAGATACAGCAAAAGCCACAGGACTTCGGCACCCATGAAATGACACGGGGTTTCGAGAGAGGTTATCGCTGCGGCAGATCCACCCATGACCAGAAGGACTGCTGGTTCAAGGACAAAGCATGCAGGCAATGCGGAAAGATGGGACACATTGCATGTGTATGCAGATCTGGAAAGAAATCCGCTGATAGTAAAAAGGTCAATAAGGAAAAGTACAGAAAGGTACAAATGATGACGGACAGTAGCTCCGAAGACCAGAAGAGCGATAGCGACTCCGGAAACAAGAGACTAAGCTGTCTCAAATTACATAATGTAATTGCCAAAGAAGATTACCAGACCATTTGGGTTACCCTCATGATAGCGGGGTCCCCAGTCAAAATGGAGCTAGATACAGGATCAGCTCTGACCGTCATGAGTCGATGGGATTACGAGCGGCTATTTCCGCATATACCTTTAAAAGACACATCCATTGTCTTGAAGACATATACGGGGCAGAAAGTATACCCCAGAGGGAAAATAAGGGTGCCTGTTGTATACAACGGCAAGGAAATACAGAAGTTGTATTTATACGTTCTGCCAGATGGTGGTCCACCGTTGTTGGGGCGTGAATGGATCAGAAAGATACGTTTAGACTGGCACTCCATTCAGGCACTGACGGTGACCAGTAAGAAAAAAAATGATGATGACGTCATACCTTGACGATTAAAAGAAATCTTGGCTAACGCCAAAGAAGTGTTTCAACAGGAACTAGGAACCCTGAAAGGCGCCACCGCCTCAATAAAAGTGGAAGATGCGGCAATTCCCAAGTTTTTTAAGGCAAGGCCGGTGCCATACGCAATTCGTCCAGCCAGAGCTGGAGAATTTGGAAAAAGCAGGCGTGTTATCCAAGGTAGATTGGAGCGAGTGGGCAACACCCATCATCCCGGTCATGAAGAAAACGTTGAATAATGATAAATCTGAAGAACAGAGAAAAGTTTGCATCTGTGGGGACTTCAAGGTGACTGTAAACCCGGTTCTTCACACGGTACAGTATCCTCTTCCGAGGATAGAAGATATTTTCGCCTCACTATCCGGAGGGAAATGTTTCACCAAAATTGACTTAGATCAGGCATATCTACAGATGGAGGTTGAGGAGACCTCTAAAAAGTATCTCACGATAAACACACACAAAGACCTGTACCAGTACAATCGACTGGTTTTCGGAGTGGCATCAGCTCCGGCTATCTGGCAAAGAGCTATGGAGCAAGTCCTGCAAGGGATTCCGGGGACTCAATGCTACCTAGATGACATCCTTGTAACAGGAGAAAACGACAACGAGCACCTTGCCAACTTGGAGCAGGTGCTCACGAGGCTGAGAGAACGGGGCCTATGAGCAAATCGCCCCAAGTGCGAATTTTTCCAGAAACAAATATCATATTGTTGCCATGTCATTAACGAAGAAGGGTTGCATAAGTCACCTGAAAAAATTGAAGCGGTCGTAAAGGCCCCAGCACCTGAAAATGTCTCACAATTAAGGTCGTTCCTGGGATTAGTAAATTACTATCATAAATTTTTACCAAACTTGTCGACGGTTCTGCACCCGCTTAACGCACTGCTACAAATGGGAGTAGTTTGGAAATGGAGCAAAGACTGTAAACGTGCCTTCCATAAATGCAAAGGCTTGATCACGTCAAGGGAAGTGTTGGCTCATTACAACCCATCACTGCCAATCAGACTGGCGTGCGATGCATCCCCTTACGGCGTGGGAGCGGTATTATCGCATAGATTCCCTGATGGCTCGGAGCGGCCGATAGCTTTTGCGTCACGCTCATTGAACTCAGCTGAGCGCAACTATGCCCAGATCGACAGGGAGGCACTCAGCCTGGTGTGGGGGGTGAAGAAATTCAACCATTACCTACACGGACAAAAATTTACCTTGTTGACTGACCATCAACCCCTCGTCTCCATATTCAACCCTAAAAAGGGCGTTCCCATTATGACAGCGCAAAGGCTACAGAGGTGGTCCCTTTTCCTAGGGGCACACCAATATGACATAGAATACAAAGGAACAAAACAGCATGGGAATGCTGACGGGTTATCGCGCCTACCGTTGCCAATGGTGGAAGAGGCGCCTACAGTGGACCCAGTGGAGATATTCCACTCGACCATAGTGGAATGTCTACCGGTGACAAATTCTACCATTGAAAAGGAAACGCGAAATGACCCGACTCTCTCTCTCGAGTCTACGATTTAACGGTGAAGGGATGGCCAGCACATGGCGAACCACTGTTGCCAGCATTCTCGCAAAGAAGAGAACAGCTGTCAGTGTGCCGAGGAACCTTGATGTGTGGATCCAGAGTGGGGATTCCACCCAAACTCAAGGATAGAGTGCTAAAGGAGCTTCACGAGGGGCATCTGGGTGGAGTGAAAATGAAGAACTTAGCCAGAGCGTTTGTGTGGTGGCCAGGTATCGATGGAGACATCGAAGAAATGACCAAGAGCTGTCTAGGATGCCAGAAGGTCCAAAACGCCCCACTACAAGCCCCTCTACATCCATGGGAGTGGCCCTCATCTCCATGGCAAAGGGTACATATCGACTTTGCTGGTCCATTTATGGACTCAATGTTCTTAATCGCGGTGGATGCACACTCCAAGTGGCCGGAGGTAATAAAGACGTCCTCCGCCACCACGGAAAAAAACCATCACAGTATTAAGGACCATATTCGCCAGGAATGGGCTGCCTGAACAGATCTGTTCTGATAATGGACCGCAATTTGTATCCGAAGAATTCAGGAAGTTCTTAAAAAACAATGGGGTTAAGCACTACACGTCCGCCCCATACCATCCCGCCACCAATGGATTAGCTGAAAGGTTTGTCCAGACCTTCAAGAAGGCCATAAAGGCCATGGGTAATGAAGACATAAATCTACAACATAAGGTAGATAACTTCTTGTTTGCATACAGGAATGCAACACATGTGGTTACTAACCAAACCCCCGCCATGATGTTTTTCAATAGAAGACTAAGATGCCGGCTGGATTTGGTCAAGCCAAACGTCAGAAGGGACGTAGAGAACCGGCAATTTCAAAGCATGAATGAAAGGCCAACTAGAACCTTCCAGATAGGTCAACCAGTTTTGGCCCGGGACTACTGTACCGAGAAATGGCAGCCTGGAACTATTTGCACACGACTAGGACCGCTGATGTATACCGTGGACATTGGAGAAAGCATAATAAGGCGCCATGCTGACCAGATCATAGAGTCATCCGAAAAAGGACAACCTACACCACAACTCTATATGCCTAGTGATGAAGTAGAGATACCCATAGTATCTACCTCCGATCCGGTGATACTGGAACCAAATGAACCCGACACTGGCATTGAAGCCGAATCGACCTTGCCAAAAGAACCTACTACACCACCGAGGCGTTATCCGGACCGAGTCAGGAAGCCTCCAGAGAGACTGAATTTGTAATTGATTAACTTCAGCAAATGTGTATATTATTGTTCTTGTAAAAATGTTATTTAATGATTACTTAAAATGTTATGTACTATTTATCTAAAAGGGGAGGAATTGTAGTGTATGTACCTTTAAGAGGAAGTACCAGTAGTGACCACTCGGGTATATAAGCCTGTGTAGCGTCTTGTGTAGTTAGTTCACCTCCAGACTTTGTTCAGTAAACACTTGTTAAATCAACTCCTGCATTCCGTGTCTCCATTAACACACGGATCTAACATTAGGTATGACTCCAGCCAGTGGAGAGTTATCCCCATTAACATTATATATTTTGCTTAATCGTCATTCATGCATACTTTTGTGACATAAAAAGTTCACCTCTCTCATAAACTTGTAAATATTATTAATGTAGACCACTATGAAAAGGATCATAATGGTTGGATTCCACTGCATGAATTGATTTATCCCCACCTATTGCTAAAATCTGGTTTCTGCTTAATGATTCTGGTAAATCGCATTATTGACTGTATCGGCCCTCTTTGGGAAGACAAGGTTCGCATTTAAGATAATTTCAGATGCAATTACATAGCATTGCTCAGTCAGCTCACAGATAGTATTACATAGAATGTACAGCACAAAAACAGGGCATTTGGCCTAGCTAGACTGTGCAGATGTTTATGCTCCACGTGAGCCTCCTCCCATCCCTCTTCATCCAACCCTATCTGCATATCCTTCTATTCCTTTCTCCCTCATGTACTTATCTAGCTTCCCCTTAAATGTATCCATGCTATTCGCTTCAACTATTCCTTGTGGTAGCAAGTTCCACATTCTTACCACTCTTTGGCTAAAGAAGTTTCTCCTGAAACATAGAAGATAGGAGCAGGAGTAGGCCATTCGGCCCCTCGAGCCTGCTCCGCCATTCAATGAGATCATGGCTGATCATCCAAACTCAGTACCCTGTCCCTGCCTTCTCCCCATACCCCTTGATCCCTTTAGCCTTAAGAAATATATCTAACTCCTTCTTGAATATATTTAATGAATTGGCCTCAACTGCCTTCTGTGGTAGAGAATTCCACAGGTTCACCACTCTCTGGGTGAAGAAATTCCTCCTCATCTCTGTCCTAAATGGCTTACCCATTATCTTTAGACTGTGACCCCTGGTTCCAGACTCCCCAACCATCGGGAACATCCTTCCTGCATCTAGTCTGTCTAGTCCTGTTAGAATTTTATAAGTTTCAATGAGATCCCCTCTCATTCTTCTGAACTCCAGCGAGTATAAGCCCAATCGACCCAATCTCTCCTAATATGTCATTCCTGCCATCCCAGGTATCAGTGTGGTGAATCTTCACTGCACTCCCTCCATGGCAAGAACATCCTTCCTCAGATAAGGCAACCAAAACTGCACACAATACTCAAGATGTGGTCTCACCAAGGCCCTGTACAACTGTAGCAAGACATATTTGTTCCTGTACTCAAATCCTTTCGCTACGAAGGCCAACATACCATTTGCCTTCTTAACCGCCTGCTGCACCTACATGCTTACCTTCAGCGACTGGTGCACAAGGACACCCAGGTCTCGTTGCACTTCCCCTTCTCCCAATCTATTGCCATTCAGATAATAATCTGCCTTCCTGTTTTTGCCACCAAAGTGGATAACCTCGCATTTATCCACATTATACTGCATCTGCCATATCACCCAACCTGTCCAAATCATACTGGAGTTTCTCAGCATCCTCCTCACAGCACACATTCCCTATTGGATTTATTGGGGACTGTGTTATATTTATGGCCTCTAGTTTTGGTCTCCCCACAAGTGGAAACATTTTCTCTATACCTACCCTATAAAACCCCTTCATAATTTTAAAGACCCCTATCAGGTCACCCCTCAGCCTTCTCTTTTCTCGTGAAAAGAGCCCCAGCCTTTCCTCATAAGTATACTCTATCAGTTCTGGTATCATCCTTGTGAATCATTTTTGCACCTTCTCCAGTGCCTCTATGTTCTTTTTATAATATGGCGAGCAAAACTGTACACAGTACTCCAAGTGTGGTCTAACCAAGGTTCGATACAAGTTTAACATAACTTCTCTACTTTTCAATTCTATCCCTCTAGAAATGAACCCGTGCTTGGTTTGCTTCATGACCGTATTAACCTGTGTTGCTACTTTTAGTGATTTGTGTATCTGTACCCCTAGATCCCTTTGCTCTTCTACCCCAAAGTTGCAGAGCTACACACAAATTAAGCCACAGAATAATTATAATATGATGAAGGGTAAAGAGACATGGCAGTAGAACCGCACTCCTTAACTCAAACATGCCAAGATATCCTGATGTGCCCTGATGTCACTTGGAGCTCTTAAATGGGGGGATCTCTGAAATGGAAGGTTCCTTGGTTTCTCCTCTCCCCCACCCTCGGGTTCTCCTCTCCCCCACCCTCAGGTTCTCCTCTCCCCCACCCTCGGGTCCCCCTATCCCCCACCCTGTTTCCCCTCTCCCCCACCCTGTTTCCCCTCTCCCCCGCCCTGTTTCCCCTCTCTCCTGCCGTTTCCCCTCTCCCCCGCCCTGTTTCCCCTCTTCTCCGCCCTCTGGTTCCCCTCTTCTCCGCCCTCCGTTTCCCTTCTTCTCCGCTCTCTGGTTCCCCTCTTCTCCGCCCTCTGTTTCCCTGCTTTCGGTTTCCCCTCTTCACCTGTTCACAGGTAGCCACCTGGTTCTGGGAACATGTCACACAACAGCTGCTGGCGCATGAGCAAACATATTCAGGTGCGCGGGTCCCAACCTGTATAAATGTAATAATGTCAGTAGAAGTCACGTGAACAGATGTGTTATGGGCAGAATGCCACGTGATCAAACCTCCAGGATTGCCTCCAATCAGAGTTGGCAACCTTATATAGAGAGCAGCAGGAGAGTGGGATTAGGTTAGGTGACTTATGTGGAGACAAAGGGAGAGATTCTAACTCCTTTGGCCCAGCAGAAATAGCAATGTTAAAATTAAGCTGTTCCCACTCCGCCGCTATTTTTCCCCAAGACCTTCTGCTGGGCAGCCCAGGTGCCCCCTTGAAGCAAGCAAGAGCCTCCTTAATCTATACAAATCTATGCAATTTTATTGGGATATACTGTGAATGCGCCACTCAGTAAAATCTGGCGGGCAAGACGAAGAGGCTCAGAAAGGTAAATGCTGAAATTATTTTTGTGGGACCAGAAGTGCTTCTCTGAGCTCCACAAGAACAATAAGAGCCATTGCCTCCCCAGGCCTGCCGTGACTGTAACCCCCCCTCCACCTTTCTGCTGGCTATGCCAGCCTCTGGGCCAGCTGGGACAACCGATTGGGGCGTGCAGCTTGGTGGGAGATGTTAGAGAGAGTTGGCCTTCGAAGTGGACCAGCCTGCCACCTGACTGATGGGGCATCCGGCCTGCCCAATCCTCCGGCCAGCCCAATCCTCCGGCCTGCCCAATCCTCCGGCCAGCCCAATCCTCCGGCCTGCCCATTCCTCCGGCCTGCCCAATCCTCCGGCCAGCCCAATCCTCCGGCCTGCCCATTCCTCCGACCTGCCCAATCCTCCGGCCTGCCCAATCCTCCGGCCAGCCCAATCCTCCGGCCTGCCCATTCCTCCGGCCAGCCCAATCCTCCGGCCAGCCCAATCCACCGGCCAGCCCAATCCTCCGGCCTGCCCAATCCTCCGGCCAGCTCAATCCTCCGGCCTGCCCAATCCTCCGGCCAGCCACCCGCTACTTAAAATCTACCTCAAACGCCAATGCAGACTTGATGAGTTGAATGGCCTATTTTCTGTGCTAGGATAAGGATGGCTAGTGAAAAATGGAAATCTCACACGAGTGCAGCAGGAGTGTATTGAAAACAGAAAATGTTGGATATACTGAGGTCAGGCAGCATCTGCGGAGAGAGAAACAGAGGTTTCAGGTCGATGACCTTTCGGTAACTGTTGGGCACTGCGCTCTACTGACACCTGCCAAATTCATACTTGATATATTGGGAGTGCTTGATGGTGCTACCACTGGGTACCAAATGTTTGTGAAATGCCTTCCATTCTCAGCATTGACTTTCCTTGCTCTATAACCATAATAAAAGCACACACGCACGCAAAAATATTCTATCAGAACATTATTTCAAAAGAATGCAGTTTACAGCCCCTCGAGGTACTGTATAGCCTTATCCTTAAAGACGTGTTGAGAGGGGGGGAAAAAGCCAAAAATGTAATGGTTTGTCTTGCCCATCGCTAACACACTTGGTTCCAACGGCCTCCACATCACCTGGAGTAAGAGGGCTGAGAGGAGGCGAACCCTCTCATTCACCGCAAGTCAAGAAGGCAAAACCGCTGTCTCTCTGAGAACGAACAGCGACATCCGGAAAGCTGCTTTCATCGGCGTAGGTTTTTTTTCCACTTTAAAAATTAAACATGAACGTGTAAGAAGAGGCTCTAAATGTCAGAGTGTGGGTTGGATTCCCCAATTAACCGAGATGCTTCCTTATTATTAATTGTAACGGGATCTGATGCAGTCACGTTTAACCTCGAGGGGACTGTTAGCTAATTCTCATGAAAACCCAACTGGGAGCGTGTTGAGCGAGCCTGCCAGTTTGGAGTGCATCTCCCGCCCGCTTAGACAGCCTGGTTTCAACCCCAGCCTCCGCGCTCCAGCTTCCAGCCCAAGGCTCCAGCCCACCGCCCACCGCTCCCAGCCTCCGCCCCAGGCTCCAGCCCCAGCCTCCAGCTCCAGCCCACCGCCCAAGGCTCCAGCCTCCGTCCCCAGCCCACCCTCCAGCCTCCCGCCCCCGGCTGCAGCCCTCAGCTCCCGGCTCCAGCCCCAGCCCACCGCCCCAGGCTCCAGCCCCCCGCCCTCAGCCCCAGGCTCCAGCCCCCGCCCTCAGCCCCAGGCTCCAGCCCCCGCCCTCAGCCCCAGGCTCCAGCCCCAGCCCACCGCGCTGTCCCACACCGGCAAGGGCCGTGGGCTGCGCCGCTGACAGACAGCATCGCCGGCCAGTTAAGCAGCAGCAAACGCCGCTCACCCTGAGCCCCAATCGGCGTTTCCCCCCCACACACAGAGGGCGGGACTTGAAGCCACCACAGCCGCTACTGAGGCGAGAGGTAGGAGCCGAGCAGATGCTTGTTTGGAGTCTTGAATTGTAAAAAAAAAAGGTAGAGAGAGCGAGACAGACAGGAAAACAACCCATAGTCTGGGTCACTCTGTGAGGTTTATTGTTTTAAAAAAAAATGTTGCTGCATTCATAGTGGAAAAAACAGAGAGAGCGAGAGAGAGGGGCGAAGAGCTCGCTGCCCCCGATTCACCATGAGATCCGCGGCGCTGAAGCATCGACTCGCACCTCAAACGGCGCAAAGACTCGCCTGTGGAAGGAGCCGGGAGATCGCGGCTGCAGCCGAGGGCGGCGGGAGTCCGGTTTAAATGACCAGAGAGAGACAGAGAGCAGCGGATCGGAGTTAGAAAGGAAAGCTTGCCAGGATCCAGCGAAAAAAAAATCCTCCCCCGAGGTAAGAGTTGGTGAAGGGATCGGGAACAAAGTAACCAAAAAAAAAATTATATTAATATTTTTTTAAAAACCCAAGACAGGACGAAGCCAGCCTGGGCTGAGCTCACGCTAGTCATTTCTGAAGACAGAAAGCGAGTGCAATGCAGCAGGATCACCCCCAACATTAACATTTTATTTCTTTATTTTTTTTTGCTTTTGGACTTGGAAAAACAAAGAGAGAAGCCAAAAAAATAACAAACCAGAGGAAAAAAGTTGGCGATACAGATTCGGACTTGTGATGTGAAGGCGAAGACCTGAGGAGGAGTCGAGGGGAGGGGGGGTGGGGGGTGAAGGAAAAAAAACCCCCAGAGAAAATCATTTAACAGAGAGCGAGGATTTCATTTCAAATCGGAGAGGAGCCGCTCTCCTTCCCTTCGACTCCACCATGGCCGGGGCGAAGTAGAAGCATTTGGTTTGAATAAAGGAGGAGGTTGAAAGGCTTGTGCAAGATGCGAGGCTGAACATCTGGTGTGAATTATTATTATCATCAACATCCTAACTATACTAAGCGGGCTTGGGAAGATGAAAGTGCTGCGCAGGAAGGCGGCTCTGCTGATCCTGGGCTACATCTTGCTGGTGGTGCTGACCATGCTCCACTTTGCCGACTACAAGGGGGCCAAGGAGTGCAGCCAGGTGAAGTATGTGCCCTACCCGCTGCGCTACACGGCCGAGCACCAGGCGGCTCCGGCGCCCCGCAACGCCTCGGGCCAGCGGCAGCACGTCTATGTCTTCACCACCTGGCGCTCGGGCTCGTCGTTCGTGGGCGAGCTCTTCAACCAGAACCCCGACGTCTTCTTCCTCTACGAGCCCATGTGGCACATCTGGCAGAAGCTGTACCCGGGCGACGCGCTGACCCTGCAAGGGGCAGCCCGCGACATGCTGGCCTTCCTCTACCGCTGCGACCTCTCCATCTTCCAGCTCTACAATGGTGGCCACAACCTCAGCAGCATGGGCATCTTCGGCGCGCCCCGCAACAAGGTGGTGTGCTCCCGGCCGCTCTGCCCGGCCTACAACAAGCGGCGGGTGGGGCTAGTGGACGAGCACGTCTGCAAGAGCGAGTGCCCACCCCGGCCCCTCGACTCGCTGCAGGACGAGTGCCGCAGGTACAGCACCATCGTGGTCAAGGGCGTCCGCGTCTTCGATCTCGGCGTCCTGGCCCCGCTGATGCGCGACCCCCTGGTCGACCTCAAGGTGATCCACCTGGTCCGCGACCCCCGCGCCGTGGCCAGCTCCCGCATCAAGTCGCGGAATGGACTGATCAGGGAGAGCCTGCAGGTCATGAGGAGCAAAGACCCCAAGGGGCGGCGCCTGAAGGTCTACGATGGCTACCAGAGGACCAGGCGCGACGCGGTGGACTACCACGCCCTCAACGCGCTGGAGGTGATCTGCAGCAGCATGGCCAGGACGGTGCAGATGGTGCGGGAGCCTCCAGGCTGGCTGAGGGACAACTACAGGGTGGTGCGCTACGAGGATCTGGTGGAAGACCCCATCAGGCATCTCCGGGACATGTACCATTTCGTCAACCTGTCGGTCAGCGAGGACATCGAGAGGTTCGTGCTCAACATGACCATGGGCTCCAGCTACTCCTCCAAGAAGCCCTTCAGCGTCTCCTCCCGCAACGCCACCCAGGCAGCCAACGCGTGGAGGACCCAGCTGACCTACTCTCAGATCAAACAAGTGGAGGAATACTGTCAGCAGGCCATGGACTGGCTGGGCTATGAGAAAGTCCAAACGCCAGAGGAAGTCAAGGATTTCAGCAAGTCATTTGTGACCAAGCTCCGGCTTTGAACAAAAAAGAGAGAGAGAAGCGCTCCGGTACTTCATTCCATGCAATCCACATCGAAGAGGGGCCGAGGGCAGATCCCAACCCATTTGGTTTCTGAATATACTTGGATCCAGGTCTGGGGGGAAAAAGACTAAATGCCCGAGAGGGTTTTTGTATCGGCGTGGAGCGCACAGGTACACCCTCACACGCACATACTGACACACTCACACCCACCCACACACAGACACACACCCTCACATAGACACCCACACACATCCTCACATAGAAACACAGACACACACCCTCACATAGACACCCAGTCATACACCCTCACATAGACACACACACACCCTCACATAGACACCCAGCCACACACCCTCACAGACATCCACTCACACACCTTCACATAGACACACACCCTCACATAGACACACACCCACCCACACAGACACTCATAGACACCCACTCACACAGACAGACACACACAAAGACATACACCCTCACACAGACACACCCACTCACAGACACCCTCACACAGACGCATTCTCACAAACTCATCCACACACTCAGACACACCCACACACACACTTACACCAACACCCACACTCCCATCCACCCACACGCACAATCATAAAGACACACCCCTCACACGTTCACACACACTCTCATTCACACACACACTGACGAACACAACTAATAACACTGAAAAGCTGGCTAGACGTGAATCACTTGGTGGTTTTAAGGGAGCTTTTCCTCATCAGCAGTTGACAAAGGTGCAAAGTGTTGAGTTGGTCACCGGAAATACTTGATCATTTGGGTTTAAAGTTGTTATACACATTGCTGTATATGAATATATATATATCGTTCTGTTCTTTTTATTGTCTGGTTGAATGAGTAAATTGATAATTTATCATTTAAAAAAAGTATTCTATTATATTGATGGCATGCAGCTGTAGAATTGTGAGTACAGTGCTTTACTGCCAAAGTACACCTCGTCAGGATCCTTTCTATCCATGTTTTTTTTTTGCTCAATTGTTCATACCAGACAAGTCAGTTTATGTTCCTTCCGCCTAGGTAGTGCAAGCCAAACAAAGGAGTCCTGTTGCAAAATAAACCTTCTTGACCCATATTTTCATTCATATTGTTGTAGCATCACAGGAAACCAGCTCAGAAAAATACAGTCGACTACAAAAATAACATTTAATTAAAGGACAATAACTGAAACCTTGCCAAGATTGTACTGACACAGCACATTAATCTTCATAAGGTTACAAGAAGCCATGTTTAATGCATTCTTATATTTTATCGGGGGTGTCTCTGAGGCTACTGACAAAACATGTTACAATGTACAGTGAGGCGAGGGGATACATTGAGCAACAGCGCACCCAGAAACTAACTTTCTCCTTTTAATTAAAGACCAAGCCAAAACAATGCAAAAACCACCTCCTTGAAGGAGTCTTCTATCATAGTTCTATCACTGATCCCAATGGTACAGTATGAAGTTCTCCAGTGTATGGATTCTGTATAGAAGTTGTTTCAATAATTTTATTTTTAAATGCCCTCAAGTCGGTCACAGGCAGTTATTTCCATACAAGAATAGCAGCAGACCTTTGTACAGGATGAACTTATTGTAGAACGGATGCTGTCTTGGTATTGGCAGCAGTAGCAGAGGTATACTACAAAGCTGTTTCCAAGAGATGGTCACGGGCACTTTTACATTAAAGTTGAGGTCCTGGGAGAGCACCACGAAAATGGAGCTATGGCTTCGGTTTGCTGCTCTGCACTGATTACCCGAGTTAGTTAGTACTTCTCCAAACCAAGGCCTGTTTTAATGTAGACTCATGGTTTGTACACATGCAAATAGGGGTGAGCTGACACTGCTATATCCAGGGGTTGAAACAGTTGAAAAATAACTTTAAACTATTTCTAAAATTCAAATATCCAATTTGTAGCCACATATTATAAACATGCAGCTGATTCTATGTGCTTGCTTCAGAACAGAAGTGTGTAGCTACATGGAACGGGCGCTGTGCATTTAAATGGCCAGGGTAGGAGGTGCCTAATGTAAAGAAAATTTGGGTCCTTTGTGCACCTCCTGTCTATGATGTTTCCTCAAGGTAAAGGTGCCTTTCCATTGCTTTGGTTTCAGGACAGTCGCACGTTATGTTGGACGTTCCCTCGCACCTCAAAAAAAAAATTGGTATCTAGCAGATGTCAGAAAGTCCCATTGTCACAGTAGTCCCACAGAGACATGCCAGTTGATGTCTGCTTCCCGCCTCAGCTGCTCTGTAAAGTATGTTACAGGCAGACGCTCCAACTACTGCAGTCGGAGCTGGCACTTTGTACTGCCGGTGGATCCTTCGCACTGTGGAAAAATGCAGTGCTGGCTGATTACCGCTGCAAAGTCAGCTATCTGGGATTGGACTACTCTGGATCACATCTCCCAGATTGGGCTAGTCACTATTGCAGTGGATGGTACTGCTCTGGCCCAAACTTATGTTACGGACTGAATGAGGAGGAGAAGGGGACGTGAAATGGGGTGCTGTGTGTTTCTTTAACCTTTTAATGATTTATTCAAAATCAATAAAAAGCAAACTGGTTGCTACACCACCGTTCTATTTTCTTACTGATTAAAACAGCTAAGACAATTCGTTCTCTTCATCAGTTAAAAAAACTCACCAACAATCAAAGGTCAGTAAGCACTGCTCGTTGCATACATTTGAGCATTCACGTGGATCTCTACCAGCTCCTGTTCCACAGTGATATGAGTGGGCAGTGTAACTGTAGCTTCTCGCTCACAACACCCAGGAAGAAATCAGTAGATTCAGTGTAAGAAGACCTATATTCAGAATATGGAGTAACACAGTTTGGAGGCTGCTAAACAGCACAGGGGTTTACGTCATCCTCTCAATTCCAAGATGTTACTGCCTTGCAATGACTCTCCAGAGGGAATTGCGGAGGTGGGGTGGGGGGAGTGGTGTCTAGGGTCCACTGTCAAGGAAGATGCAATGTGATAAAAAAGCATGGAGTAATGGGATGCAGGTCTGTGCCTGAAATAGCCCACATAATGAGCTGATGACTTCCGTCACGCCAGCATAGGAAGTTGTAAAGTGGAGGCTAGCTACTTCCCTCCAGAAGGGAAAAAAAAATCCATGGCACCAATAGTTCTTTTTTAATAGGACCCTTTCACTTTCTGCCCCCCCCGCCCCAAACTTTCATTTGCTGCATTTTGCTGGAGCGCAAAAAAACACGAGAGCTAGCAGCTCTGAAATTCAGTACCGAGTCAAACGGGTTGTAATGGAAGCCCACAGAGCAGCACATCAGCTGAGGGACACAGGTGGCAGGCCCACAAATGGCCCTCAGTCCATATTCTACCGCTTGTAAGTACGTTGTTTATTGTGCATGTACACAAACTTGAGGTCTTGCCACTTTTCATTTTTGCTGGCAAAAGGTTTCATGGGGGAAAGCAATGGACGGCAGCCTTCTGTGATTGTTTCACATTATTTGTCATACCGTGCAATGTGATTTGATGAGCAACGATAGTGGGATTTATTTTGCTGGTACAAAGGAAATATAAATTCTATGTAATAATACGGATTACTTGTTTAAATACGTATTTATTGCACCACATTTTGTAACAGTATCAAAAGAAATGTTGCAAAGTATCAGTTGCAGGATTATTTAACAATAAATCCCTCAAAATTTGCAACTCTTCAAAATATTGTCTTTTTGTAACATAATCCCACCTATTTCTGCCAGTGCAGTATCCTTTATGTAACAGGGCTGGAATTTGACACACATATGTGACAGATTATAACAAAATAAATAATTTGAAGAGGCAGTGGAATGTTTTATAAGTTTGTAGGTTCAAATATTACTGCTGTAAACTTGTAAAAAAAATCCTTCAGTAAAATATTGTACCACAAGGCTGTTTAGTGGAAACATTTATGTCTTACTGTCATGCAGAACTATTGTTTCTGTGTGACAGGATTGCCGAGAAGTACACCTGGGCAGAATTGAAACACAGGTATTGCAAAAGGATAGAACCCACGGGTGGCATTAATTTGGTCTTTTTTAAAAAAGATATGTGAACCCCCTGACTCCATAAATTATATTAACACAAAATAAGACTCAT
Source organism: Somniosus microcephalus (assembly GCF_052327205.1). Lineage (NCBI taxonomy): Eukaryota > Metazoa > Chordata > Chondrichthyes > Squaliformes > Somniosidae > Somniosus > Somniosus microcephalus. The sequence continues at coordinate 28,080,682 of NC_140992.1, read as the reverse complement.
CTACTGGTACCAGTGCAATATCCTTCCTGAAACATGGTTGGAATATGCATATTTCCAGAAAGGTATTTGCCTGATGACAGCAAAAAATAAATAAGCAGAAATAAGAAGGCTGTTTATTAAAACTACTCGGGGGCATTAGGTATTTAGTGTAGGATTCAAAAGGTTACCTACAGAAGGTGTCAAGTGTTTAATAATCCTACCAGAACTTGCTTGTCACGACAAGACTTTGTTATTCCTCTATGTTACTTCTAGGTACATATCCACGACTAATTGATTGCTAATTTTTGTTCCATGTGCTTATTATAATCATCAATGGTCAAAGTGTACAATATGTTTGGCTGATGTCAAATTGTATAAGATGCCTGATAAATATTGATCTTGCATGTCAAAGACCAATGTATATTTTGGTAGCGAACAGTTGAAAAATTTTGTTCAGTTAAAATGATCTGAATTGTCTATTCATTATATTTTTTCATGTTATAATATTTAATATCTTTACATGTTTCAAAATTAAAACTGTGAGCTGTTGTAGCTTTAAGCAATATTTTTAACAGTCAACAAACACTCAATTATGCTTTTTGTTTAATTGGGTTTCGACTTCGAGTCACCAAATGATTGACCTTTAGACTGTTGGCTTGTTTCAGGAGGATTTCTTTAGACCTTTCTCTCCTGAAGAGGAAACATGCCAGAGCACTGTTTCCACTCCCCCACCTAAGCACCATTCTTGATATAAGAAATAAGAGCCTCAGCAGTGAATGTAAATACGTTATTTGATCGCAACCAAGTCTTGAGTGTCCTCACCCACCTTTCATACTTATAGCTTCCATCAAAGATTGCTGAATAGTGATCAGCAGTGGCAATTTGTGTTCCCTACCCCACACTCCTTTGGCAAGTCATCGAGGGCAGATGTAGCTCCTCCACTGAACCCATGGCTGAGATCAGTTGTCTCTGTGTAGACGTGATTTCAGATCTGGCACCTTCCTCGTCTGTGTGGCTCAGTGTTGCACAGTTGGTGCATTAATCTGCTGAGCCATTGCGGCAATCCAGTTTGTAAAGAAAATTTGTGTTCTTTAATTTTACACTCAGTAATCAATTTCACAAAATAACTGCTTTTATAAGCCGTAGTGCTGACAGTTGCAAAATAAATATTCCCTAATGTGTAGATCAGAACTCAACGAGCAGAAACTGAACGTTCTTGAAATTGACAACTGGTTCATGACAAAATTGTGCAGCTTTAACTGACATCAACTCTTAAAAATCCCTGTTAACAAAACCTCCTCCTTATACCATCCTGTGGTGTTATTCTGCTTCATGTACATTGCAATCTGTTATTGGCACTATATATGTACGTTTACCAAGTGTCATTAAAGGTCTCCTCACTGTATTCAGTGTTGACAGCAGTGCACTCTGTCTCATTGCTGTATGTTATAAACTCAAATTGCCTTTATTTCCAGAACACAGATTGCATATTGCATGTACTGCATTGAGAATCATTAGCAATCTACTGCAAAATAGATATTTTACAACACTTAACATTTTACACATAGCTATATAATTTTTCAATTATGATGTTATCACATGATTATATCCTACCGATGACATTAGCCATTTTAACTGAAATGATAAAAGAGCTAACAATTTGGAAACTCAGCAGAATGAGGCTTAGGTAACAATATTAAAATATTATTTTAAGGAAAATGGCAGTACATATATGCGACAGTAGATACTTAATTCTGTTTCTGGCTTTGAGTTATCTTAAGTCAGTAGAATTTTTGTGGTTTGTGATGGAACCTCAATTACAGTTTTATAACTTGTACATTGTCCATAGAGGATCCAAAACATAAAGTGGTAATATTCCTAGTTTTTCTATGAGTGAGAAAGGCTTTATTACTCAAACTAAATTGAAAAGATTTTTCTTTCCAATGAATGAATTACTCTTCTCCTAACTGCTTATTCAGTTTCTAAAGCAAGGGTGAACTAGCTTACACAAAAAAAAGTTTGATTTTTAGTTGACTGTAATGGGGACTTGTATGTCACAGAGGGAGTTGATGCGTGTTGTCTCCCTTCCAGGTGCGACTGGCTGCCATCTTGGAAACACCCTTGGTAGAATAAACATCTAAATCCACAGGACTCGTTCAGCCCCCAGTGCTACTTTTGTCAATGAGCCATGGAGCTAACATGATCAAATTTGCTCTCGTCTGTTGAACAGAAAGACCTGTTTTTCTTACAGATGTACAGTGCCTGGAAGTACCTTTGATTTACAAGAATAGGTGCTGAAGGAGGAGTAGTTGTAGCTGTTGACATAGCACATGATAAATGCCATGGTACACTAGAGCACGGTGGCTGCTTTGGCTGACAGGATTTACACAACATCCATTCTATAACATTCTTAATTGTGCTTCTTGGAGCTGTGAAACAATCATCTTCTACATTTTTTTTTTACAGGTGACAGCCCCGCATTTGCATTACTTACACTGGTGTCTTTCCTTTCACATCTCAAAATGGTCTGCTAAGAAGTACTTAACTACCTTTCTATTATGTCATTGAAAATGAAGTGTAAAATAATATTTTAAAGGGTAACTTAAATTGTAGAGATTTAGAAGGTATAAAATAGAAGGTAACAAGTGGTCATGTAGGCTTATGGCAGCAAAAGCCCAGCGTACAGAAGCGGCTGCAGTAAAACACTTCACTGACAATATGCAGGTAAAGTGCTCAATTGCTTATAGTTCACATTTTGCCAACACTGATAACAAAAAAAGTAGTGTTTTGGAAGGTTGTTAAATGATGATGTAAACTGCTGAAAGCTGCATTTTTACTGTACTTCCCTTAGCAGAGAGGTCAGTAACCAGGGGTATAGATTTAAAGTAATTGGTAGAAGGATTAGAGGGGAATTGAGGAGAAATCTTTTCACCAAGAGGGTGGTTGGGGTCTGGAATGCACTGCCTGAAAGGGTGGTAGAGGCAGAAACCCCCATCACATTTAAAAAGTACTTGGATATACACTAGAATTGCCGTAACCTACAGGGCTACGGACCAAGAGCTGGAAAGTGGGATTAGGCTGGATAGCTCTTTTTCAGCCGGCGCAGACACGATGGGCCGAATGGCCTCCTGCGCTGTAAATTTCTATGATATGATACTGTGTATGTTTTCAGAAGTTTAGGTGGAAAATTTATGCCAATAGCAAGAAGGAATTGAGGACAATTCATACCTGATTTTTGGTATCTAATAAGGGCAACAAAATAGAATTTTATCTTTTGCAAGAATTTAAGCTCATGCACATAGTTGTTTAAAAATAAATGTTACCAGAAGCAGCACGTTAATGTTATTGGCTTTGGGATAGTAGGATGCAGGTTTGTATTTGTAATCATCTCCTGATCTCGTTTATGTCATCAGAGTGAGCCACAGGGAGGGAAGGTAATTGCTGGTTGGGTCATTGTGGAGAGATCTGTGCACTTTCAAGTGGCCAGCAGCATAAAGTGGAATATCTTCTACGTTGGAGGAAGGACCTAATCTTATATGATAGAGAGAGCAATCTCTCTACAGAACAGAAGAAAGCAAACCCATGAAAGAAACTAATCTCTCACCATGTGAAAGATGGCACAAATTTTGCTGTCTCGTTCCCCACCTGCCCTTTCAGGCAACACCTAATTTAACAACACTACATGGAGGGAGCAATTGCCTATCCTGCAGGGAAGACCTATCTTAACTGCAATTCATGGAGGGAGCAATCTCATCCTAGAGGCAATATTACCCTAATAGTGCAGTGCAAACAGAAAGATGCCCTACCTACATTGTAAAGGAGAAGCAATCAGCCAATCTACAGAGGAGACTGGAAATTCCTCACAGCTGCTTCCGCTACACTGGCGTTACTTTGCCGGAAGTGCAGTGGAAACTCCGAGGAGCTCCGAAGAATTTCCCGGCCTACATTACATAAAGGGGGCGATCTCTGACTACAAGAGGCTAAATTAATTTTACTATGTAAAGGAATCAAGTGCTTACTTTGATAGGTTATTTAAGGCAAACTGCTGCATTTTGTGGAAAGGTCCCTCTAGTGATTAAAAACACTGCGCAGACTTGACAAGTTAGCTTTTTTTTACTTATTCCTTGGATGTGGGCGTCGCTGGCAAGGCCAGCATTTATTGCCCATCCCTAATTGCCCTTGAGACGTTGGTGGTGAGCCGCCTTCTTGAACCACTGCAGTCCGTGTGGTGAAGGTACTCCCACAGTGCTGTTAGGGAGGGAGTTCCAGGATTTTGACCCAGTGACTTTGAAGGATCGGCGATATATTTCCAAGTCAGGATGGTATGTGATTCGGAGGGGAACTTGGAGGTGGTGGTGTTCCCATGCGCCTGCTGTCCTTGTCCTTCTAGGTGGTAGAGGTCGCAGGTTTGGGAGGTGCTGCTGAAGAAGCCTTGGCGAGTTGCGGCAGTGCATCTTGTAGATGGTACACACTGCGGCCACGGTACGCCGGTCATGGAGGGAGTGAATGTTTAAGGTGGTGGATGGGGTGCCAATCAAGCGGGCTGCTTTGCCCTGGATGGTGTCGAGCTTCTTGAGTATTGTTGGAGCTGCACTCATCCAGGCAAGTGGAGAGTATTCCACCCTACTCCTGACTTGTGCCTTGTAGATGGTGGAAAGGATTTGGGGAGTCAGGAGGTGAAACACTCATTGCAGAATACCCAGCCTCTGGCCTGCTCTTGTAGCCACAGTATTTATGTGGCTGGTCTAGTTAAGTTTCTGGTCAATGGTGACCCCCCAGGATGTTGATGTGGGATTCGGTGATGGTAATGCCATTGAATGTCAAGGGGTGGTTGTTAGACTCTCTCTTGTTGGAGATAGTCATTGCCTGGCACTTGTGTGGTGCAAATATTACTTGCCATTTATCAGTCCAAGCCTAAATGTCATCCAGGTCTTACTGCATGCGGGCATGGACTGCTTCATTATCTGAGGAGTTACAAATGGAACAGAACACTGTGCAATTATAAGCGAACATCCCCACTTCTGACCTTATGATGGCAGGAAGATCAGGCTGATAGCAGAAAACTCCAATTTTATTTAGTGTCCCCTATAATTCAGACATAATGGAAAAATTTGTCATCCCTCCTGTTCCTGATTTGAACTATGTCAAACTTTCTGTCCTTAACAAACAACTTTTGTGATGAGGGACAACAATACATGGAATTAACTCTTCTCCACACGGAATAAATTAACTGAATTTCTGAAGTAAACCTGCGACTAGTTAGGTGAAACCAATAATCTTGGTGACTGAAAGAGAAGTCAAAGCATTTTCTTGAACAAGGTGCAGAGGGAGAGACAACTTTCCTCCTCCAGAATCATACGTGTGGTAGGATTGAAAATAAAGAACAGGATGAGGAGGTGAAATAGGGAAAAGAGCGCAGGTGCAATTAGTAATGAACAGTGTGCGCTTGAGGCCTTCCGCGACCAGTGGGCACCGGAGGGACTGGAGTTGCTTCATCATCATCCCAGGAAATAGAATTCTAATTTAATTTGTTAAGTTTCCTTTTAATTTTGGTTAAATTACAGTCCTTATTGGTTGTGCCCCTTTAAGAAGGTGGCATATGCTTACCTCTAAATTGGTGATGGTAATTGCCATCCACCAGTGCAATACGAAGAGTGAGCAGTGCCAAAAGAAAGTAACAGCTTTGGCTGATTACATCCTAATTGAGTAAGTTTTGCAATTTAATCATCCCAAACCATCTTGGGACCCTGGGTTGGGAGAACTCACCCTGTTCCAACTAAATAATGTTCCATCTGAATCCACCGAATGATTCTGCCGAATTCAACTGAACAACTCCATTCTCAATCCAGCCAAACAACTGTCTCCCTGATCCAATCAAATAACTTACTCCTTAATCCAAACCTCAACCAATCCATCTGAACACTAAAAATTGAGAGAATTGTGGGAAACCAAACTCTGCTCTGCTGTTCTATAATGACCCTGGAGCCAGACAATCATTCTGTGTCGTCTCCAGAGTGCATTTGAGAATTGCCTTGACAGTGTTGTCTAAAGAGATTGATCTCCCACTCTTCAGGAGATAATTGATCTGTACTTAACAGTAAAACTCATAAGAGACAAGGAAGCCGCATAGTACTTGGAATCTATTTCACATTCCCCACATTGAGAGTTCACTAATTGCTGGTGAAAAATGTTGGGGGACACCCTATATAGATCAGGCTGCAGTGTCAATGCTGAAATACGCTTATTAAACAGGAGATGCTTATGGCTGCTTTAATTAGTTAGAAGCCTCTTCTCCATTAGTTAATTAATTAGTTTGGCACATTGTGACCCCTTTAATGTGGGCTTGACATTATAGGAACTGCTAGACATAAAAAGACATCTGGTTCACCTTCCACCATCCTGGTAGTCCATGATACAATGATAATGGAGTTGTTGACTAATCATAGCAACCAATCTCTATCAATTAGTCTACAACAGACCCAGACATGACGCAAGGAAAACCCCAGTGGTGGAGATCTTTGGGGACCATAGGTCCAAAGTCACCTGTTCCTCCTAAGCGTGTCATGTCTCAAATCACTCATATACTGTGTAGCAAAATGTTATTTTCTGAAAGAAATCTGCATTATAGCCAGAGATGGCTCATGGCAACCTGAGTTAGAATACAAAGAGATCATTCAGCAATAAAAGACAATGCTTTTATCAGAAACTTGAAGCGTATCAAGGAGCTTTAGAAATACTTCATAAAAGGAAGCTTTTTTTGCAGTGCTGTCTGATTTTTACTTTAGTTGACATTTTATTGAAAATATACGTTTTGGATTGGAAATGTAAATCTGGAACAAGTTATTCTTTGAAGTTGTTGATAAACTGAATTACTGGTGCTGTTTGTGTTAAAGTCAAAAACTAGTAACAAGTTGTGATGGCAAAGAATATGCTGGAAAATGTATGAGCTCACTTTAATTATGTTGCAGTATTTTTTTTCTTAAAAAGTTAATAATCTGTTCTGTACTGACTGGCTTAGCTGTCAGAAGAAATAATGTAGATCTAATTGGTAAGTAAGCATGTCTGACCTCAAAACCATGATTTCTTGGGGAAAGAGTGTCCTATGGATAATATTGTTCTGGTCACAGAAATATGATTCTTTTAATGCAATATTTCAGTTAATAAACTCAAAGTTCTGTTCATTGATTTTATACTTATTAGACCAGATACTAAAAGACAGTACCATTCATTAAACGTTGAGGGGAAAAAAGATAGAATGATTTGCATTTATATAGCGCCTTGGACGACCTCGGGATGGCCCAAAGCACTTTACAGCCGCATTTGAAGTGTAGTCACTGATGTAACTAGATTTTGTTAAAATATTCTCCAATCTTTGGTGGAATAGCTTGGAGGAGTTCTGTGCTTGGAAATATGTAGGAGTTGAAATGTGAAGTTGCTGATACATCCTAAGTTATTGATTGATAATTTGGCTCCATCATACTATCAGCCTCAGTAACTCCTACAAGCCAACTGCAAGTACTAATTGTGAGAGTTCTGACAACAGGTCATCCACCTGAAACGTTAACCCAACCTTCCTCTCTCCACAGATGTTGCCTGACTTACTGAGTTATTTCCTATTTTTATTACTGATTGTGTATTTGTTTTCTTTTCCTTTTTTTCTCTGTGCTCATCAAGATAAGGAAGGTTCGTTCTGGGGAATTTTACCACTTATTGTGCTTAGTGACATCATAAAATATGTCTGCATCATATAGATACAGGGTAAAGCCCCTTCCACACTGCCTGACCCCAGAACTCTGCACTTCCTTCACAGGAAGGAACTGTGCCCTTCCTTCACTAGTGCAACCTTTCCTTTGTCAACATTAGCTATTCTTGTGGCCTCTGTGAGTGTGTGAGATTGGAAATTATCGCTGATCATGGATAGTTTTCTTTATTATGGATTCACGTTGGCTGCGAACTGAAATTAAAGCACTTGAACCTATTTCATGTAAGACCCTTAAAGCGGACTGAAAAAGATGTTGGCCTTGAAAGTCCGTGGTTAGGCTCATCAAAGGCGTAAGTGTCCAGAAGCGTCCACTGGGAACTGCCACCGCTGACCCCGACGGACGTTCTGGGATCCAGGAGGGTTGGTTATTGACTACTTTGCCTGCCCACGACTGGCGCTCATGCCACTAGGGGTTCCTGCCATAACAAGAAGGCTGGAAAGTCTGGCTGAAGAGTGCCCATTCTGAGAGACGACCAGATCTTCCATCAGAAAGAAGGTGTTGCCACCACAGCACCCTCTGTAAGGAGGCCGCTTTAAAGATCTTTAAAAAAAAATGAACCCCTTAAAATCTTTGGGGCCTACGCCACGATCCTGGCCTGCAGCCTTAGGCAGTCCACACTTGCGCCATTCTTCGGCAAGGTATGCCAGATCCCACTGAAGACTGGGAAAATTGGCACTCCCAAAATAGGGAGTCTACTACCAACCCCCCCCCCCCCCCTTACACCAATGACCCATATTTGGGGCAGACAGACACTCAGTCCTCGACAGGCCATTCGGAATCCTCGACTTAAGGCTGGGACCTAGTATGTCTGGGTCCTGGCCAGTCAGACAGACTCCTGCCAAAGTTACAGTGGAAGTACGCTGGAAGAGCCACAGATTTTTGGTGCCTTTGACCCCATCAGTCGGGGGCTAGACACTGGTCTTTGCAATGATTCAAGTCTGTTAAGCCATTATAGTACTAAGAACTTCTAAGAGGATGAAATTCTTCTTCTAATGGGAAAACAGCAGATTGCTGTGTTTTTTTTCTCTATGATTAGTGATCTGCTAATTAAATCACATTCTGAAAGTTTTACATTTCAAAGCTGAACATTCCCATGATTTAGCTAGTTGGTTTTTAGCTATAGGATAGAAAATAGGCAGTGCTCCCTTTTTTGGTTAAAGGAAATTTTAGAGTCAAGGGTCCCTGAAGAATAACAGATACCTAAATTATTCCATAGATTGCCACACTGTCACAAAATTCCAGCTTTACACATTGTTGGATTTGATACTAAGCTATATTATGGAGATAAGATTATTTCCATTCAAAATTGGCAATGTTAGTTCAGGCAACACCAACTTAAAACTTACTAAAATCAGATGGATATAATACTCTATTTATACACTGTGTAAATGCTGTAACCTTCCTCGTGGGAGCACATCACAGTCCAATTCAGGAGACAGAAAACATCTCTGAACACTGGGAATACATTGCAGCCCCTCAGTATCACACCGAACTGGCCAGATGGATTTGCAACATGTCATGAGCTATAATGTGAAGTGCATTCAGTACAAGTACTGCAATATCAAACTGGGTATAAATGTCATCCTGGACAGATCAGCCAGTTCTGCTTCTCGACACAGTTATATCAGGCAGAGCTTCACAAAGAGAACGGCCAACAATTGGAATTGGGATCCAAGCAGAGGGATGGAGGTGAAAACCCTGGAATTATTTAAGAAACAAATAGATGAATCAATATGGGGAGTGTAGGGTCATTCTGAATGGATGAATTAAAGGGGTGAGTAGCCTTCCTCAACTGTAAGTATGTTGTGATGAGTGAAGTAAAACAAAACCAGCTCTTTCATTATACATTTTCTAGAGGTATATAAAATAGCAAATGGAATGGAATCTGGAATATTACTTTAAATTACATTGTGGGAGTAGGACAAGGGTTCAAACTAGTAAAAGGTAACTTTGGGCAAAGACCAGGCAGTCTCATCACAGAAAGATGGAATTCCCCCTGAGAAAGTGAGAGTGAAAGGAGAAGACCATTCAATCTGGGTACTTCCCCATAAGGAGGAGAACCCCGAGTCATACCAAGCACTTCCTCCTAGCATGAAATGGAAAAGGGAAAAACAATTCAACCCAGGAGCAGTGGAACTTCCAATATCTGCAAACCAGTTATCCCCATTCTTGATTATCTGCCGGAATTTGTTTCAGGACAAAACCTTGTTTGAGATGTTGCAATTACCTAATTGTTTTTGTTATTTGTATTGTATTTGTCGTAGTTTCTGAACCCAGGCTATTGGTGTGCCATATGTCAAAGACCAAAATAAAGGAATGATTTTTCCATTATCCACAAAGGATGTGACCTACGTTATAGTGACTAATGGAATTCCTTGTACCACTCATAGGATGAGGGAGAAAGGCAGAAAGTGAGAGTTAATCCAGGCCATTAAAAGGAAAATTAAATACTGGAATAACAACAGAAAATGTTGGAAAAACTCAGCAGGCCAGGCAACATCCGTGGAGAGAGAAATAGAGGCAACGTTTCAGGTCGAAACCCTTCGTCAGAACTGAGGAAAAAAAAGCAGGAAATGAGGATTGGGTTGCATTAGCAGAGTTAATACTGGGTTGCATTAGCAGAGGGATAGAGTATAAATCTAGAGGTTGTATTGTTGCTATATAAGGCATTGGCTAGACCCCCATGTGAAGTAGAGTGTGTAGTTTTGATCACCTCATTGGAAGGATATTGTTGCTTTTGAGAAGGCATATGGACGAGCAGCAAATATGATGCCATATGTTAGGAATTTAAATGATAGAAATGCTGTTTTCAAGGTTACCTATATGAAAATAACCTGACAAATGACTGGTTTCAGAAAGGTTATACTGTACCTTGGCTGCTCAACTTCATAAAATATTTTGAGGTGATGACATCCTAAAATGACAGGAGGAAGCTATTTGACGTACTGTACTAGACTTCCAAAAGGCCTTTAGAAACAGAAAAATAGGAGCATGAGTAGGCCATTCGGCCCTTCGAACCTGCTCTGCCATTCAATATGGCTGATCCTCTACCTCAATACCATATTCCCGCTCTCTTCCCATACCCCTTGACACCTTTTGCGTCTAGAAATCTATCTATCTCCTTCTTAAATATAATCAGTGACTTGGCCTCCACAGCCATCTGTGGTAGAGAATTCCATAGGTTCACCACCCTCTGAGTGAAGAACTTTCTCCTCATCTCAGTCCTAAATGTCCTACCCTGTATCCTGAGACTGAGAACCCTTGTTCTAGACCCCCCAGCCAGGGGAAACATCCTCCCTGCATCCAGTCTGTCTAGCCCTGTCAGAATTTTATACGTTTCAATGAGATCCCCTCTCATTCTTTTAAACTCTAGTGAATACAGGCCTAGTTGACCCAATCTCTCCTCATACGACAGTCCTGCCATCCCAGGAATCAGTCTGGTGAACCTTCGCTGCACTCCCTCTATGGCAAGTATATCCTTTCTTAGGTAAGGAGACCAAAACTGCACACAGTACTCCAGGTGTGGGCTCCCCAAGGCCCTGTATAACTGTAGTAAGACATCCTGTACTCAAATCCTCTTGCAATGAAGGCCAACATACCATTTGCCTTCCTAACTGCTCGCTGCACCTGCATGTTTGCTTTCAGTGACTGGTGTACAAGGACACCCAGGTCCCTTTGCACATCAACATTTCCCAATCTATCACCATTTAAATAATACTCTGCCTTTCTGTTTTTCCCACCAAAGTGGATAACTTCACATTTATCCACGTTATACTGCATCTGCCATGTATTTGCCCACTCACTCAACTTGTCTAAATCGCCTTGAAGCCTCTTTGCATTCTCCTCACAATTCACAATCCCACCTAGTTTTGTGTCATCAGCAATCTTGGAAATATTACATTTGGTTCCCTCATCCAAATCATTGATCTATATTGTGAATAGCTGGGGCCCAAGCACTGATCCTTGCGGTACCTCACTAGTCACCGCCTGCCACCCCAAAAAAGACCCATTTATTCCTACTCTCTGTTTCCTGTCTGTTAACCAATTTTCAATACTTGCCAGTATATTACTCCCAATCCCATGTGCTTTAATTTTGCACACTAACCTCTTATGTGGGACTTTATCAAAGGCCTTCTGAAAATCCAAATACACCACATCCACTGGTTCTCCCTTATCTATTCTACCAGTTACATCCTCAAAAAACTCCAGTAGATTTGTCAAACACAATTTCCCTTTCATAAATCCATGTTGAGTTTGTCCTGTTATCACATCCTTTATAATAGACTCTAGCATTTTCCCTACTACTGATGTTGGGCTAACCGGTCTGTAGTTCCCTGTTTTCTCTCATCCTCCTTTTTTAAATAGTGGAGTTACATTTGCCACCCTCTAATCTGCAGGACTTTGATAAACTCTAGAATTATTTGCGAGGCATCTAAATGCAATGATGGTGGAAAGGTAGGTTCCCATGGAACAAGGAGTTAGATGGGCAGAATAACCTCCCTTCTCTGAACTTATCTTAGTGAAGCATTGCTTAAGAGACTCCTTTTATAAAATAAAGGTCAGTAGATTAATAACTGGCTAAACAGAAGGAATCTGAGGATATTTATAAAAGGAGCTGATCAAATGGGGGCAGCTAGTCACATCGGGGGCAGATATTGAAAGGGGGTTCCCCATGGTTTGTGTCAGGCAAGACCTTGCAAAGAGAGTTCATCAGTGTGCAATCAGGCTGATCAGCAATCACATGAAAATCAGTACGGAAAAAGGCAGGTTTTTCATACTGGAAGTAAAAATAGAAGACACTTGTACACTTGTTCCTGAAAGAAAGCTAAGTGTGTTGGTTGACTTGTTGCTCACCTCCAAGTAGTGTGAGGCAGCAATAAACAAAACAAATACAATGCTGGGTTATCATTGGAGTTCAAATCCCTAGAGGTTGTGCCGAAGCTGTACCTGGAGTACTGCATCCAACGCTGACCACCAGGACATTAGGGGGCGATCCAAGCCCTAAAGGCAGTGCAGAGGAGACTGAGCCCTGGTGTCAGGCGAAAGAGCTATGAAGAATGACTTGATAAGCTAGAATCCATCAACTTTGGAAAGAGATGTCTCAGAGGGGACGATGTATCGGTATATAAGATACTTAATGGGATAGAGAAAGTAAACCTGAACAAATACTTTCAGATGTGCCAGAGCTGCCAAGGATCAATATCGGATAGTATTTCTTTACACAGAGGATGATTACTAGCTGGACCGAGTGGGAAGGAAGGTTGGTTGAGGGCAGGTCATTGATTCATTCAAGATATAACTGGATACTACGTAATGGGAAAATGGTGGGCTTGATATTCTGGAAGGATTAGATCAAATGGGCTGAAGAGCCTTCTGTCTTGTGAATTTTGGATTACTTTCTTTGGAAACTAAAAAAAATGATCTAATTGAAATTTTCAATATTAGAAATTGTCAATATTGTTAAAATTGATTGGGCAAATTGTTCAATGTATGGCGAATGGTTCAAATACCAGGGGATACAAGTTAAAAACTTTAAAAGTTAGGAGTAAGAAGGGAAGTCAGGAGGAACGTTTTCACCCAAAGGGTAATAAGAGTTTTGGAATAAGGTAACAGGGAAGGTCACTGAACAGTATAAATGGGTTGAAAAGGCAATTGGATGTATTTCTGAAGAAAAGGTTGAGTCAGTGAGAAGATGGGGTCAGTTTATGAAAAATAAATGTGCTTGTTTGGGTCTAATAACTTTTTCCAGTTCCTGTTCTTGAAAATGGTTACACTCTTAGGCCTAGAAATTCGGTATGGCCCCGCCAGGTCTTTTGCGCCCGAAATTTTGTGCTCGCCAGGATTCCCGTAGCGCCCGCCTAAAATTCAGTTGCGACGGGCCAAGACGGCGGCGGGCGCTATTGCAGGGTTTGGCCGCCTCGCTAGGGGCGATGAATGTCACTTTCAGGCGTCCAGCTGCCGCTGCGGCACCCGATGCGGTGCGGCAGGCTGGGGTACTGCAGGCCTCCTCCTTCTCTTAAGGAGGAGCTGCCTGCAGCCGTCAGATCGCCGGTGGATTCCCCCGGCAAATGAGCCCGGCACCACGGAGAAGTGCCGGGCTCGCGGGACGCAGACATCAATGCCGCGGGGGGGTGGTGCAGGCAGGCGGCCGCCGGGAAAGCGGCCGGCCGCTGCTCCACCTTTATGCGCCGGCCTTTCGGAGCTGCAAGACCCCGTTTCACAAACGCTGTTTGCGGCTGCCACGGGCGAGGCGGCCGCAACTGAATTTGGCCATCGGGCCGGAATAGCATTGCAACCGGGGCGCTGCGCACACCGATGACGTCATCGGTGCCGGCGCGGCGCTACCGGCTAATGCCGATGTTAGGGTCCATCTGAATTTCGGGCGATAAAAAACTTCAGGCGCAAACCACTTTATAGCCAATAAGTGGGCGCAAACACAACTGAATTTCTAGGCCTTAGTCTTGTGTTCTAAATATTTTTTAAGAAACTGTGACTAGCTAGTGTTCATAGAGAGACAGATAGATGGACATATAGATGGACAGGTAAAAACAAATGTAGCATGCCAACACATAAAACAGACATTCCTCCTAAACTGCTTCTAGTGGTTTGAAAGCATTAACATTGATGTGCATGAGTGAAAGGAACCTGACAGGTGATTTCCCATGAGTTTAGACAATAATATAGAAAAATGCAAATGACAGACATGAAGCGAGTGAATCAGTTATTATTCACGACAGCAAACATGACTTTTGGGAACGAAAAAAGCAAACACTGATTTGATAATGAGTTCTTGTAAGAAACTGCTGCATATACTCACCTATTCTAGGGATACTGCTCACAGAAATTATTATAAAATGACAGCAGCATAGAAATAAGCAATTAGAAATACCAAAGAGTGTACCGCGTTGATTTATGTTTTGATGCATTCTGTCTTCTGCATTGTGTTGAGCTTCTTCGATGGGAATACATTTTAAACAAGGTTTTGAGCTTAACTAGGATGTTCAGTGCAAAATAAAGATCTTTATTAAATAAATATCCAGTAATAGTAGAAGACCAAGGGGAATCTAGCATCATCCTGTGAGTGCACGTTGGGGACTGGCCTTTTTACTTTAGGGACCTGGACTCAAACTTAATCCAGACTGATGGAATAAAAAGTCTCCTCTGTCTATTGGTTTTAACGATCCTATGTGAAATGAGTTTGGGCAGTCTCAATCCAATTCCTAGAGCACATGGGCCTACAGAACAAACAGAACCCTAATTTGACACTAACCTGACAGTGGGCCAGATTTTGCTGTCAAGATAATGGTGAGGATAATGGCGCTGGCCGTTATTTCTGCGCAAATGCGACAGCAACTTTAGGTGAGGGGCAGGTGCGTGGTTAAATTCAACAATCCAAAAGTTGCTGTCCAAGTTGCGCCACTCTGCCGTTAGTGTCACGAAAATGGCATCTCGCTGTCTGCCTCACCACTGAAATGTATTGAATGGCGTGAAGTTGCTGTATTTGCGCAGCAGATACGAACTAAACTCACAACAGAAAATTAAGTCTTGCCCATAAGAACCTTTTTAACAATGTGATAATAGTTCATTACTGCCAAACAACATCTCTGGCACTGAAAATTAACTACTACAAGTGAGGAGTTTCATTCCTTCAGGTTTTAATTGTTGTTGGAGATTTTAAAAATAGGTTTTAAATGACTTTTTTGTTTTTAACTCTTTTGTCTTTTTTCTCTCTCTTAATCCAATCTTTCTTTCCCTCTCTTTATTTTTCTTTCTGTACCCGGTTTGCCATTGAATTCACCCACTCGAATTTACACTTCTCAGGCCCTGTGCTGTTAATTTCACAATCCTTCAATCAGATTGGCTAAGGAGATAAACAGTCGCTTTCCCTGTTCACTCAGGTCCCAGATGTCCTGCTTCCCTCGCTGTGACATTATCAGCACGCACTTTCAGCATCTTGTCACCCAAAAAATGGAAAAGCCTAAACGGGCAAGGGCAAGTCTAACTAATGGCAGAGGCAAAATCTGGGCTGTTATCACTCAAATGCCACAGAGAGGCTGGTGTTGGAAATGGAAAATGTCCCACTGGTGTTATAGGTGATGCTCTGCTGAGGTTCAGGCGAAAGCAGATTTGTGAAAAAAAATTGTACTTAACCGTATAACTATATAAAAGCCACATTTCATGAAGAAAGAACCATATACGTTCTTATAAGAAATTGGTTCCCCCCTCCCAAATCTCAACAACCTCTGAGATAGATCAAAAATATTACCAGGAATGTAAAAACTGCCTGGCTGACCTGAAAACAACAACCAGATTAATGGCAGCACAAATAAAAAGAGATTTGAAAATGAAAGCCAAGGTGGAAATGTGCCAGCCCAGAGAAAATGTGTGGAAAATGGAGGGTTTGACAATACTTTTAACATATTGAAGGAGATGCAGACAACCTCCACTGACCTCTGGATCTTTTCTATTTCAATTGTTCTCAGTTACAACTTGCCATCATACATGCATTCATTGTTGGCAAAGTGTACAGCATATATGGTTCAATGTACATAATAATACAGAAGGAGCTGTACATAGCATTGTGTGTGTTGCTGTAGATTTGTGAACTTCCTTGAGCAGGTGGATTGGTGTATCTAACTCTTGTGCGGTGACATGGATTATATTTATTAAAGATGGGCACATAAACCAATTCAGTGCATTACTGAGGGAGTGCTGCACTGTTGGAGGTGCCGTCTTTCGGATGAGACGGTAAACCAAAGCCCCATCTGCCCTCTCAGGTGGACATAAAAGATCCCATGACATTATTCAAAAAAGAGCAAGTGAGTTCTTCCCAGTTTTCCGGCCAACATTTATCCCTCAACCAACACCTAACACAGATGATCTGGTAATTTATTTAATTGCTGTTTGTGGGAGTTAGCTGTGTGCAAATTGGCTGCCGAAATTCCTACATTACAACTCTTCAAAAGTACTTAATTAGTTGTAAAGTGGTTTGGGGTGTCCTGAGGTCATGAAAGATGCTATATAAATGCAAGTCTTTCTTTATGGGTGCAAAATTAAGGCACATGGGATTGGGGGCAAGGTATTGACTTGGATAGAGAACTGGTTGGTGGACAGAAAGCAAAGAGTTGGAATAAATGGGTCATTTTCCGAGTGGCAGGCAGTGTCTAGTGGGGTACCGCAAGGATCGGCCCTAGGACCCCAGCTGTTCACAATATATATTAATGATCTGGACGAGGGAATTGGATGTAATATCTCCAAATTTGCAGACGACACAAAGCTGGGTGGGAGGGTAAGCTGTGAGGAGGATGTCGTAAAACTCCAGTACGATTTGGACAGATTGGGTGATTGGGCAGAAACAAGGCAAATGCACTATAATGTGGATAAATGTGAGGTTATCCACTTTGGTGGCAAAAACAGGAAGGCAGATTATTATTTGAATGGCAATAGATTGGGAGAAGGGGAAGTGCAAAGAGACCTGGGTGTTCTTATGCACCAGTCGCTGAAGGTAAGCATGCAGGTGCAGCAGGCGGTTAAGAAGGCAAATGGTATGTTGGCCTTCGTAGCAAGAGGGTTCGAGTACAGGAACAAGGATGTCTTGCTACAGTTGTACAGGGCCTTGGTGAGACCGCACCTTGAGTATTATGTGCAGTTTTGGTCGCCTTACCTGAGGAAGGACGTTCTTGCCATGGAAGGAGTGCAGCGAAGATTCACCAGGCTGATACCTGGGATGGCAGGAATGACGTATGAGGAGAGATTGTGTCGATTGGGATTATACTCACTGGAGTTTAGAAGATTGAGAGGGGATCTCATCGAAACCTATAAAATTCTGTCAGGCCTGGACAGACTAGATGCAGGAAGGATGTTTATGATGGCCGGGGAGTCCAGAACCAGGGGTCATAGTCTAAGGATAAGGGGTAAGCCATTTAGGACTGAAAGGAGGAGGAATTTCTTCACCTAGAGAGTGGTGAACCTGTGGAATTCTCTGCCACAGAGGGCGGTGGAGGCCAGTTCATTAAATATATTCAAAAAAGAGTTGGATATATTTCTTAAGGCTAAAGGGATCAAGGGATATGGGGAGAAGGCAGGGACAGGGTACTGAATTTGGATGATCAGCCATGATCTCATTGAATGGCGGAGCAGGCTCGAGGGGCCGAATGGCCTACTCCTGCTCCTATCTTCTATGTTTCTATGTTTCCCCAGGCCATAGTTGGAATAATTTTAGGCACTCCATTATAGAAAGGATATTGTAATCATGGAAGAAGTGCAATTTAGTTTCACTAGGATATTGACAGGGATTAAAGGCCATAGTTTTGGTGAAAGAATTGGTAAACTAGAGCTGTATTACTAGAACAGAGAAGGTTAAAAGAGGATCTAATAGCAGTATTTAAAAATCTTAAAAGCATTTGGGAGGGTAAAAACTGAAAGGTTATTCCTACTGGTAGGTGACTCAGCAAAAAAGGATAATTAGTTTGGGATTAGTACTATAAGCATAGCAGGGAGGTTAGAAGTAAGGTTACAAGAATATGGAATGCATTACCACAGGTGGCTATTGAAGCTCAGTCAAATAACACATTTAAGAAAGAATTAAACACTTGAAGAAGAAAAATGCTAAACCATACAGGGCAAGAACAGAGAAATGGAATTAGAGTAGGTAGCTTTGATGTTGAGTGAACACCAGCATAGGCACAATGAACTGAATGGTTTCTTGTGGTGAAATGCCTATGATGATATGACGTGGCAGCTATTTTAAGTGCACTTGTCAACTGGAGGTAGTAATTCAAGAGTAAGGCTTTCTGGGTGAATTTTATGCTCAAAGTCTCATGGAGTGGGATTTGAACCCACAACCTTCTAACATCAAAGGTGAGAGTGCTACCTACTGAGCCACAGCTGAAACAACATAAACACTGGTCAATTATCTCCCGCTCTCTAATCCCCTTGCAATATATGACAGCCAATTTGCAAGCAGCAAGGTCCCACAAACCGCAAGGAGATAAGGACCAGATAACCTACTTTAACAATGTTAGCTGTGGGATAAATATTGGCCAGGATAGGAGAACTCCCCTGCTCTTCAAATAGTGTCATGAGATCGTTCACATCCACCTGAGAGGGCAGACGGGGCCTCGGATTAACATCTCATCTGAAAGACGGCACCTCCGACAGTGCAGCACTCCCTCAGTACTGCACTGAAGTATCAGTCCGATTATGTGCTCAAGTCTCCGGAGTGGGTTTATGAACTCATGACCTCCTGACTCAGAGGCGATTGTGATACCACTTAGCCAAGGTTACCACCTTAGTAATTTAACGACGACAGGCCAGAATGAATTCAGGCCAGGTGATCACTCAGTGCGCAAGCATTTGAATTCCACTCACAATACACTTGACTTGAAAATCAGCCTGAATAAATAATCCATACACCAAGGGGACAATTAGACAGTTTGTAATGACTTTCGCATCAGATTATTTTCTTTACAGAAGAGAGCTGAATTGATTCATTAAAAAAATCTCTTTGGTGTTGAAATTCAACTGTGCTATATTTGTAATGCACTGGTTAACATGTTCATGTAAAATGTAACTGTTCACTATTTTTAAAAGAGGAAATTTGTGTCAAATGCAGTAACCAGTGAGTTACTAATAAAATAGCAGAATTTTAATTCCTCTGTATATACACGCACACTTCTCATATATCACAAACACAGACACATTTTTACATAAACAGGACTAGAGAGGAATCTAGAAACTGAACATGAGGAAAACACAAACAGAAGCGTGCGCATGAGATCAAATGAGTGTAGACTTGCATGCCAAAGAATGAACTCTGGAGAATCTTGGTCTGTTTGAGCAGGTAAGAGAAACTCTCCATCTTGTGTTGGGCATGTTTTACACCATTTCTAAACCATTATTCATTTAAATACCTTAACACTTTTTAACTTATGTTTTCTCCCTCTTCTTCCACTCTCCTCCAGGCTAAACACCAGTCCCCAGATGAGAGGCAACCGACATACTCCTAAGGCCCTGGCCAATGCTACTGTTGAGGCTCCTAGGAAACAATCTGCACGAGTCTTGCTTGGGGTAACTTTCCCTACAGAAACAGAGGAAGAATGAACAGGAATATTTGATGCCCCTACTCCTTTCACACAGTCAAGATGAGGCACACACCATAAAAAGAACTCCAAGTCTAAATCCACATTCTCTAACATGCCAAGTCACTGTGCTGTCCTACGTATGTATCCTGGTAGATAAACTAGAAAAACTGGTTCTACTTGGGACAAATAGTATTATCTTACAATTTGTACAGAGATAATCTAACATAAGACCAGATTGGATATAGATAGATGACTATATCTATAGTGTTGCTACCTGGTGCTATAGAATCATAGAAAGTTACAGCACAGAAGGAGGCCATTTCGGCCCATCGTGTCCGCTCCAGCCAACAAAGAACTATCCAGCCTAATCCCACTTCCCAGCTCTTGGTCCGTAGCCCTGCAGGTTACAGCATCCCAAGTGCACATCCAAGTACTTTTTAAATGTGGTTAGGGTTTCTGCCTCTACCACCCTTTCAGGCAGTGATTTCCAGTTCCACACAACCTTCTGCGTGAAGAAATAGTAGCCATGGACTATAAACAAAGGAAAGTTGTTATTTAAAATATAGGAACTTATCATGTGTAAATTTATAGACATCAGCAGACCTAGTGACTATTCAAAGTGAAACTTACCATAGAATCATAGAAAGTTATGGCACAGAAGGAGGCCATTCGGCCCATCGTGTCTGTGCCGGCCGAAAAAGAGCTATCCAGCCTAATCCCACTTTCCAGCTCTTGGTCCGTAGCCTTGCAGGTTACGGCACTTCAAGTGCATATCCAAGTACTTTTTAAATGCAATGAGGGTTTCTGCCTCTACCACCCTTTCAGGCAGTGAGATCCAGACCCCGACCACCCTCTGGGTGAAGACATTTCTCCTCAACTCCCCTCTAATCTTTCCAAAAAAAATTATAGACAGTTCTCCTCTCTTCATTATAATTTACCCTTCCTCAATAGTGCTGTGGGTCACGTGCCAATATTTGTATGAGAATATCTTGTATCTTCCTTTCTGTTTTATGTTGACCAAAGCTTTAGTTTATTTGGTGTGCAGTTGGCTACAGATAAAGCCTTAGCTGAGCCAAGCACCATTCAGGTCCAGGCATAGGATCTTAATGAGCCTTTCCATTCATTTCTACTGTGTGGAATTCCTGAATCATGTTAACACCAAACAAAATCCTGTTGCAAGACTGAAATGTTTACCAATTATCCAAATTTACTGCTGGAACCAATCTATTGGCAAAACTGAGCGAGGGACTGCAGTCCGTTTGCAAAGTCTTTTTTGCAGACAATGTTTCTCTTCAGTGTTTCCTGCTCCTTGTGTTCAGATTGAATTTCTAAAAACACTAAATGGGCTATGGAACAAAGGTTTGAAAATTGGCAACTTTTACTAGGCTATTGAAATCCTGATCCAAACTGTTCCTTGGCAAACTGGTTTATTTGTAAGGATTCAATTGTTACACACAAACAGTAAATTACTAATAGACACATAATAGTTTAATCACTGGAAATCTTCTGCCAAAAACCCCCCCATAATACCTGTCACACAATGTCATACACCTTCAAGCCCTATGTTAGTATTAGCTTGAGTTCCCTTCACCATGTCAAAAGTTAAGGCAAGTGAGAAGCAATTTATCTATATCATATGTAATAAACAATAGCTATAATGCTATATGTGAACATCAGTCTGCTTACATTCCTAAAGTCTCCCACTTTATGACATCAAACTAACTATTGAAAGGAATTTCAGAACCTGGAGCTCTCTGACATTTACTATCTTATACATTGACCTACATGACTGCACTCCAAAAAGTACTTCATTAGTGTGGAGTGCTTTGAGACATTGCAATTATTGAGGGAGATTTTATCCCTATTCGCCTGGCGGAAGCTGGGCGGATGGGCAGTTAAAATCGCCCAGGTTACTTACCCACCAGAAAGCTGGCAGAATCTTGCTGTGTGGGATTTTATCCTGCTCTGCTGAGCAGGTGGCATGGACACCCACCCAACGCTGGCGGGGCCTTTCTTTATATATGCATGTGGGGTTCTAATGATGTCATTGGGACCCCACTGCAATTTTAACTTGGGTCTAAGTGACGAATGCGCTGTGGCTTTCCCGCCAGGCTCAGCCAGGTTGGAAGAAGATCAGACCCAGGAGGGTCATTTTCCTTTCCTTTGTGGGGGTCATGAGGAGCAAGTGTGCTCCTCTGGGCCCCACAGGAAAGCTCAAGTCTCCCCTGCCTCAGACTCCACCTACCCTTCCCAAACGCAAGATGCCCCGGGATCCAATCCCTCCTCCTACCTTATGTAGGCCGGTAGCCTTTCAGCAGGTGTTGCGATTTTTCCTGCTGCTTCTCGCCCGGGCAGGAGATCATCCAATGGGATTTAAATGGGGCCTGGGAGGTAAAATAGTTTGTGCCTCATTTCTGAAGCAGTGGATGCGTTTCCAACTCACCTCACCCGACGTTAGAATTTGGGCCAAAGCATTTTCATTGTGTGGAGTGGTTTGGGGCATTTCAATATGTTAAGGTGTTATATAATTGCATTATGTACACTGTATATAAAATTATTTCCAGATCAGACACTGATGAGATCAAAATGCTAAAAAATTATTGCTGCTTCTGTATATTAGATGAATGTAAAACGTGAGTGAGCTATCAACTGTTCCATTGTGTTGAAGTAGATTTCCAATCGGTAATATATTACACAGCTGTGATTACTAAATTCTGTAAAATAAATTGTAATATATACAAAATAAATGGAGAAATAATTGTGTCTATTAATAGGTTGTTATATGTGACCAAAGTTCACATCCAACATGTAGTAGTGAGTTTCTAATCTTCTGCACTTTCCACTTACTTTGCAGAAATTATTTTTCTCCATACAGGTAGGCTTAAGAGTCCAGTTGCCTACCTGTCTGGGAAAAATGATTTTGTTTATATAAAGAATAGAAACTAGCTACTTCAATTCAATTCAATTCAATTTTATTTGTCATATATGCAGCAGACGTGTGTACTGCACAATGAAATGTTGATTTTTACGAGTCCTCCCAACATTGGAATAAATATGGCATAGCAATAATAAAAATACTAATAGAAACAGTAATAATAAATAAAACAACAGTAATAAATAATAATAAATTATTCGTTCATGAGTCTTATGGCCTGGGGGTAGAAGCTGTTTCGATGTTGGATGTGAGATTTGATCACATATGACAAACTGTTGGTTCAGACATGAACATTGGATGATTTTCTTAGACTGGGCTTTCTTTCCAGGTCACCCAAGCAGTTGCAATATCAGCCCTAACTCGCATCATGGGTGGTAGGGGCATACAAAAGGAGGTCAATTAGTGAACTAAACCCAAGATGAAGATGGGTCGTCACTGGAAAGGAGGGCAGGAATGGCAGCTCAACATTCCTGCTTACAGGGTTTTCAGACGAGATAGAGAGGGGGATAAAAAAAGGCGAGGGGCTGCAATATTAGTTAAGGAAACAATTACTGATGTGAGGAAGGATGATATGTTAGAAGGATCATCAAATGAGGCTATATGGGTTGAACTGAAGAACAAAAAAGGGGCAATTACACTGCTGGGAGTGTATTATAGACCCCCCAAGAGTCAGAGGGAGATAGAAGAGCAAATATGTAGGCACATTTCTGAGAAGTGCAAAAATAATAGGGCAGTAATAGTAGGGGATTTCAACTCCCCTAATATTAACTGGGATAGAATCAGTGTAAAAGGTATAGAAGGCGCAGAATTCTTAAAATGCTTTCAGGAGAACTTTTTTAGCCAGCGAAGCAAGCCCAACGAGAGAGGGGGCAGTTCTGGACTTGGTTTTAGGGAATTAAGCTGGGCAGGTGGAAGGGGTATCAGTGGGAGAGCATTTTGGTGCTAGTGATCATAATTCAGTTAGATTTAGCATGGTTATGGAAAAGAACAAAGATAGACCAGGAGTAAAAGTTCTCAATTCGGGAAAGGCGAATTTTACTAAGCTGTGATGTGATTTTGCAAAAGTGGACCGGAAACAGCTACTTGAAGGTAAATCAGTATCAGATCAACACTAACTGCTGTACATGGCCTTCTTTGACCTCACAAAGACCTTCGACACCATCAACCATGAGGGATTATGGAGTGTCCTCCTCAAATTCGGCTGCCCTCAAAAGTTTGTCGCCTTCACGATGACATGCAAGCCGTGATCCTGACCAACGGATCCACCACAGACCCAATTCACATACAGA
The DNA here is from genome assembly GCF_052327205.1 of Somniosus microcephalus. NCBI lineage: Eukaryota > Metazoa > Chordata > Chondrichthyes > Squaliformes > Somniosidae > Somniosus > Somniosus microcephalus. The sequence continues at coordinate 28,056,633 of NC_140992.1, read as the reverse complement.
CTGGGGTCAAGCAAGGCTGTGTCATCGCACCAATGCTTTTCGCAATCTTCCTTGCTGCAATGCTCCATCTAACCCTCAGTAAGCTCCCTGCTGGAGTGGAGCTAATCTACAGAACAAACGGGAAACTGTTCAACCTCCGTCGCCTCCAGTCCAGATCCAAGGTCGTCCTGCCCTGTCATCAAATTACAATATGCAGACGATGCTTGCATCTGCGCATACTCTGAGGCCGAACTCCAAACCATTGTCAACACCTTCACCGAAGCCTACGAGAGCATGGGCCTTACACAAAACATCCGTAAGACAAATGTCGTCTACCAACCTGCCCTCGCATTATCAAAATCCACGACGAGGCCTTGGACAACGTGGGCCACTTTCCATACCTCGGGAGCCTACTGTCAACAAGGGCAGACGTCGATGATGAAGTCCAACACTGCCTTCAGTGTGCCAGTGCAGCCTTCGGTCGCCTGAGGAAGAGAGTGTTTGAAGACCAGGGCCTCAAACCCGGCACCAAGCTCATGGTCTACAGAGCAGTAGTGATACCCGCCCTGCTGTATGCTTCAGAGACATGGACCATGTACAGCAGGCACCTCAAAGCACTGGAGAGGTACCACCAACGCTGCCTCCGCAAGATCCTGCAAATCCATTGGCAGGATAGGCGCACCAACATCAGTGTTCTCGCTCAGGCCAACATCCCCAGCATCGAAGTTTTGACCACGCTCGATCAGCTCTGATGGATGGGCCACAATGTCCACATGCCCAATACGAGACTCCCAAAACAAGCGCTCTACTCGGAGCTCCGACACGGCAAGAGAGCCCCAGATGGGCAGAGGAAATGCTTCAAGGACACCCTCAAAGCCTCCTTGAAAAAGTGCAACATCCCCACTGACACCTGGGAATCCCTGGCCCAAGACCGCTCAATGTGGAGGAGAAGCATCCGGGAAGGCGCCGAACACCTCGAGTCTCTTCGCCGGGAGCAAGAGGAAGCCAAACGCAAACAGCGGAAGGTGCGCACGTCAACCCAAGCACCCCACCCATTGGACTCATCAGTCACCCGAGAACTAATTTTTAGTGTGGAAGCAAGTCATCCTCGGTTCCGAGGGACTGCCTGTGGTAAACCACTGTTTGTATTCCACTGTGTACATGCCTGTACATGCCTCGGCTGACTCCTCCCACGAATCCAGGTATAAAGGTGACTGCTCCACAGCCCCTTTGTATTCTGGACCGGTCGACCATTCAAGGCACACCTTCATTCTCTTGTTAATAAAAGCCTGTTAATTACTCGCTTAATCTCAGTCTTTTGAGTTATTGATAGCGCATCAATTTTATTAACAAGATTTTTATAATGGAGAAGATCCTCACACCAGCATGCCTGGACTTAGATCATCGGGAGGCGGACTCATCCACCAAGTTTACTCACTGGCTTAGGTGTTTCGAAAAATTCCTGACCGCCTCCGCTGCAATCAAATCGGACGAGGACAAACAGGATGTCCTGACCTCCAAAGTGAACCACCGAGTGTACTCGGTCATCCAAGACGCGACCTCGTACGCGGATGCTATCAAGCTCCTCAAGGACCAGTACACGCGCCCAGTGAACGAAGTGTACACCAGGCACCTTCTGGGGAGTTGTAAACAACAACCTGGGGAATCGATCGAGGAATACCTTCAGGCACTGTCTGTGCTTGGCCGGGCCTGTGGTTGTAAGGATGTAAAGGCCGCCGTGTACACAGAGGAACTTATCCGGGCCGGGGCATGGATGCCTACTCCTCTGCACCGTGGACGCCGCGGGGAACGACAGCCTGGGACACGGTAGGACCGTCTCATAGCGCCGTGCCACCCCAGCCACGACCCAACTACCGCAGCAGTGTCCCAAGGCCAGACAGCAGTGCCCCAAGGCCAGAAATGCTACTTCTGTGGCCAGGCCAAACACCCCAGAGCGCGCTGCCCGGCGAAAAATGCGATCTGCTCGGGCTGCGGGAAGAAGGGACACTACGCCAGCATCTGCAGGGCCAAAGCCACCCCGAACCCCAGCAGCGCCGTGTGTGGGCCGTGCGGGCCGCCATCTTGGGCCTCCCCAGCCATGTGCGAACCACCGGAACAGCAGCCATTTTGGACGCCTCCAGCCACATGGGGGTCATGGACGCCGCCATCTTGGACGATAGCTGGGACGCAGCAGGCCCCCAACACCGCCTCATCTGATACCCGCAGCGACACACCGACCCCTACGCTGGCCTCCGTTACACTGGACCAAGCGAGACCGCACCAGCTGGCCAGTTCCACAATGGACATTAAGGTAAATTGCCACGATACAATCTGCCTTTTTGACTCTGGGAGCACGGAGAGCTTCATCCACCCCGACACGGTGCGGCGTTGCTCTCTCCCAGTCCTGCCTGCGCACCAGCGGATTTCTATGGCCTCCGAGTCCCAGTCGGCGGACATTGGCGGCTACTGCGTGGTGACACTCGTAGTAGACGGGACTGTGTACGATAATTTTAAACTTCTGGTCCTGCCCGACCTCTGCGCTGCCGTTCTACTGGGGTTAGATTTTCAGTGCCACTTTAAAAGTGTTACGATGGCGTACGGTGGACCCCTCCCCCCCCCCCACTCACAGTCCGCAGCCAGCAGCTTCCAAATTGCCCGCCGCGCACCAGGTGCAACCTCTCCACACTCAGAGTCACCCCCCCCCCAATGTTTGCTAACCTCACCCCCGACTGTAAGCCCATCGCCACAAAGAGCAGGCGATACAGTGCCGGGGACAGGGTTTTCATTAAAACCGAAGTGGAGCGGCTCCTGAAGGAAGGGATTATTGAGGGCAGCACCAGCCCCTGGCGAGCCCAGGTTGTGGTCGTTAAGACCGGCGAGAAGCAGCGCCTGGTCATCGACTACAGCCAGACAATAAATCGCTACACCCTGCTGGACGCTTACCCACTCCCCCGCCTAGCTGACATGGTCAACCAGATCACGCAGTACCGCGTCTTCTCGACCATTGACCTGAAATCAGCGTACCACCAGCTCCCTATCCGCCCTGAGGACCGCCAGTATACTGCCTTTGAGGCAAACGGCCGCCTCTATCACTTCCTTAGGGTTCCCTTTGGCGTGACCAATGGGGTCTCCGTCTTCCAAAGGGAGATGGACCGGATGGTCGATCAAAATGCGTTGCAGGCCACTTTCCCATATCTGGACAATGTGACCATCTGCGGCCATGACTTGCAGGACCATGACGCAAACCTCGAAAAATTCCTCTGCACCGCCAAACTCCTCAACCTGACATATAACAAGGAGAAGTGCATATTCCGCACAACCCGCCTCGCCATCCTTGGCTGTGTTGTGGAACACGGAGTCATCGGCCCCGACCCCGACCGGATGCATCCCCTTATGGAACTCCCACTGCCCCACTGCCTCAAGGCCCTGAAGAGGTGCCTAGGGTTTTTCTCTTATTACGCCCAGTGGGTCCCCTACTATGCGGACAAGGCCCGTCCGCTGATCAAGTCCACCTCTTTTCCCGTGACGGCAGAGGCCCGCTTAGCCTTCCACCGTATCAAGGATGACATTGCCAAAGCCACCATGCATGCAGTGGACGAATCCATCCCCTTCCAGGTGGAAAGCGACGCGTCCGACTTTGCCCTGGCCGCTACCCTCAATCAGGCGGGGAGACCCGTGGCCTTCTTTTCACGAACCCTCCAGGGCCCGGAGACCAGACACTCCGCTGTTGAGAAGGAGGCCCAGGCTATTGTGGAGGCTGTGCGTCATTGGAGGCACTACCTGGCCGGAAAACGATTTACCCTGCTCACTGACCAGCGTTCAGTTGCTTTCATGTTTAACAACAAGCAGAGGGGTGTGGTGATTATTCTTTATGTTTAGTAAGAAGTATTGTGATTGGTTGTTTGTTTCCTGCCTTGGGATATATGCTGTAATCTCATTGGTAGTTGATGTCATGTGATTTGTGGTGGCCATCTTAAATTCAGTTCTTTCCAGCCTTTAGTTGGGACTGGGTGTTGAAGATGTGCTACCGGATTTTTAAGTTAATAAAGCCTAGATTAGAAAGGCAAATCTATTCTTTATTTCAATTTATTAACTTTATGTCAGAATGGAGCGATATCTTCAACCAGAACGATTCAATGCTGACCCTAATTCTGCAGGAGTGGATGATAAATGGAAACATTGGTATTGTACATTTTAAAACTTTTTGGGCGTGTTGGATCAAGAGTCTCTAAATAAGCTGAATATGCTGATCAACTACATTGCTCCGGATGTGTATAAGTATATTTTGGACTGTAAAACTTACGAAGTGGCTATTTCTACATTGGAAAAGATTTTTGTTAAACCAAAGAATGAGGTATTTGCACGTCACCTTCTATCTGCCCGTAGGCAGCAGGTGGGAGAATCTTTGGATACTTATTTACAAGCACTTCGGTGCCTTAGTGTTAACTGTAATTATAAGGCCGTGACGGCTGAAGAATATAAGGAAGAATCGGTATGGGATGCTTTTATTAATGGATTACTGTCTAGATCAATTCGTCAGCGGTTGTTAGAAAATAAGACTTTGGATCTTAAGAGTGTTTTTGAGCAAGCTTCTACATTGGATGTGGCTCAGAGAAGTTCGGATTCTTATGCTCTTTTTAATGGTGTTACTAATGGTGTTGCTTGTTTTCAACGGGCAATGGATGCTTTTTTATAAGTGATAACTCTCTCTCTGACACCTTTTCATATTTAGATGACATCACGGTGTGTGGCAAATCAAGGGTGGAACATGATTCTAATTTAGAAAGATTCCTTCAAGCTGCGGAAAAAGTTGGTTTAACTTTCAATAAAGAGAAGTGTACCTTTTCGACCACTGAGGTAAATCTACTGGGGTACATTATCTCGGGAAACAAGATTAAACCAGACCCAGAACGTCTGCGACCATTGATTGATTTACCTTGTCCTACTAATTCTAAGGCTTTGCAACGAGTTGTTGGACTGTTTTCTCACTATTCTAATTGGATTGCAAATTTTTCACGGAAGATCCGGCCTCTTATTCGGGTTACGACATATCCTCTATCATGGGAGGCCAGGACATGTTTTGATAATTTTAAAAAGGATATCCTTGGAGCAGTTGTGCATTCTATTGATGAGCAGGTTCCTTTTGTGATTGAGACGGACGCTTCTGATTTTGCAATTGGGGCTACTCTGAACCAAAATGGAAGACCTGTGGCCTTTTTCTCACGTACCTTGAACAATAGTGAAAAAAGGCATTCTTCAATAGAGAAAGAGGCGTATGCAATAGTAGAAGCACTGCGTAAATGGAGACATTATTTATCGGGGCGACATTTTACGTTGGTAACTGATCAAAAGTCTGTGTCCTTTATGTTTGATGTCAAACATTTTGGAAAGATTAAGAATGATAAAATAATGAGGTGGAGGATTGAGTTGGCATGTTACCATTTTGATATAGTTTATCATCCGGGGAAGGATAATGTTGCTGCTGATGCGCTGTCGAGGGCTTATTGTTCTGTGATTCATGGAGATACGCTTATTAATCTTCACAATGCCTTATGCCATCCTGGGTTTACGAGGATGATACACTTCGTACGCAGTAAGAATTTGCCCTTTTCAGTTGAAGACGTCAAGCGGATGACTTCATCATGTTCTATCTGTGCTCGGTGTAAACCGAATTTCTTTAAGCCTCAACGAGCTCATCTTATAAAGGCTACTTCTCCTTTTGAACGTTTGAGCGTCGATTTCAAGGGGCCTCTTCCTTCAACTACTCAAAACCGATATATATTTACTGTTGTGGATGAGTTTTCAAGGTTCCCTTTTGCTTTTCCTTGTGCAGATGTTTCAGCTGCTACAGTTATCAAATGTCTGACTCAACTTTTTGTCATCTTTGGGATGCCTGCGTATATCCATTCGGATCAGGGAAGTTCTTTTATGTCTTCCCAGTTGAAGGAATACCTTCAGAGTCGGGGAATTTCTACTAGCAGAACTACCCCGTATAATCCCCAGGGTAATGGACAGTGCGAACGATACAATGGGGTGATCTGGAAGGCAGTTATGTTGGCTTTGACATCCCGGAACCTTAAGAATACACAGTGGGAAATGGTACTGCCTGATGCCCTGCATTCCATTAGATAATTGCTTTCAACGGCTACTAATGTGACCCCCCATGAAAGGCTCTTTAACTATCCGCGGAGATCTACTACGGGATATTCGGTACCTTCATGGCTTACTATGCAGGGACCTGTGCTGCTTCGATGCCATGTTAGATTGTCAAAATATGATCCTTTAGTGGAGGAGGTGGAGTTGTTGGAGGCAAATTCCCAATATGCTCATATTCGATTCCAAGATGGGAAAGAAAGTACCGTTTCAATTAAAGACTTGGCTCCTTGTGGTGGCCAGCCCTCTTCTGAGGATATTAACAATAGTCATGATTCAGATAATGTGGATGCTGTTACAGATACTACGAATATTTCCAATCCAACTGCAGATAATTATACTTCTATTAGTCAGCCCTCGATGGATGTTCATGACCGTCCCAGTTTACCTCCTGATGGGATTTCTAATCCGGAAACCGTTGAAAATCGGGATATGGATAGCCTTCCTGCAGAAGATACTTCTGTGTCTCCTAGTGTGGGAGGGCAAGGAATTTCACCAAGGTTAAGAAGGTCGACACGAACAAGATATCCGGTCGACCGATTGAAAATGGACTTTTAAATTGATAGTAATGTTTTAAAATTGTTGAAATATTATATTATATTGTTTTAGTTGAGAGATACTTAATACTTATGTGCAATGTTACTATTTGTTGTTGCTCACTTAGTATTGTGTCATGTTGAATAGTTTTATTTTGTCTGTGCATAGTTTTAGTTGTAAATAATTAATTATAAATTGTAAAGGTTATTTAGGTTGGAGTATATTTTAAAAGGAGGGGTGAATGTGGTGATTATTCTTTATGTTTAGTAAGAAGTATTGTGATTGGTTGTTTGTTTCCTGCCTTGGGATATATGCTGTAATCTCATTGGTAGTTGATGTCATGTGATTTGTGGTGGCCATCTTAAATTCAGTTCTTTCAAGCCTTTAGTTGGGACTGGGTGTTGAAGATGTGCTACCGGATTTTTAAGTTAATAAAGCCTAGATTAGAAAGGCAAATCTATTCTTTATTTCAAGGGGCAAAATCAAAAACGACAAGATCTTGAGGTGGAGAATCGAACTTTCCACCTACAATTACGAGATCTTGTACCGGCCCGGGAAGCTCAATGAACCCCCGGATGCTCTATCGCGTGGCACCTGCGCCAGCGCGCAGATCGATAGACTGCGGGCCCTCCACAATGACCTCTGCCACCCGGGGGTCACCAGGTTCTTCCACTTCATCAAGGCCCGCAACCTGCCTTACTCCATTGAGGAGGTCAGGACCATGACCAGGAACTGCCAAGTCTGCGCTGAGTGCAAACCGCACTTTTATAGACCAGACAGGGCTCACCTGATAAAAAGCCACTCGCCCCTTCGAGCGCCTGAGCGTTGATTTTAAAGGGCCTCTCCCCTCCTCCGACCGCAATGTGTACTTCCTCAATATTATTGATGAGTGCTCTCGTTTCCCGTTCGCCATCCCCTGCCCAGACATGACCAGTGCCACGGTCATTAAATGTCTGAACGACCTCTTCACCCTGTTCGGTTTCCCCAGCTATATCCATAGCGACCGGGGCTCATCGTTTATGAGCGACGAACTCCGTCAGTACCTGCTAGCTAGGGGTATTGCCACAAGCAGGACCACCAGTTACAACCCCCGGGGGAACGGACAGGTGGAAAGAGAGAATGCGACAGTTTGGAAGGCCGCCCTGCTAGCCTTAAAGTCTAGGGGCCTTCCGACCTCCCGCTGGCAGGATGTGCTCCCCGATGCGCTCCACTCTATTCGGTCACTGCTCTGCACTGCCACTAACGCCACCCCTCATGAGAAAATGTTTGTCTTCCCAAGGAAGTCCACATCGGGGACATCGCAACCGCCATGGCTGACGTCCCCAGGGCCGGTCCTAGTGAGAAGACACGTGAGGACCCATAAAACGGACCCCCTGGTCGAGAGGGTCGACCTCCTCCACGCCAACCCCCAGTATGCTTACATTGCGTACCCGGACGGGCGGGAGGACACAGTCTCCATAAGAGACCTCGCACCCTCGGGGGCCGCAGTAACCCACTACCACCACCCCCCCACGATCCGATATCCAGCCCCAGCAGACGGCAGGCCTGGGCCCCGCGACCCGCTCGACATCTACGAGGACTACACACCAGTGCCCCAGCCTACGCGGGACTCGACGCCGGAAGCTTCACTACCCCTGCCGTTGCCACGTCGATCACAGCGGCAGACAAGACCTCCGGAGAGACTCCAATACACTAACTTTTAATACACTTCACCCTGCCGGACTCAATTTTAAACAAGGGGTGAATGTGGTAAACCACTGTTTGTATTCCACTGTGTACATGCCTGTACATGCCTCGGCTGACTCCTCCCACGAATCCAGGTATAAAGGTGACTGCTCCACAGCCCCTTTGTATTCTGGACCGGTCGACCACTCGAGGCACACCTTCATTCTCTTGTTAATAAAAGCCTGTTAATTACTCGCTTAATCTCAGTCTTTTGAGTTATTGATAGCGCATCACTGCCTAAGAGACGAGAGAGTAGGAGACATTCAAGGAGATAGTGAGGGTTCAGAGCAAATAGGTTCCCACAAAGAAAAAGGGTGGGACTCTCAAATCTAGAGCCCCCTGGACATCAAGGGGCGTACAAGGTAGGATAAGGCATAAAAGGGAAGCTTATGTCAGATACCAGGAGCTAAATACTGCAGAAACCCTAGGGGAGTATAGAAAGTGCAGGGGTGAAATTAAAAAGGAAATTAGGAAAGCAAAGAGAGGGCATGAAAAAGTATTGGCAAGTAAAATCAAGGAAAACTGAAAGATGTTTTATGAATACATAAATAGCAAGAGGATCACTAAACAAACAGGACGGCCTATTAGAGACCAAAAAGATAACACATATGTGAAGGTGGAAGACATGGGTATGGTTCTTAATCAATACTTTGCATCTGTCTTCATAAAAGAAAGGGACAATGCAGGCAGGAGGAGGAGTGTGAAATATTAGATAAGATAAACATAGTGAGAGAGGAAATATTAAGGGGTTTAGCATCTTTGAAAGTAAATAAATCGCTAGGCCCGGATGAAATGTATCTCAGGCTCTTAAGCGAAGCAAGGGAGGAAATAGTGGAGGCTCCGACCATCATTTTCCAATCTTCTCTGGCTACAGGTGTAGTGTTGGAGGACTACTAACATTGTACCATTTTTTAAAAAGGGAGAAAGGGATAGACTGAGTAATTACAGGCCAGTCAGCCTAACCTCGGTGGTGGGTAAATTATTGGAAAATATTCTGAGGGACAGTATTAATCATCATTTAGAAAAGCACGGATTAATCAAGGACAGTCAGCATGGATTTGTTAAGGGGAGGTCGTGCCTGACGAACTTGATTGAATTTTTTGAGGAGGTTACAAGGAGGCTCGATGTGGGTAGCGCGTTTGATGTAGTCTACATAGATTTTAGCAAGGCTTTGGACAAGGTCAGACATGGCAGACTGGTCAGAAAAGTAAAAGCCCATGGGATCCAAGGGAAGGTGGCAAGTTGGATCCAAAATTGGCTCGGTGGCAGGAAACAGAGTAATCGTAGTCGACGGGTGTTTTTATGCCTCAAAGGTTGTTTCTCAGTACAAGGTCCCTTGATTTTTGTAGTATATAGCAATGATTTAGACTTCAATGTAAAGGGCATGATTAAGAAGTTTGTAGATAATACAAAAATTGGCCGTGTGGTTGATAGTGAGGAAGAAAGCTGTAGACTGCAGGAAGATATCAATGGACTGGTCAGGTGGGCAGAAAAGTAGCAAATGGAATGCAATCTGGAGAAGTGTGAGGTAATGCATTTGGGGAGGGCTAACAAGGCAAGGTAATACACAATAAATGGCAGGATACTGAGAAGTGTATAGGAACAGAGGGACCTTGAAGTGCATGTCCACAGATCCCTGAAGGTAGCAGGACAGGTAGATAAGGTGGTTAAGGTGGCATACAGGATACGTTCCTTTATTAGCCGAGGCATAGAATGTAAGAGCAGGGAGGTTATGCTTGAACTGTATAAAACAATAGTTAGGCCACAGCTGGAGTACTGCGTACAGTTCTGGTCACCAGGAAAGATGTGATTGCATGAAAGAGGATACAGAGGAGATTTACGAGGATACTGCCAGGACTGGAGAATTTTAGCTATGAGGAAAGATTTGGTAGGCTGGGGTTGTTTCTTTGGAACAGAGGAGGCTGAGGGGAGACTTAATTGAAGTGTATAAGATTATGAGGGGCCTAAATAGAGTGGATAGGAAGGACCTATTTGTTAGATCCGGGTATCTTAATGTTGTGTCCTTTCAATAATCAGACAAAGACTACAGGGAACGATCAACAGGTTTTTACTGGATGAAGTTCAAACTGCAACTGACTGTACAGAGCGCCACTCAGGGTTTATATACAGGTGTGGTCACTGCCGGTACTACAGGATACAGGAGCTGTAAAAAGTAGTTCTCCCTCTTAAAAGGTACATACACTACAATTCCTCCCCTTTTAGATTAACACTACCATGACACTCATTTAACAATTAAATATCAAACTAATTACAATTAACACTTTTAACATGCAACATTAACTGGAAATAGTCTATTTATAAATTCAGTCTTTGGGGAGGCTTCCTGATTCTTTCTGGATAACGCCTTTCCCGAGTGTCTCGCTCTTGGTGCGGAGGCGATTCTAACACCCTGTCGTCAGTTGATTCATCAGCTTCCAATGCTATTGTTTCTGAGGTAGATGCGACCTGTACGTCGGGTTCCTCACCAGGTACGTATGGCTGAGACATGGGGTTGACTCGTTCCTGTGACTCTAGGATCTGGTCAGCATGGCGTCTCACAATGTTCTCCCCAACATCCACTGTGTACATTAGTGGCCCCTGCCGTGTGCATATCGTTCCTGGTTGCCATTTCTCTGTTCGGTAGTCACGGGCTAAGACTGGTTGCCCTACATTGAAGCTCCTTGTCGGCTTCTCATTGATGTGCTGGAATTGCTTATTCTCAACATCTCTTCGTACATTTGGTCTGAGCAAATCCAGACGAGATCTCAACCTTCGGTTAAAGAACATCATGGCCGGGGCCTGGTTGGTGACTGCATGTGTCGCATTTCTGTAGGCTAATAGGAAATTGTCCACCTTATGCTGCAGTGGAATGTCGTCATCGCACATGGCCTTCACTGCTTTTTTAAAGGTTTGTACGAACCTCTCAGCCAATCCATTTGTGGCTGGATGATATGGGGCGGATGTGTAATGCCTTACCCCATTCCTTTTCATAAATCTCCGAAATTCTTCGGACACAAACTGTGGTCCGTTATCAGAGCAAATCTGCTCTGGCAAGCCGTTCCTGGCAAAAATGGTCCGTAGGACTGCAATAGTTTTCTCCGTGGTGGTGGAGGACATTTTGATCACCTCAGGCCATTTCGAGTGCGCATCCACGGCTACTAAAAACATTGAGTCCATGAAGGAACCAGCAAAGTCAATATGCACCCGTTGCCATGGAGATGAGGGCCACTCCCATGGGTGTAGAGGGGCATGTGGTGGTGCATTTTGGACCTTCTGGCATCCTGAGCAGCTCTTTGTCAGGTCCTCGATTTGCTGATCGATCCCCGGCCACCACACATAAGCCCTAGCAAGGCTTTTCATTTTCACCCCTCCCAGATGACCTTCGTGAAGCTCATTGAGCACTCTCTCCCTTAACTTGGGTAGAATTACCACTCGGGATCCACACATCAAGGTCCCCTGGCATACTGACAGCTGTTCTCTTCTGGATGAGAATGCTGGCAACAGTGAGTCGCCATGTGCTGGCCATCCCTTTACCGTCAAATCATATACCCGAGACAGTGTCGGGTCATTTCGGGTCTCCTTCTCTATACCAGCGTTAGTTACTGGCAAGCATTCAATTATAGTCGAATGAAATATTTCGACAGGATCCACTGCTGGTGCTTCCTCCACAGTAGGCAGTGGCAAGCGTGATAGCCCATCAGCGTTTCCATGCTGTTTCGTGCCCTTATACTCGATATCATATTGGTGCGCCCCTAGAAAAAGGGACCATCTTTGTAGCCATTGCGTAGTCATCACCGGAACGCCCTTCTTTGGATTAAAGATGGAGACAAGTGGTTGGTGGTCAGTCAGCAAGGTGAACTTCTGCCCGTGCAGATAGTGATTGAACTTTTTCACTCCCCACACTAGGCTGAGGGCCTCCCTGTCAATCTGGGCGTAGTTACGCTCGGCTGAGGTTAGTGACCGAGACGCAAAGGCTACTGGCCTCTCCGAGCCATCCAGGAATTTGTGCGACAGCACCGCTCCAATACCATAGGGTGATGCATCACACGCCAACCGAATTGGTAGTGCTGGGTTGAACTGAGCCAACACCTCTTTCGATGTGATCAATGCTTTGCTCTTCTGGAAAGCTCGTTTACATTCGTCACTCCACTTCCATGGTACCCCCGTTTGCAGTAGGGTGTTCAGTGGGTGCAGTACGGTAGACAAATTCGGCAAGAACTTTTGGTAGTAGTTCACCAGCCCGAGGAACGACCTCAGTTGTGACACATTTTCCGGTGCTGGAGCCTTGACTACTGCCTCAATCTTTTCAGGGGACTTATGTAACCCCGCTTCATCAATAACGTGGCCACAATACGAGATCTGCTCCTGGAAAAACTCGCATTTGTGGCGATTAGCTCGGAGCCCATATTCCTTCAATCTAGTGAGCACCTGCTCCAGGTTGGCGAGGGGATCACTGTCATTTTCGCCCATGACCAGGATGTCGTCCAAATAACACTGGGTCCCTGGAATCCCTTGCAGGACTTGATCCATTGCCCTTTGCCAAATAGCCGGAGCTGATGCTACCCCGAACACCAGCTGGTTGTATTGGTAGAGACCTTTATGGGTGTTGATCGTGAGGTACTGTTTCGAGGCTTCTTCTACCTCCATTTGCAGGTACGCCTGGGCCAGATCAATCTTAGTGAAGCGTTTCCCTCCAGATAGCGAGGCGAAAATATCTTCAATCCGTGGAAGCGGATATTGTACAGTGTGAAGGACTGGGTTCACTGTCACCGTAAAGTCCCCACAGATGCGAACCTTCTTTGGTTCCCCAGGCGTATTACTCAACGACCTCTTCATTACAGGAACGATGGGTGTAGCCCACTCGCTCCAGTCCACTTTGGACAGTACTCCTGAATGTTCCAAACCTTTCAGCTCTGCTTCGACGGCTGGGCGGATCGCATAAGGTACCGGTCTGGCCTTAAAAAACTTTGGGCTTGCATTTTCCTCTATTTTGATCGTCGCTGTTATGCCTTTTAGTGTTCCGAGTCCCTGCTGGAACACTTCTTGTGCGTCAGTTAGCATTTTTGACAGTCATCCAGGTGTGATGTCGTCATCATTTTTGGCATCTACAGTCAGTGCTTGTATGGAATGCCAATCTAGCTGTATCTTCTGGATCCATTCACGTCCTAGTAGTGGTGGTCCTCCATCTGGCAATACACATAGATCCATTTTTGGTGTTTCCTTGCCGTTATATATAACGTTCACCCTTATTTTTCCTTTGGGGTAGACTTTTTGCCCCGTGTACGTCTTCAAGACAATCTTTGTATCTCTCAAGGGTATATGTGAGAATAGCCGCTTGGAGTCCCTTCGGTTTATGACTGTTAGGGCTGATCCTGTGTCCAATTCCATTTTCATTTGGACTCCTGCTATCTTGAGCGTGACCCAGATAGTTTGGTGATCCTCCGTTTTGATCACATTATGTAGTTTCAGACAACCCAGCTCCTTGCTTCCGGAGTCTGTATCACTCTTCTGTTCGTCTGAACTACTCTCCGTCACCTTATGTACCTTCTTGTACTTCTCCTGTGGAGATTTCTTGCTGCTGGTTTTCTTTCCCAACCTGCAGACTCTTGCTATGTGTCCTACTTTTCCACACTGTCTGCACACTTTGTCCTTGAACCAGCAATCATTATGGTCGTGTGTTGTTCTGCCGCAGCGATAGCACTTCACTGTTCCGTATGACATTTCATTTGTGCCATATTCTTGCGGCCTCCGTTGTATCTCTGCAGCGCCCCGTGCAGCTGCTTCGTGTGATACTGCCATGCTGAAAGCCTTGTCCAGCGTAAGATCCTTTTCTGATAGAAGCCGTTTCTGGGTTCCTTCACTTTGAAGCCCACACACAAACTTATCCCTTAAAGTATCTGCTAGTCCCGTTCCAAACTGGCAGTGTTTCGATAGCTTGCGCAGTTCCGTTAAATACTCAGCATTACTTTCATCTTTATGCTGGTTCCTTTTGTTGAAACTTAAATCTTTCTGCTATCAGCAGCGGTGTGGGGTTTAAGTGGTCCTGTAGGATTGACACTATGTTTTCAAAACCCTTTTCTACTGGCTTCTCTGGGGTTACTAGGTTTCGTAGTAAGCCATACGTTTTTGCACCCATTGAATTCAACAATATCAGCGCTTTCTTGTAATCTGGCACTTCATTCGCCTTGCAGTATACTTCTATGCGTTCGACATATGTCGTCCAATCTTCGACTTCATTGTCGAACGCTGTGATACTGTCACTCTTCGGCATTTTTGGGTGTGGTTAGACTGGCTTAAAATGGCGTCTCCCGCGCTTTCCTTTCTTCCCCGCTGCGGCTTAAAATGGCATCTCCCGCGCTTTCCTTTCTTCCCCGCTGCAGCTTAAAATGGCATCTCCTGCGCTTTCCTTTCTTCCCCCGCAGCGGCTTAAAATGGCGTCTCCCATGCTGCTGCCAACGCCGCTCTCGGCGGTCCTCCTGGCAAATGGCGACACCCTGTGGGCCTTGCGCGCTGCTCCTGCGCTGCTGTCAATGCCGTTCTCTGCGGCCCTCGTGGCAATGGCAGCGCCTCGCGTTTTCCTGCGCGCCTCTCTCCCCCGTTGACGCTGCTCGGCCCCTGAACACCGGCTGCGCTCTGCTCTCTCTCGCCTCTCTCCCCCGTTGATGCTGCTCGGTCCCGAACACCGGCTGTGCTCTGCTCTCTCTCGTTGACGCTGCTCGGCCCTTGAACACCGGCTGCGCCCCGTGCGCTCTGCTCTCTCTCTCTCTCCCCCGTCGACGCTGCTCGGCCCTTTCTGTGCCGCTCGGTCGGCTCTAGCCGCCGCTGTCCGGGAAGGGTCTGCACAGTACCTGTTGCCAGCCCGTTTCGCTGGACCACCGTGGCTGGAAGGCCAAGCCTGGCTCTCGACAGCCTCCCCTGCGATGCCCGTGCTTCTGGACTCGACCTCCTTATGCAACGTTGTAGGTAGGTTTGAATCTTCTCGTTGCCAATGTTAGATCCGGGTATCTTAATGTTGTGTCCTTTCAATAATCAGACAAAGACTGCAGGGAGCGATCAACAGGTTTTTACTGGATGAAGTTCAAACTGCAACTGACTGTACAGGGCGCCACTCAGGGCTTATATACAGGTGTGGTCACTGCCGGTACTGCAGGATACAGGAGCTGTAAAAAGTAGTTCTCCCTCTTAAAGGTACATACACTACACTATTTCCCTTAGCAGAGAGGTCAATAACCAGGGGGCATAGTATTTAAAGTAATTGGTAGAAGGATTAGAGGGGATTTGAGGAGAACTTTTTTCACGCAGAGGATGGTGGGGGTCTGGAACTCACTGTAGGGTGGTAGAGGCAGAAACCCTCTTTGCATTTAAAAAGTACTTGGATATGCACTTGAAGTGCTGTAACCTACAAGGCTACGGACCAAGAGCTGGAAAGTGGGAGTAGGTTGGAGAGCTCTTTTTCGGCTAGCATAGAGACAGTGGGCCAAATGGCCTCCTTCTGTGCCGTAAATTTCTATGATTCTATGAATGCTAGAAGACTACTGAGGGGAATTCGATTATTGGCGATCTGCAATTGTCTTGACACTGGACATTAGGACACATTCAGACAATAGGGAAAAGATCCACATCAGTTAATAATGGGATTTCAATGGGTAGAGATGTATAGGCAATGCGGAACTTTCATCTATCTCTCTTGCAGCCTACTGGCATAAATGGTCTCCCATTGCTCTTCCAGTACCTCTGCAGATAGAGCTTTTCTTCGTGGTCACTTTAATGTGGGTAGATCTCACTGAGCTTATACTAACAAGGATGGATTGAAAAAGAGATGTCAACTTACCCCCTAAAGAGACATCCCGCCATCCCCCAGTGCTGTCAGTGTCTCTTTAGGAGGTAAGTTAACATCTCTTTTTCAGGTTTTGCCAGTACCTCAGCACCTGATAATAAGCAATATATTTGGAGCTAGCAGCAAAAGTCACATCCATCAAGATGAAATTGTTTTCATTTTATTTCAATTGCTCTTCAGATGCACTGTATTATAATATGTTACACTGTGCAGACACATTACACTGTTGGTATACAAAATACATGATAGACAAGTTCATTTAAAGTCAAGTTGTGGATAACCTTGGCGATATGTACTAGTAAGAAAAGATTCTAGGCGGGTAGTTTGCTACTTTTAATCCTTGCTCTTTTGTTTAATCTCAGTGATTTTCTTTGGTGGCTGTACAATGCTTGCGTTGTGTGAAGGATGTCTTGGTTATGTGAGTGTCTATTTTTGGCAGCAGGCCAGGAATAGAGTCCACAATTAATTTGGTCCTGGACAGTATACAATCCTGGAGAGTCACGGTAATATCAAGTGAGAAGCGGTGTGTGTGCTTCTTTCCACAGTGATCTGACTCAAAGCAACTGAGGATGGGAGTGTGGTGGAGGGTCATCCATCTGGCTCCACCTCTTGTTTGATGTACTCAAGAACACTTAGATCTATGGGTGGATAGAGAAGGTGATGTGCTAGGTTAAGATTAACGAGTTGAATTTCACCTTTGTTGCCATCGCCTCTCCAGCACTTTTTGGGAGTTTTAATGTTCTATTTGATTTTGTTCTGGACACATTGTCATAAGGATTGTGTAACTCCCAAGAAACAGGGTTGTCCCTTAGAGACACAGCTAAGCCAAACCTTCGACATGGAAGAACTCTCACATAGCTCTCTAAACTATGGAGCCACTGCTTCTCACTTGATATTTTCATGACTTGGTATTTGATTTATAGTTTACACTTCTATTTCTGACCATCCTGCTCCTGAAAATAAATGAAGAGTTTTGATTGTTTACTCCAGTCCTTTTCCACCATTGTGAAGTCGCCCATTACTATGCTACTGCGAGACATTCCACCATGTAAAACCAGCTCAGAACTGACTAAAATCATCTTGCCTGATAGTTGGAGGATTTGAGTGCCTAGTGTTTCCAGTGTACATGACAAAGCAAAGCTGACAATAGTATGCTTTATATTTGTGTATCACACATATTGTACAAAATTGGATACCACTTTATATGGCTTCTCCACAGATCTAAGACACTCAACTGCTTGCCTCACTCTGCTCTTAAATGTTGGCTTCTTGGACATCATCGTATCCATAAAAGAGATGACATCGATGTACAGGAAACTCTCGATTTACCGGCACCTAAATAACCAGAAATCTCGGTTAACCGGCAAAATTCAGGAGTAGGTTCAGGTAAGTTTTATTTCATATTAGTGGCCGTTCCTCGATCTGTGGTTGTGCAATTGGGGTTGCTGCACATGTTGCTAAGCAACAGGGAAGCCTGGATTTGTTGCTGTGTACGGAGCTCTCGTACCTTTTAACTATACCTCTCTGTAATCCGGACTTTTTGATAAACCGGCACCACGCTGGTCCCGTCGGTGCCGGATAAAAAAGAGTTTCCTGCACATGAACTGCATAGTCCATGTAAAGGTACCCACTTGTACCCTCCATAAACTTAGCAGAAAGGCTTGAATCAATGACTATATGCTCGGCTTGCTGACACTTGTATCCGCCAAGGAGTAGGCCACATCAAAGAAAGCTCCATTTCTACTAGGTGTGGTGAATCTGATAATGTAAGGCACAAAGTTCCAGAAAACATCAAACTCCAGAGAAACAGCTTTTCAATTGCAAATAAAAATGATCCATTACATAAAACAGGTTCACAGGTATAGGTTTATAATATAAAACAGATTTAACAGTTTGAGAAGTCAAGATGATTATGAGGGCTAAGGATAGCATTAGGTTGGCTAAAATCTAATGTACATTAGAAAGAATACATGAGAATCTAATTAGCGATTTCACACCAGTAATTCAACTAGACATTGACAGTAAATTTGCTCTTCATACTGTTTAACCACTCAGATGTAGAAACATGTTTTTCTCATTTTTCTTCCCTGAGGTATATCTTAAATGTGGTGAAACAACATCTTTCAAGTAAACCCTAATGTAACATACCGTTTACATTCTGACTAAATGGGACATATGAACAGGAGTAGACCATTCAGGCCCTCGAGCCTGTTCTGGTATTCAGTTAGATCATGGCTGATCTGTATCTTAACTCCATCTCCCCACCTTGGTTCCATAACCCTTAATACCCTTTCCTAACAAAAATCTATCAATCTCAATTTTGAAATTTTCAATTGAGCTAACCGCAAACAGCTTTTTGGGGGCCCTTTATTAAAATCCAATGATCAAAAGGTCAAACTCCTATCTCCAATCTTATTGCTAAAAGCTTCTCTCTCTCTACCTGCTGCATTGTAAGCAATGGGTTTTTAGGCCTTTTCTTATTCCCCCCCCCCCCCCCAAATTAACTTCCCTTTTCTCCTGAAGGCACCGACTCTTGCTGGGGTACAGTTCTATGAGCATCGACAGTCTTCCTGTACCTCGCCTTCATGTGCAAGCTGTGGCAGTGAGTGTTGACAGGCTGTTCAGCACTTGAAGCATCACAGCAGAGCCCCAATCCTGTCCTCACCTGACACTCACACGTTCCAGCAGCGGCCACCAGATGGCAATTAGAAGCGTGAACCCGAGATGACTTTATTCCCCTTCCTAACCCAGCAGCATTGAAGCTAACTGTTGCACCTTGACTCCTGTCCGGGATCATTCTTGGCAACTTCTGGCCTGTATGGTTTAATACCGCAGCATGCTGTGTAGTCATTCACTGAGCTTTTGGGGTAGCTGAGTTCCATGTGTTTTTTTTGTTTGTGGAATGTATGTTACAGTCAACATTGCCAGGTGGCCGAATGGAGAATATTAAAAACATGACTGAGGTCCAACCCATGACACCATCAGAACAGTGGAAAGTAACATAACATTGGCAAAGATGAGAATTTGAAACCGCTGACCTTTAGGATTCTAATACTAGTCACAGAGTTATAAAAAAAAACTACAGAAAGCTACTATTACATTTATATTGATTAACTTTCAAAAGTTTCCACAATAGTGTAATGATATTTCTTCAGCAGTAACAGTGCAGCATTGCAAAGTCCGCGTCAGAATCATTTCCGCATGAGTACACTGGGGCCCAAGCAGGGGTTGTTCTGTATCAGAGGCAGAATAGAGCAAAGCTAAGAATGACATCCAAGAGCTTTTCATAGGAAGTAGCTCATGAGTCGGTGCAGCTATTTTAACCTGGCTGGAAAGGCAAATGTAGGATTCTCGAGGCTCTTGACAGAATTAAAATCACCTTTTCTAATAATGCCATCAGACAGTCTTTCAGTCTTGTGTGTCTTACCGTTAAGAATTCATGAACTCACCGCATTAAGTAGTGGTCAAGTTACTCTGATAGTTTGTTTCGATTTTAATACAGAGTCTGGTGCCTGCTAAGCAGGCAAATGTACAAATAAGAGTTTAAGAACTGGGATAGTACAATTGTTATAAGCACATGGGAGCTATTTCATCTTCCCTTCCATTTTGTTGCCCCACCAGAAACGTACCAATAAAGCTTTACTCAATTTAGGATGTAGGGGCACTCAGAGTCTGACTTGAGGCGGGGTCCATTGTTAACCGAGTTTCTCCTTCACGGAGGTTGTCCTTGACCACTGGTTGCTGTTGTTCAGGAATATCCGTTCCTGGTACACCACCAGAGCCTGAGGCAGACACTGCTCTGTCTTCATAGCATATAGACAGCTCGTCATTGTTGATGATGTAATCTGTGTCATCTTCCTTCTGATGGTCCTGAGTTTAAAAACAAGAGCTATTTTATTTTCTAAGTCCTGACCCAGCACCACCATTATGATTGAGAGAGCAATATTATCAAAGTTAAGGGCCCAGTTCGTTCTCGCCCCACATGTGTTCAGTATTTAGAACAAAGTAGTATAGTAATGTCAAATATTTATATGGCAGAAATAATTTAAATATCACAAGCACCTTTTATCTGAAATAGTAAGCGAGCAGTTTCAGAGAAAATAATGGGTCCTGATGGCATGGGCAGCAGTTAAGCACATTCTTGACTCTCTCAAGCATAGTTTCCAATCAAGCAAGCCACTTCCTGTGCACTACCCACTGTGTAGAATTGTTGATCAGATGATAAATCAAAATATATAAGCTTGATCCAAGCATTACATATTCTAACAACATCCAACTATCATTATTTTAAAAGCTCTGAGTACCAAAAGCGCTGAGCATGTTGAGCACGGTAAATCCATTAGTCTAGAAGCCAAATCACTTTCTGTGTGTTGCTCAATGTTAATTTCTTTGTGTTTAGATTACTTACTGATGTGAACTACAAATATTTACAAACTGGTTATTTTGTTGGAATCTCGAGGGAAATGACTTAAAAAGTGATGATAGTGCTATCATCCGTCTCCATCTTAAATAACCTATTCAACCTGATATTCCAAGACCTCGATGATATCTGCGGTATGCTTTCTCTAAAGTAAATAGCTCTAACTCTTGCAGCCTACCCTCATAACTAAAGGCCCTTAGGTAGGTATAATTTTTGGTCATCCAGATGGCTACATCTTCTCCAGATCCTTGAAATCTCTCATCCGTGCGGGGACCAAAATGGGACACAATGCGGCAAGTGTAGATCTATCAAAGTACAACTCTCTTTAAGAACATAATAGATAGGAGCAGGAGTCGGCCATTTGGCTCCTTAAGCCGTTCCGCCATTTAATGAGATCATGGCTGATCTGATCTTGGGCTCAGCTCCATTTCCCTGCCCGCTCCCCATAACCCATCACTCCCTTACTGTTCAAAAATCTGTCTGTCTCCACCTTAAATATATTCAATGACCCAGCCTCCGCAGCTCTCTGGGGCAGAGAATTCCACAGATTCACGACCCTGAGAGAGAAAAAATTCCTCCTCATCTCAGTTTTAAATGGGCAACCCCTTATTCTGAAACTATGCCCCCTAGTTCTAGATTCTCCTATGAGGGGAAACATCCTCTCAGCATCTACCTTGTCGAGTTCCCTCAGTATCTTATATGTTTCAATAAGATCACCTCTCATTCTTCTAAACTCCAATGAGTATAGGCCCAACCTGCTCAACCTTTCTTCATAAGACAACCCCTTCATCTCAGGAATTAACCTAGTGATTCGACTCTGAACTACCTCCAGTGCAAGTATATCCTTCCTTAAATAAGGAGACCAAAACTGTACGCAGTACTCCAGGTGTGGTCTCATCAATACCCTGTACAGTTGTAGCAGGACTTCCCTGCTTTTATACTTCAGCCCCCTTGTCATAAAGGCCAACATTCGATTTGCCTTCCTGATTACTTGCTGTACCTGCATGCTAACTTTTTGTGTTTCATGCACAAGGACCCCCAGGTCCCCCTGTACTGCAGCATTTTGTAATCTCTCTCCATTTAAATAATAATTTGCTTTTTTATTTTTCTTACCAAAGTAGATAACCTCACACTTTCCCACATTATACTCCATCTGCCAAATGTTTGCCCACTCACTTAGTCTGTCTATATTCCTTTGCAGATTCTTTGTGTCCTCTTGAAACTTGCTTTCCCACCTATCTTTGTATCATCAGCAAGTTTGGCTACATTACACTCGGTCCCTTCATCCAAGTCATTAATGTAGATTGTAAATAGTTGGGGCCCCAGCACCGATTTCTGTGGCACCCCACTAGTTACCATTTGCCAACCAGAAAATTACCCATTTATCCCGACTCTCTGTTTTCTGTTAGTTAGCCAATCCTCTATCCATGCTAATATATTACCCCCAACCCCATGAGCTCTTATCTTGTGCAGTAACCTTTTATGTGGCATCTTATCGAATGCCTTCTTGAAAACCAAAGACATCACATCCACTGGTTCCCCTTTATCCACCCTGCTCGTTACATCCTCAAAGAACTCCAGCAAATTTGTCAAACATGATTTCCCTTTCATAAAACCATGCTGACTCTGCTTGACTATATTATGATTTTCTAAATGTCCTGTTACTGCTTCCTTAATAATGGACTCCAGCATTTTCCCAATGACAGATGTTAGGCTAACTGGTGTATAGTTTCCTGCTTTCTGTCTCCCTCCCTTCTTAAATAGGGGTGTTACATTTGCGGTTTTCCAATCCGCTGGGACCTCCCCAGAATCCAGGGAGTTTTGGTAGATTGCAACCAATGCATCCACTATCTCTGCAGCCACTTTTTTTTTAAGACATTAGGATGCAGGCCATCAGGCCCAGGGGACTTGTCCACCTTTCGTCCCATTATTTTACAGAGTAGTTTTTCTTCAGTGACTGTGATTGTTTTAAGTTCCCCCCTACCTATAGCCCCTTGATTATGTGTTATTGGGATGATTTTAGTGTCTTCTACCATGAAGACCGATACAAAATATTTGTTCAAAGTCTTTGCCTTGTTCCCCATTATTAATTCCCCAGTCTCATCCTCTAAGGGAACAATGTTTACTTTAGCTACTCTCTTCCTTTTTATATACATGTAGAAGCTCTTACTATTGGTTTTTATATTTCTTGCTAGTTTACTCATAATCCATCTTCTCTCTCTATTTATTTTTTAGTCGTCCTTTGGTGGTTTTTAAAAAATGTCCCAATCCTCTGACCTTCCACTAATCTTGGCAACATTGTATGCCTTTGTTTTCAATTTGATACCATCCTTTACTTCCTTAGTTAACCACGGATGGTTCTCCCTTCTCTTAAAGTCTTTCCTTCTCATTGGAATATATTTTTGTTGAGAGTTAGGAAATATCTCCTTAAATGTTTGCCTTTGCTTATCAACCGTCTTACCCTTTAATCTATTTTCCTAGTCCACTTTAGCCAACACTGCCTTCATACCTTTGTAATTGCCTTTATTTAAGATCAGGACACTGGTTTGAGACCCAACTTTCTCATCCTCCAATTGAATTTGAAATTCAACCATGCTATGATCACTCTTTTCTAGAGGATCCTTTACTATGAGATCATTTATTAATCGTGTCTCATTACACAGTACCAGATCTAAGATAGCCTGCTCCCTGGTTGGTTCCACAATGTATTGTTCTAGGAAGCCATCCAAAATACACACTATGAACTCTTCCTCAAGACTATCTTGGCAATTTGATTTGTCCAATCAATATGAAGATTAAAATCGCCCATGATTATTGCTGTACCTTTCTTACAAGCCCCCATTATTTCTTGATTTATACTCTGTCCTACAGTGTAGCTACTGTTAGGGGGCCTATAGACTACTCCCACCAGTGACTTCTTCCCCTTATTATTTCTTATCTCCACCCAAACTGATTTTACATCTTGATCTTTTGAGCCAATACCATTTCTCACCACTGCACTGATCTCATCCTTTATTAACAGAGCTACCCCACCTCCTTTTCCTTTCTGTCTATCCTTCCTAAATGTCAAATACCCCTGAATATTCAATTCCCAGCCTTGGGCACCTTGCAACCACGTCTCTGTAATGGCTATCAGATCACACCCATTTATATCTATTTGTGCTGTCAACTCATCTATCTTGTTGCGAATGCTGCGTGCATTCAGATAAAGAGCTTTTAATTTTGTCTTTTTACTTTTTTTTAGTGCTTTGACCCCACTTTCTGATGCACTCTTATTTTTATACGTTCTGTCCCTTCCTGTCACACTCTGGTTACCATTACCCCCATCGCTACCCTGCTCTATTGCCTTCTCCTTTCTCTTTGACTTTTTAAATTCCCACTCACCTGAGCCCTCCCCCCCACTATTTAGTTTAAAACCCTCTCTACAGCCCTAGTTATTCGATTCGCCAGGACACTAGTCCCAGCATGGTTCAAGTGAAGCCCGTCCCAACGGAACAGCTCCCTCTTACCCCAGTACTGGTGCCAGTGCCCCATGAATCTAAACCCATTTCTCCCACACCAGTCTTTGAGCCACTCATTCATCTCTCTGATCTTATTTACCCAATGCAAATTTGCTCGTGGCTCAGGTAGTAATCCAGAGATTACCACCTTTGTGGTTCTGCTTTTTAATTTAGCCCCTAGCTGCTCATACTCCCTCAGCAGAACCTCTTTCTCTGTTCTACCTATGTCATTGGTACCTACGTGGACCATGACAACTGGATCTTTCCCCTCCCACTCCAAGTTCCTCTCCAGCCGCGAGGAGATGTCCTTAACCCTGGCACCGGGCAGGCAACACAGCCTTCGGGCCTCATGCTCTCGGCTGCAGAGAACAGTATCTATCCCCCTAACTATACTGTCCCCTACCACTACAACATTTCTTTTTACTCCCCCAACTTGAATGGGCCCCTGTATCACGGTGCTGTGGTCAGTTTGCTCATCCTCCCTGCAGTTTAATACTCAATGGCCCCAGTTATACAACCTAAAATCTTATTTTCTTTCTGATAGCTACATCACAAACAATCACAATATAAAATCCTGAATACAAGAACTACGTTATTGAAGGATTACTTTTTTCTAAATAATTCACTAAAGGCAATTAAAGCAGTCTGTTACTTTTTCCATAATTAGCAGCCAATGCACAAAGCTGCACCATAATTAATGTGAACCATTAGTGTCAGCCTGGTTCAATTGGTAGCATTCTCATTTTGAGTTAGGAGTTTTTTGGGTTCAAAGCCCACTTCAGAACTTGAGCACATAATCTAGGCTGAAACTTCCGCCCAGTACTGAGGGAGTGCTGCATTGTTGGAGATGCTATTTTTGGGATGAGATATTGAACTCAACCAATACACCAACCAAGAAAGATCGCTGTTTGTGGGATATTGCTGTGTGCTGCGCTCGCCTACATAACAGCAATTACTCAATTTCAAAGTAATTAATTGGGGGTAATTTTAACCTCCAACACGGGTGGGTTTGGGTTGAGGGAGAAGTTAACATTTTTAAAATATCAAACCTGACCCCAGCCCACCACAAACCCGCCCACTATCGGTTTTAACGGAGGTGATACGAGGAGATGGGCAACCAATCCGCTCGCAGGAGGTGGGTCCATCGGTAAAAGCTTTTATGGAGGCTGCGTGCCTCCATTTTAACAACCTTATTTATTTTTTAACTCATGTTGGCAGGGTTTCCCGGACCTCGGGAAACCCGGCAGATAAAAGGAGGCGGGACGGGCTTGATCCATAAGGTTAGTGCATTTACCGCACCGTTTGTGGGCCAGGTGGAGCAGAAGTGTTTCCTCCCGGCCCAACAAGCAAACCTGTAACCACCCTCCCCCCGCTCCCCCCCCACCATGATTGGATTCCCTCCTCCCGACTACTATACCCACCTCTCTGTGAACTTTCCCACCCACCCCCCCCAAACAACGATCTCTCCCTACCTGCTCCTCTGCTGTGTTCTTCTGATGCACACTTTCGCGCACGACAGGCAGCCAGTAAAAAACTGCAGGAACGTTCAAGGATCCCATACTTCTGGGTTTTCCATCTATAACTTCTGCCCTGCCCCCTCTCCCCCCCCTTCCCAGCTCCGAATGTGCAGCCCCGTAAATATCGGGGCCGTTTTATCTGAAGCGCTCAGAGGTGTTCTCCGACAGTCTCTTTTTTCATTAACTAGTTCTTGGCTTCAACTATCTTGTCTATGTTGGGAGTCCTGTTGTAAATGGCAACGCTTAAGGAAGAACAGATTTTTTATCTGGCTGTCATGTACAGTGCTTAAGCAGGAATGGCCATTCTCTCTCACACACACACACACACACACACACTTGTACGTACCAGTTCCCAAATATTGAAAAGATCCACGAAGCATGAAATTTCAGGCCACTTAGACCTTCTGAAGTCATGCAACATGGCACCTGATCCTTGAGGACAGAACGAAGTGCAACCAATTCTAATGACAAGGATCAATGCTGTCAGGATTTGCTATCACAGCTGTAGAAAAACAGTGTTTGCTTGGACAACTGCTCTCTTGGCAAATCTTGATTGAAACTTGTCAATTAGTGAACTTGATAGCTTTGCATATTTGCTGCCGTTTTATTTGCCGCACTCTGTAACTTCCTTCAAGCTGAGGAAAGTCCACCTTTTTTTCTTGCAATTGCTTCTCAAACAGTTTCAGCTTTGCTTCAAAAAGCCATCACATGATCAAACAAATATCTGCAGCTTTTGTTTCTTCCCCTGAAGCCTGAGATCCGATTCATTGAGGTGAATTGTCAAATCAATCAGAATAGCCAAGTTTGCAACAAATTCACCAGACTGGTTCCTGGGATGGGGGGATTGTCCTATGAGGAGAGATTGAGGAGACTAGGCCTATATTCCCTAGAACTCACCCCTCATACCTACGTAGTTTGCTTTGTTTAGATTCAAGACCCTAGTTTCGGATTTAACTAAATCACTTTCAAACTCAATATAAAATTCTATCATATTATGGTCACTTCCCTAAAGGCCGCTTTACTACAAGATTATTAATTAACCCTTTCTCATTGCACAATACTAGATCTAAAATAGCCTGTTCCCTAGTTGGTTCCTCAACATACTGATCTAGAAAACTATCCATGAATTCATCCTCCACACTATTACTGCAAATTTGGTTTGCCCAGTCTATATGTAGATTAAAGTCCCCCATGATTACTGTATAACCCTTCTTACATGCGCCTCTAATTTCCTGATTTATACTCTGCCCTACATTACAACTAATGTTTGGGGGCCTATAAACAACTCCCACCAATATTTTCTACCCCTTGCTGTTTGAGCTCCACCCAATCTGATTCTAGGGAAGGGAAGCAGGTTAGCTTGGGGGGCCGGGAGGAAGCACTCCTGCTGCTCCTGACCTACAAGCTGTGCTGGAAAGGCACTTACCTCCTGCACACAGCAGTCCTCGCCTCCCTTTCGCTGCCGGGTTTCCTGAGGCCCGGGAAACCCAGCCGACCCGGGTTAAACCGGGAAGCGATAAAATCTGAGGCACGCAACCTCATCAAAATATTTAAATGAGCAACCCGCATCCTGGGAGTGGGTTTGTCGCCCGCCCCTCGTCCCGCCTCCGTTAAAACCAGAAGTGGGTGGGTTCGGGTTCAAGATTTAATTTTTTTTTTACATCGCACCCAACCGAAACCCACCCACTTCTGGTGGTTAAAATTCCCCTCTATGTCTTTGAACAGTATCAGCTTAGGCTGACAGAATCAAATGTTGAGTATTCCTCATGCCACAAGTTGTTGACCACATGAAACAAATATTTCTTAACTCCCCAATCCTAAATGGTTTGAATCGTTGTGCGATTTGACAAATAGCTTCATTTCTTGCTTTCGCTGCTGCTTATTTTGCAGCCACTGGAGCAATGAGAACTTCTGCTGCTGTATCTGTGGATTTCTTCCAACTTTATCAGCTTGTCTTCTCTGCTTTGATCTTTGAAGCGCTCACAGTGAATCTTCAACAGCATTTCCTCGTTCGTGTAACATATGCCCTCTTTATCTCAGCAACAGTGGATTTACAGGTCAGACGTGATGGAAAGGCAGCAAGCACTCTGTGCAAAGAAACATTGCAAGGGCCAAACCCTCACTGACCCAATCTCCACTGCCCATAATAGTTCAGACATCATAGCATCATTAGAGACCTTTGCTTTGTTCGTCAGATTCAATTCATTCTGATATCCAATGCCATCCTTTTGCCAATTGGCAGAAACTGTACTACTGTGAGCTACGAAAGAAGCGTTTCTAGTAGAAGAGAGCTGGAGACTGTTACATTGCATGTTCATGTCACAGGGACTCCATGGGTTTATGTCAGCTTAGCTTTTATGTTTGACATAACCCTTCTCCCAGGTTCAAATAGAATACAGGACATGGTTTTAGGGATCAAATTTATTAATACACAATTATGTGATCTAGCTGGTAAGTCACTTGCTTCACATTATACCATGTGCTACTGCAGGCAACTTAGTTCTTGCAGAGTATTACACAGGGCTTAACAGTGTATCGATTAACATTGTGGGTGAAGCCTTGGGCCCAGCTTAGTTACACTCATTTAGAACTTCACATGCTGATACTAGACAGAGACCGAGTCAGATAGAGCCAGACCATGCAAACAAAGGGGGGTCTAAGCCTGAGGGAACCATAGCAAGACAGCTCAAATTGACAGGAGATTACTTGTGCCTTGGCAATCTTCACTACTATTGCAGGAAAGGATGATAACAGCAACGGGTAGGGATGTCTTGTACAGCTATGCATTTCAAAATCCAATAATAAAAGATTCTATAATTCTATATCGTCACATCCAGAACAAGAAAATAGCATCCTTACCTGATATGCTTGAGGGCTGGTCAGTAGCTTAGCAACAGGACCACACCATGCTGGCAGTGTTGATGTGAGCGGTGGACCAGCATGTGTTAGAGCTGGCTTTAAGTATCTCGTGGCTCAGTTAAGAAAACATCATTCCATTTTTGTTTTGAGACTAAATACAGGCATATTCAAGTGGATGTACTAATAAACTTCACAAGTATGTATCACACATGTAACAGGGCAAGCACACTGCAGTTTATGAAACATATTTAATTCTTATATGGCAAGTTCCTGAAATTTACCGTGGCGTTAGGGAATGATGGCGAGCAGCAGTTTGGTGCTTTCTCTGTGGGATAGAGGAATAACTCCCACCATCACTAGACAAAGGCCTGCAATCTGGTAAAAATTTGGGAGTGTAAAAGGCATATTACTGTAGATTTGTTTGCAACTCGCCAAGGCTTCTTCGGCAGCACCTCTCAAACCCGCAACCTCTACCACCTGGAAGGACAAGGGCAGCAGGCGCATGGGAGCACCACCACCTCCAAGTTCCCCCCTGAGTCAGACACCATCCTGACTTGGAAGTATATCGGCCGTTCCTTCATCGTCGCTGGGTCAAAGTCCTGGAACTCCCTCCCTAACAGCGCTGTTGGACTACCTTCACCGTACGGACTGCAGTGGTTCAAGAAGACGGCTCACCACCACCTTCTCGAGGGCAATTAGGGATGGGCAATAAATGCTGGCCTTGCCAGCAATGCCCACATCCCATGAACAAAATAAAAAAACATTAAAAACTTGTACCTGCACACATCTACACTGAGTGTAGTTGTAAAAACACATGAATTTTATGTCGCATGTGCATGGGTCACAAGAAGTTAAAATGCCATTTCTTGCAGTGAAGTCTACAAACCTGGAAGTACACACAGAGTATTATAGTAGATCTGATGTAAACCTGTAGGGTTCAATACAGGGTTAGTGGCTGAAGCTGTGAAGTCAGATTGAGTAGAGCTGCCCCGTTTCTCCTGTTATTCTTCCTTGTTTGAAGGTGCATCTATCAAGACGCTGTATGAGATGGAAAGTCTGACAATGGCCTGTAATTTCAGTGGGCAGCACTCTCGCCTCGGAGTCAGAAGATTATAGGTTCAAGCTCCACTCCAGAGACTTGAGCACAAAAATCTAGGCTGGCTCTCCCAGTGCAGTACCGAGGGAGTGTGGCACTGTCGGAGGTGCTGTCTTTCGATAAGATGTTAAACCGAGGCCCTAGCTGCCCTCTCAGGCAGATGTAAAAGATACCATGGCACTATTTCAAAGAAGAGCATGGGGTGGAGGGGAGGTTCTCCCCAGTGAAGAGGCTAATATTTATCCTTCAACTAACATCACTAAAAAAAAGGTTATCTGATCATTATCATATTGCTGTTTGCTGGACTTTGCTGTGCGCAAATTGGCTACCACGTTTCTTACATTACAACAGTGACTACATTTCAAAGTATCTAATTGGCTGTAAAGCGCTTTGGGGCATCCTGAGGTCATGAAAGGCGCTATATAAATGCAAGTTCTTTCTTTAAGTATTTTTAAAATTTTTATTCTTTCTTTGAACTGAGATGGGAGTTCTGTGGATTTTGCTAACAGGATATAGGAAGTAACACTGCAGTAGTCATGGAGCTCTAACCACTAGTGCAGCAGATAGAACGGATCATCGGTAGCACAGAATTCAGTCATATTAATGGCCCAGAAATTCGGGTCTCCACGGGTGAGTACGCACGGGGTACTCACCCGTAAGCCCAATGGAAGTGCCGGTTTCCTGCATGCACTGCGCATGAAACCGGCACTTCCGTTCCCCTGAAAGAAAGGGTTCAGAGGTCGAACGCCTGCGCAGGAGAGGCTGCGCGTGCACATCGAACTTACGTTTTTTTTTGCAGGTTTTCCCGGGAGGGTAAGTCTCCAGAAGTTAGACATGTAAAAAGCAGTCGCAAGGCCTGCTTTTTACAAGGTAAGTGGTGAATTAATTAAAATTAAAAAATGTTTTCCACAGGTTTATTATTTTTAAATGCTTTAAAGAAAGGTAAGTTTATTTTTAGCCCCGTTAGAAAATAAAATTATTTTTTTCAAAAATTTAAATTATTGTTTAAAATAGTTATTTCATGTAATTTATTGTTTATTCAAAAAATGTGATTTAAAAAAATATATATTTGAAGATTTAGTGATGTTTTGGGGCTTATAGTATTTATAAGTTTGACAGCCCTTCCTGTCAAACTTAGGAATGAAGCATTCCCTGCTCCGATTGGCTCCCCATGGCCCACGTGATCCCAGGGGACGCATCGAACTAACTGCGCCCCTGGGATACGCAGCACTGCGCGCCGGCAGTTGGAGGAGGCCCATGATCGCAATTCCACGGGGGCCCACAGCTCAACGGCCGGCGCGCAAGGTAAGTGCAGGTCGGGGGCTTGCACCCGCGGGAAGCCCCCGGCCCGAATTTCTGGGCCATTACCTCTAACTTGGGCCTCAATTCATTTGCTTCTTTTGTATATAATTTGTACATAATTTACAATTAACACCTTGCGGGCTATGAATTAGCCCTAGCATGAAATTGAACCATATATAATACTTATTAAAAGGCAATGTAGTCCAGTCATTAGGCCTGTTCCATCCTCCCATAGGCATCATAAAGCATTATGGAAGCAGAATACAATTGTGATCAATAGTGTCTCTAATTAGAATGTGGAACTCGTTACCACGAGGAGTAGTTAAGGTAACTAGCATAGATGCATTTAAGGGGAAGTTGGATAAACAAGAGGGAGAAAGGAATAGAAGGTTAGATGAAGAGGAGTGGCAGAAGGCTCGTGTGGAGCATAAACACCAGCATGACCCAGTTGGACCGAATGGCCTGTTTCTGTGCTGTAAATTCTATGTAAAGCGAGTTGTGCATCTATTCTTCAGAACATGCCAGAGTGTTCCCAGCCATGTCAAACTCGTCAGGAAACACATCCTTTCTCCACCATCATCACTGAAATAAAGTTCACTCTCAAAACAATTTCAGTTAACCACAGGAAACGTCAGAAAGTTAATACCGAAATTCATCTTTCAAAAGTCTCACAGAAGTTAAAGGTTAACCTGAACCACGAAAGGACAGGTTTGTCAATAATAATTTGTCCGTAAATATATTGAAAAGGCGGAGATCTAATGGTGCGGAGGGGTAGTGAGCATACTGAAATGAAAATGCTCATTTTTCACCATCTGTCCACAACACTGCCGATCTCAGCACAGTAATCAATCTTCTTTTCTTCTAATGTCATCTTTCTATTTCATCACACCCTTAATCTTTTTTTCATTTATTTAATAAATGGAACTTTTGCACAAACCGAAGAAAGGAGGTGTTGTGATACTGCAGGGTGCAAAGGTGGCAGATGAAACACAAGGCTGATCAGTTTGGAGAGATAAAGTGAGAAAAGAAAGTCTATGTGAATCGCACTGTAACCGCAACCACTTTCCATTATTTAAGTTTAAAGCCCAAACAACTTACCTCATTGCAGTTTATTTTCAAAAATCATAATCTGCAGCAACATGTCACTGTAAAATATAAACTATACAGGAAGTAGGAAAGTGCCTTATTTGTACAGCATTACAAAAGGGCACAAAAGTCAGTGCAACCTGCGCGGCCTGATCATTCAGTCAGCAGAATCGCCAGGTACGCACACCATTCACTGCGATCCCTGGGCAGTAGGATCAGTCAGTCAGTGATTTACCAAGTTTTGTAATTGCTTGTTACTCTGATCAAAAGGAAAGTTACCAAGGGTGACTGTAGTATTTGGCTTCCGTAGCAAGAGATAAATATAAACGCACAGATAATTATCAAATGCCTACAATTTATTTTTGAAGCATATTTTCTTTCCCCCTCCCTGCTTCCCCTCTCCGGACGACACACACTACACTCATGCAGAGAGGAGAACAGCAAACTGTTCCCAAGCCTCTGGCAATTCCACTTTGTAAACAGCTGCTAGGGTGTATGCAAGAGGAGCCTAAATGGACCCTTCTGTTTGGAAATGTCAGAAGTTGGGTTGAGACTTGCAAATCTCCTTACAGCCTGCAGAAGGAGGAGTGTTTCATCCATTAGCCTAGCTGGTCCAAGAGCTGAAACAATAGTGCCTGAACCCACCGTGACATTCAGTCCTGGTTCCTTTCCATGAAGGCAAAGAAATTTTCAAAATTACAGGGAATTCTCCACAATAGGGCCATTTAATGGTTTATTGGGTATTTCATAAAAATATATTGCGATATTCTATAATTATTTAACCATTGCAATTTACTGACTAATGCTTGGCCTCCCAATTAGAACCACCATTTGCAAGGCCTGAAGGAAATAGAAGCCCACTGAAGCCATTGCTAATGCAGCTGTATAGCCAGCCACAGGAGGTGTACGAGAGAGTCCAAGGTGATCGACCCGTTGATTTTTCCTTCTTCCTTGCAAAAAAATGCGTAGCATTGCCAAGGCAGCATGTGTGAGATTAACAACTTGTCCTGTGGGGAATCTCATAGCAAGCCTGTGTCTCACCACCCTTGACACACTGATTCCTAAGCACATTAGAATATTGTGCTCGAATGGAATGGAGTCCAATGCAGCTGGCTTTGTTTCACAGTCAGACTTTAATATAGAACAGGAACCCTCCTGGAAGCCAACCTGGTTTTTAGACTTAAAATAACCCTCGCCCAAATTATGATTCTATTGTACTTCATAGAAAACTAAGATATTTTTTAAAAATTGATAAAGTTTATGCATTTTTCTGACTTTCCTTCTCTTCCAGTTAACCTAAAGGGCCCGATTTTGTGGATTGTGTGGGAAATGGTCGGATTCCCCGAATGTGGGGTTCTGACCCGAAAAAAAGTCAGCCAGCTGCACGCAATTTTCCCTCAAGTGGCCAATTAATTTCCAGCGTGTGGACAGCCTTGCTAATTGTCCATTTCTAGTCAGAATGCCCCACAGTATGATGTCATCATTCGTGGTGCTTTCAAGGTCCACAGCAAGCATTGCTTCCTCTGTTGGCTTCCAAACGAACCATACAGGATGGCAGAGGAGCCTGCAGCAGCTGTGGCCAGTGCCAGACCCTGAGCTGCCTCCAAATTCGATGAAGCTTCACTGCAGGCATTATTGGATGGGGTTAGGGCCCACAGGGAGGTCCTCTTCCCTAGGTCAGGCAGGAAGAGGCCTCCCACTGAGACCAAGGCTGCATGGATGCAGGTGTCAGCAGATGTCAACTCAAATGTGCATGTCACCTTGGCATCACATCTCTAACTCCTTCCTCTACTCCCCCACAGGACCATCCAGAGCCCCCGTCCCCACTGTGGAGGAGGAAGAGGCTGTGCAGCCAGACTCCTCAGAGGAAGCTCCAACCTCTGAGGGCGCAGCGTCAGCAGAAGTAAACGCACCTAGCACCAGCGCAGACACTCACACCTCGGGGGGACCTTCAGGGCATAGAGTAGTGTTGTCACCTGGTGTTTCACAGCTCACAAGTGAGCCTCAGCAGATTCTGGAGACAGGGACAGCAGTGGAGAGTCCTCGTCGGAGGGCACAGGACTCTGCCAGCTCAGCTCAGCTGCGCTGCATGTCGACCCTCTGCCTCTGGGTCCATCCGCAAGAGAAGAGGTGATGGATCTCCATGCACAGATGCAGGAGTCTCTGGCAGGTTTTGTCTCCAGGGTCGCTGCGAGTGTGGAGCGAATGGAGGAGTCCGTAGCGACCATGAGCAGAGCCTTTGTGGAGTCATTGGCGCATGAACGCATCACCATGGAAAGGTTGGCAACCTCCATGGAGGAGATAACTCGCCAGGGTACAGAAAACATGGTGAGTGCTCATAAGAGAATGACATCTCTTGAGGAGCGTTGGCCATCTATTGAACAGAGAAACCAGACCTTCATGGAAGTCCTTCTGAGTAGGACTGCCAGTGCAGATACGGGTCCCCATGGCCCCCTAAAGCGCAGCAAGGTGCTCTCAAGCCACTTCCAAGCGCTGGCCCCTTCTGGCCTGTGCAGCTTCAGGTGAGTGAGCAGCAGCCTGGTGCTCCCGTTGCTGATCCTGCTATTCCTGGTTCTGCTGCTGCCGCCTCTGCTGCTGGAGATCCTCTAATGGCAAGAAGGGAAGGAAAAAAAGGCGTCCCTTGCTTCTGGTAGATGCCTCCGCTGAGGAAGCGCTGAGTGAGGGTGGCGAGAGGGGCTTCTCAGGAGATCACATTGGAGAAGTGTGTGAGGCTCCAACCTTCCACAGCTGTGCCTAAGCCTTGAAGAAGTAGCCCCAAGCCTGCAACAACAAGGTCCTTCAACATACAAATGCTCTCCGATGAAATCGCAGCTTTCCCGAATGACCTGCAGCTGAGAGCAAGCAAGCCGGCAAGCTTCACACCAGCTTTCATCAGCAGGGTTCCCCGCAGGCGTGTTTAGCGTGGGGAACCCTTGAAAATAGCAAGGGCCCCTTAAAATGGCATTAAACATGCCAATAATTGGTGATTAGGGTCCCGACGGCCAGTCCCACCAACGGCGGGCGGGACTGATTCGGGTCGCAGAGAAATGGTGGTCCAAAAGTCAGACGGGGCGGTGAATCAGGCCGGGGGGGGGGGGGGGTCACGACCCCCTATTTCTGCGATTTTCGGCCCCCGCCCGCCTGAAAACCCGCCTGACGGCTGGCAGAAAATCGGGGCCAAAGTGTTTGGGTGTAAGTGGAGACACAAGGGCACATTTCCCTGTTTCTGAAACTGAGGCTATCAGGTCACCTGACCAGAGTGCATAAAGGAAAATTGGGAGGGAAGGAGTAGTCACCGGTAAGGGAGCTCGCCTGATTTTAAGTCCATTTAAATTAATGTACGGAAAAAGAAATCCATCTCAGCCCCTTAGGAGACCAGGGTCCTCCATGCCCACGTTCCTACAGTTACTGAGCCCAGGCGCAGGAACAGAGATACCTACTGCACTCTGATCTCTCCACTTCCATTTCCATGAGGTGTACGAGTGTGACAATGACGAGCACAAGTGAGCAAAGTTTTAACAAATGAGATATGAGAATCATAAATATATTAAATCAATAAATACATTTAACGAGGAAAAGAATGAAGTAAAATGAATAAGTCATCGCTGTACAGAGAAATAAGGTCCTTACTTAAAATAAAATTAATGAGATTATAATACTGTTAAATGAAAGTTATTAGATTTGCTGTTGAAGTTAATGAGTTGCCTTTAAATATAAATATGAGATCTGTTTTTAAATGAAACTTAACTTTGTTGGAGAAGAAATGGGCAACAACTTCCTAACCCAATGGTGGGGGTGATAGGATTAAGACTAATAAAAAGTGGCACACTAGCACGACCCACTGAAGCACTAATGTGTGGCACTGATCTCGGCTGCAACACTGTGTTGAAGTGCTGAGCGAGGCTGGGCACTTCCCCCCCACCCACCCTTCACAAAAGGCAGGCAGGAAGTTCTTTACTAAGCCGTTCTTGTGCATCCACTGTCAAAGCTTGCCCAACCTCTCAGCTACAATCAGCACATGGCTGTGGATAAATATAGAGGAGAAAATGTTGAAAGCATAGAAACATAGAAGATAGGAGCAGGAGTAGGCCATTCGACCCATTGAGCCTGCTCCGCCATTCAATGAGATCATGGCTGATCATCCAAATTCGTTACCCTGTCCCTGCCTTCTCCCCATATCCCTTGATCCCTTTAGCCTTAAGAAATATATCCAACTCCTTCTTGAATATATTTAATGAATTGGCCTCCACTGCCTTCTGTGGTAGAGAATTCCACAGGTTCACCACTCTCTGGGTGAAGAAATTCCTCATCTCTGTCCTAAATGGCTTACCCCTTATCCTTAGACTGTGACCCCTGGTTCTGGACTCCCCGGCCATCGGGAACATCCTTCCTGCATCCAGTCTGTCCAGTCCTGTTAGAATTTTATAAGTTTCAAAAGAAAACAAAAGAATTGTACTAAAAAAAAAACAATTTCTAAAGAAACTTAATCTTCTTTTGCAAATAAAAAATAGGAGTTTATTGCATGGCTTGGAAAAGAATTGTGAGGTGTCAGTAAAATTTCTATCTGCTGAAAAATGTACTTTGTGTGGAAATCTAGTTTTGCCTGAATTTCTGTCAGTATTTTTGAATAGATCGTAATACCCCTATACAATCTGAAAATCTACCTCACTGAATCTAGGTGTGACAAAAGCATGAGGGAGGTAAACTGATGTGGGTGAAATGGAGAACAAGCAAGTCATCTGAGGTTGCTTTGTTGGTGATTGAGATCTTTGGGGATGGGGAGGGGCATGAAAACTGGCAAGGCGGGGCTGGGGAAGTTATGTGAATTGTGAGATTGCGTGAGGACAGGGGGGCAGAACGATCAGGCTAGGAATGTTCAGATATCGGTTGAAGTTGAAAGACGAGAAGATGCTCAGTGCAGAGACTAAGGTCGGAATTTACTGTACCTGGGCGGGTCGGGTGCGGGCGGTCGGCGTGGCGGGTTGGGACCCCGTTGCTGCTTCCATCCCACTGCAGAAAACGACTTTGCAATAGTGGGGCCTATTAAGCCCGCCCTGTGCGTTACCCGGCCCAATTAAATGGTGCGGGTCTGATGACGCAATCCATGGCGCGTTTTCAGCTGGTATATTTAAAGAAGCCATGGACACAATGGGCTGGATTTTGATACTGGAGACCTGCTGAGCCCGCTGGGCGGGCTTAACAAGGTCAATCAAGTGAAAATCGCATGGGTTGGCCACAACTCGATGGAGGCGGGACTACAGCTTTCAGGGTTGTAGTCCCGCCTCCATCGAGTTGTGGCCAACCCACGCGATTTTCACTTGATTGACCTTGTTGAGCCCGCCCAGCAGGCTCAGCAGGCCAATTAAGGGCCACCCAGCAACAGGTGACGTCACAGATTGACATTTCATCTGTCAAAAGCTCTTGACAGATGAAATATTAGCGTTTGACAGCTCTTTGAAGCTGTCAAACACTGACAGTCTGTACTTCAAGTTAATTCCTTCCTCTCAGGCTGATTTAGAGATCTCTCCAGAACAGAAAGCTGAATGCTGCAACTTTTGACAGCTCGCGGCCATTCTGCTTTCTGTGCCGGTGAGATGAGGGGCTCCCGAGACCTGAAGGAAGGAAGGCTGTAAAGGTAAAACTTCTTTAAACACTTTACACACACCAAACACACTTACCTCTGCACTCATGCACCCATCACTCACTTGAACACCGGACATCTCGAACCCTCCAAGCCCTTCAGCCCGACGGTCCGCCTCGCAAACTTGGCGTGGTTTGGAGCCGTCGGGAATCCCACACTTCAGGAATAAAAATAGGGATTAGGCTAAAAACTACCTGTTAACAGACAGTTAATTGGCACTAATCCCCTTCCCGCCTCGGGGAGGCGGCTCCCAGCGCAGGTCGGGTATCCGCCTCCTTTGAAACTGGCATGGAGGCGGGTTGGGTTTGTGCCCCCCGATTTCGCAATTTTAACCCCCCACACGCCTCCAATCCCGCCTCCACGGCCCAATAAAAATCCTGCCCATTGCATTTGAAGGTTCATCTAGGAGTGTGCAGGCAGCACACTGGAGGTTTTCATTGCTCCAAACAGTTGGAGAGATGACTGCACAGAGGCAGAGGGCTACACCCAGGTTCTCCTATGAATCCCTCCATATCCTTGTGGAGGGAGTCAGAGCACGCAGGGAAGTCCTCTTCCCTTCCCATGGGTGGAGGCGACCTCTCTAAGAGACAAAAAAAGCTTGGCTTCAAATTGCAGAGGAGGTCAACAGCAGGGATGTGGTCAGGAGGACCTGGGTGCAGTGCCGGAAACGTTTCAATTATCTCATTAGATCAGGAAAGGTGAGTACAAAGCCGCACTCAACTTCATCCTGCTGTGCGCCTCTCATCACATCCCGATCACTCTGCCTTCCCAACCCTACTCCTGCACATCCTTACTCACACCAACATACCTTGCACACCCAGCCATCCCTCTCTATCTACATTATCACTTCCCCATCTGACTAGCCACCTCTCACACTCAGCCTCATCCTCATGCAACACGCAAGAAGACAATTGGCATTGCCACCCCAATCCATCATAGTCTCCCTCTAAAGATGTAACCCATCCATTCCTTACACTCATTCCATCACTCTCACTCAGCCTTCTCTTCTTTCCCTCCTTGCAGAAGAAGAGAGTGCACAATAAGAGGGAGAGGGAGAGAACTGAATGTGGTCCTCCATCATTTGTGACTCTCACAACAGCAGAGGAGACTGCGTTGGAAGTCTCAGGAGTGGCCGAGCAGCTGGAGGTGGGAGACGGAGAGAGGGGGACATTTCAGCAATCTGCTGACAGAATTACATATCATACAGATACATGGCATACATCAGTCACTCATATGGGGACTGATGTCATCAGCCACTGAATGGTCATCATGTGCATAATGGTATGTACACCCATTCTTCATATGGCATATCTAACTCATATCTTTACTCCCCCACAGGTCCATCAAGAGTCTCCACCACTGTCCAGGAGGAAGAGCAAGACAATTCCTCAGAGGAGCGTCACCAGACATAAGCGCACCCAGCACCAGTGCAGAGACGCACACCTCGGTGGGTCCAACACGAGATAGAGTAGTGTTGTCACTGGGTCCGTCACACTCACAAGTGAGCAACTGCAGATGGTGGATTCAGGGACAGCAGTGGAGACTCCTCGCTGGAGGGCGCAGGATGCTCCCAGCTCTGCCCAGCTGCATGCAGATGTTGAGCCTCGGGAGCCATCCAGAAAGAGTGCGATCCTGGAGGTGCAGCAAGAAGTGCAGGCGGCTTTGGCAGGTTTTGCGAGCGTGATGTCTGTAAATGTTCAGGGAATGGAGGAGTCCATTTCCAACATGAGCACCACTGTGTCACAGGCGATGGTGCTCTCCCATGGATAGGTTGGCCACCTGTATGGAGCAGCTAATGCGCTACTCACAGGAGCATATGCTATCTATGGAGCATAGATGGCAGATGCTCATTGACCTCCTGTCTAGGAGGGATGTCAGCGTAGGCGTGGGTCCTCATGGCCCCACTAATGTGCAGCAAGTGCTCGCCAGCTCCTTGCTAGCAGGGAAGTGCGGGTGGCCCATGAGAGGGATGATGGTGAGAGGGGAGAGGGAAGTGTGGGCTCCTCTCAAAGAGCTTACACTTCTGCCCCATTGCCACCCCATCAGTCAGAGCCCCAGATGGCTCCTTGGATCGCGATGGCCAAGTCTGCCCCTGCACAGCTGCAGGAGGAGCAGACTTTGGTGGGGCCATCACAGACTCCAAAACTCAGATGACATCCGCCAAGGGTGTCTAAGCAGTCGCAGCAGGGAAGTGAGCAGGCTGCCTCTACCTCTGCTGAAACCATAGGGGTAGAAGCACGTGGCAGAGAAATACGACACACAAGTAGATTCAGACGGGTAGCCACTTGGGTGTTTTAGTCAATGTTAATGGCAGGTTTCCGTTAATGTATTGTCAACCATTAAAATCTTTATTTTCACCACTTCCCCGTCTTGGACACATTTGTGTGCACCTTTGGAAGTGGCTTAGTGAGTTGCAGTGACTGGTGAGACATAACGGTACCTCCAGCAATGCTGGTCAGTGTGAAAGGAATGGCTTGGTCGTTGTAGGGATGCTTTATGGTGTTGCTGTGAGGTAGTACCAACCTAGTGCAGCATGTGGCAGCCATATGAGTGTACAGCGTAAAGTTAAGTAAATCTGGACATGATAAGGCCATCCCTGGCCTTCCGGGTGCTGATGCCCTCTGTCCTGAGCAGCATCAGGTGATTGCGGAGAAGATTGGTGGTGTTGTTGTTGGTGCTGCTGGGGCTCATCGTGGTCCGATTCTGATGACCAAGGTGAGACAGTATAAATAGCACCCATGTTGATGGAATAGATGGCAGTGAAGTACAGATGACAGAAGCAATCTGCCAACGGTGAAAGAGGTTCTGCTGGCAATGTAGTCAGCAACAGCTTTTGCCTGAGGCTGTGAGGTTGGAGCTTTTATAGTACATTTGATGCTGTCAAGTAATGGCCACTCAACTCCCGCCTCAGGTTGACAGACGTGGTTCCTGAGCTGCGTGAAGCCCGTGGCCATGCAGGGAAATTTGAAATGTAAGGGGGGGGGGGGGGGGGGAGTGGTAAACGGCTCTTCATTGTTTGACAACAGCCGTATAATTATTTCAGTTAGGTCGCCCGCCTCTGCCGGTTGGGTCGCTGCTGCACCGGTAAACACACCCAAGGGAAAGGCGTGTGGGGGTGGGATGACGGCAGGTTCCCCGCCCGCTCTGACTTTTTTCAAATTTCCCACCCAACCCGCCTCTGATCGCACCCGCATGGACCCCAGAAATTTCCGGCCTAAGTGTAGAGAGAAAGGAAGCTATTTCAGTGAAGAAGTCGGTGTAGGGCTTGGGAGCAATTTTAAATTAGAATGGGAGGGTAAAAATGAAGTGAGATGCTTAAAGGAGAAGAAGGTGCCAGAGGAGCAGCGAGAGAGGCCAAAGTGTGACTTGGTGATAAGGGCTAGCTTTGGGCTGGGCAAGTGGTGGAAGAGATAGCCAGGTAGGGAGGCTTCAATGAGCGGAATGGAGATGCCACCCATGAGCCACGTTTCAGTCAATGCCAGGATATCAATGTATTCATCCACAATGAGGTCATTGATGGCATGGGTTTTGCTTGCAAGCGTGTAAAGTTTCTAGAAAGCAATATGGAATGGAGTGGTAATGGTTAACCTGTCCAACTGTCAGAGGGAGCTGCAACAGTGAGAGAGATAAGCGGGATGGGGAGGAGGTAAGAAATGTTATTAGGTATCCATTCAGCTATTTTTTTTTAATTTTTTTTTTTAAAAAGGTGTCAACTGACCTCCAATCAATTACCTCTCTGGAACTCTGTTCCACAATATCATTACAATATGTATTATAAACATTTTAGTTGGGAATGCAATAGCCAAAGTATTACAGTTGGATTCATAATTACGTAGAATTTACAACCCATTCAGCCCAACTGGTCTATGCCGGTGTTTATGCTCCACACGAGCCTCCTCCCACCTTACTTCATCTCACCATATCAATATATCCTTCTAGTCCTTTCTCCCTCAGGTACTTATCTAGCTTCAAGATAATTTCACATCAGAAACTGTCTAATGCATCAGAATCAGTGGAACCATGTGATGGGTCAGATTTCTGTTCTACCAGATGGAATATTTAGGTCACCCTCAGTTTTGTCCAAATCATTGTTCTTTTCTTTCCCTTGGGCAGATCTGAGTATTGCATATTGAGTCATCGCTTTGTTGAACTCAGTTTATTTAATTGCCCATTCAATGTAGGTCATCGATGTGCTCCTGCAGTTTTCACATGTTCTTGAAACCTTTGAAACTTTGCTGACTGTTTTGGCTCCAATTCAGGTTTCATGTTGGCTTTTTGCACCTGGAAATAAGTCTTTTCATCTTGCAAACTGTTTAACAATGACGTTAAGTACACAGTTGAAAACGTACGTTTCCACCGTCTGAGGTTAAGACCACGTCTGGAATGGGAAACAATTCATTCCTGTCGGCCAAGCGGCCATTTCCAGCCTTTAAGCCAGTTAACTCCAATTATCACAGATTAATTAAGATTGGCAAGGCCAAGGTTTTCCTTTTGAATACTACCCGTTTTCAGGTGGTACCAAGGCAGATGTTAGATGGGGAAACGTTATGCCTTCCATTGAATCCCCATCACTAACAATGACTGCCGGGATTTCCCTCCCACCCCACTTGGCTCAGATCACACTGCTGGTCCACGTAATGGGTAGGGCTTTCTTTCTTTCCCACACCAGCTCAACATCCCGGGACCAATGCTTTTTTGAAGAGGAGGTCGGAATCACATAGTAGCTGGAAAAAGACGGTGAGGATGATTACAGGCTCTCCTCATGTTCTTCCAGGTGCTGGTGCTCTTCTGCTGCTTTCCTGCCGCTCCCTGAAAAGGATTATTTGAAGCAGGGCTTTATCGCTGTCATTTTATTGAGCTTGTCGTCTGCCCCCTCTAAGCTTTCAGTTTTACATTGGATTATTTATTCAGTTTGGGTCCTGTTTTTGTGTGACAGCTGTCAGCTCAGACAGTAATGGTCAGTGTACTTGCTGCATCACAGGTTTTCAGAGGATGACTAATTGTTACATGTTACTGTTGGCAGATTGAGAAATACTCTGCAGTTGATTACCCAGTAGATAAATAATAACATCTGAGCAGATGCCCCATGGCATTGCTCACGGTGAGTCAGAGGACAAGCTGTTTTATAACAAAAAAAAAAGTAAAACACTGCGGATGCTGGGAGTGTGAAAGAGAGAGAGAAAATGCTGGCAATACTCAGCAGGTCAGGCAGCATCTGTGGAGAGAGAAACAGAGTTAACGTTTCAGGTCTGTGGCCCTTC
The DNA here is from genome assembly GCF_052327205.1 of Somniosus microcephalus. NCBI lineage: Eukaryota > Metazoa > Chordata > Chondrichthyes > Squaliformes > Somniosidae > Somniosus > Somniosus microcephalus. The sequence continues at coordinate 28,013,720 of NC_140992.1, read as the reverse complement.
GTCAGAACTGGAAAAAGTTGGAGATGGAACAGGTTTTTAAGCAAGTGCAGGGGCAGGGGCAGGGAAAGGGGGGAGGGGAGGAAAGAACAAAAGGGAAGGTCTGTGATAGGATGATCAAACACGGGAAGGGAAACAGAAAGCAATGAAGATAAACAAGGTAAAAGAGACAAACGGAAATCCTGTTGGAAAGAAGAGCAGAACTTCTTCAAGGTGAGCATTCCTAGGAGAGAAGTGGCAGTGAATTAAACACTAAACCGGTTCCATCTCCAACTTTTTCCAGTTCTGACGAAGGGCCATCGACCTGAAACGTTAACTCTGTTTCTCTCTCCACAGGTGCTGCCTGGCCTGCTGAGTATTTCCAGCTGTTTTATAACAATATAGGTGCGTAATCACCAAAGTGTGATGGGGGATGTTTTACAGGAAGTGAACTATACACAAGACCTTTGGTATATAATATAGCTGTATAAATAAACCCTAGTCACTAAACGGTATGAAATGAAATGTGAGGACTTCTGCACCTTTATATTTATTTTCCTATGCCTTGCTGTAAAATCAATGAGGCAAAACCTCTTCCTTTTTATGCTTAATCAAGGCCCCAACTTTGGTAGCATTCTCAACTCTGAATCAGAAGTTAGTGGCGTCAAGCCCCACTCCAGAAACTTGAGCCCATAATCCAAGCTAACACTCCAGTGCAGTACTGAGGGAGTGCTGGACTATTGGAGGTGTGTTTTCCAGATGAGACGCTAAACCGAGGCCATGTCTGCACTTTCAGGTGGATGTAAAAGATCCCATGGCACTTTATCGAAGAAGAGCAGGGGAGTTCTCCCCAGCTGCAGCTACTTGTAGACCGCATTGTGGCGCTCGAGCTGCGGGTGGATGAATTTTGGAGCATACGCGATGCTGAGAGGCTCGTGGATAGCACGTTTAGCGAGTTGTTCACGCCTCAGGGTAGGGCAGCACAGGGGGTGACCATCAGGCGGAGCAACAAAGGCAGGCAGGTAGTGCAGGGAACCCCTGCGGACATCCCCCTTTCAAACAAGTATACCGCTTTGGATACTGTTGAGGGGGATGACTCACCAGGGGAAGGCAGCAGCAGCCAACTTCCTGGCACTGGCGGTGCTCCTGCTGCCCAGGAAGGGGGGAAAAAGAGTGGGAGAGCAATAGTGGTAGGGGATTCTATAGTAAGGGGAACAGATAGGCGTTTCTGTGGCCGTAGACGTGAATCCAGGATGGTTTGTTGCCTCCCTGGTGCCAGGGTCAAGGATGTCACTGAGCGGCTGCAGGGCATTCTGGAGGGGGAGGGTGAACAGCCAGTGGTCGTGGTCCACATTGGTACCAACGACATAGGTAAAAAGAGGGATGAGGTCCTGCAGCAAGAATTTAGGGAGCTAGGTGAAGGATTAAAGAGCAGGACCTCAAGGGTTGTAATCTCTGGATTACTCCCGGTGCCATGTGCTAGTAAGTATAGGAATAGGAAGATAGAACAGATGAATGCGTGGCTAAAGGGATGGTGCAGGGGGGAGGGCTTTAGTTTCCTGGATCACTGGGTCTGCTTCTGGGAAAGGTGGGACTTGTACAAGTCGGACGGTTTACACCTGAACCAGAGGGGAACCAATATCCTTGCGGGGAGGTTTGCTAGCACTGCTGGGGGGGGTTTAAACTAACTTGGCAGGGGGATGGGGTACAGAGTGGAGCTATAGTAGGGGGTGATTTACAGCCAAATACAGAGGGAAAAACAAGTCAGCTGGGAAGGCAAAGCGAATATGTGAAGGCAAAAGAGAATATGGCAGGGCTGGAAGGCATTTATTTTAATGCAAGGAGTCTTGCAAATAAGGTGGATGAACTGAAGTTGTTGTTGAACACATGGGAGTACGATATTGTTGCTATCACGGAGACATGGTTGAGGGAGGGTCAGGACTGGCAGCTCAATATTCCGGGGTATAGAATCTTCAGGCGAGACAGAGGGGGGTGTAGAAGGGGAGGGGGTGTTGCAATATTAATTAAGGAGTCAATTACTGCTGTAAGGAGGGATGATATATTAGCGGGTTCCTCTAATGAGGCCATATGGGTAGAACTTAAAAACAAAAAGGGGGCAAGCACTTTGCTGGGAGTGTACTATAGGCCCCCAAACAGTCAGGGGGAGATAGAGGAACAGATATGTAGACAAATCTCAGAAAAGTGCGAAAATAATAGGGTAATAATAGTGGGGGATTTCAACTTCCCCAATATAAATTGGGATAGTCAGAGTGTGAAAGGCTTAGAGGGTGCAGAATTCTTAAAGTGCATCCAGGAGAGCTTTTTGAGCCAACATGTAGAAAGTCCTACAAGAGAGGGGGCGGTACTGGACCTAATTCTGGGGAATGTAGCCGGGCAAGTGGTGGAAGTGTCAGTAGGAGAGCATTTTGGCGACAGTGACCACAATTCGGTGAGATTTAAGGTGGTCATGGAAAAAGACAAAGACGGCCCGCCGATTTTAATATGATAAGGCAGGATCTGGCCAAATTGGACTGGGAGCAGCTACTTATAGGAAAATCCGCATCAAAACAGTGGGAGACTTTCAGAAGGGAAATAGAGAGAGTACAACGCCAACATGTTCCTGTAAAGGTCAAGGGTGGGACCAACAAGCAAAGGGAACCTTGGATGACAAGGGATATACAAAAATGCATTAGAAATAAAAGGGGGGCTTTTGGCAGTTACAAAAGACTAAAGACGGAAGAAGCCCTAGAGGAGTATAAAAAATGCAGGGGCATACTTAAAAAAGAAATTAGGAGGGCGAGGAGGGGCCATGAAATAACACTAGCGAGCAAAATAAAGGAAAATCCTAAGATGTTTTATAAGTATATTAAGGGCAAGAGGATAACCAGGGAAAGGGTAGGGCCCATTAGGGACCAAAGTGGCAATCTGTGTGTAGAGCCAGATGATGTAGGCGGGGTTTTAAATGAATTTTTTGCATCTGTGTTCACTATGGAGAAAGACGATGCAGACATAGAAATCGGGCAAGGGGGCTGTGACATACTTGAACATATTAGCATCGAGAGGGAGGAGGTGCTAGCGGTTTTAGCAGGCCAAAAAGTGGATAAATCCCCAGGCCCGGACGAGATGTATCCCAGGCTGCTGTGGGAGGCAAAGGAGGAGATTGCAGGGGCTCTGACACAAATTTTCAGAACCTCTCTGGCCACAGGGGATGTACCAGAGGACTGGAGAACAGCTAACGTAGTACCATTATTCAAGAAGGGTAGCAGGGATAAACCAGGGAATTACAGGCCAGTGAGCCTAACATCTGTGGTAGGGAAATTATTGGAAAAAATTCTGAGGGACAAAATTAGTCTCCACTTGGAGAGGCAAGGATTAATCGGGGATAGTCAGCATGGCTTTGTCAAGGGTAAATCATGTCTGACAAATCTGATTGAATTTTTCGAGGGGGTGACTAGGGGGGTGGATGAGGGAAATGCTGTGGATGTGGTTTACATGGACTTCAGTAAAGCTTTTGACAAAGTCCCGCATGGGAGACTGGTCAAGAAGGTAAGAGCCCATGGGATCCAGGGTGCCTTGGCGCGTTGGATCATAAACTGGCTGAGTGGCAGGAGGCAGAGGGTGATGGTCGAAGGTTGCTTTTGTGACTGGAAGCCTGTGTCCAGTGGGGTACCTCAGGGATCGGTGCTGGGTCCCTTGTTGTTTGTGATCTACATAAATGATTTGGATGAGAATGTAAAAGGTATGATCAGTAAGTTCGCAGATGACACGAAAATTGGTGGGGTGGTAAATTGTGAGGAGGAAAGCCTCAGGCTACAGGACGATATAAACGGGTTGGTCAGATGGGCGGAAAAGTGGCAAATGGAATTTAACCCTGAAAAGTGCGAGGTGATGCATTTTGGACGGACAAATAAGGCAAGGGAATACACAATGAGTGGTAGGACCCTAGGAAGTACAGAGGGTCAGAGGGACCTTGGTGTACATGTACATAGATCCCTGAAGGCAGCGGAACAGGTAGATAAGGTGGTTAAAAAGGCATATGGGATACTTGCCTTCATTAGCCGAGGCATAGAATATAAGAGCAGGGAGGTTATGATGGAGCTGTACAAAACGCTGGTGAGGCCACAGCTGGAGTACTGTGTGCAGTTCTGGTCGCCTCACTATAGGAAGGATGTGATTGCTTTGGAGAGGGTGCAGAGAAGATTCACCAGGATGTTACCTGGGATGGAGCGCCTCAGCTATGAAGAGAGGCTGGACAGGCTGGGGTTGTTTTCCTTGGAGCAAAGAAGGCTGAGGGGGGACCTGATTGAGGTGTACAAAATGATGAGGGGCATAGATAGGGTAGACAAAGAGGAACTTTTCCCCTTAGTAGGGGGGTCAATAACAAGGGGGCATAGATTCAGGGTAAGGGGCAGGAGATTTAGAGGGGATTTGAGGAGGAACTTTTTCACCCAGAGGGTGGTTGGAATGTGGAACTCAATGCCTAAAAGGGTGGTAGAGGCAGGAACCCTCACAACATTCAAGAAGCATTTGGATGAGCACTTGAAATGCCATTGCATACAAGGCTATGGACCAAATGCTGGAAAATGGGATTAGACTGGACAGGGATGGATGGGCGGCGCAGACACGATGGGCCGAAGGGCCTCTTTCTGTGCTGTAAAACTCTATGACTGTGTCTTGGTCAACATTTGTCCCTCAAGCAACATCACTAAAACCAGATTATCTGCTAATTTATCCCATTGCTACATGTGGGACCTTGCTGTATACAAATTGGTAGACATATTTCCCGACATTGTCACAGTAACTTAATTTCAAAAGTACTTCATTGACTGGGAAGCATTTTGGGACATCCTGTGGTAATGAGAGGCATATTACAAATGCAAGTTCATTCTTTCTTTTAGTCAGAATGAACCTCTGAGTGTAGAATAGTGGAACTAAATAAAGAACAAGATGCAAGATCTTTATATGATCAATAACAATCAGCTCTTTTTCTCCCTTGTCCCTTTCACATTACAGGGCCATTTCAAGTAGAAGTAGCTTTGTAGTATGCTGGAGCTCCTTGCCCAATTTGCATCGCAAGTGGATCTCACAGCCTCACTAAATGCGCATACGGACATTTGAGAATGAACAGTTGTTGGGAAGTTTCAATTGTGATGCACATCTGGCTGCTCGGTCATCCCTGCTGTTGGAGAAGGCTCTACAAGGCCAGCTCCACTGCATCTACACGATGCACTGCAGCAACTCGCCAAGGCTTCTTCGGCAGCACCTCCCAAACCCGCGACCTCTACCACCTAGAAGGACAAGGGCAGCAGGCACATGGGAACACCACCACCTCCAAATTCCTTTCCAGTTAACACACCATCCTGACTTGGAAATATATCGCTGACCCTTCATCGTCGCTGGGTCAAAATCCTGGAACTCCCTCCCTAACAGCACTGTGGGAGTACCTTCACCACACGGACTGCAGCGGTTCAAGGCGGCGGCTCACCGCTACCTTCTCAAGGGCAATTAGGGATGGGCAATAAATGCTGGCCTTGCCAGCGACGCCCACATCCCATTAAAAAAATGAATAAAAATTTAAAAAAAGCATTGCGGAAAAGCCCATCATGAACTGTGTGGAGTGCTCAATCTACCCCCAGCCAGAGTAAATACTGGCATGTGCTGCTGGTGGTACTGGAGGGGAAGGCAAAGCCCTCCTCTTGAGGTGGGTCTTCAGTGCTCTGGCAGTAGCAATGCTCATACATCATTACTACACTACTGCTGAAGTTGGGGCTACTGTCAATTAGCAGCAGTGTAATATAAACAGAGTATACTTTTTACTCTATATTTATGTATTTGCCTCAACAGCAAGGCTTAAAGCAGTTCTAGGTGATTGTGTGCAGGCTTAACTGGCTTAGGGATTGGCAATTGACTCAGGCCTGTCGAGAGAATAAAAGGGAAGGGTCTCAGAATTAGGTGGTGCTAGCACGTAAAATGAACTCTTTCACAGTCCAAGTAGTTGACAGCAATAAGCTGATTATCAAAAAAAGAACTAGAGTAAGGTTTTGATTGAAAGCATTGCTTGTGGAGGTCATCCAGGCACTATGGGAATGAAATGAAATAATTTAACATCAGTACACTGAATTCAACCAGGCTTAGAGTTTAACTAAATTCTACAAGTCATCTCTCACCAAAAAGTAAAGTAAAAATAAATAAAAGGCATTCCAGGACAGACATGCCAAATGCCAGCAGTCGTCCAAATGCATCTCGTGTTCTTCCTGCTGGTTTAAAGAAACAGCTCCCTTCAGATCTTGTGTAGCTCAGTACATCAATTAAGACCGTACAGCGACATTCTGTGCAGTGTAAATTGCAGTGCATGGCCACATCCACTGAAGAATTAGATTGTGCATGATGATGGAAGTAGCAGTAACAAGCACAGGCAGTTTACTGAGTACCAATGCACCAAATCATTCTCTGTCTGAATATCGGATAACACACGTGATAATGCTGCTCCGATCCCAGAAAGCTACATACACACGCACGCACACAAAAACTTCTATTCGACTGCAGCTTCCCTTTGTAATCAGTCAATATAAGATCCATGCTTCACTACTTAATTGTTTACTATTGCACTGTAGGGGATCAGCTTGTTGCTAATAATGCTTTGGAGGGGAGATGTTGGTTGGACCTTAATAAAAAGATGCCGTTGTGGCGGATCGCCACCTAAACGGGCGCAATCCACTTTTCCGTCCGTGGACAATAAATCGGGCACCTTGCCTTTAAGAAGCATGCTGCCTTTAAGGCATGACAAAGGAGCGGGCGTCGCCCTCAGTGTGTACTCAAAAGCGCGGGTGTCGCCCTCAGTCTGTTTTCAGGTTTAGCAGAGAGAGGAGCTGGGGCAGCCATCTCTCAAGAGAATGTAATAAAAGCCATGTGTTCCTCAGATCGGTTCGGCCTCCATTCGTGTTCCGCGGCAGCCGCAACATTGGTGACCCCGACGCTCAGAACGTATTCCGAGCACTGCAATGGCGGACACGAATGCAGTTTCCGTGAAACTGCCGGAGTTTTGGGAAAACCAGCCCGAAGCCTGGTTCCTCCAAGCTGAGTCCCGATTCCGGCTGCGACACATCACCACAGATGGGACGAAGTATGACTACCTCGTCGCATCACTCGGTAGCTCCACAGTCACAAAGGTCTGGATAGCGCTGCAGAACTCACCAGAGGAGGGCAAGTATGCACATCTTAAGGCCGCGCTCCTTAAAAAATTTACGACCTCGACATACCAGCGAAACTGCCGCCTCCTCGACCTTCCAGGCCTCGGTGACGCCTCACCGTCAGACCTCCTCTCCCACATGCTCTCACTCACCGACGAGAGCCCACCCGGGTCCCTCTTCCGCACGCTGTTCATCCGCCAGCTACCTCCCAGCATCCGCCCAGCGATCGTGGCGTCCGGCCTCACGGACCTAGAAGCCCTGGCCGACAAGCTGCTGTCCGCTCACTCCAGCCGCGACGTCGCTCCGGACCTGGCAGCCGCAGCCTGGGCGCGCCCCTCACCGGCCACAAGGCCCAGCCACGGAGCCTTCGTGCCCCACAAACCCGGGCTACTGTTACTACCACGCACGGTTCGGCGCCAGGGCACAACGGTGCACACCTCCCTGCTCCTTCAAGTCCGCCCCCGTACCAGCCCCCGCGATGGCCGTGGGCTGTACGTCACGGATGACAAAACCGGCCGCCGGTTCCTGTGCGACACTGGAGCTCAGCAGAGCATCATCCCGGCCTCCGCCCTCGACATCCAAAAGAGCAAACGAGGACAGGCGCTGGCTGCCGCTAACGGCTCGGACATCCGGACGTACGGCACCCGCACAGTCACCCTCGACCTCGCTGGTCGCCGCTACCGATGGGAGTTCATCACTGCCAAGGTACTCTCCCCTCTCATCGGCGCAGACTTCCTGTGCGCCCACGGCTTACTGGTAGACATCCCTCGACACCGCCTCGTGGACATGAACACCATGTCCCCCATCCTGGGCGCCATGGCCCCCCGTCAACCCGCCGACATGGCGTCACAGTGCCACGCCCGGGCCACGGATGACTACTCGGCACTCCTGGCCGAATTCCCGGCCCTCACCAACCCGACCTTCTCCGCGGAGGTCGCCAAACACGGGGTGGAACACTTCATCCCCACCACAGGCCCCCCAGTGTACGCCCACGCCCGCAGGCTGGACCCGGCCAAACTGGAGATCGCGCGGACCGAGTTTGCCACTATGGAACAGCTCGACATCATCCGCCGCTCCAACAGTCCCTGGGCCTCCCCACTCCACATCGCCCCCAAACCAGGCGGGGGTTGGCGCCCCTGCGGGGATTACCGCCGCCTCAACGATGCCACCACCCCTGATCGGTACCCCGTGCCGCACATTCAGGACTTCTCGGCTAGACTGGCCGGCCGCTCAGTCTTTTCCAAAGTCGACCTGGTGCGCGGCTACCACCAAGTCCCCGTCCACCCCACGGACGTCCCCAAGACGGCCGTAATCACCCCCTTCGGGCTTTTCGAGTTCCTGCGGATGCCCTTCGGCCTCAAAAATGCGGCCCAGGCATTCCAACGGCTCATGGACTCGGTCCTTCGGGACCTGAAGTTCCTGTTCGTCTACCTGGACGACATCCTGGTCGCCAGTTCCTCCAAGCAGGAACACCTCGAACACCTTCGCATCCTGTTCGGGCGCCTCAGCGACCACGGGCTCATCCTCAGCCCAGCCAAGTGCCAGTTCGGCCTGGACAAGATCGACTTCCTCGGCCACCACATCACCCATGCTGGGGCCATTCCCCTGCCCACCAAGGTGCAGGCCGTCCAGCAATTTCCCCGCCCCACCACCAAAGGACTCCAGGAGTTCCTCGGGATGGTGAATTTCTACAACCGCTTCATCCCCAAAGCGGCGTCCCTCATGAGGCCCCTGTATGAAGCCCTCCGGGGCAGGAGCGGCAAGATGGCGGTCGAATGGACGGCAGACGTATCAGCCGCCTTCAACTCCACCAAGACCGCGCTCGCCGACGCCACCCTGCTCGCGCACCCACGGCCCAATGCCAGAGTAGCGCTCACCACGGACGCCTCCGACCACGCGGTCGGCGCCGTGTACGAGCAGTGGGTCGACGGCGCCTGGCAACCACTTGCCTTCTTCAGCCGCCAACTACAGCACCTTCGACCGCGAGCTCCTCGCGCTGTACCTGGTGGTCCGCCATTTTCGTTTTTTGCTGGAGGGCCACCCCTTCACTGCGTTTGTCGACCACAAACCCCTGACATTCGCAATGGCAAAGACAACCGACCCCTGGTCCGCCAGGCAGCAGCGCCAGCTCGCGGCAGTGTCAGAGTTCACCACGGACATCCAACACGTCTCCGGCCGAGACAACGTGGTAGCCGACTGCCTCTCCCGCCCCGCCATCCACGCCGCACACCTGGCAGTCGACTACGCTTAACTCGCAGCAGACCAGCTCACGGACCCTGATCTGCTCTCCGCACCTACCAACCTACCAGGGCTATGCCTGGCCAACGTCGCCTGCGGCCCGACCGCAGTCACGGTCAAGTGCGACATATCCCTATCTCAACCTCGGCCCAGCGTCCTGGCGCCGCCGGGTATTCGAGATTCTCCACAACCTCTCCCACCCCGGCGCCCGCGCATCCATCAAATTGGTAGCCAACCGCTTTGTCTGGCGCGGCCTTCGCAAGGATGTGCGTATTTGGGCCAACTCGCCAACGGGCCAAGGTGCAGCAACACACGAAAGCACCCCTCGAGGAGTTCACCGTCCCTTCACGTAGATTCGACCACATCCACGTGGACATCGTCGGGCCCCTGCCGCCGTCGCAAGGCCACACGCACTTGTCGTCGACCGCACCACGCGCTGGCCCAAGGCAATTCCACTGACCTCTACCACCACCGCCGACATCGCCAGAGCCTTCGTCAGCACCTGGGTCGCACGGTTCGGCGTCCCCTCCGACATGACGTCGGACAGAGGTCCGCAATTTACCTCTGAACTCTGGACCGCCATCGCACGCAATCTCTGGGTGACCATTCACCACACCACAGCATACCACCCCCAAGCCAACGGACTGTGTGAGCGGTTCCACAGATCCTTGAAGGCATCTCTTCGAGCCAGCCTCCAGGACGGCGCCTGGACCGACCGACTCCCGTGGGTCCTCCTCGGCCTGCGCTCCGCGGTTAAAGAAGACCTCCACGCATCGGCAGCAGAGCTCGTGTACGGCCAGCCGCTGTGCGTACCCGGCGAGTTCCTGCCCACCGCCACGACACCCTGGTCAGCCGACCAGCAACGCCACGACTTCGCCTCACCAGCGCTACAGTTCACCCCGGTGCCCATTGCCCGGCACGGCGAATCCACCTCACACGTCCCGCTAAGCCTGCACCAGGCACGGTTCGTTTTCGTCTGGCACGATGCCCACCGTGGACCCCTTCAACCCCCGTACGACGGGCCCTACAAAGTGCTACAGGCTGGGGACAAATTTTTCGACCTACAAGTGGGTGACAGGACTGAAAAAGTGTCGGTTGACTGACTCAAGCCAGCACACTCGGAGCCCGGTGAGCAGGTCCCAGTAGCTCGTCCACCGCCACGCTGCCGACCTGCCCTCAAGCCAGTACACCCGGCCGTTCCACGCCCGGCCGTTCCACGTCCACAGGCGTCCTACAAGAGCCGCTCCGGCCGGCCCATCAGACCACCGCACCGTCTCGTCCACACCTCCTAAGCGGATTCTGGGGGGAGCTGTGTGGCGGGTCGCCACCTAAACGGGCGCAATCCACTTTTCCGTCCGTGGACAATAAATCGGGCACCTTGCCTTTAAGAAGCATGCTGCCTTTAAGGCATGACAAAGGAGTGGGCGTCGCCCTCAGTGTGTACTCAAAAGCACGGGTGTCGCCCTCAGTCTGTTTTCAGGTTTAGCAGAGAGAGGAGCTGGGGCAGCCATCTCTCAAGAGAATGTAATAAAAGCCATGTGTTCCTCAGATCGGTTCGGCCTCCATTCGTGTTCCGCGGCAGCCGCAACACCGTCATGATTAGGGAATATTGCTTATTGACCCACTAGGGAATTTTGGTTTACGCTGCCTAATGTTTCTGATATGAAGTTAGATTCAGAATTTTTAAGGGTTTATTCTCAAGGGTCCAGCATCCTTTCTGTCACCTTGACAGGGAGAGGCAGTGATTCAATTAAGGCAAAGTGGGGGAGGGGGGGGGGGGGGTTGGTAAATTAAAGACCTTGGGCTAGATTTTCAGTTGCTTGCGCCAGCAGTTAGCGCCTTAAGAGAAGTGATTTCCGGGCGCTATGCGTGTAGCGCCCGGGCGCAGCGCAGTTTGCGCCCCGCCCCAAATTAAGTTGCCCGTTAGCGCCGGCGCAAAGTTTAGCGCCCGCCCGGATGCGCGCGCAGAAAATGACGTCACATCCTCGTGCAACGCCCTTTGGCCGCCCCGATTGCAAACTTCAGTCGGACCGCCCCATTGTGCGGCGGGCGGCCGGAGCGTTTGGAAAAAGGAACGCAACACAACCAGCGCGGGCCCCGGGGGGCGCTAATTAAAGGGAACGTCCTCTCCAGTATAAAGGCCATCCATTATTTCAGAAAACAGTCTTGTGCAACGCATTTCTGGAGACACAACAAGGAGGATAGCTAACTGGTTTCAAGCAGCAAGAGCCAGGTATTTTTGGACTCAGGCAACAGCGCTGCAAGTGGCCATTTGGAAATTAGAGTGTTTGCCAGGATTTGATGGGGGTTGCATGGGGTGCCAACGCGGAGCTGCAGCTCCATGTCCGTAGGGCTCGCAGACGTATTGTGAGAGGGGCAGCCCTGGCTAGAGGCAGAGGGGGCTACAGGCGTCGGCCACGTAGGCCTTACCCAGTCAGGCTATACCGCCAGCAGCGCTCCTACCTAAACATGAGTGCCGCGCGATGTGTTAAAAGGCTCCGATTCCGGAAGGGGGTGATTGCAGAGATCTGCCACCTGCTTCGCCGAGATCTGCGGCCAAAGCTCAGGTGCAGGACGTCTCTGTCGGTGGAAGTGAAGGTGACAGTGGCATTGAACTTCTATGCCACCGGCTCCTTCCAATACGCTGCTGGGGACATAGCAAACATCTCCCAGTACGGCGTGCATCGCTGCATCCGCCAGGTGACCGAAGCACTGTTCAGAAGGAGAAGCCAATTCATCTCCTTCCCCATGGCCCTGGAGAGCCAGCATCAGCGCGCATTGGGATTTTCCAGACTCGGGGAATTCCCCTTGGTGCAGGGCGCCATTGACTGTACGCATGTGGCTTTGCGGGCCCCTCTGGAGCATGGCGAGCAGTATCGCAACAGGAAGGGCTACCATTCTCTGAATGTGCAGCTGGTCTGTGACCACAAGCAGCGCATCATGGCAGTCAATGCCAGCTTCCCAGGCAGCAGCCACGATGCCTTTATCCTGCGGCAGAGTACTGTGCATGACATGTTCCAGGCACAGCCTCCCCCAAGAGGATGGCTACTCGGGGACAAAGGCTATCCTTTGTGCACCTGGCTCATGACCCCGCTCCGCGCGCCCAGGACCGCTGCTGAAGAGGCCTACAACGAGAGCCATCAAACCACCCGCAACATCATCGAGCTAACTATTGGGGTCCTCAAGCAGCGGTTCCGCTGCCTTGATCGCTCCGGAGGAGCTCTCCAGTATTCGCCGGACCGGGTCTCCCAATTTGTGGTGGTTTGCTGCATGCTACACAACCTGGCTATCCGCAGGACTCAGGCACTGCCACCTGACGTTGGACCAGCACCTCAGGAGGAGGAGCAGGAGGAGCATGAGGAGGAGGAGGAGGAGGAGGAGGAGGAGCAGGAGTACGTTCCCAGGAGGGAGCGACCAGGGCCAAGGGCCGCACGACGCCACCTTATTACACGGTACTTCTAAGCCCCCTGTCAGGGAATGGCCAGGGGCCATGAGGGAAGATGAATGCAGCCGCTCCGCAAGCCCTCAGCCGGCGAAGCCAACAAACACTAAGAAGAACAACCATGGAGACTGCATGAATAAAGATAATTTTTTATTAAACAAAAATGAAAAGCCCTTCCCACATGAATCCCCAAAAACAATAAACGGGCCCCACAAAAAGCCCAACAAACGACTCACTCCCACAAACTGGGGAGGAGCCACTCCACCTTTATTGAAACCGGGCCTCAACGTCGGCCTAACGCAAAAAAAAAGCCCTCCAAAAGCACAACCATGGGCAAAATAAAGATGGCCACCGCCATATTAAAGGAAAGCTGGCCACACCCTCTACTGAGTGGCCCGCGAGGGCGAGACCTTGCCCAGCATTTTGCCTCCCCTGCCCTGCCTGCTGCTCCTTCGCAAGCTCTGCCCAGTGGCTGCTGCGAGGCTGGGGGAAGGCGCCTGAGGCTCAGATGCCCTTCCGCCAGATGCCACTGGGGGGCGGCCTACACGGCGTTTGGGCCTCGAGGGGCCGTCTCCTGAGTGGCGCGCCTGAGCCTGGCCACCATCAGCTGCAGCCGCTTGCCCTTGACGCCCCAGAGGGGGAATGGCGGCGACGGATGGTGCAATGTGGGCCAGCTGGCGTCTGGGATGCGCTGGCTGGTGCTGTGGCGCGGTGGCACTCGGCCGGGCCCGCACTGCAGGATCCGCAGCAATCAGCCGACGGCCGGCTTGCTGGGATGGTCCAGCGCGGCGCCTGCCCTGGCGATGCCTGCCTGAGACAGCGCGTGTGGCAGCAGTGAGTGGCCCTCTGGTCCTGGTGTGCGCGCGCATCACATCCGCCAGGGTCTTGACGGCATCAGTTAGCATGCGGCCAGTCGCGGCAGTTGCTGCCCCGAACTCGCGCACACTGGTCGCCAGCGACTCGATGGCCTCAGGCATGCGCCCCACCACGCTCATGAGCTCCGTGTGGCGCCGGTCCGAGTCGTCGGCCATCTGATCGAGCTTCCGCACCTCCTCCGAAGTGAAGGTGTCCGGACTGGAGTCGCGACTCTCCCGCTGGGGAGGAGGGGGCCGAACTAGGGGACCCTTGCCGCGTTGGTGACGGCGAGTTTGCCGAGCAGCAGCACTCCCCTCTGATCCTTCCCCCCTTTGGGGGGAAGGCCGCGGGCCACGCGCACGGCTGCTGGGTGGCTGGACGCCACTGGTCCCAGAAGCTGCATTGCCCTGCGACAGTTCCTCCAGGCACTCGTCCAGTGAGGAGGTGTCGAGCATTTCCTCCTCTCCTGCGGGACGTGACTGTTCCCCCGAAGGTCCGGCTTGCTCCTCCTCCTCCTCCTGGTCGGAGGTGCTGTCACTGGCAGCCTCAGGGTCCTGGTCGTCACCAGCTGAAAGCAGGAATGCACAAGAGTAGCTTCAGAGTGAGGAGACGGCGTCAGCGAGGGAGTTAGGACTGGTGGGATTCAGCGCATTGGTGGGACAGTGGCAAAGGAGATAGCTCGGATGGGCCAGTGCGACGCGAGAGGGCCAAAAGGCGAGGTCCTTACCATTGCCGGGCAGTGGAGGGTCGGATACACCGCACGCTGTGGGGACAATCACACGTGCTCCCATGAGCACACACACGCGCTCCTCCAGCCGAGTGAGCTCCTGCAGCTTGGCGCGGCCACCCCTGGCACGGGCCTGGCGATTAAACGCTACTTTAGCCTGCAAGAGAAAGGACGGGCTGTAAGGGCGCAGTGAAGCCCTGATGTAGTGTGCACTGCCTCCCATGGTGGAATAGCTTGGACAGAGTGAAGCCCTGATGTAGTGTGCACTGCCTCCCATGGTGGAATAGCTTGGACAGAGTGAAGCCCTGATGTAGTGTGCACTGCCTCCCATGGTGGAATAGCTTGGACAGAGTGAAGCCCTGATGTAGTGTGCACTGCCTCCCATGGTGGAATAGCTTGGACAGAGTGAAGCCCTGATGTAGTGTGCACTGCCTCCCATGGTGGAATAGCTTGGACAGAGTGAAGCCCTGATGTAGTGTGCACTGCCTCCCATGGTGGAATAGCTTGGCCAAAGTGTAGAGTGCCGAATGGCCATTTGATGCTCATGACTGTCCCAATGCTGCTGGCTGAGGGCTGGCCAAAAGGACTTTCAGGTCCCTTTGCCCATCATGTCAGGTGTACATGCAAGAATGAGGAGGAGACTGGAAAGGCTACTCACCCTCACAATCCTGGTCAGATCGTTGTACTTCTTACGGCATTGTGTGTGGGTCCTGGGGGCCTCGCCGGTGAATGTCACCCTCTGGGCGATCTGCTTCCAGGCTTTGGTGTAGTCGTGGTGGGTTGGATTCCTCCCACTGTCTGGAAACAAGATCTTGCGCCTCACCTCCAGAGCTGTGAGCATGATGTCCAGATCACCCTCTGAGAAGCGCAGGGCACGCTGACGGGCCTTCTCTGGCGTTGCCATGACTCCCTGGGGCTGAGCAGTAGTGTTGAGGCCTCTTTGCAAGGCTGCAGTGTGCAGGGCGTGGCAGCAGACTAATTCGTCCCTTCCCCCTTTAAGAGCTGGTCGGCACCACGGGGTCTGCTGTCAGTGCAAAAATGACCGCACCCGTGCTGCGCCCCGCCTGGGCGCTATCCCTCTGGACCGCCGGCTTAGCGCCTAAAGAGAGTAGTGGAACGCCTCTTTTAGCGCTCCACCAACCTCTTAGGGCGAAGCCACTGAATTCCCGGCAACGGGGCGCTACTTTGGGGCGGGCGCTAACTTCGGGCGGGCGCTAAAGCTAGCGCCCCAAAACTGCCTAAACTGAAAATCTAGCCCCTTGCCTGTGAATTAATGTGTCAGCCATTGAAAGTGTTATCCATATGCTCTGAGGCAACAGGCAATTCATTATCTTGCTTCAGACACTTTCAATGAGATGGTAGGATAAACTGTGTTCTTACGTGCATCACATGGGTTTTCTCTGGTAGGAATCCACTCTTTGAAGGACATTAGCCAATAACTGGACAACTCCCAGACAGGGAAGGAGTCCGGTATTAAACTGCCAAAACTCCCATCGTTGTTGGCCACAAAAGAACAAAGACCCAGATGTAGCGATAGTTTCAATTTATTGTCAATCAGCACTCTGAGATCGCTCTCATTTTCTGTACACATTATTTTCTTTCCATTTAAGTAATAGTTCTTTCCTGGATTTTTTTTCTCCCCCATATGAATCACTTTGGATTTCTCTACATTGAATTTCATATGCCAATCAATGCCTGCTCAATTCCCAAGCATATTGAAATCCTCCTACAACTTATCCTGTTCAGCTTTACTGCTCTTCCTGGCCAACAAGGACATTTTTCTGGGCCTTTTCTGGCCTCGGATCCACTTGCTGCAAGTGTTTACTGGCAGGTCCGACACTGGGTAAGACTGCCATAATTTTTTAGTTAAAATTGCATTGGGGTCATAATTACATGATAGGACCCCAATTTTTAATGGGTCAAAGCTTGTTGGAAAAGTAACAGGGTGTTAACGCACGCCGTTATTAATGCGTAAATTGGCCAGCAGGTTCAGGGAATTAAGAGATACGGTGTGAATTGTGAATCTCCAGAACTTGCTGGTCGATTTACATTGCCTGCACTTCCTTCACACAAACGGCATCTCGCCTTTAGTGTCTCTGTTCTTTTTAAGAACTTCTTGGATATGCACATTAGTTGCTCATTAAACTTGCCGCTTGATTGGCACTCCATCCACCACCTTCAACATTCACCCCCAGCGCACTGTGGCTGCAGTGTGTACCATCTACAAGATGCACTGCAGCAACTCGCCAAAGCTCCTTCAACAGCACCTTCCAAACCCGCGACCTCTACCACTTAGAAGGACAAGGGCAGCAGACGCATGGGAACATCACCACCTACAAGTTCCCCTCCAAGCCACACACCATCCTGACTTGGACCTGTATCGCCGTTCCATCACTGTCGCTGGGCCAAAATCCTGGAACTCCCTTCCTAACAGCATTGTGGGTGTACCTACACCATATGGACTGCAGCGGTTCAAGAAGGCGGCTCACCACCATCTTCTCAAGGGCAATTAGGGATGGGCACTAAATGCAGGCCTAGCCAGCGACACCCACATCCCATCAATGAATAAAAAAAAGTTAGGGCTGCTGATTAAGAGCGCAAGTATCCTTTTAACGTGATAATTGTTAATGCAATGCCAATCAACCTCTCTGACCCAGAAAGGAAACAATTTAATCTGTTCAATCTCATTCCTGTTTGGAGTAAACTCTTAGAATTAAAAAAAAGTCAAATTTTAAATTTTATTCTTACTTTTCTTTATCCTCTCTCTTAATCCAAAATTTCTTTCGCTTTCTGTTCCTGATTTGACTCTTATCCACCCGCCATCTCTGTCATTCCTCTGTTTATTTCTCAATCCTTAAATCCCACTGGTTAAGGAGATACATTTAAGGGATGTTCACTGATGGCTGCACAGTGTTCAGTGCCATTCACAACTCCTCAGATAATGAAGCAGTCCATGCCCACATACAACAAGACCTGGACGACGTTCAGGCTTGGGCTGATAAGTGGCAGGTAACATTCGCGCCACAGAAGTGCCAGGCAATGACTATCTCCATCAAGTGAGAGTCTAACCACCGCCCCTTGACATTCAACGACATTACCATCGCCGAATCCCCCACCATCAACATCCTGGGGGTCACCATTGACAAGAAACTTAACTGGACCAGCCACATAAACACTGTGGTAACAAGAGCAGGTCAGAGGCTAGGTATTCTGCGGATACCTGTGAATAGCTACCCTTTATTCCCACTCTCTGCTTTCTGTCTTGAAGCCAGCTAGCAATCCATTCTGCTGCTTGTCCCCTGACTCCACATTCTCTGACCTTATTCATTACTCTATTATCGAAGGCCTTTTGAAAATCTAGATAAAGTACATCTACTGCATTACTATTGTCTACTCTCTCTGTTACTTCTTCAAAAAATTCAATAAGGTTGGTCAAACAAGATTTTCCCTTTTGAAGTCCATGCTGACTATTCATTATTTTACTTTTCGTTTCTAGAGTTTCTTCTATTCTCTCCTTTAGTAGGGATTCCATTATTTTTCCTACCACCGATGTTAAGCTGACTAGTCTATAATTCCCTGGACATGTTCTATCCCCCTTCTTAAATATAGGTATTACGTTAGCTATCCGCCAGTCCTCTGGTACTACACCTTTTTCTAACAAATTATTAAATATGTGTAGTAATGCCTCTGGTATCTCTTCCCTAGACTCTTTTGAAATGCGTGGATGCAATCCATCCGGACCAGGGGTTTTATCCTCTTTCAGTTTGATTAGTTTATTTAATATATCCTTTAAAAAAAAAATTAAATGCATTTATCTCATTAGTCAACTCATCATCCAATGTCATGTCCACCTGTTCTATCTCCCTGGTAAGAACATTTAAAAATGTGACAGCTATTTAATGAGGTCAGGCTGCTTGGCGTGTTAACTCATTGTCACTTGTCACAGACAAATCCCTCGAATTCATCTTGGTTATCTCTCCACGATGTTTATGAAGTCCCCCTCTGCCTGCAGCACCCGCCTCAGAAAAGTGTGCAATTAAAATGGCGGTGGGCGGGAGGGCGTTGGAAGTATGGCTAATTTAACCTCCTGCCTACCCTATTCCCGTTAGGGTTAAAATTGGGGCTCGTATCTCTGTGCAATGTCAGATAAGCGGCTGTACTATGTCTGCCTGCAGAACATTTTAAAAACGTGGCAGCTATTTAATGAGGTCAGGCTGCTTGGAGTGTTAACTCATTGTCACAGACAAATCCTTCGAATTCATCTTGGTTATCTCTCCACTTGAGAGCTTGGAATGGTCCTATTTAACACTATCGTCCTTCAGCAATTTGTTTCTCTGCATGTTCCAACATTTTATTTGACATGCAGCTGCTGCTATACACTGGAATAATATTAACGTTTGATCAACCATTACACCAAGATATTCTTCCTAACAACTTTTTATTTGATATGCCCTTCAGCTTGCAAATATTTTAGCACATATATATATTACTTTTTATTTCTTCAATTACTACACATCTGTCCAGTTGTTAAGTCTCTATGGATCTCTCTTAATTATACTGGGAATGGTAGCATAGTGCTTATGTTACTAGACTAGTAATCCAGAGGCCTAGGCTAATGATCCAGAGACAGCACGCCAGCTGGGGAATTTAAATTCAGTTAATTAAATAAATCTGGAATAAAAAGTAATGGTAACCATGAAACTATCGGATTGTCGTAAAAACCCATCTGGTTCACTAAACTACTGTCCTTACCTGGTCTGGCCTACATGTGACTCCAGACCCACAGCAATGTGGTTGACTCTTAACCGCCCTCTGAAATGGCCTCGCAAGCCACTCAGTTGTAACAAACCAATAGTAACAATAGTAAGAATAAAACCGGACGGACCACCCAGCACTGGCTACGGACACGACAACGGCACGCCCAGTCGTCCACGCACATCTGGGGACTTGTGCCAAAATGGGGACAAGTCAAGCAACAGCCTGACAGTCATACTCACAGAATCATATCTTTCAGCCAATGTCCCATCACTCCTCCATCACCAGAGGTGGTGGCACAGTCAGGAGGGAGTGGCCCTGGGAGACCTCAACATTGACTCCGGATCACATGAAGTCTCATAGCTTCAGGTCAAGCATAGGCAAGGAAATCTCTTGCTGATTACCACCAACCACCCTCAGTACTCCTCCATGTTGAACACCACTTGGGAGTAGCAAGGGCACAGAATGTACTCTGGGTGGGGGACTTCAAAGTCCATCACCAAGAGTGGCTTGGTAGCACCACTACTGACCGAGCTGGCCGAGTCCTGAAGGACATAGCTGCCAGTCTGGGCCTGCGACAGGTTGTGAGAGAACCACTTGATCTCGTCCTCACCAATCTACCTGTCGCAGATGCATCCGTCCATGACAGTATTGGTAGCAGTGACCACCGCACAGTCATTGTGGAGACGAACTCCCATCTTCACACTGAGGACACCCTCCACCGTGTTGTGTGGCACTACCACTGTGTTAAATGGGATAGATTCAGAACAGATCTAGCAGAACAAAGCTGGGCATCCATGAGGCGCTGTGGGCCATCAGTAGCAGCAGAATTGTATTCCACCACAATCTGTAACCTCATGGATCAGCATATCCCTCACTCTACCATTACCATCAAGCCAGGGGACCAACCGTGGTTCAATAAGGAGTGTAGAAGAGCATGCCAGGAGCAGCACCAGGCGTACCTAAAAATGAGGTGCCAACCTGGGAAAGCTGCAACACAGGACTACATGCATGCCATAGACAGAGCAAAGCGATCCCACAATCAACGGATCAGATCAAAACTCTGCAGTCCTGCCACATCCAGTCATGAACGGTGGTGGACAATTAAACAACTAACGGGAGGCGGAGACTCCATGAATATCCCCATCCTCAATGATGGCAGAGCCCAGCACGTGAGTGCAAAAGACAAGGCTGAAGCGTTTGCAACCATTTTCAGCCAGAAGTGCCGAGTGGATGATCCATATCGGCCTCCTCCTGAGGTCCTCACCATCACAGAAGCCAGTCTTCAGCCAATTCAATTCACTCCATGTGATATCAAGAAACGGCTGAGCGCACTGGATACAGCAAAGGCTATGGGCCCCGACAACATCCCGGCTGTTGTCCTGAATACGTGTGCTCCAGAACTAGCCACACCTCTAGCCAAGCTGTTCCAGTACATCTACAACAATGGCATCCATCCAACAATGTGGAAAACTGCCTAGGTATGACCTGTCCACAAAAAGCAGGACAAATCCAATCCATCCAATTACCACCCCATCAGTCTACTCTCAATCATCAGCAAAGTGATGGAAGGTATCATCGAAAGTGCTATCAAGCGGCACTTACTCACCAATAACCTGCTCACCGATGCCCAGTTTGGGTTCCGCCAAGACCACTTGGTTCCAGACTGCATTACAGCCTTGATCCAAACATGGACAAAAGAGCTGAATTCCAGAGGTGAGGTGAGAGTGACTGCCCTTGACATCAAGGCAGCATTTGACCGAGTGTGGCATCAAGGAGCCCTAGTAAAACTGAAGTCAATGGAAATCGGGAGGAAACTCTCCACTGGCTGGAGTCATACCTAACACAAAGGAAGATGGTTGTGGTTGTTGGAGGTCAATCATCACAGCCCCAGGACATCGCTGCAGGAGTTACTCAGGGCAGTGTCCTAGGCCCACCCATCTTCAGCTGCTTCATCAATGACCTTCCCTCCATCACAAGGTCAGAAATGGGGATGTTCGCTGATGATTGCAGTGTGCAGTTCCATTTGCAACTCCTCAGAAAATTAAGCAGTCCATGCCCGCGTGCAGCAAGACCAGGACGACAGTCAGTCTTGGGCTGATACGCGGCAAGTAACATTCGCGCCACACACGTGCCAGGCAATGACCATCTCCAACAAGCGGGAGTCTAACCACCGCCCCTTGACATTCAACAGCATTACCATTGCCGAATTCCCCACCATCAACATACTGGGGGTCACCACTGACCGGAAACTTAACTGGACCAGCCACATAAATACTGTGGCAACAAGAGCAGGTCAGAGGCTGAGTATTCTGCGGCGAGTGTCTCACCTCCTGACTCCCCAAAGCCTTTCTACCATCTACAAGGCACAAGTAAGGAGTGTGATGGAATATTCTCCACTTGCCTGGATGAGTGCAGTTCCAACAACACTCAAGAAGCTCAACACCATCCAGGACAGAGCAGCCTGATTAATTGGCACCCCATCCACCACCTTAAACATTCGCTCCCTCCACCACCAGCACACCGTGGCTGCAGCGTGTACCATCTACAAGATGCACTGCAGCAACTCGCCAAGGCTTCTTCGGCAACACCTCCCAAACCCGCGACCTCTTCCACCTAAAAGGCCAAGGACAGCATCACCTGCAAGTTGCCCTCCAAGTTACACACCATCCTGACTTAGAAGTATGTTGCCGTTCCTTCATCGTTGCTGGGTCAAAGTCCTGGAACTCCCTCCCTAACAGCATTGTGGGAGTACCTTCAACACACAGACTGCAGCAACTCAAGGCAGCGGCTCACCACCACCTTCTCAAGGGCAACTAGGGATGGGCAATAAATGCTGGTCTTGCGACGCCCACATCCCATGAACAAATTTAAAAAAAAGTACTCCATTTGTCTAACCATCTTGCTTCCCTCCATACCTTAGTATCACTTGTGAATTGAGACATTCTACTTTTAAACCTTCATGTTTCTATCTATTATATTAAAAATCTTGCATCTAAGTAGTAACACACCCAATGCACATGTAATCAAAGTGTCAGACAGATGTACCACAAAATATTATTAGTCACAATTTTCTGATTAGCTTAAAAAACCACAATCTGTTCAGCCACAATCTGTTTAGCCAAACCAACCATATTGATTTGCTTAAATATATAACATGTAAGAAAAACTGCCATCATCAATCACATACAAGGAAACTGCAGAAACCCAACTAATCAAACATCCAGTTCCATCATTTTGGCTTTCATTTTTCTTCCTAATTTAAGCCAGTTTATACAGCTAAAAATAATGATAACAAATATTAAAAATTATACACTTCTGGACAAAAAAAAAAAATCGCTTATCTTCTCCAAATAACCAGCTGTTTAATGCTAGAAATGCCTAAAAGACGTTTTTTCCTGCACAGACCTGCCCCTCTTTCTGGGGCTTGGGGCTCCTGTTCTGCTTCAAAGCAAATTTGGAATTTTCACAAGGATCTCGGGTGCTGAGGATTTCCAGCTGTTATTGACAAATTCATTTGTGTGCGAGAGCGATGCCACATGGGAGTTCACAGAATCATATATAGGAACATAGGAACAGGAGGAGGCCATTCAGCCCCTTGAGCCTGTTCCGTCATTCAATGAGATCATGGCTGATCCATCCATCGCCTTGGCTAGCAAAGGTCTTTCAGTCTCAGATTTAAAATTATTAATTGAGCGAGCATCTACTTACATTTTGTGGGCGAGAGTTCCTCACTTCTACCACCCTTTGCATGAAGAGGTGCTTCCTAACTTCTCTCCTGAATGGCCTGGCTCTGATTTTAAGGTTATGTTCCCTTCAATGTTTTCCCCTAATTTTAAATTTGGATGCGCAGTCCCTTTAATGGGCTGCGCAAAATTTCACATTGTAAAAGCCGGTCCTGCGTGGTCACGCGGCCACACAGCTTAGAGGGAATGTTGGTCCCCTTGTCTTAGACTCCCCCACCAGCAGAAAAACTTTCTCTATCTACCCGATCAATTCCTTTCAAAATCCTAAAAACTTCAATCAAATTATCCCTTAACCTTCTATATTCCAGGGAATGCAAGCCTAGTTTATGTAATCTCTCCTCATAATCCCAACCTTTGAAGCCCTGGTAACATTGTGGTGACTCTGCGCTGTACTCCTTCCAAAGCTGATAAATCCTTTCTAAGGCGCGGTGCCCAGAACTGTACACAATACTCCAGATGTGGTCTAACCAGGGCTTTGTATAGCTGTAGCAAAACTTCCTTCACTTTATATTCTAGTCCTCTAGATATATTCCATTCAACATTTTGATTATCATTGACCACTACATTTTAGTGCTCTGTGTACATGGACCCCTAAATCTCTTTGGACTTCCACTGTTCCTAGCCTTTCACTATTTAAATAATACTCGGATCTATCCTTTCTTGATCCAAAATGAATGACCTCACACTTAGCTGCACTGAAATCCATCTGCCCACTTACTTAATGTATCAATGTCTCTTTGTAATGTTATACTCCTGTCCACACTACTTATTATGCCACCAATCTTTGTGTCATCAGCAAACTTGGATATCTGGCTCTCTATTGCGTTATCTAAGCCATTAATAAATATAGTGAATAGTTGAGGCACCAGCACAGATCCTTGTGGGACACCACTAGTCACTTCCTTCCAATTCGAGTACATAACCATTATCCCTACTCTCTGTCTTCTACTGCCTAACCAATCTCCTAACCAGATCAATAATTTGCCTTCAATTCCATGAGCTTTAATTTTAGCCAACAGTCTCTTAGGTAGAACCTCACTGAATGCCTTCTGGGACTCCATATAAACTACATCCATAGACATTCCCCTATCTATTACTTTAGTTACATCCTCAAAAAATTCAATTAGGTTCGTTAGACATGACCTACCCTTTACAAATCCATGTTGGCTCTCTCTAATCAGCTCAAATTTCTCTAAGTGCTCATTCACTCTATCCTTAATTATAGATGCAAATAACTTCTCTGCAACAGATGTTGGAATAACAGGACTATAATTTCCTTGTTTCTCTCACCTTTCTTAAATAATGGAGTTACATTTGCAATTTTCCAAACCAAAGGGCCAATTCCTGAATTGAGAGTGCTTTGGAAGATTACAGCTAAATTTTCTGCAATTTCTTCACCTACCTTCCTTTTAAACCTTGGGGTGGAAACCATCAGGTCCTGGAGATTTGTCAGTCTTTAGTGTCATTTAGTGAGTTCATTATTAGTTTCCCTGGAATGTCAGGTATATTATTCTCTTCCTCTACTGTGAAGACTGACACAAAGTAATTATTCAACAAGTTTGCCATTTCCTTATTTTCATTTGCAATATTACCCACATCTATTTTTAAAGAGCCCACATTACCTTTGACTGCCTTTTTCTTCTAATATAAGTGTAAAAACTTTGTGTGTTAATCTTGATATCCCTCAAGTACAGCACAGAAGGAGTCCATTCGGCCCCTCGTGCCTGTGCCAACTCTTTGAAAGAGCTATCTAATTAGTCCCACTCCTCTGCTCTTTCCTCGTAGCCCTGCAATTTTTTTCTTTTCAAGTATATATCCAATATCCTTTTGAAAGTTACTATTGAATCTGCCTCCATCACCATTTCAGGCAGTGCATAACAATTTGCTGCGTAAAAAAAGTCTCATCTCCCCTCTATTTCTTTTGCCAATAACCTTAAATCTGTGTCCTATTGTAGTTTTTCCTCTGCTTCTATACAGCCATAGTACATGGCGTGCACAAGGACCATCCTTGTCGCATGAGAACCATTTATTAACAATTACGAGGCGTAAGCAACAGAAGAAACAAAAGGATTTACTTGTTTGTGGTATTTATACAGTATAAAGCATTAAATAAAAATTCTAAGCTAATGGCATTTGCTTTTGTTGTGTTGATGTTTGCATCAGAGCCAGAGGAGGATATTCATAAAGGATTTGATGCTAAACTCAGACATTTTGACTACATTTTGATCATGGCACATGGCCAGCAATTCAAGATGTAGGTCACTGGAGATTTGATAGTGGGTCTCCTGATGCATCCGATACCAAAGACAGCATCAGTGAGAATTACTGGGAAGTAGGGGAAGAAAAATATCTTTCGTGATCCTGTAAGTGAAAAAAGATGGAAGGTTTTGGGGAGGAGGGGCGAAAGAATAAACAACCACTTGAATCAATTAAATACTGCAAATCCACCATATTATACAATATTTCATAACTGAGAATAAGAGGCTTTGGAGTGGAAAAAACAAATTTACTTGCATCCTAAGTAAGTTTAGTAAAGTGGTAGGTGAACATGATTACCAATACTGCAATTGTGAGGCCCTGCATCTTTCAGTATCAGAACGGTGTGCAGTATTCTTAGCTTGTGCCAGTTATGTGATATATTGCTTCAGTAAATCTACAGTGTTGGGTAAACCAGTCATATTTAAGCTGAGCAGGGCTGTAGTAATCATTAAAAAAAACTGCCCGCCAGGTCCTGGATGCGCCATGAGCAACACCTTGGCTGATCTACTAGTATAGGTTATGCATGTTGGGAATAGCAGAGGTCCCAGGCCTCTGTCTGGATTTATCCAGTGGTCAAGGTAATTTAATTAGTATTATTGTCTTGGTTTATTAAGTTAAACTATAATCCAATATATTATTTCCACCTTTATCCCAAGAGTTTTTCAATTTCGTACCTTGTAAATTGCCTTGTGAAAGTCAAAATACAGAACATCCAGCACACTATTATCATCTAGCGGTTCTGCTACACCATTATATAAATTCAACGCATTTGTTAGGCATCACCTGCCTTTCATAAATCTGTGTTGGTGTCAATATTCTTGCCTTTACTTCTGTTTAAGGTGTTTGGATTGCTTCCATCATAATAGAATCCAATTTGCTTCCTGCTGTAGATAGTGAAGGCATAACATTCTCTGAATAATGCACCAGACCTCGTTTTCTTTTAAACGGCAGCTTCTAACATTCATTCTGTATTTAATGAGCTGCAAAAAATTCCATCTATAACTCCCCCTACTTCCACTCTCATTTCCTTAAGTGTTTTTGGATTCACTCCATACAGTTCTGCTACCTTATCAATATTCTCGCATTGCAGGTTTATAAAATGGTCATTCCATTATTAATCTCTATTTTCTCCATGAACTTAGATTTCTCTCCTATCTTCCAACTATTAGAAAAGGCACAGTGATGGTTTCAACAGCAAAACTGTTGTAGAAAAAAATTAAATGTCTGCTATTTTGTTTTCCTCCCTCACTACCTTACTTTTAATACCTTTGGGCCTCATTAATGTTTAATCAGGTTAATTTTATTCAGTGCATAGCAGTGCGTGCGCTATCCCATCAAGTCTAGTGTAAACCTTGGAAATAATAAGTTAGAACCTCTGGTTGGAAACTGCAGTGATCCTAGGCCTAGAGTTCAGCTCTATTGCCAATTGTCATTGCATTCTGAATTGGACTTATTTAAGTAGGCCAAAAATTAACACTTTAGTTTTTAAAAGAGCTAACTGGTAAGAAACTTTTATTTGTAAACATCTGCGTTCCACGGCTGATTTCCTAGTCTCAGGCTATCTGCTTTCAAAGCAGGAGGGATTGGACATCAAGAGAAGCCCTGGATGGAACTAGGCTTGCCTTACAAGAATGCACAGAAGGGCAGGAACTCTGCCAAATATTCATTAAATTGGTCAATGCCAGATTTGGCCTATATCTAAAGTGCAGCTGGCATTGAGAGCCAGAGGGTCAATAAAGATTCCCCCTGATGTGCCCCAGTTTAGGTACTGGGATTCTGTATCAATAAAGGACAAAACACCATTTCCAATGAATAGGAACTGGTACATGTGATATTGTAAGGTTTACTAATACCACTGGTTTTGTGTGTCAGTTGAGAGGATACGATGTTCACTATACAGAAAAAGATGATTATCCAGATCAAGAAAGGTGCATGAGTAAGCTGTTGTAAAACATATTCTAAAGGATATCACTCATTTTCTATTATTCACGTTACAAAGCTAACTGACCTCACCCGACAGATTTTTATCATTAAGGACAACCAATACAGCAAAGCTTATTAAATCAAATAAATAATTGGAACCCATTTTTACAGAAAATGGAGTGCATATTTTTAATAAAATAGATCACCTTCTCTTAGTTTATTGAAATATTCTTTCTTATTCAGGAAAGAGAAGGGATTTGGTGAAAAAGAGTGCTGGGGATGTGGGACTCACTAGAAAGAAAAAAGACTTGCATTTATGTAGCACCTTTCATGACCACTGGACGTCTCAAAGCGCTTTACAGCCAATGAAGTACATTTTTTTTTGGAGTGTAGGAATGTAGGAAACACGGCAGCCAATTTGCACACCGCAAGCTCCCACAAACAGCAATGTGATAATGACCAGATAATCTGTTTTAGTGATGTTGATTGAGGGATAAATATTGGCCAGGACACCAGGGATAGCTCCCCTGCTCTTCTTCGAAATAGTGCCACAGGATCTTTTATGTCCACTTGAGAGAACAGACGGGGCCTCGGTTTAACGTCTCATCCGAAAGACAGCACCTCCGACAGTGCAGCACTCCCTCAGCACTGCACTGGAGTGTCAGCCTAGATTTTTATGCTCAAGTCCTGGAGTGGGACTTGAACCTATCATTAGGAGTAGTTGAGGCGAGTAGTATAGTTGCATTTAAGGGGAAGCAAAATAACAAATGAAGGAGAAAGTAATAGAAGGGTATGCTGTTAGAGTTAGATGAAGAGAGGTGGGGGGTCTGATCCAACACCCCATGAGGGTCCAATCCCCGACCCCAGTGGGAGGGGAGGTGTCCAAATTACACAACCTATCGATGTAATAAAAATAAAGGTTGGTCCAGTATTGATGTTCTGCCACTGCATGTCATTAGCATATTCGGTACCTTCTACATTGCATCACATTTAAAAAGCCTGTTAAAGACAGAGGATCAGTGTTGCTCCAACCACTGCAGTTACCCATCTGCTGACAGTTTTGAGACACTTCATTTACACAAAAACTGTTTATGAACAAGCCACTGTGTTTAATGCTAATGAAATATAATTTCAGCTGCTCTCCATACTTGGGTTTATTTTGTGTTATCAATGTGTTTCCCAGGAGACTGAATGAATGATAGATGGATAACGGATACCTGGGAGTGGTTAGAAAGAACATAATAGGTCCTTCAGAGTGCTTACATGGAAAGTAATGGATAGTTGGAAGTGACCGATGGGAAATTAGGATTCACGAGCTATTACAGGCCATAAAAGCAAAACACAAGTGATTTATAATCATCTATATAGTCCCCAGTACAAGAATACTGGCTTGAACTCATTCCATGGTGTCTCTTTTTATATTGTGTCCTCTTAATATGACAGTGTGGGTAGATTGGGAATACTAGTCCTCAATACTGAGGCTAGCTATGCACATGCCATGGGTATGTGATTACATTGGCAGGAAGAGTTAGCAATTCTGATGCTACTGTTATAGGTTAGCTGAGGAATAACCTGCAGATACTTGCTTGGAAATTCAATACAACATATCCAGCAAAGATTTTAAATAACAGAAAATGCTGGAAAAACTCAGCAGGCCAGGCAACATCCGTGGAGAGAAATTAGAGTCGACGTTTCGGGTCGAAACCCTTTTTCAAAACTGGAAAGGAAATGAAATAGATTGAAGGCAGGGCTGCGATAGATTTTAACATAGGAAATAGCACATCATTAGTAGCATAGTTTATCTGCGACATGTTAAGCCTCTCTTTTCTCCAGTTCTCTCTCTTTCCCTCTCCCCCTCCTTCCTGACAAGGAGCTGGGGAATGCAGTAAGCATCTGACCATTTGGAATAGCTGTTTTTTTCTACATTGCTGCACTGACTCACAGAACTAAAGATAATTTTCACCATTGAAAGGTGCAATAATGACTGGCACAAAGCTACTGAAATTCTCAGTAACCCTCCCTTAAACCAAAGGTTTTCATTTTTTATGTTCTTTCACGGGATGTGGGAGTCGGCCAGCATTTATTGCCCATCCCTAATTGTCCTTGAGAAGGTGGTGGTGAGCCACCTCTTGAACCGCTGCAGTCCGTGTGGTGAAGGTACTCCCACAGTGCTGTTAGGGAGGGAGTTCCAGGATTTTGACCCAGCGACAATGAAGGAACGGTGATATACTTCCAAGTCAGGATGGTGTGTGATTTGGAGAGGAACTTGGAGGTGGTGGTGTTCCCATGCGCCTGCTGCCCTTGTCCCTCTAGGGGTTAGGGTCGCGGGTTTGGGAGGTGCTGCCAAAGAAGCCTTTGCGAGTTGCTGCAGTGCATCTTCTAGATGGTACACACTGCAGCCATGGTGCGCCGGTGGTGGAGGGAGTGAATGTTTAATGGGATGGATAGGGTGCCAATCAAGCAGGATGCTTTGTCCTGGATGGTGTCGAGCTTCTTGAGTGTTGTTGGAGAGTATTCCATCACACGCCTTACTTGTGCCTTGTAGATGGTGGAAAGGCTTTGGGGAGTCAGGTGGTGGATTGCTGCTGAAAATCTTTCAAAAGTTCCCTACTGTAACTAGACAACATTTGTTCTCATTTATTTGGTAGCTTGAGGAACCAAATGACAGTGGAGGACTGGTGATGCAGCATGCACTAATTGTTGCACCAAGCTTCTGAATTCAGCCAGTTGGTTAGGGAGAAAAGTCTAGAGAGCGCGGAGAGCTTGTCCGGGGGAGGGAATAAAAATTGGATGATAAATTAATCCACACTCCTCACTTGGACACCTCTTAATGCCCAGCTCAGAAGCTTTGTGCCTGCCTTTTCTGTTGGGGAGTGATGTCGCATGGGAAAGGGGGAAGGCTAACAAAAGTGGTGAAAATAATTTGGAAGAAAAGAGTGAAATGGTAAAACAAGAACTTTGCCAAAAGATGTGTAAAGATTTTTTAACAACTGCTTGTTTACTGCGATCCAAAGAAACTCTCTCACCAAAGGGAATATTCTTTCTGATGTAGAGGAACCAGCTCAAAAGAAGTTCAAATAAGGTCTTTACAGCACCATCTGTTCTGAAAGGGGTCAGTTTCAGTTCTCCATGGTTCCTGCGCTCACACTGGTGACCTCTGCAATTCTGGCAATATGCTCTTGGAGTGACAGGGACCTCAAGGCTGTAGTAATGCAAGTCAGCAGCATAATCACCCAAACATCTGACATAGAAAGTAATGGATAGTTGGAAGTGACTGATGGAAAATTAGGAGTCATCAGATATTATCGGCCACAAATGCAAAGCACAACAGGTTTATAATTAGCATATGGATCCCAGTATAAGATTATAGTCTTGAACTCATTTCCAAGGTGTCTCTTTTTATATTGCATTTAACACTTAACACTTGTGAAAACACAGACTGTAAAAGTATTTTTGTACATTAAAAAAAAAGTCTTTGTTAGACATGGTGCTAGATGGGATGTTTCCCAAACAGACCAGCTTGTTTACCACCCCCTGCACGAGTCTAATCATCCTTTTTAACTGCAGTAAAGCACTCTCTAAAACTTGCCAGCTCCGAAAGACTTCAGTAAATGCTGCAACTTTTAAAACCCACGAAGGATGGGAGAAAATAAGATACTATGGCAGCTGAAAAGTAAATGAACAATAACACAAGTACAGCTTAGTAACAGGGAGCTGAGGATGGCAGACTGATTCAAGGACATATCCTGGATATCATCCGTCAAATCAACGAACCTGTCATCCCATTATTCCCTAACAAGGTAAAGTAATGCTACTAGAAAAAGGGATATGGGGATCGGGTAATGCTGTGGGTTAGATTATCGTACTTTTCCCTATGGAACTGCATCCAGCCTAGGCTGATGAGGTGCAAGTCACTTCACTCTGCCCGTGCTTGAAGGGAGCACGGTTCATAGGATCTGCGCCTATCTTTGCTCTGTGCTCCTTTCAAGGGCAGCTCCCTGCTGGGAGCACAGGATTAACGAATTTACCATGTAAAGTCAAGTGGCTTTGGGGTAGCCTGAAGCCAGTTTCCAGTGTGCATAAATCCACAGCAAACAAAACCCAGGACATTATTCAGTACTTGTAAATTGACAGAGGATAGTTGGGAAATGGAAATATCAAATGTGTACGGTGAGAGATGTTTTTATAAGGGTAAGGCACATTGTTGGGCAGAGAACAGAACACAGCGATTGATGCCAGCACTGACTTCCAAAGTGGAAAAATGTCCAGCCGTTACATCACTCGTTTTAATGAGCACCAAAAAAAAAGCAAAGATATAAGCCAAAGGGATAGGAATGGAAAGGCCTGTGTGGTCGAAAACACATTTGATGCTGTGACTAAGTGCACACAAGTGTCTGGTTTCTGCTCTGTTGGGTTGCTAGTTCACACTTCCTTCTATTACTCCTGGGGGTTGTGTTGGGGGGTCATTCTGGTGCCAGCTTTTTGATACGGTACAATGACGGTGCTGTGCCTAAGCACAGCTATTAATAGACCGGAGGCAAACTGCCTCTCCACAACTTACCATTTGCTAATATACAGTCTCGGCATCTTATTTTGATTTTTACAGCGTTCCAGCTCTAGCTGAAGAGGGTCACTGTTCACATCCTGCAAATTTCATGTACTGAAGAGTGATTCCCATAAAAATATGACTGCCAAGAATCAACTCACACATTGTAATTTCATGCCTGAACTAGTCAGAATAGACTTGGATTTCAACTTCTACATTAATGACAATAATTCACGGGAGGCTGAAACAGCCAACTTGTTACAAAATGCAGTTATGCCTGGACAAGCTGTAAACTGCTAAGTGCGTATTTGAGTTGTGCTGCGCATGGAACGACTCTGGTGCTGAGGTTGCATTGCCAACTGTGCCGTACTCTTTTCCATCTGGAAAGTAAGAATTCATTAAAAGTGAGGAAATAAAAAGTTCTGCCAAATTCTCAAGATTTGAAAGTTACTAATAAGAACATAACTGTGATGAAATATTCCATTCATCACTGCCTGTGACTGTGGTCGGTTTCAGTGTCATTTCCCTTCCCCCAGTCCTCATTGTATTGTTTATTGGAATGTGCTGTGTGTGTAGGGCTCCGCCCATACCTGGCCCCTTTTGTAAGCTAGCTCAGTCTGGCCTCAGTCTCCAGAAGGAAGATACCTCTCTCTCTTACGTGTTACCTTCTAAGTTAATAAAAGCCTTGTTTTGTTTCGCTAACATCGAGTCTCGGAATTATTGAGGCACATCAATTTTATTAACTTATTTTTCAACACTATGGATCAACTCCTGAAACCCGAACGTTTGGATTTGGATCAACATGCTCCGGACGCATCAGCACGCTTCGGACACTGGTTTGAGTGTATGGAATTCTTCCTGGACAATTCCGCAGCCGTCAAAGACGCTACGGACGCTGCGAGGATGAGACTCGGAATTCTGCGGAATTGGGTAAGCCACCGGGTTTACCCCCTCATCCAAGACGCCGATACGTACCTGGCCGCCTGCAACATCTTAAAGGCGCATTACCAGCAGCCTACGAATGAGGTGTATGCTAGGCATCTGCTCGCTACTCGCGCACAGCGACCTGGGGAATCGGTGGAGGAGTTCCTAAGCACCCTGAAAATGCTTGGCAAAGACTGCAAGTGCCGAGATGTAAAAGCCGCAGTGTACACTGACGAGCTTGTTCGCGATGCCTTCATCACAGGCCTCAGCTCCACTTACATCCGGCAAAGGCTGCTGGAAAAAACGGGGTTGGACCTGAAACAGGCTGCGGACACCGCGCGATCCCTGGATGCGGCCCAGAGAAACTCGGACGCCTACTCTTCAGCCCGCGCCGTCCACGCCGCCACGTGTGCACCGAGGGCGCCGCCATCTTGGAAGGCATCTTCCCCGCCCGGCAGCCCGACACCGGTGGGGCCCCGCTCTCCCCCCAGAAGCCCTACGACAGCCGCGACGCGTCAGGGACCCAACTGCTACTTCTGCGGGCAGCCAAAACACACCAGAAACCTGTGCCCGGCGAAAGGCACCACCTGCTTTAAGTGCGGTAAGAAGGGGCACTTCGGGAAGGTGTGCAGAGGGAACCCCGCCGGAAAACCAACCGCCGGAAAACCCGCCACCGCCGCGTGTGCGCCGTGGGAGCGGCCATCTTGGACGCCATCTTGCCCGACCTCGTGGGGTCCGCCATCTTATGAGCAGACAGCGTGGACGCCATCTTGTATCGATCAGGGCCCTACAGTGGCATCGGTCACAGTGGACCAGACCAGGCCGCACCCGCTATCCAAATCAATGGTGGACATCGAGGTAAACGGGTGCTGGGTTAAATGTTTAATTGACAGTGGAAGCACGGAGAGTTTTATCCACCCTGAACTGGCACAGCAACTCTCCCTAAAGGTGGTCCCTGCTCAGGGTACCATCTCTATGGCTGATAAAACCCAGACATCGACCATTCTGGGTTACTGCATGGTACAATTGGGCGTTAACGGAACTGTATACGATAATTTTAAAGTATTAATCATGAAGAACCTATGTGCGAGCGTGATCTTGGGCCTGGATTTCCAGTGCAACCACCAAAGCATCACGCTCAATTACGGTGGGTCCCAGCCGCCCCTCACAGTGTGCGGTCTGGCTACCCTGAAGGTAAAGCCGCCTTCGCTATTCGCGAACCTTACCCCTAACTGCCGGCCAATAGCGACCAAAAGCAGGAGGTACAGCTGGGAGGACAGGCGGTTTATCGCGACCGAGGTAGACAGGCTCCTGAAAGAGCGCATTATCGAACGCAGCAACAGCCCGTGGCGCGCCCAAGTGGTAGTGGTAAGGGGTAGCGAGAAGAAACGGATGGTGATCGACTATAGTCAAACGATCAACAGGTACACCCAACTAGACGCCTACCCGCTACCCCGCATATCAGAAATGGTGAACCAAATCGCCCAATACCGGGTGTTCTCCACCATCGACCTCAAGTCAGCGTACCACCAGCTCCCTATCAGACCAGAGGACCGCCCGTACACCGCCTTCGAGGCGAACGGACGCCTCTACCAATTCCTCAGAGTCCCCTTTGGGGTGACGAATGGGGTCTCGGTTTTTCAGAGGGAGATGGACCGCATGGTCGATGACCACCACTTGCAGGCAACCTTCCCCTACCTCGACAACGTCACCATCTGCGGCCACAATCAGCAGGGTCACGACTCGAGCCTCGAGAGGTTCCTGGAAACCGCACAAAAACTCAACCTCACCTACAACGAGGACAAGTGCGTTTTCAACACCACGCGCCTCTGCATACTAGGCAGCGTGGTGGAGAATGGGGAAATCGGACCAGACCCCGACCGATTGCGCCCCCTACGGGAGCTGCCCCTGCCCAACACTCCCAAAGCCCTGAAAAGGTGCCTGGGGTTATTTTCTTATTATTCCCAATGGGTCCCCAACTACTCCGACAAAGCCCGCCCCCTCTTGAAAGCATCCTCTTTTCCGCTCTCTGCTGAGGCCCACGCCGCCTTCAAAAACATTAAGCAGGATATTGAGCGGGCCACGCTACAGGCAGTGGACGAGAACACTCCATTTCAAGTGGAAAGTGATGCGTCTGACTTCGCCTTGGCGGCCACCCTCAACCAGGCGGGGCGGCCCGTAGCTTTCTTCTCGAGGACCCTCCAAGGGCCCGAGATCAGACACTCCTCCGTGGAAAAGGAGGCCCAAGCCATCGTGGAGGCAGTGCGCCACTGGCGCCACTACCTAGCCGGCAAACGCTTCACCCTACTTACCGACCAGCGGTCGGTAGCGTTTATGTTCAATAATAAACAGAGGGGGAAGATTAAAAATGATAAGATTCTTAGGTGGCGGATCGAGCTCTCCACCTTCGAGTACGACATCATTTACCGGCCAGGGGCCCTTAACGAATCCCCTGACGCCCTCTCACGAGGGATGTGTGCCAGCGCCACCGGGGATCGGCTACAGACCCTCCACAACGACCTCTGCCACCCAGGGGTCACGCGGCTGTTCCACTCCATAAAGTCCCGTAACTTACCCTACTCGATTGAGGAAGTTCGGTCTCTGACCAGGAACTGCCGCACTTGCGCTGAGTGCAAGCCTCGGTTCTACCGCCCAGATAGAGCCCACTTAATCAAAGCTACACGGCCCTTTGAGCGGCTCAGCTTAGATTTCAAGGGCCCCCTCCCGTCCGTCGACCGCAATGTTTACTTCCTGAACATTGTGGACGAATACTCCCGGTTCCCATTCGCCTTCCCCTGCCCAGACATGACCAGCGCCACGGTCATTAAATGCCTCAACAGCCTGTTCTGCCTGTTCGGTATGCTGAGCTACATCCATACGGATAGGGGGGCGTCCTTCATGAGTGAAGAGCTACGCCAGTACATGCTGTCCAAGGGGATCGCCACGAGCCGCACCACCAGCTACAACCCCCGGGGTAACGGCCAAGTGGAGCGAGAGAACGGGACAGTATGGAAAGCAGTCACTCTAGCTCTAAGGACCAAGGGCCTCCCTATCTCCCGCTGGCAGGAAGTCCTCTCAGATGTGCTCCATTCGATACGGTCGCTATTGTGTACGGCCACTAATGCCACGCCTCATGAACGAATGTTTGTCTTTCCCCGGAAATCCACCTCAGGCGTATCCATGCCATCATGGCTCTCCACCCCAGGTCCGGTACTCGTGCGAAGGCATGTGAGGGGCCACAAGACGGACCCTCTCGTGGAGCCAGTACACCTACTCCACGCCAACCCCCAATACGCATATGTCCGGCACGCCGACGGAAGGGAGGACACCGTGTCCATAAAAGACGTCGCCCCAGCCGGCATCAACAACAACCACGGCAATAGCAGCAACAACGATCACAGCAACTCTTACCCACCCACTACTCTTTCATCACCCCCGGAAGAACATCGACCAACGGCACCCCCACCAACTACCCCTTCAACAACCCTGGCGGCACCCCCGGCAGAGACCCAGGAGACTACCGGGGACACCCAGCCGACACCCGCGGCACCACAACAGCCACGTCGGTCGCAGAGGACTATCAAACCCCCGAACAGACTAAATCTATAAAAGGGGTGAATGTGATGAAATATTCCATTCATCACTGCCTGTGACTGTGGTCGGTTTCAGTGTCATTTCCCTTCCCCCAGTCCTCATTGTATTGTTTATTGGAATGTGCTGTGTGTGTAGTGCTCCGCCCATACCTGGCCCCTTTTGTAAGCTAGCTCAGTCTGGCCTCAGTCTCCAGAAGGAAGATACCTCTCTCTCTTACGTGTTACCTTCCAAGTTAATAAAAGCCTTGTTTTGTTTCGCTAACATCGAGTCTCGGAATTATTGAGGCACATCAATAACATCAGAAACAGGAGGAGTAGTAGGCCATTTGGCCCTTCGAGTCTGCTCCACCATTCAATAAAATCATGGCTGATCTTCTACCTCAGCTCCACTTTCCTGCACTATCCCCATATCCCTTGAATCCCTTAATATTCAAAAATCTATCGATCTCTGTCTTGAATATACTCACGACTGAGCCTCCACGGCCCTCTGGGGTAGAGAATTCCAAAGATTCACCACCCTCTGAGTGAAGACATTTCTCCTCATCTCAGTCCTAAATGGCCGACCCCTTATTCTGAGACTGTGACCCCTAGTTCTAGAATCCCCAGCCAGGGGAAACATCCTCCCTGCATCTACCCTGTCAAGCCCTCTAAGAATTTTTCTATGTTTCAATGAGATCACCTCTCATTCTTCTAAACTCTAGAGAATATAGGCCTAGTCTACTCAATCTCTCCTCATAGGACAATCCCCCCAATCCCAGGAACCAGTCTGGTGAACCTTCGTTGCACTCCCTCTACGGCAAGTATATCCTTCCTTAGGTAAGGAGACCAAAACTGTGCACAATACTCCAGGTGTGGTCTCACCAGGGCCCTATATAATTGCAGTAAGACATCTTTACTCTTATACTCAAATCCTCTTGTAATAAAGGCCAACATATCATTTGCTTTCCTAATTGCTTGCTGTACCTGCATGTTAACTTTCAGTGATTAGTGTACAAGGACACCCAGGTCCCTCTGAACACCAACATTTCCCAATCTCTCTCCATTTAAAAAATACTCTGCTTTTCTATTTTTCTGACCAGTGGATAACTTCACATAAGCAGGGAGGTTAAATGCTAAAATCAATAATAAGCAGTCTGATCTTCAACATCTAAACACTAGGGGCTCGAATTTCCAAGCCCCGTGGAGGCGGGTGTGGTGGGAAAATTGCAGAATCGGGGGGCAGGAACCCATCCCGCCCCCAACCCGCCTCCGTGCCAATGTCCCAGGAGGCGGGTATCTGACCTGTGTTGGGGGCCGCCTCCCCGAGGCGGGAAGGGGATTAGTACCAATTAACTGCCTGTTAACAGGTAGTTAACAGGCAGTTTTTTGCCTAATCCCTATTTTTAGCCCTGAAGTGTGGGCTGTCCGACGGCTCCGAACCACGCCAAGTTAGCGAGGCGGACCGTCGGTCTGCAGGGGTTGCAGGGGTCGAGATGTCCATTGTGCAGGTGAGTGATGGATGCATGTGTGCAGAGGTAAGTGTGTGAGGCAATTGTAAAGTGTTTTAATAAGTTTTACTTACCTTTACTTTCTCCTGCAGGCTTCCTTCCTTCAGTTCTCGGGAGTCCCTCAGCTCACCGGCACAGAAAGCAGAATGGTCGCTGAACTGTCAAAAGCTGCAGCCTCTGCTTTCTGGTCTGGAGAAATCTCTAACTGAGTCTGAGTAGAAGGACTCAAGTTAGAAGACAGATTGTCAGTGTTTGACAGCTTCATAGAGCTGTCAAACGCTGATTTTTCATCTGTGAAAAGCTCTTGTCAGATGAAATGTCAATCGTTGACATCACCAGTAACCAGGTGTCCCTTAATTGGCCTGCTGAGCCCGCTGGGTGGGCTTAACAAGGTCAATCAAGGGAAAATAGTATGGGTACAGCCTATCATTTGACTCCGTTTTAACTGCCACAAAGTGTGGCGTGCAGCAACGTGGGCGTGTGTGTCTGTGCGACTGATATCCCAGTTTGCACTTGCCCACAGCAGAACCCATGCCCACAATAAAGCCTTCAGTTTTGGGACTTACATGCTGAAGCAGCAGGCTCAATGGACCTTTTCTCATTCCATTCCTTGAAATGTTTAGTACATAATATGAACAAAATAAATTATGCAGTAACAGTCTGCTGCCACTAGATGTTATAACATCCTTTGTAAATAGTATTATGTATGCACTTACTGACAATGTTACCTCTATTCTGAAATACAAGAATAAATATAGGGATACTGTAGAGAAGGCTAGCATTGTTGTAATTTCTTCTCTCAGAGGGTCGTGAATCTTTGGAATTCTCTACCCCAGAGAGCTGTGGAGGCGGAGTCATTGAATATATTCAAGGTGGAGACACAGATATTTGAGCTACAGGGGAGTTGAGGGTTGTGGGGAGCAGGCGGGAAAGTGAACTTCTGGCCAAGATCAGATCAGCCATGATCTTATTGAATGGCGGAGCAGGCTCGAGGGGCCAAATGGCCTACTCCTGCTCCTATTTCTTATGTTCTTATTAATGGTGTCTCCCAGCTTCAGAGGATCTGGATAGAAATAAGATTTTTTTTTGTGAAATAGTTGAAGCAAGAGCGCAATCAGTGCCGAAGTCATTGTTGACATTTTTGGATAGTTTATTGGATGTTGCACATACTATGCATGACACAAACCAAAGTAGTTAGTTACAGCATCCTCAGGGAGGAACCATGCAAAAGTATCCAAATAAGCCTTGCCCTTTTCTGCACAATTGGCAAAAAAGCTTCAGGATACAATTTTAGCACACAAAGGGCTTGCACTGTGACATCTCAATGTTGAAAGACCTGCTCTGTGCATGTCTGTCACTAGAACCTGTAGTGGATTGCACTCACACAAAGAGAGATGTGCCCTGGTCACAAGGCTGGCTGTCAGGCTGAGTGTTCTGCCAATTTCTAACATTTGGATGTCTTGTCTGCGTTTCCAGAAAAAAAGTCTTCTCACAACCACCACAAGTGAATGACGCTAAAAGTGCTTAAATGATAGTTCCAAAAATTAAAATAATAGGTTACTTCTATATTCATGGAGCAACATCCGATAAAATAAAGTTCCCTTGATCATTTGATTTTCAGGGTCCCTGTCCCTCTTGAAAGGTACAGGGAAGTGCCAAGTGAGGGATGTATACCATGCCAAGGGAGCAAGGGTGGTCTTCCTAGCTAGTCATGTGCACCTACAGGGGTGGGAAAACCTAATTTCTATTGGAGCAAAATTCTGAAGCTCTGAGGCAAAATGATTTGAGTTTTTTTAAAGCCACCTTTATGCACAGCTCATTCATACAAGGCGTGTGTCCTTGACAGTAAATAAACAAACAAAAAATATCCTGGTTGACTCATATTTTTAACACTTATTATTGGTGTACCTTTTAAACTGAGTGAAAAAGGTATAGCACCACAAGTATTGCAGTTTATTTTATATCTTAACATCTAAACAAGCTGCATTACTCATGCAGTATCATGTAATGCATTCATTGCACAATGACAGAATCCAGTGTTCTCCACCACAGTAACATTCTCAGTTTTCATACAAATTTCACACTTCACTTGGGGAAGGGATCAGGGCTTAGTGCTTTGCCCTCAATTCTTTATTATTGAGGCATGTGTATGCAGTACTGATAACCTCGCTCCTAGTCGGACACAAGCCCTTTCCCCAAACCAAGATGTGCAATGGCTTTCCTTAAAACCTCAATTTATAAAAGGGTCAAAATATTATACATCTAATGTAGATATTCTCGGCCTAGAAAAAGAATATCACTAACATCTTATCATACTGCCAACTCAACTTCATGTCTTTTCTTCCACTAACAGTATTCCACAAATAAAATATTCCATTTGCAATTCCACAATCAGATATGCTTCCCAGTATCGCTGTCAGAGGACAGAATCAGCAACAACAACAACTTCTGTTTATATAGCACCTTTAACATAGTAAAACGTCTCAAGGTGCTTCACAGGAGCGATTATCAAACAAAATTTGACACCGAGCCACATAAGGAGATATTAGGACAGATGACAAAAGCTTGGTCAAAGAGGTAGGTTTTAAGGAGTGTCTTAAAGGAGGAAAGAGAGGTAGAGAGGCGGACAGATTTGGGGAGGGAATTCCAGAGCTTAGGGCCTTGGCAGCTGAAGGCACGGCCGCCAATAGTTGAGTAATTAAAACGGGGGATGCTCAAGAGGCCAGAATTCGAGGAGTGCAGATATCTTGGTGGGGGTAGCGGGGAGGTTGTGGGGCTGGAGGAGATTACAGAGATAGGGAGGAGCGAAGCCATGGAGGGATTTGAAAACATGGATGAGAATTTTAAAATTAACTGGGAGCCAATATAGGTCAGTGAGCACTCATAGGACGTCTCAGCAGAGAAACAGGCCACTTGACCCACTGGATGTCTATATAACTATGGCTCTATATACCACTCAGTCCAATCGCACTTTCCTGCTCACTCCCCACGCCCTTAAATATTCTTTATCAAGCAACTGTCTAAATCCATTTTTACAGTATTGATGGTCTTTGCTTCTTCCGGATTTGATTGAATATGAAAGCCATGGATGGTGTCAGCAGTGGATTGTGTGTTTTGTGCTGAATACAGACTTTGGCAGTAATCAAAATTTAAACCGTCTGCCACCAGTAATGTTATAAAAAAAATTACCTGCTCTGAGAATTTGTGACAGGATGCTCACCGATGCGCCTAACAGACACTTATAATAGCCTAGCACCTGGCAGTGCCCCCAGGGTGGGTGTACTGTGTGGTGTAGGCAGAACATAAAGAGAGAAACAGAGGGAGAAAAAAAATACTAAATGCATAAATGTTTCATATACAAAATAAACAGTAGACTGCTCTTCAGTTTCTATTGCAGCTGTTTTTCTGGGTGTCTGTGACGATATTACATATCCACCCTGTGCTGTCCCCTGCTATTGAAAAAATCACACGATTCTGCCCGGCTCTTAAAGGGCTGCTGCTCATCATTAAGGAGTGGACCATTTTTTTGATATGGCAAAAAAAAAATTTGGTCTGTGCAATAATTAATGGCTACTGTTTCCAGAGGTTGTACAAGCATGTCCCGGGTAAATGTGCACGTGTAGGAATAAGAACATAAGGCGTAGGAGCAGGAGTTTGGCCCCTCGAGCCTGCGCCGCCATTCAATAAGATCATGGCTGATCTGATCTTGGTCTCAACTCCATTTCCCTGCCCGCTCCCCATAACCCTCGACTCCTTTACCATTCAAAAATCTATCTCCACCCTAAATACATTCAATGACCCAGCCGCCACAGCTCTCCCGGGAAAGAGAACTCCAAAGATTCATGACCCTCCGAGAGCAGAAACTCCTCCCCATTTCTGAATGTTGGGAATGTTCTGCTGCAGGAGGTGTAGCAAAAAAAGGCGGCCCTCTTTGGAGCAGAAGGGCACCCAACTGTGGGAGCAAAGGTGCAAGCTACGTAAACGGAAGTAGCACAAATGAGGAAGAAGCTTTTTGGTAATCAGGAAGAGCAGCACCTCTGCAGACATTATGGCACGGTGGGTAGAGTACTTGTGGTAAACCACTGTATTGTATATTGCCACCTCTGGGTGGCGCTGTGTATGGAGGCATGCCTCAGCTGACTCCACCCACCACTGTGTGGGTTTCGTTCAGACTTGTTCAGTCACTCACGAAGAAGCATGGTCTCTTCTTAGCTAATAAAAGCCTTATTCATCTCTTCTTCGACTCATCACCTTTTATGAAGTAATTGATAAGCGTATCAATTTTATTAGCTAAAAGTTAAATGGCGACACCTGAGGAGCAACAACAGCAACGGATACAGCAGACATTGCTGAGAGCCCTCAGACCACCACGCCTGGACCTCGACCCTCAAGATGTGGGTGCATCAGCCAAGTTTGAACACTGGCTGAGCTGCTTTGAATCCTTCCTCGCAATCTCACAGGTTACAGAGGAGGATCACAAACTGAAAATTTTGACCGCCCAGGTGAGCCATCAAGTATATATGCTAATCCGGGACTCTAATACGTACGTGGCGGCCCTCGAGCTACTAAAAGGGCAATATACGCGCCCAGTGAACACAATTTACGCCCGACACCTCTTGGGATCCCGCAGGCAGCAACCGGGAGAATTGGTAGGGGCATTTGCACGGGCGCTACTGGCACTCTGCAGAGACTGCGATTGTAAAGCGGTAACGGCTGTGGAGCACGCGCAGGGACTCGCCTGTGATGCCTTCGTCAGGGGCCTCCAGTCAGACCACACCCGGCAGAGACTGCTAGAAAGCAAGGAACCCGACCTGAAGACGGCCATTGCCCTTGCGCTCTCGTTAGAGGAGGCCCACCGAAACCTCGAGGCATACCCCCGTAACGGCGCCGAGACATGGCAATCGAAACCGTGGGACACGGGACCGCCGCCCCCGGCACCAACCGCTGCAGCGACCCAACCGAGACAGCAGCCTCCGGTAAGAACTGCTTCGATGCCCAGTAACCAGGCCCAAAAATGCTATTTCTGTGGCCAGTTAAAACATCCCAGAGCGCACTGCCCAGCTAAGACAGCTACCTGCTCGGGCTGCGGGAAGAAAGGCCATTACGCTAACGCCTGCAAGGGGAAGCCAGCCAGCAGCGCAGCGTGCGGGCCGTGGGAGCAGCCATCTTATCCGCCATTTTGTGTACCCCCGGCCGCATGGCATCCGCCGCCATCGTATCCAACGCACTCAACCGCCATTTCGTCACCGGAACCGACCACCGTCTCGGCGGATGACTATAGTGACTCACTAAGCCACATACTGGCCTCCGTGACGCTGGATCAAGCCCTCCCTCACCATCTATCCAGCTCCATGATGGATATCGCGGTAAACGGCCGCGCCACCAGTTGCCTGATCGACAGCGGGAGCACAGAGAGTTTCGTCCACCCCGACACGGTACGTAGCCACTCCCTCACGATTCTGCCAACGCACCATCGCATTTCTATGGCGTCCAAGTCCCAGTCAATGGACATCAGCGGCTACTGTGTGGTGACCCTGTCAGTAGGGGGCACTGAATATCAAAAATTTAAACTGCTAGTCCTGCCCCGTCTTTGCGCTGCCGTCCTGCTAGGGTTGGATTTTCAGTGCCACCTTAAGAGTGTCACACTAGCATACGGTGGACCCCTCCCCCCACTCACAGTCTGCAACCAACAACTTTTAAATTGCCCGCTGCAAACCACCTGCAGCCTTTCCACATTAAAAGTCCCCCCCCCTCCCCTGTTCGCTAACCTCACCCGCGACTGTAAACCCATCGCTACCAAAAGCAGGCGGTACAGTGCCGGGGACAGAGCTTTTATCAGCTCCGAGGTGGAGCGGCTCTTGAAGGAGGGCATTATCGAAGGTAGCACTAGCCCCTGGCGAGCCCAGGTTGTAGTCGTTAAAACCACTGCAAAACGCCGCATGGTAATCGACTACAGCCAAACCATAAACCGGTACACCCAGCTGGACGCGTACCCCCTCCCTCGCATATCTGATATGGTCAATCAGATTGCGCAATACAAAGTATTCTCCACCATCGACCTTAAGTCAGCGTACCACCAGCTGCCCATCCGCCATGAGGACCGCCAGTATACTGCCTTCGAGGCAAACGGCCGCCTCTACCACTTCCTTAGGGTCCCCTTCGGCGTCACCAACGGGGTTTCGGTCTTCCAAAGGGAGATGGACCGAATGGTTGACCAGAACGCGCTGCGGGCAACCTTCCCCTATTTGGATAACGTCACCATCTGCGGCCACGACCAGCAGGACCACGACGTTAATCTAGCAAATTTCCTCCGTACGGCCCAACGGCTGAACCTAACGTACAATAAGGAAAAATGTATGTTTCACACCAAGCGCCTGGCCATCCTCGGCTGCGTGGTGGAGAACGGAGTCATCGGGCCCGACCCCGACAGAATGCGCCCCCTAATGGAGCTACCCCTTCCCCACTGCCAAAAAGCACTGAAGAGATGCCTGGGGTTTTTCTCCTACTACGCCCAGTGGGTGCCCCTCTATGCAGACAAAGCCAGGCCCCTCATCAAAGCCACCTCCTTCCCCCTGACACCAGAGGCGTGTGCAGCCTTCACTCTTATCAAGAACGATATCGCGAAGGCCGCAATGCACGCGGTGGATGAGTCCATCCCCTTCCAAGTGGAGAGCGATGCCTCCGACTTCGCCCTAGCCGCGACCCTTAACCAGGCGGGCAGACCCGTGGCCTTTTTCTCAAGGACCCTCCAGGGCCCCGAGACGAGACACTCCTCCGTCGAAAAGGAGGCCCAGGCTATTGTAGAAGCGGTGCGTCACTGGAGGCATTACCTGGCCGGGAAACGATTTACCCTGCTCACTGACCAGCGTTCAGTAGCTTTTATGTTTAATAATAAGCAGAGGGGTAAAATCAAGAACGACAAGATCTTGAGGTGGAGAATCGAACTCTCCACCTACAATTATGATATCTTGTATCGGCCAGGGAAACTCAATGAGCCCCCAGATGCCCTATCACGTGGTACATGCGCCAACGCGCAGAGTGATAGGCTGCAGTCCCTCCACAATGACCTCTGCCACCCGGGGGTCACCAGGTTTTTCCATTTTATCAAATCCCGTAACCTGCCCTACTCCATCGAGGAGGTCAGGACCATGACCAA
Source organism: Somniosus microcephalus (assembly GCF_052327205.1). Taxonomy (NCBI): domain Eukaryota; kingdom Metazoa; phylum Chordata; class Chondrichthyes; order Squaliformes; family Somniosidae; genus Somniosus; species Somniosus microcephalus. Next base: position 27,968,903 of record NC_140992.1, on the reverse strand, counting down.
GAGCTGCCAAATCTGCGCCGAGTGCAAACCGCACTTCTATAGGCCGGACAGAGCAAGCCTGATCAAGGCCACCCGCCCCTTCGAACGCCTGAGCGTCGATTTTAAAGGGCCCCTCCCCTCCGCTGACCGCAATGTGTACTTCCTCAACATAGTTGATGAGTACTCCCGTTTCCCCTTTGCCATCCCTTGCCCAGACATGACCAGTACCACGGTCATCAAGTGTCTGAATGACATCTTCGCTCTGTTCGGGTTCCCCAGCTATATACATAGCGACAGGGGCTCATCGTTCATGAGCGACGAACTTCGGCAGTACCTGCTAACAAGAGGTATCGCCACGAGCAGGACCACCAGTTACAACCCCCGGGGGAACGGCCAGGTGGAAAGGGAGAACGCGACGGTTTGGAAGGCAGTCCTCTTAGCACTAAAATCTAAGGGCCTTCCGACCTCCCGCTGGCAGGAGGTCCTCCCTGCAGCGCTTCACTCCATTCGGTCACTGCTTTGTACTGCCACTAATGCGACCCCTCATGAGAAAATGTTCGTTTTCCCCCGGAAGTCTACATCGGGAACCTCGCTACCGGCATGGTTGACTTCTCCTGGGCCCGTCCTACTGCGGAGGCACGTGAGGACGCATAAAACGGACCCCCTGGTCGAGCGGGTGCACCTCCTACACGCCAACCCCCAGTATGCCTGGGTGACATACCCAGACGGGCGGGAGGACACGGTCTCCATACGAGATCTCGCACCCTCGGGTACCCCTGAATTACCACCGTTATCCCCCTTACCACCGTTATCCCCCTTACCACTGTTATCCCCCACCACCCCTCCCAACCCAACCCCTGCAGACGGCATGCCAAAGCCCCAGGAATCTTCGCCAACCACCCAGACACCAGACCCGACGTCGGATGCTGCAACACCACCGCCGCCACCACGACGATCAGGACGTCAGACAAGGCCTCCTGATAGACTTAACTTGTAGTACCCTTCACCCCGCCGGACTTCACATTAAACAAGGGGTGAATGTGGTAAACCACTGTATTGTATATTGCCACCTCTGGGTGGCGCTGTGTATGGAGGCATGCCTCAGCTGACTCCACCCACCACTGTGTGGGTTTCGTTCAGACTTGTTCAGTCACTCACGAAGAAGCATGGTCTCTTCTTAGCTAATAAAAGCCTTATTCATCTCTTCTTTCGACTCATCATCTCTTCTTCGACTCATCACCTTTTATGAAGTAATTGATAAGCGTATCAGTACTGTAATGATTTTGGTGCTGGACTAGCCACCAAGAGACATCCGTTCAAATCCCACCACGGTAAATTGTGAAACTGAATTCAATAAATCTGATCATTTGCGAGTTTGCATCAAAAAAATGACCCTGAAAGCTGCTGGATTGTCAACAAAATCTAGCTAGTTCACTAATGAAGGGAACCTGTCACCCTTACACAGTCTGGCCTATACGTGACAATGTGGTTGAAGTGCCCTCTGAAGTCACCTGGCAAGCCATTCAGTTGCATAAACAACCTCTATCACCTTCTCATGGCAACTAGGATGGATAATAAACACAGTCCTGTCAGTGTAGCACGCAAATATAAAAAAATGATGGGGTAACTTAATGAGTCTGTGTTGTTGGTCGGATGTACTGCCCAAATCAGCGATTCAGGTACACAGCGCCTGCAATTTTCCACTATTACTATTGGGACACAGTATGCATGGCCATGATAAAAAACTAAAAATGTGAATCACAGCACACTGAGGGAAGTATCATGCAAAGCGTGGAATCAGTCATTCATTGCCCTTTTTTATAAACTCTTCTTGCTGGAACCTGTAGAATGCATATTTTGTGGGGCACACAAATAGCTTGCATTGTAATATATACATATTGAAAGGAGTGCCTAGAACCAACACAGCCACCAGAAACTACATGCATGCTGCACCGGAATCCACTCACACAAGGTGGCACGTGGGCTGGCCCCATGGGCACCATTCCCTGTGCCTTGCTAACTTGGAAACCATGACACCCAGTAAAAGTTCTGTGCCCTGAGCAGCTGATCATTGCTTTCACTGCGGAAAGGAAGTAAGATGTTGCTCCTTGCATGGATTGCATCTGCCACTTGTTTGATACACCTACGGACAGCAGGCTGACCAATCTGGCAGATGTCCCCTTTGATGACATAAACACTTGCCGATACGGTTACCTCATCATTATGTAGAAGTTGTCTGCAGGTCAGCCTGTAGGAAATGGCACAGCTCTGTGAAAACCTCAAAGGGAGACTCATCTCTGCCTCCGAGCAGCTGACGGAGATTGTATTGACAGAGGTCTGGGAGCAAGCCACTTGCCCTTTTTTGGTTACACGTAGATGTGCGTGGTCTGGGAAGACCAGGCGTACTGATATCAAAATTGAGTTACAATATAGTCATAGGAAGAGTTCTGATGGTGCGATTCTCTCTCTAAAAGGTGCGATTCTCTCTCTAAAAGGGATTCTAACAAGGAAACCTTTAAAATGGTGACACTCTTTAAAAAGGATACTGATGTGACTCTTCATTAAGGACAGAGTTCTCTGGAAACGCAGCAGAATTATTGTTACTGATTCTGTTTCTCAACAACAGGTACATGATGGATTAAAAAGTAATTGATCTTTCTTAACTGGTCCAATTGGGTTAGACAGCTCCATCTGCTGCAGATTCAGCATTTATAATTCCAAGAACCAATAATGATGATCATTACAGTTCCTGTACTTTGATGTCAGTATCTGCAAATACCTCGGATTGATGAATACACTAAATGAATACAATAAGAATTTAAAGAAATCAGCTTTTCCAAATAAGTCAACTGGATTATGGAGATTGCTGTAGACATGCTTAAAGCTGTCTGAAAGCCGATAAATCCCCTGGACCTGATGGTCTAATTCCTAGGGTTTTGAAAGAGGGAGCTATAGGGATAGTGGATGCATTGGTTGTCATTTTCCAAAATTCCATAGATTCTGGAACGGTTCCTGCGGATTGGAAGGTAGCAAATGTAACCCCACTATTTAAGAAAGGAGGGAGAGAGAAAATGGGGAACTACAGACCAGTTAGCCTGACATCAGTAGTAGGGAAAATGCTCGAATCTATTATTAAGGATGTGGTAACAGGGCACTTAGAGAATAATAATAGGATTGGGCAGAGTCAACACGGATTTATGAAAGGGAAATCGTGTTTGACAAATCTGTTAGAGATTTTTGAGGTTGTAACTAGCAGAATAGATAAGGGGAACCAGTGGATGTGGTGTATTTGGACTTTCAGAAGGCATTCGATAAGGTGCCACACAAGAAGTTATTAAACAAAATTAGGGCTCATGGGATTGGGGGTAATATATTAGCATGGATTGAGGATTGCTTAAAGGACAGAAAACAGAGAGTAGGAATAAATGGGTCATTTTCGGGTTGGCAGGCTGTAACTAGTGAGGTACCACAAGGATCAGTGCTTGGGCCTCAGCTATTCACAATCTATATCAATTATTTGGATGAGGGGACCAAATGTTATATATCCAAATTTGCTGATGATACATAGCTGGGTGGGAATGTAAGTTGTGAGGAGGATGCAAGGAGGCTTCAAGGGGATATAGACAGGCTAAGTGAGTGGGCAAGAACATGGCAAATTGAATATAATGTGGAGAAATGTGAATTTATTCATTTTGGTAGGAAAAGTAGAAAAGCAGAGTATTTTTTAAATGGTGAGAGATTGGGAAATGTTGGTGTTCAGAGGGACCTGGGTGTCCTTGTACATGAATCACTGAAAGTTAACATGCAGGTACAACAAGCAATTAGGAAAGCAAATAGTATGTTGGCCTTTATTACAAGAGGATTTGAGTATAAGAGTAAAGACGTCTTACTGCAATTATATAGGGCCCTGGTGAGACCACACCTGGAGTATTGTGTACAGTTTTGGTCTCCTTACCTAAGGAAGGATATACTTGCCATAGAGGGAGTGCAACAAAGGTTCACCAGACTGGTTCCTGGGATGGGGGGATTGTCCTATGAGGAGAAATTGAGTAGACTAGGCCTATATTCTCTAGAGTTTAGAAGAATGAGAGGTGATCTCCTTGAAACATACAAAATTCTTACAGGGCTTGACAGGGTAGATGCAGGGAGGATGTTTCCCCTGGCTGGGGGGTCTAGAACCAGGGGTCACAGTGTCAGTATTTAGGACTGAGGTGAGGAGAAATTTCTTCACTCAGAGGGTGGTGAATCTTTGGAATTCTCTACCCCAGAGGGCTGTGGAGGCTCAGTCATTGAGTATATTCAAGACAGAGATCAATAGACTTTTGAATATTAAGGGAATCAAGGGATCTAGGGATAGTGCAGGAAAGTGGAGATGAGGTAGAAGATCAGCCATGATCTTATTGAATGGCGGAGCAGGCTCGATGGGCCAAATGGCCTACTCCTGCTCCTATTTCTTATGTTCTTAAGCAGCTGTGTTGTGACACTGTACCATTTTCCTGCCAGGATAACTTCTGTGACTACCAGAAATAGCCCTTTTCAAAAACTCAGCTGAAAGTCATAACTTTTAACTTCAAACCTGACCCTCCAGATTTTCTAACGTTTTCCCTCTCTCCTCTTTTCAATAGGGCTCCCACTGCCTTAGCTGTTCACACTTCATTTGTTGCTTTAATGTCTTTTATTTAATGCTTCTGTCCTTTACTTTGATTGAGATGATGTGTTGCATTACCCAACAATCATTTGATTGACTGATACTTCTGCTCTGTGTTGGTTTGTTTTTATCCCCCCCGCCCCCCCCCGCCCGCTGTGCCACCACCGCCCATCACCCTCTTTTTCTGGTTCTATTAACATGTTTGTCTCTTAAAATTTGTCAGTTCTGAAGAAGAGCATGCGTCTGAAAGATCGACTGTTCTCTCTTCACAAATGCTCACTGATCTGCTGTGTTTGTCCAGCCTTTTCCTGTTTTTGTTTCAGATGTCCGGCAATTGCAGTATTTTGCTTTGTATTTGAACGTCTATCATGTTTGGTGAGTGGTGGCACCAGGGGAAGGGTGGAGATCAGATTGTGCTGCAGTGCGGTTTCTTGCTGCTAGTTTTTTTTAAAAATTATAGTTCAAAAGCTTCTTAGGTTGGATATAGCATGATTATGTAGATGTGTCACTGATCATACCTCTGCACACTCATTTATTTATTTTTCCTTGGAACACACTTTACCAGACAACTTTGCCCCTTAAGGTTAAGATTATATTTCATTAACATGGATGGGACTATAAGGCACAGTTAGTGCCACGGTATCTAAAAAAACAAGATTGTTTCAGCGTTGCAAAGCAAGGGATAGCATCAGTGAATCAATATTTATAATGAATTTAAATTTATTTGCTGCATTTGCATAAAATCATAGCAAAATCTACTTGTGTAAAAACAGAAAATGCTGGAAATACTCAGCAGGTCAGGAGAGAGAAACAGAGTTAACGTTTCAGGTCGATGACCCTTTGTCAGAACTTGGTAGATACCTGATCAAACACGAGAAGGAAAACAGAAAGCAATGAAGATGATCAAGGTAAAAGGGCCAAACGGAAATCCCGTTGGCGAGAAGAGCAGAACTTCAAGGTGGACATTCTTGGAAGAGAAGTGGCAGTGGATTAAACACCAATACCAAAGCAAAATACTGCGGATGCCGGAAATCTACTTCATGTTTCCATATAGTTAAATAGTACTGCATATTTATTTGTCAGTGATCATTTTTATGCCGACCTTTTCTTTCTCTCTCTAACTGAAAGCAACACAGAGTTTATGCTAGGATAATTATTTTGCTGTAAGTGGGGTGGCAGATTGCTACCACATTTTGATTTACGTGGGCTTCGAGAACAAAAAGGAAAAAATGGTCAACACATTATCAATTTACTCTGAGGTGGCCAGCTGGTGCTTTCTGAGCTGAATGCGGCTTTTCTGTTGCTAAGGTATGGCTCTATGCACCTGGGAATAGGTTCAGTCACTATGTGAGAGATGCCGCACTGACACTGGAATGGGCAGCATTCTGTCCCAGCTAAACAGCGTCCTTTTTTTAATATTCTGACTGATGCAGCTGGTTAATTTTAGCCTAGATGCATTCCCATGTTGGGTGGCAGGGTCTGCTGTGCACACCTCAGCGATAACAGTAACATCACAGCCACGTGCATTTGGGGTTTGTGGCGCAGAACATTGCCACTTGAGGCTGAGAGAGAGAGAGAGAGAGAGAGAGAGAGAGGGCAAGAGGTTAGTCAATTTTTCAGGGAAGTGGTTTGACAACAAAGTATGTTGTGGGGCATATTGGTGGGTTGGGTTTTGGGGTTTCTTACATTGCATATTTGCGCTAGTTGTGGTTGCAGTGAAGGATGAGTACAATATTTGAAACACTCAGCCATAATCACAGCACAGCCCCATAACATTAAGGCTCTCTGAATTCTGCACAACATATGAATTGTATATGATGCAATTAGTTGGAAGGGTCACTTCCTGTACATTTAGTTGTCATAGAGTCATAGAGTTTTACAGCACAGAAAGAGGCCCTTCGGCCCATCGTGTCTGCGCCGCCCATCCATCCCTGTCCAGTCTAATCCCATTTTCCAGCATTTGGTCCATAGCCTTGTATGCAATGGCATTTCAAGTGCTCATCCAAATGCTTCTTGAATGTTGTGAGGGTTCCTGCCTCTACCACCCTTTTAGGCATTGAGTTCCACATTCCAACCACCCTCTGGGTGAAAAAGTTCCTCCTCAAATCCCCTCTAAATCTCCTGCCCCTTACCCTGAATCTATGCCCCCTTGTTATTGACCCCCCTACTAAGGGGAAAAGTTCCTCTTTGTCTACCCTATCTATGCCCCTCATCATTTTGTACACCTCAATCAGGTCCCCCCTCAGCCTTCTTTGCTCCAAGGAAAACAACCCCAGCCTGTTCAGTCTTTCTTCATAGCTGAGGCGCTCCATCCCAGGTAACATCCTGGTGAATCTTCTCTGCACCCTCTCCAAAGCAATCACATCCTTCCTATAGTGAGGCGACCAGAACTGCACACAGTACTCCAGCTGTGGCCTCACCAGCGTTTTGTACAGCTCCATCATAACCTCCCTGCTCTTATATTCTATGCCTCGGCTAATGAAGGCAAGTATCCCATATGCCTTTTTAACCACCTTATCTACCTGTTCCGCTGCCTTCAGGGATCTATGTACATGTACACCAAGGTCCCTCTGACCCTCTGTACTTCCTAGGGTCCTACCACTCATTGTGTATTCCCTTGCCTTATTTGTCCGTCCAAAATGCATCACCTCGCACTTTTCAGGGTTAAATTCCATTTGCCACTTTTCCGCCCATCTGACCAACCCGTTTATATCGTCCTGTAGCCTGAGGCTTTCCTCCTCACAATTTACCACCCCACCAATTTTCGTGTCATCTGCGAACTTACTGATCATACCTTTTACATTCTCATCCAAATCATTTATGTAGATCACAAACAACAAGGGACCCAGCACCGATCCCTGAGGTACCCCACTGGACACAGGCTTCCAGTCACAAAAGCAACCTTCGACCATCACCCTCTGCCTCCTGCCACTCAGCCAGTTTAGGATCCAACTCGCCAAGGCACCCTGGATCCCATGGGCTCTTACCTTCTTGACCAGTCTCCTATGCGGGACTTTGTCAAAAGCTTTATGAAGTCCATGTAAACCACATCCACAGCATTTCCCTCATCCACCCCCCTAGTCACCCCCTCGAAAAATTCAATCAGATTTGTCAGACATGATTTACCCTTGACAAAGCCATGCTGACTATCCCCGATTAATCCTTGCCTCTCCAAGTGGAGACTAATTTTGTCCCTCAGAATTTTTTCCAATAATTTCCCTACCACAGATGTTAGGCTCACTGGCCTGTAATTCCCTGGTTTATCCCTGCTACCCTTCTTGAATAATGGTACTACATTAGCTGTTCTCCAGTCCTCTGGTACATCCCCTGTGGCCAGAGAGGTTCTGAAAATTTGTGTCAGAGCCCCTGCAATCTCCTCCTTTGCCTCCCACAGCAGCCTGGGATACATCTCGTCCGGGCCTGGGGATTTATCCACTTTTTGGCCTGCTAAAACCGCTAGCACCTCCTCCCTCTCGATGCTAATATGTTCAAGTATGTCACAGTCCCCTTGCCCGATTTCTATGTCCGCATCGTCTTTCTCCATAGTGAACACAGATGCAAAAAATTCATTTAAAACCCCGCCTACATCATCTGGCTCTACACACAGATTGCCACTTTGGTCCCTAATGGGCCCTACCCTTTCCCTGGTTATCCTCTTGCCCTTAATATACTTATAAAACATCTTAGGATTTTCCTTCATTTTGCTCGCCAGTGTTATTTCATGGCCCCTCCTCGCCCTCCTAATTTCTTTTTTAAGTATGCCCCTGCACATTTTATACTCCTCTAGGGCTTCTTCCGTCTTTAGTCTTTTGTAACTGCCAAAAGCACCCCTTTTATTTCTAATGCATTTTTGTATATCCCTTGTCATCCAAGGTTCCCTTTGCTTCTTGGTCCCACCCTTGACCTTTACAGGAACATGTTGGCGTTGTACTCTCTCTATTTCCCTTCTGAAAGTCTCCCACTGTTTTGATGTGGATTTTCCTATAAGTAGCTGCTCCCAGTCCACTTTGGCCAGATCCTGCCTTATCATATTAAAATCGGCCTTCCCCCAATTTAGAACCCTTATTTCCGGGCCGTCTTTGTCTTTTTCCATGACCACCTTAAATCTCACCGAATTATGGTCACTGTCGCCAAAATGCTCTCCTACTGATACTTCCACCACTTGCCCGGCTACATTCCCCAGAATTAGGTCCAGTACCGCCCCCTCTCTTGTAGGACTTTCTACATGTTGGCTCAAAAAGCTCTCCTGGATGCACTTTAAGAATTCTGCACCCTCTAAGCCTTTCACACTCTGACTATCCCAATTTATATTGGGGAAGTTGAAATCCCCCACTATTATTACCCTATTATTTTCACACTTCTCTGAGATTTGCCTACATATCTGTTCCTCTATCTCCCTGACTGTTTGGGGGCCTATAGTACACTCCCAGCAAAGTGCTTGCCCCCTTTTTGTTTTTAAGTTCTACCCATAAGGCCTCATTAGAGGAACCCGCTAATATATCATCCCTCCTTACAGCAGTAATTGACTCCTTAATTAATATTGCAACACCCCCTCCCCTTTTACACCCCCCTCTGTCTCGCCTGAAGATTCTATACCCCGGAATATTGAGCTGCCAGTCCTGACCCTCCCTCAACCATGTCTCCGTGATAGCAACAATATCGTACTCCCATGTGCTCAACAACAACTTCAGTTCATCCACCTTATTTGCAAGACTCCTTGCATTAAAATAAATGCCTTCCAGCCCTGCCATATTCCCTTTTGCCTTCACATATTTGCTCTGCCTTCCCAGCTGACTTGTTTTTTCCTCTGTATTTGGCTGTAAATCACCCCCTACTATAGCTCCACTCTGTACCCCATCCCCCTGCCAAGTTAGTTGTAGACATATATTGTTGGTATATGGAGAATCTTTACCTACATTTGGTGGGGGTCCTCCTCATTCTTTCAGTACCTTGTCCAGTGGCATTTTTTTATGTGCGAGCGTATACAGTGCACATTGGCAACCTACTGAATCGAGGAGCAATCAAATTCAAGCCTGTCCTCACCAGACATCTACACCTAAGCACTTTTAGCAGAAGTTGTTGGACAGTGATCAGCAGCAAGAACCATGAGTGATCTTTCCCTTTGCCAGCACCGGGATGCGGAGGCCAATTATACCACTCCAGTACCTCTTTAGAAGTAATCAGCTAACTCAATACTGGCCAAAGGTCAAAAACAGTCTGCATTCCTGGTCCGTACAGTCAATGCCACACCATGTGCTGGATTTACTCACTGGGCCATCGGAGCCCCGATTTCTTTCCCTGCTTCTCTTTATATTATGTGGATGATTCCGCGATCCTACGGCAGTGGCAGTAACAACAACTTGTATTATTATATAGCGCCTTTAACGTAGTAAAACGTCCCAAGGTGCTGCACAGGAGTATTTTAAGACAAAAAAATTGACACTGATCCACATAAGGATAAATTAGGGCAGGTGACCAAAAGCTTGGTAGGTTTTAAGGAGCGTCTTAAAGGAGGAAAGAGAGGTAGAGAGGCGGAGAGGTTTAGGCAGGGAATTCCAGAGCTTAGGGCCTAGGCAACAGAAGGCATGGCCATCAAAGGTTGAGCGACTATAATCAGGGATGCTCAAGAGGGCATAATTAGAGGAGCGCAGATATCTTGGGGGGTTGTGGGGCTGAAGGAGGTTACAGAGAACAGAAGGGGTGAGGCCATGGAGGGATTTGAGAACAAGGATGAGAAGGATGAGTTGCCCATTTGAGTCCCATGCATGCCTTCAGTGCCAGAAAGTGAGGTCAGCTAATTGGCATTTTATCACAATGCTCCCCCCCATATGGGAGTGCAGGGCAGTGAGATTAGTTTTGGCTTGCTCTAGTAAAAAGCCAGCATAGACATAATGGGCTGAATGGCTTCCTTCTGTGCTGTAAACTTCAACGGCTCTAACAGAAAAACCATCAATAAAGCAAGTTTGCCATGTTCAACACTAAAAGTACGTAATCTGCAGCAATTCATCAACAAACATGTGGTTCCAAATCTCAACAGTTGTTTCCAACAAAAGGAATTAGTGATAAGGTGTGAAAAGGGATATTTATTAACTTGTAGTTCATTTCTGCAATGAAATACAACTTTTCAACAAGATTAGGTTTTAAGTCTAGTCCTATAATATGGATTTGAAGTATTACATAGATACATAGATACATAGAAGATAGGAGCAGGAGTAGGCCATTCGGCCCTTCGTGCCTGCTCCGCCATTCGATGAGATCATGGCTGATCCTTTAATTCAGTATCCCGTCCCCGCCTTCTCTCCGTAACCCTTAACCCCTTTTGCCCGTAGAAATATATCTAATTCCCTCTTAAATATATTTAATGAGCTGGCGTACACTGCCCTCTGTGGCAATGAGTTCCACAGGTTCACCACTCTCTGAGTGAAGAAATTCCCCCTCATCTCTGTCCTAAATGGTTTAGCCCTTATCCTTAAATTATGTCCTCTAGTTCTGTTCTCACCCGCCAAGGGAAACATTCCTTCTGCATCCAGTCTGTCTAGACCTGTCAGAATTTTATACACTTCTATGAGGTCCCCTCTCAATCTTCTAAACTCCAGTGTGTACATCCCTAAACTACATAGTCTCTCCTCATAGGTCATTCCCGCCATTCCTGGTATCAGCCTGGTGAATCGCCGCTGCACCCCCTCCATGGCAAGAACATCCTTCCTCAGATGAGGCGACCAAAACTGTACACAGTACTCGAGGTGTGGTCTCACCAGTGCCCTGTACAGCTGTAGCAAGGTATCCCTGTTCCTGTATTCTAACCCTTTTGCTATGAAGGCCAGCATACCGTTTGCCTTCTTGACCGCCTGTTGCACCTGCATGCTCGCCTTCAGTGACTGGTGTACAAGAACACCCAGGTCTCTCTGTACTTCCCCCTCTCCCAATCTATTGCCATTTAAATAATAATTTGCCCTCCCGTTCCTGCACCCAAGGTGGATAACTTCGCACTTGTCCACATTATAGTGCATCTGCCATTTATCCGCCCAATCGCCCAGTCTGTCCAAATCGCTCTGGAGCTTCCTGGTCTCTTCCTCTGAGCCCACCCCCCCTCCTAGTTTAGTGTCGTCTGCAAATTTGGAAATGCTGCATCCGACTCCCTGATCCAGGTCATTAATGTAAATTGTGAACAGCTGGGGGCCCAGGACAGATCCCTGTGGTACCCCACTTGTTACTGCCTGCCATTCAGAAAATGAGCCGTTTATTCCAACTCTCTGTTTTCTATCTGACAGCCAGTTCCCTATCCACGCCAAAACTTTCCCCTTTATCCCATGAGCCTCAATTTTCCATGCTAATCTTTTATGTGGGACCTTATCGAAGGCCTTTTGGAAGTCCAGGTACACCACATCTACTGGCTCTCCCCCATCTATTCTACCAGTTACTCCCTCAAAAAATTCCAATAGGTTAGTCAAGCACGATTTACCCTTTGTAAATCCATGTTGACTCTGTCCTATCCTGTCCCCATTTGCTAAGTGCTCCGCTATTTCATCCTTAATGATGGACTCCAGCATTTTGCCCACAACTGATGTAAGGCTTACAGGTCTGTAATTACCTGCTTTTTCCCTACCCCCCTTTTTGAATAGTGGGGTAACGTTAGCTACCCTCCAATCCATCGGCACTGTTCCCGAGTCTAATGAATTCTGAAAAATCATCCTTAGTGCATCCGCTATCTCTAGGGCCACCTCCTTCAGTACCCTAGGATGCATGTTATCAGGCCCTGGGGATTTGTCCACCTTCAATCCCTTTAGCTTCCTTAACACCATATCCTTAGAGATATTGATTTGCGTCAGTTCCTCCTTTGCCAATGTCCCTATTTTTCCCGATATCCCAGGGAGGTTTTTTGTGTCTTCCTTCGTAAAGACTGACCCAAAGTATGCATTTAGTTGATCTGCCATTTCCTTATTTCCCATTATATATTCCCCCGTATCTGACTGCAATGGACCAACTTTGGTTTTCACCAGTCTTTTCCTTTTGATATATTTATAAAAGCTTTTGGAGTTAGTTTTTATATTTTCCGCCAGCTTGTTTTCGTAAGCTATTTTGCCCCTCTTGATCATGCCCTTTGCCCTCCTTTGCTCTATCTTAAACTGTTCCCAATCTTCCGCTCTGGCGCTTTTTTTGGCTATTTTATACGCCCTATCTTTGGATTTTATGCTGTCTCTAATTTCCCCTGTTATCCACGGTTGAGTCACCTTTTTAGATTTCCTTTTATGCCAGATTGGTATAAACAATTTTTGCAATTTTGTCATTCTATCTTTAAATGTTTGCCATTGTTTATCTACCTCCAGTCCTCCCAGGAACGTTGTCCAATCAGACCTACTCAGTTCCCGTCTCATGGCATCATAATTCCCCTTGTTTAAATTCAGGACCTTAGTCTCTGAGTCAATTTCTTCGCTCTCCATTTCGAGTGAGAAATCGATCATGTTATGATCGCTCTGACCCAAGGGTCCCCGTACAACAAGATTACTGATTAGTCCCTTCTCATTGCACAGTACCCAGTCCAATATAGCCTGTTCCCGAGTTGGTTCCTCGACATATTGATCCAGATAACCATCCCTTAAACACTCAAGGAATTCCTCCTCCTCATTATTTTTACTGATTAGGCTAGTCCAATCTATATGTAAGTTAAAGTCACCTATGATGACAGCTGTGCTCTTATTGCACGCTTCTCTAATTTCCCTCGTGATGCCCTCCCTAACCTCTATTTTACTATTTGGAGGCCTATATACCACTCCTATTAATGTTTTTCGCCCCTCGCTATTTCTTAGCTCCACCCATATAGATTATTCTGTGCAATCCTTGATTTCAATTAATAAAGTTAATAATGGTTTGCTGATGATGAGATGCAGTGCTATAATCTAGACTAAGCATTTAGATCAGCTATTTCTTGTTCACAGAAATATCCTTTTGCACTGTAGGTAGTTCCATGAGGGGCAAAATCAAAATGGTCGCCCAAGTCTCATCCACTTCTGCCCTCTCTACCTACCTAATGTGCTGCTTCTCTACAACTAAATAAAAAAAAATTTAAAACGCAAGAAACATTTTTCTTTTCAAAATATCTGTGCACAAATATACCATTGTATTTTTGTTACCTTCTTTTGTTCTCAATTTTATTCACTGGTGTAGAAGTCGCAAAGCAGATAGAGAGGACAAAAACGTGTCACACGGAAGGGCAAATCAGTGTACTGAGAGAGGCAGCAGTTTTGCTTCGTCTTTTGTGCAGTAGTTTCATTGTTACAGTCTGTATGCCCATTTATATTGGCCAGAGTCCATGTGAATCCTGGGAGCCTTGCTACCAACTTAGGAACAGTTAGTTTCTCTCCATCATAGTTGTAAACGGCAGTCACATCAGTCTGCCTGCCCCTTATGGCTCCCATTTAGCCACTGAAAAGTGAAGGAAGAAAGGCTGGTATTTATACAGTGCCTTTCACAACCTCAGGACATCACAAAGCACGTTACAGCCAATGAAGTACTTTGCGAAGTGAAATCACTGTTGTAATGTAGGACACTACAACGGCCAATTTGTGCACAGCAAGCTCCCGCAAACAACAATGTGATAATGACCAGCACTCCCTCAGCACTGCACTGGAGTGTCAGCCTAGATTTTTGTGCTCAAGTCTCTGGAGTGGGACTTGAACCCACAACCTTCTGACTCAGAGGCAAGAGTGCTACCCACTGAGCCACGGCCGACATGGCTAGAAAGTACAAGACATTTACAGAATTTTTTTTTTGCAGAGATCGTGTGAAAGAAAAGGAATTGTTTCAAAAGTTGAAAAGGTCTTTAAAGCATTTGTTAAAGAACTTAGAATCATACAAACATAGAATCATAGAATGGTTACAGCACGGAAGAAGGCCATTCGGCCCGTCGAGCTCATGCTGGTTCTCTGCAAGAGCACTTCAGCTAGTCCCACTCCCCCGCCCTTTCCCCGTAGCCCTGCAAATTTCTTTCCTTCAGATACTTATCCAACTCCCTTTTGAAAGTCGTGATTGAATCTGCCTCCACCACCTTTTCAGGCAGTGCATTCCAGATCTTAACCACTTGCTGCGTAAAAAAGTTTTTCCTTATGTCGCCTTTGTTTTTTTTGCCAATCTGTATCCGCTGGTTCTCGACCATTCTGCCAATGGGAACAGTTTCCCTCTATCTATTCTATCCAGAACCCCCATGATTTTGAGATTTCCACACTTTTGTACTATATACCTCTATTTATGAAGCCCAGGATCCTGTAAGCCTTTTTAACTGCTTTCTCAACCTGCCCTGCCACCTTCAACGATTTGTGCACACATACCCTCAGGTCTCTCTGTTCATGCACCCTTTTCAGGATTGTACCTTTTAGTTTATATGTCCTTTCCTCATTCTTTCTACCAAAACGTATCACTTTTCTGTGTTAAATTTCATCTGCCACGTGTCTGCCCATTTCACCAGCCTGTCTATGTCCACTTGAAGTCTATCACTCTCCTCCTCACTGTTCACTATACTTCCAAGTTTTGTGTCATCTGCAAATTTTGAAATTGTGCCCTGTACACCCAAGTCATTAATATATATCATGAAAAGCAGTGGTCCTAGAACCGACTCCTGGGGAACACCTTCCTCCAGTCTGAAAAAAAAACATTCACCATTCCTGTCACTTAGCCAATTCCGTATCCATGCTGCCACTGTCCCTTTTATTTCATGGGCTTCAACTTTGCTGGCAAGCCTATTATGTGGCATTTTGTTGAAATTCTTTTGGAAATCCATGTGCACTACGTCAACCGCATTACCCTCATCAACCCTCTCTGTTACCTCATCAAAGAACTCAATCAAGTTTGTTGAACACGATTTGCCTTTAACAAATCTGTGCTGGCTTTCCTTAATTAATCCACACTTGTCCAAGTGACTGTTAATTTTGTCCCTGATTACTGTTTCCAAAAGCTTCCCCACTACGAGGTCAAACTGACTGGTCTGTAATTTCTGGGTTTATCTTTGCACTTTTTTTTTTTGAACATTGATGCAATATTTGCAATTCTCCAGTCCTCTGGTACCACCCCCGTATCCAAGGAGGATTGGAATATTATGGCCAGTACCTCCGCGATTTCCTCCCTCAATTCCCTCAGCATCCTAGGATGCATCCCATCTGCTCCTGGTGATTTATCTAATTTAAGTACAGCCAGTATTTCCAATATCTCCTCTTTATTAATTATTATCCTATCAAGTATCTCCACTATCTCCTCCTTTACTATGTCTATGGCCGCATCCTCTTCCTTGGTGAAGACAGATGCAAAGTACTCGTTTAGTACCTCAGCTATACCCTCTGCCTCCAGGCACAGGTCTCCTTTTTGGTCCCTAATCGGCCCCACCCCTCCTCTTACTACCCTTTTACTATTTATATGTTTATAGAAGACTTTTGGATTACCTTTTATGTTGGCTGCCATTCTATTCTCATACCTTCTCTTTGCCCCTCTTATTTTCTTTTTCACTTCTCCTCTGACCTTTCTATATATAGCCTGATTCTCAGATGTATTTGCAACCTGGCATCTGTCATACGCGTTCTTTTTCTGCTTCATCATATTCGCTATCTCTTTTATCATCCAGGGAGCCCTGACTTTAGTTGCCCTGCCTTTCCCCCAAGTGGTAATGTACCTTAGCTGTACCTGAACTATTTCCTCTTTAAAGGCAGCCCATTGCTCCATTACAGTTTTGCCTGCCAATCTTTGATTCCAGTTTAACTGGGCCAGATCTGTTCTCATCCCACTGAAATTGGCCTTCCCCCAAGTTAAACATTTTTACTCTAGATTGCTCCCTGTCCTTTTCCATAGCTAATCTAAACCTTATGATACTATGATCACTGTTCCTTAAATGTTCATCTACTGACACTTGCTCCACTTGATCTACCTCATTCCCCAGAACCAGATCCAGCAATGCCTCCTCCCTCGTCGGGCCGGAAACATACTGATCAAGAAAGTTCTCCTGAACACACTTCAGAAATTCTTCCCCCTCTCTGCCCTTTACACTATTATGATCCCAGTCTATATTAGGATAGTTGAAGTCCCCCATTATCACTACTCTATAGTTCTTGCACCTCTCTGTAATTTCTCTGCAAATTTGCTCCTCCATATCTTTCCTACTATTTGGTGGTCTGTAGAATACACCTAGTAGTGTAATGGCACCTCTATTATTTCTTAACTCTAGCCATATAGATTCTGTCCTTGACCCCTCCAGGACATCCTCCCTCTCCAGCACTGTAACAGTCTCCTTGACCAATACTGCCGCACCACCTCCTATCTTTCCTTCCCTATCTTTCCTGAACACTTTATATCCAGGAATAATTAATATCCAATCCTGCCCTTTTTTGAGCCAGGTCTCAGTTATTGCCACAACATCATATTCCCATGTGGCTATTTGAGCCTGCAGCTCACTTACCTTGTTTACTGCTCTTCGTGCGTTCACATACACACACTGTAAACCCATCTTAGACCATCCTGTATTCTCTCTTAGTTTGACCTTACCTAATACCTTACTATTTCTTACTTTAGTGCTCTCTGCCTCTCCCAATCTTTGAGCACTTTATTTCCCCTTTCTAATGTTACATCCTAGTTCGAATCCCCCTGCCAAATTAGTTTAAACCCTCCCCAACAGCACAAGCAAACCTCGCTGCGAGGATATTGGTTCCGGCCCTTTTGAGGTGCAATCTGTCCGGCCTGTACAGGTCCCACCTCCCCGAGAACCAGCCCCAATGTCCCAGGAATCTGAAGCTCTCCCTCCTGCACCATCTCTCCAGCCCCGCATTAATCTGCTCTATCCTCCTATTTCTATACTCACTAGCACGTGGCACTGGGAGTAATCCAGAGATTACTACCTTTGAGGCCCTGCTTTTTAATCTTTCCTAGCTTCCTGAAATCTGCCTGCAGGATCTCATCCCTCTTTCTACCTATGTTATTGGTACCTATATGGACCACGACCTCTGGCTGTTCACCCTCCCGCCTCAGAATGTTCTGTAGCCGCTCGATGACATCCTTGACCCTGGCACCAGGGAGGCCAAAATACCATCCTGGAGTCACGTCTGCAGCCGCAGAAACGCCTGTCTGCTCCCCTAACTATCGAAACCCCTAACACTATTGATTTCCCACTCTTCTTTCTCCCCCCGTACAGCGGAGCCACCCGTGGTGCCGAAGACTTTGCTCTGGCTGCACTCCCCAGAGGAACTGAATACTGGTTGGAGAGCGAGATGCACTCAGGTGACTCCTGCACTACCTGTCTGGTCCTCCTCTTCTGTCTGGTGGTCACCCATTCCCTCTCTGCCTGCACATTCTTTATCTTCACCTCCTGAAACGTGCTATCCACAAAGCTCTCAGCCTCGCGGATGCACCGCAGTGACGCCAGCTACTGCTCAAGCTCCAAAACCCGGAGCTCGAGCTCCTCCAGTTGACGACTCTTCCTGTACATGTGGTTGTCCAGGACACGGGAAGCATCCTGGAGTCCCCACATGGCACAGGATGTGCATTCCACAGGACTGAGCTGCCCTGCCATGCCTTTACTTAATAGACTATTAACTAGAAACACTTACCAGCTACTCACCAATCAGCTCCTTCCCTGGTTGTGATGTCACTATAGTGGTTTTGCAGTTGTTGTTGTTTTCACTGGAGGTACTCCGCTTCCTTGCTGCCGCTGCTGCTCCAGTCTGTACTCCCTCTGGGCCTTCCGCTCGATTTATACACCGCTTCCTGCTGTTCTGTGACATCACTCTTTGTTTTTTTTAAGTCGCCACTCAGCTCCCTTTAAGCCGCCGCTGCTCCCGCTCAGGCCCGCGCTGTATTTGGGCCTTCTCCGGTGCTCCCTTTAAGCCTTTGGCTCTGCTGCTGCCGCTCCCGCTCAGGCCCGTGCTGTGTTTGGGCCTTCTCTGGTGCTCCCTTTAAACCATTGGCTCTGCTGCCGCTGCTCCCGCTCAGGCCCGCGCTGTGTTTGGGCCTTCTCCGGTGCTCCCTTTAGGCTGTCGGCTCCGCTGCCGCCGCTCCTGCTCAGGTCCTCACTTTTAATACAAGTTTTAAAAGGTTGGCTTGGTATGTGGCACAGGTATCATAGAAAGAAAGACTTGCATTTATATTGCGCCTTTCACGACCTTAGGACGTCCCAAAGCGGTTTACAGCCAATGAAGTACTTTTGACGTGTTGTCGCTGTTGTAATGTAGGAAACGTGGCAGCCAATTTGCGCACAACAAGCTCCCACAAACAGCAATGTGATAATGACCAGATAATCTGTTTTTTAGTGATGTTGATTGAGGGATAAATATTGGCCAGGACACCGGGGATAACTCCCCTGCTGTTCTTTGAAAAAGTGCCATGGGATCTTTTACGTCCGCCTGAGAGAGCAGACGGGGCCTCGGTTTAATGGCTCATCTGAACGATGTCACCTCCGACAGTGCAGCACTCCCTTAGCACTGCACTGGAGTGTCAGCCTAGATTTTTGAGCTGAAGTCTTTGGGAGTGGGACTTGAACCCACAAACTTTCGACTCAGAGGCGAGTGTGCTACCCACTGAGCCACAGCTAACACGTGATACACACACACATGTTCCAACACCCGTGCAAGCACATCGGGCATCAGCTCCTGTGTTATTAGGTGTCGAGTTGTGAGGCCTATTCTGTGCCCAATGTACCCCAATGCTGTCAGCCAGAGAGTGGAGCCCTGGAAGCCTACGCACAAGATGTGAGAAAGGCTCATTATGACCCCAGAAAATATTTAAACTAGGAGGCATCCCCATAGTACACTTGGAGTACCTGAATGACTCAGGTTAGAACAAGTGCTTCAGAGGAGGCCAGTGGGACAGGGTGCATTTTGTTGATCTAGAATGCCATTCCTCTTTATTTAGGGCAAAACTTCTCCAGTTCCCACCAGTGTATGGGGATCTTGTGTCCCAGCAGTATATATAAAAAAAAGAGCTCCACAGGCAGCTAACAGTCCTTCACTAGCTGCTGGAACCTGACGTTCTGGCCCCTGACCAGTGTGGTTCTCTTGGTGTGTCAAGTGTGCAACACCAGGAGAGTAATTACAATGGCCCAGAAATTCGGGTCCCAACGCGTGAGTACGTACGGGGTATTCACTCGTGGACCCGATGGAACTGCTGGTTTCTTGCATGCACCGCGCATGCGCGGGAAACCGGCACTTCCGTTCCTCTGAACGAAGGGGTTCAGAGGTCGAACGCATGCGCGCGGGAGTCTACGCATGCGCTTTGAACTTACGTTTAAAAAAAAAAATTTTATACAGGTTTTTCCGTGAGGGTAAGTCTTTAGATTTTGGAAGTGTAAAAACCAGGTGTAAGGCCTGCATTTTAAAAGGTAAGTGGTTAATTAATTAAAATTAAAACATTTTTTCCACAGGTTTATTATTTTTAAATACTTTAAAGCAAGGTAAGTTTATTTTTAGCCCCGTTTTTTTATAAAATTATTTTTTCCAAAAATTTAAATTAGTTTAAAATAGTTATTTCATGTAATTTATAGTTTATTTAAAAAGTGTGATGATTTTAAAAAAATTATTTGAAGGTTTACTACTATTTTGTGGCCCATATATTCATAAGTTTAGACAGGTCTTCCTGTCAATCTTATGAATGGGCTTTTCCCTCCTCCGATTGGCTGCCCATGGCTCACGTGATCCCAGGGGACGCATCGCACTAACTACGCCCCTGGGACACACAAGCACAGTGCGCCGGTAGCTGGGCCAGGCCCCGGAGCGGAATTCCACGGGAGCCCAGAGCTCAACTGCCGGCGCGCAAGGTAAGTGCAGGTCGGGGGCTTGCACCCGCGGGAAGCCCCCGACCCGAATTTCTGGGCCAATATTTAAATGTGCTTACCTCGTAATGTCGCACAAGGTCAGCTTGTTTCTGTGCAGGTGCGCTGCTCCAGGACCACATTATCTCCACAGTGTACCCAAGTGGCTGAATGAGGAGTTCCCAATTATGCTACCGTAAGACGCACAGCATAGAAGGCAGACGTAGGCACATGCAGGTGAGGAGCAGAGGGGTTAACTACGGGGCTTTCTTGTGCAGCTCAAGAAAAGTACTGCCAGAAAGCTAGGAGCTGTTCTGTCAGTTTGCATCTTTGGGTCAATAAATGATGCCTAATGTTCAGGTATATGAAACAAGGAATAAAAAGGGGAAAAGGAATATATGGCTGGATTTCATGTGGAAGCTGGCAACCTCATCACCTGTACCTGAATCCTCTGAAAAAACTGGAATAGTTTGTGTTATGGTACTAACCGAAAGAGCCCTAATCAAAGTCACCCACTGGATCCTCTGTGACTGTTACTTTGGTGTATTATATTTCCTTCATCTTCCTCAACCTCTCAGCAGCGTTTGACACAGTCGACCACACCATCCTCCAGAACCTCTGGATTCCCCCCAAGAGTCAATTCTTGGCTCTCCTACTCTTCCTGATCTATACACTGTCCCTTGACAACAATATCTAGACATGGGACTAGCTTCCCCATGTACTGATGGCAGCCAGATCTACCTCTCCACCACATCCGCCGACTCACTCGGTGCTGTCAGACTGCTTGTCCGACATCCAGTCCTGGATGAGTCATTACTTTCCTCCAGCTCAACACATGGAAAGGCCAACGCCATTATCTTCAGCCCACTCCGTTCCTTCGACAATCATTCCGTTCCCTCTCCCCAAACCACTGTCTCAGGTTGAATCAGACTGTTCGCGACCATGGGATCCTACTTGAGCTCAGACCTTGTAGCTTCTCAATCACTGGGGCTGCCTACTTCCTCCTTTGCGACACTGCATGCCTATGCCTCTATCTCAGCTGCACTGCCACGAACATGCTTTCATCACTTTCAGACTTGCTCTCTTTGTTGTCCTCCTTTCCCCCACCTGCCATAAACTTCAAGTTGTACATAATTCTGCTACACATACCACTTGCCCGTCACCCTATCCTCACTGACTTACCTTGGCTCCCTGTGCCCCAGCAGCTTAAAATTAAAATCCTTGCAAACCTTTACATTTCTCAATGGCCTTCTCTCACCCTTTCTCCCCCGTCCTTTGCTTCACCATTGGTGGCAAGGCCTGTTGCGTCCGTGTATAATAAGACACAGACTGCGGAGAACGGTACAACAGGTGTTTACTCAACGTGGCTCACACTGCAACGGATCTGTACAGATTACTACTCAGTGCTATATACAGGTGTGGTCACTGCCGGTACTGCAGTATACATGAGCTGTAAAACATAGTTCCCCCCCTTAAAGGTATATACATTACAAGGCCTTCAGTCACCTGGGTCCTAACCTCTGATATTCCCTGCTTAAAGCTCTCTGCCTGCCCATCTCTCTCCTCTTCTAAAAAACCTCCTCACAACCCCTCACTTTGACCAAGCTTTTAGTCAGCCCTCTTAATCTAGCCTGCTTTCGGTAAGCTTATCTAGCCTGCTTTCGGCGAGACATTTTTTAGTTAAATGTGCTCCCTATCTCTGTAACCTTCTCCAGCCCTACAACCCTCCGAGATCTCTGCGTTCCTCCAATTCTGGCCTTTGGCGCATCCCCGATTTCCCTCGCTCCACCACTGGCGGCCGTGCCTTCAGCTGCCTAGGCCCAAAGCTCTGGAATACCTTCCCTAAACCTCTCCAACTCTCTCTCCTTTAAGATGCTCCGAAAAACCTACCTCTTTGACCTTTTGGTCACCTGTCCCAATATCTCTTTATATGGCTCAGTGCCAAATTGTGTCTAATGACACTCCTGTGAAGCATCTTGGGACATTTTTACTACTTCAAAGGTGCTATATAAATGCAAGTTGTTATATATAGAAGTTGATGGCATTGTCACAAATAAAAAGACAACTCTTAGTCACTTATCATCCACTGCATTATCAATCCACCCACCTGTAGAATTAATTTAAAGGAAGGGGAAGGGATCTGCCCGAGATCATCGAGTTAGACACAGTTGATTAGGACACTACTTACCAAATCACAAGCCATGCAGTTAGCTCAAACATCATTAGCTACTCCACAGGACTTCCCGAGGTTAGTGCGCTATTGTTGTTCATAACCGATGGCCTTGCCTCAGTTTTTAACTGTTGTACTTGCTGTCACTTGGGGTGAACGTAATCGCAGCATTTAGCACAGGATGTGGCGTGCACAACAGGATGGACTGAGGTAGCTGCAAACACGCTGCAGTCTGACAGCATTTTATCAGCTGGGTATTGTACTACAATATAAGCCCAGCAATATTCTGATCCTATTTTACTGATCCAACTGAACAGATCATTTTAGCTTTTGTGACCTCAGAAGCAAGCCTTATGAAATGCAATGGTGGACTAGCATATTAACTCATCCAACAATGGGCCATATTTTCTTCTGCTCACTGAGTATAAAGTGACAGTAAGTCAGTTTAACATTGATTGGTGGATTTCTAGCCCTTTAAACATGGATTTAATGAACAATAGCTAAGAATGAGTAAAATCTGTGTTTTGCTTATAAAGGCCTTGTTCATAGAAACTTACGGAACAGAAGGAGGCCATTCGGCCCGTCGTGCCTGTGCTAGCTCTTTGAAAGAGCAGCCGTGCTTGGTCCCCACATCCCCGCTTTTTGTCCGTAACCCTCCAAGTTCCTCGTCCTCAAGCACCTCTCCAACTCCCTTTTAAAGTTATTTATGGAGTCAGCTTCCACCACCTTTTCAGGTAGAGCGTTCCCATTCCCGACAACTCTCTGTGAAAACATTTCTTCTCCTCTCTCCCCTGGATCTTTTGCCAATGATTTTGAATCTCTGGCCTTGGTTAAGGTCACCACTGATAACATCATGCAGCACTGCACAACTGCACACTCAAATCTAAAAGTGAGTGTTTTACTCCAGATCAGACCTGGAGTTAGTGATGCAGATTTTCATCAAGAGGTTTGAGTCAGTTCTAAATGGTTACGGTGGAATGCTGGTAGCACTTAATTCTCTGGTGTAAACTTAATTACTCCCAGCACCAGATGCAGACTCAGGGGAGTGTAGGACGTCCACTAGTGGCGAGAGGGGGAAGTTGCGAGTCAAATTTAAAGGGATGAGGACAATTAAAGGGGAGCTTCACAATATGGAGGTAAAAATTCAAAAAGCCTTTGGGGTGCCTCAAAGGGCATGTTGACCCAGTAGCAGACCTCGTCAAGGCTGAAGGGGCAGGGAATTAAGAAGTGGCCAGTGAAAGGGAACCATTGGTGCAGACACAAGTCCACAGACAAGTGATAGAGCAACCCAGCACTTGATCCCCTGCTTGATGGCTGCTGTGTTTGAGGTGGATCTGCATGAGATGCTCACAAGGAGGGTTTTCCCTTGTGTCACTCCATGGTACCATCGCCATTGGTTCAGCATCCATGTAAGAAGTTGCAGTCAAGTTTCAGGCCACACCTGACCCTGTATGTTGCAGCCCTATTCTGCATGGTGGCCACAGGTGTCCTCGCAACAGCTGGCTGGTTCAGCATCCATGTAAGAAGTTGCAGCCAAGTTTCAGGCCACAGCTGACCCTGTATGTTGCAGCCCTATTCTGCATGGTGGCCACAGGTGTCCTCACAACAGCTGGCACAGACTAGGACCCTCAACCATTCGAGATCAGTCTGGTGGGGGTGGATAAGGAATTAGACAGGTACTTGGGATGTGGTTGATGCTCAGGGTGGGAGGATATGAAGATGATGCAAAGTAACATATTATTTGGGGTGGCGGGGGTGAGACATGGGGATAGCTATTGAGGGGGCAAAGAGTCAGATGAGGATATAGGAGGTGAGGCAGTAGTTCAATCACAGCTGATGTCAGTAAGGTGGTCCTTGGATGCACGTGGTAACAATAATGGGAATGGATAGGGACGGCAATGTCAGCTATGGCATTTCCAAGAAACAACAGCAAAACAGAAATGCGGCAAAACAGGATAGAGCACAGGAAAAAGGGAAGAGAAGGGATCAAGGGTAGCATGGAGGGAACATAACAAGAGTAGTAAGGGACATGATGGAACACGGGGCATAAACAGATATTGGAAATGGTAAGAGGCAATGGCAACAATGTACAACCTAAAACCTGCCTCGATCGCTGGCGACATCTCTCCTTTGCCGTCCACCCAAAATCCAACCGTATGATACAAATGGGGAAGTGCAACACAGACACTGTGAGCAAAGGATCAGGCAAAAGCAATGGGTTGGGGACAAGGGAGAGAGAGCAGAGGTAAAAAGGAATGCCACACTGGGGCAGGAAGTGTGACATGGAAAATGAGACCAAAGGGCAAGGGAGCAAAACAACAGACTGAGGGGCAAGGGGAATAAGATTTGATCTTAGTAACCTTGTGGTGCGTAGGACTATGGCACATTATACACCACAACCTGACCACTTCCAGTCGTTTTTCCCCCACAACTCAACATCCACCCTGTGGTGCTGCCCAGATCCACCACACCACCCACATACCAAAATGAAAGAATACACAGCATCAAAAGTCAGAGACAAAAGGAGAAACGGCAAGAGCAAGAGAAACAGGTCACACATACAGAAAGCCAGAGAAAAGTGTACCTGTACACAAACAGAGAAAGACACAGTGAGGGGGGCGAGATAAAAGAAGCATTAACGGAAATATGGCACAGACAGTATGTATATTATTTGGGGCCAAGGAAAAGGGGGATACATGGAGATAGAAAAATCAAAATGGGAGCAAGGGATAAAAAAAAACCGTGACAAAAAAAAGTAAAAATGTAAAAACTTGCCCCAGAGGTGCCGTCTTTCGGATGAGACATTAAACTGAGGCCCCGTCTGCACTCTCAGGTTAATGTAAAAGATCCTATGACACTATTCGAAGAGGAGCAGGGGAGTTCTTCCCAATGTCCTGGCCAATATCTATCTCTCAACCAACGGCACTAAAACACATTGGGGGAAAAATGGAGTCACGCCCCCTTTGGGGCGTTAACTTTGCCGGGGTACTACTAAAAATTAGCGCCCCCGTGGCTGAAATTCATTGGTAGCGCCCCAAGAGGGAAGTGGGGTGCTACTGGAAGCGCCCCGCCTCCCGCTTGGGGCGCTGCAAGTGAATATCGCGGCGCTACGTGCCGCAGTATCATAGGCCTTCCTCTCCCATTCTTAAGGGGAAGGGGCCTTGTGCAGCGTGACCCAGGGCCCAGCTGGGCCACCAGGGATTGGAGTGCTGGCAAAAGAGCCCGGCACTCAAGAGAAGTGCCGGGCTCAAGGAGTGCAGCTGGAACTCCGTTGGGGGGGGGGGGGGGGCGCGGTCAGGAGGCCGGGGACGGCAACAGGGGCAGGTGCTGGCAGGTGGCCAGCAACAAAAATGTCCGCCTGACAACTCGCCTTTAATTAGTGGTGCGCTAACAGTTACCGCCGCCGCTAACCTCCCACGTTGGCGGTGCTGCGCCCGGGCGCTAGTTGCTTTGCGCCCCGTTACCGCCCTCTTAGGGCGCTAATGGGAGGCGCATAGTAACCGAATTTTTAGGCCATTATCTGGCCATTGTCTCATTGTTGTTTGTGGGACCTTGCTGTGACCAAATTAGCTGCCGCGTTTTTTTACATTACAACACTTACTACACTTCCAAAGTACTTCATTGGTTGTAAAGCCCTTTGGGACATCCTGAGGTTCTGAAGTGCGCTACATAAGTGCAAGTTCTTTCTTTCACTTTCATTGTCTGCAAACTTAATTTCTCAAATGGTTTCCTGCCGGATCTCGAGTTCCACCTTACGTACATAAGAACATAAGAAATAGGAGCAGGAGTAGGCCAATTGGCCCCTCGAGCCTGCTCCGCCATTCAATAAGATCATGGCTGATCTGATCCTAACCGCCAATCCACTATGACAGGACTATCTCCTGAATCTAACAGCATTAGACACACGAAAACAGGAGCAGGATCAGGCTACACGGCCCCTGGGCCCGCTCCGCTACCCACAGGGCCATGCCTATCCGAACCTAGACTCATGTCCAAATTCCTGCCCGCTCCCCGTAACCCTTAATTCCCTTTTCTACTAGGAAACTGTCTATTTCTGTTTTAAATTTATGTAATGATGTAGCTTCGACAGCTTTTTGGGGCAGCATATTCCATGGACCTACCACCCTCTGAGTGAAGTAGTTCCTCCTCATCTCAGTTTTGAAAGAGCAGCCCCTTATTCTAAGACTATGCCCCCTAGTTCTAGTTTCACCCATCATCTGGAACATCCTCCCTGCATCCACCCGATCCAACCCCTTCATAATCTTATATGTTTCAATAAGATCGCCTCTCATTCTTCTGAACTCCAATGAGTAGAGTCCCAATCTACTCAACCTCTCCTCATATGTCCATCCCCTCATCCCCGGGATTAATCGAGTGAACCTTCTTTGTACTGACTCGAGAGCAAGTATGTCCTTTCTTAAGTATGGACACCAAAACTGTATGCAGTATTCCAGGTGCGGTCTCACCAATACCTTGTACAACTGAAGCAATACCTCCCTATTTTTATATTCTATCCCCCTAGCAATGAAAGCCAACATTCCATTGGCCTTCTTAATCACTTGCTGCACCTGCATACTAACCTTTTGAGTTTCGTGCACCAGGACCCCCAGATCCCTTTGTACTTCAGTACTTTCAAGTTTCTTGCCATTAAGATAATAACTTGCTCTACGATTTTTCCTGCCAAAGTGCATAACCTCACACTTTCCAGTATTGTATTCCATCTGCCAAATCTCTGCCCACTTACTTAGCCTGTCTATGTCCCCTTGCAGGTTTTTTATGTCCTCCTCACTCACTACTTTCCCTCCCATCTTAGTATCATCTGCAAACTTTGACGTGTTACACTCGGTCCCCTGCTCCAAATCGTTAATATAGATTGTAAAGAGTTGGGGACCCAGCACTGACCCCTGCGGAACACCACTGGTTACTGATTGCCAGTCTGAATATGAACCATTTATCCCAACTCTCTGCCTTCTGTTAGATAGCCAATCCTCTATCCGTGCCAGAATATTACCCCCAATCCCGTGATTTTTTATCTTAAGCAATAATCTTTTGTGTGGCACCTTGTCAAATGCCTTTTGGAAGTCTAAATACACTACGTCCACTGGTTCACCTTTATCCACCCTATATGTTACTTCCTCAAAGAACTCCAGCAAATTTGTCAAACATGACTTCCCCTTCATAAAACCATGCTGACTTTGTCTTATTAAATTATGATTATCCAAATGTCCTGTTACTGTCTCCTTAATAATGGACTCCAAAATTTTACCTACCACAGATGTTAGGCTAACCGGTCTATAGTTTCCAGCCTTCTGTCTACTGCCCTTTTTAAATAAGGGTGTTACATTAGCAGTTTTCCAGTCTGCCGGGACCTTTGCTGAGTCCAGGGAGTTTTGGAAGATTATTACCAATGCATCCACAATCCCTACCGCCACTTCCCTCAAAACCCTGGGATGTAAGCCATCAGGTCCAGGTGATTTATCCGCCTTGAGTCCCATTATTTTACCAAGTACTACTTCCTTAGTGATTTTAATCGTATTTAGCTCCTCCCCCCCTATAGCCCCCTGCTTGTCAAGTGTTGGGATATTCTTGGTGTCCTCTACTGTAAAGACTGATGTAAAATATTCATTCAGTGTTTTTGCCATCTCCATATTTCCCACCATTAATTTCCCGGTCTCATCCTCTAAGGGACCAACATTTACTTTAGCCACCCTTTTTCTTTTTATATAACTATAAAAACTCTTACTATCTGTCTTTATATTTTTTGCTAATTTACTTTCATAATGTATCTTCCCTTTCTTAATCAATCTTTTTGTTATTTTTTGCTGTCTTTTAAAGTTTTCCCAATCCTCTATCCTCCCACTAGATTTGGCTACCTTATATGCCCTTGTTTTTAGTCGAATACTATCCTTAATTTCTTTACTTAGCCACGGATGGCTGTCTTTTCTTTTACACCCTTTTTTTCCCTCAGTGGAATATACTTTTTTTGGAATTTGTAAAATAACTTCTTAAATGTACACCACTGATCATGTATCGTCTTATCCTTTAACCTATTTTCCCAATCCACTTTACTCAATTCCGCTCTCATACCTTCATAGTCTCCTTTATTCAAGCTTAGCACGCTTGTTTGAGATACAGCCTCCTCACCCTCTAACTGAATATGGAATTCAACCATGTTATGGTCACTCATTCCAAGGGGATCCTTTACTGGGACATTTTTAATTAATCCTGTCTCGTTACACAGGACCAGATCTAAGGTTGCTTGCCCTCTGGTCGGTTCAGTTACATACTGCTCAAGACTGTAACTGTAACTTGCCCAAAATTCTGCCACCTTTATCCGATCATGAGTCCTGCTTGGCTTTTGTTCCTCTCTTCACCAACCTCCACCGTCTCCTCACACCCGAACCCATTGAATTCAGAATCCAGGTCCTTATTCACAGATCCCTCCATGGTCTTGTCCCACCCGACCACTGCAGCCTCCTCCCACTTTACGGCTGCCCTCCATTCTTCAGACTCTGGTCTCTTGTGCGCTGCCCTCCCTCCGCCTTTGGTGGCGAAGCCTTCAGCTGTTTTGGCCCAACACGCTAGAACTCTCTCTCTACCTTTCTCCCCAACTTGAAAAGCAAACTCTAAACCTCTCTGTTTGACCATGCTTTCTGTCATCGCTCCTAACTCGTCTCCTAATGTGGCTCAGTGTCTGTTTTTCCTTTGTTAAGGACCTTGGGACATTTACTACATTAAAGGCACTCCATAAATGCAAATCCAATGTGACTTAAAAAAGATTTTGTGATCCTGAGGATTTCTCTAATTCTACTAATGTTACTATTCAGTATTGGGAATTTGAGGAGTCAGTCTGGAATGAGCTCCAAGATAACCAATGTA
Source organism: Somniosus microcephalus (assembly GCF_052327205.1). NCBI lineage: Eukaryota > Metazoa > Chordata > Chondrichthyes > Squaliformes > Somniosidae > Somniosus > Somniosus microcephalus. The sequence continues at coordinate 27,939,452 of NC_140992.1, read as the reverse complement.
ACAAATTTGGAAAGTTGAGGATGCACTGAATACTTAAAGGATCATCAAAAAATACACAGAGGAGGCATTCAGATTTCAAATAAAGCTTAACCCATCTTAGAACACCAAACAATTATTGGAATCCTTCAAGATCTCAAACACAGCACCAACAATAAACGAAATCCCATGCACTTGGCAGCTTACTATGGAAAGGCATTCACTCAGTGTCCTTTACAAACTGCTGATCTGCTCATCGAAAGGTTTACTGGACTTTTACCAAATTTGTTTGAAGAAACTTCAAATTCCAAGCAGCTTTCATGACATAAGAAGCTTTCTGACAACAGCGCTAATCAAAACACACATAAGCCTGATGTCTCGCTCCTTATGCCGGATATTCTGTAAATTATCCACACACGCCTCACGGATCATGCAACCTGAAGTGCAGCTGCCTCTGCCCATCACAGAAGAACACTTAATTAATTCTGTGGGAGTGAATGGTTATTTTACTGCTCAGAGCATAGGTAATTCCTTCTTGTGACAAATTAAAACAACCATTAACAGTGTTCTAGAATTAATTTAAAGGTTGACTAAAATCCTATGGATCATTTTCCACCATTGAATCGTAATAGACTTGGATAAACCCAAACATAATGCGTAAAGTTTGTTTAGTAAATGTTATTGACTTTAGAATAGTGTGTATTTACGTTGGATAAGATGGAGCTGTCCGACACCTCCCAAACCCGCGACCGCTACCACCTAGAAGAACAAGGGCAGCTGCCGCACGGGAACACCACCACTTCCAAGTCACACACCATCCTGACTTGGAAATATATCACCATTCCTTCATCGTCGCTGGGTCAAAATCCTGGAACTCCCTCCCTAACAGCACTGTGGGAGTACCTTCACCACACGGACTGCAGCGGTTCAAGAAGGCGGCTCACCACCACCTTCTCAAGGGCAATTAGGGATGGGCAATAAATGCTGGCCTTGCCAGCAATGCCCACATCCCACGAATGATTAAAAACTATTGCTGTGGTGCTAAGGCAATCTAGTGAGGAGAAACTGTTTCACTGGCTGGTGGAGCAATAACCAGAGGACACAGATTTAAAATAATTGGTAAAAGAACCAGAGAGGAGATGAGGAGATTTTTTTTTATGCAGGGAGTTGTTGTGATCTGGAATGCACTGCCTGAATGGGTGGTGGAAGCAGATTCAATAATAACTTTCAAAAGAGAATTAAATAAATATTTGAATAAGGAACAACATTGCAGGAGCGTGAGGAAAGAGCAGGGGAGTGGGACAAATTGGATAGTTCTTTCAAAGGTTCAGCACAGGGACGATGGGCTGAATGGCCTCTTTCGGCGCTGTATGATTATATGATTCAATGAGGGGCAAAAGCTACTCTGTAACCGTGGCAAACAATGAGTTATGTGAGTGATTGCGTGTGTGTGAGAGAGAAAAAACAGAAAAAGAGACAGTGTAGTGAAGCAGAATGGGAGGACAGTACAATGAAGAGAGACAGAATGGAGTTCGTGTGCGAGAGAGAGAAAAGAGAGTGTGTATGAGAGGGAAGAGAGTGTAGAGAAAGAGACAAAGAGCATGGATTCAGTGTGGACAGTGAGTGGAGAGAGAAAGATATGAGCCACGGACTATTAAAGTTAAGTCAGGTGGATTTTAATGGCCTTTTCTCAAGTTTTTCTCTTTCTCTGGTCTGCTTCATTGGGTCTTATTGTCATGAGTGATGATAAAATAGTGCCATACTTTAGTCTGACAACCGCTACAGGTTTGTGCCTATTATATTTGCATAACTATTTCTTAATAGTGGTATCTCTCATGTACAGAATTTTTTTTAATGATAAAGGTTCATTTGTTAAGAGACTCTACATCGAGAATTAGTCCTTAGTATCCACTTGGAAATCACGTGATGTTCACATGGACATCCAGAACATAGGTATAACGGTCTAGAAATTCGGTAGCGTCCATTTTTGGGCGTCCTGCCCGCAGAGCGCCAATGTGGAGGTCGGAGGAGCGTTGGATTTCTGTCCTCGGACCTCGTTATCATGTAGGCGGCATGGGGTAGGAGCCCGCCCAGGTTGAAGCTCCAATTTCCAGTTAAGTGATTGGGTTGCATAGCGTGCGTCTGGAGGAGGAAGTGGGCCTCGAAGTCCGTGATCGGAGGGCTGTCGGGGATCGGGTAAGAAGATCGGCGGGGGGGGCCTGCAGTATTGTTGGGGGCGTCGGCAATGATGTCGGGAAGGGCTATGAGGTCGAGGTCGGGGGGAGAGGGACCTGGAGGTCGGAGTCGGCAATGAGGTCGGAGATCTCGGGACCTGGAGCGGTGGTAATAATGGTAAGTACTTACCTTTTCTTAATTCCATGCTGTTTAGCGTTGGTTTTCCCGAAGGCAATCAGCGCTGGCTGCTTCAGACGCAAACCAAATTTGCAAGGAGGAGCAGAAGCAGGTGTTAGGCCCCTGATTTGAATTTGTTATTGGCCTAACGCCCGCTTCAGACGTGGCTAAACGACGCCTCTTGTCTGGCCCTTACCAAAATAGCATCTGGCGCGACCCGCACCAGAATTGTGTGCGCATGCCATTTTGGACTCAAAATGGCACCTGTAGCATTGTAAAATCAGGCGCAATGCAGCCGAATTTTTAGGCCAACATCCAACATTACGCTTCACTGAAATTCCAGTGCCAACCCTGTTTATATGTGCAGTCATTCAGACACTGGGGGAGAAATTGGTCCTTGTTGTGTCCATTTTCCGGCAGTGCCCAAGGGCACCTGAAAGATGTCTGACCCCATATTGGGTTGGGCGGTTTTTCCAGGTGTCTGCCTAAAACAGGTGTAAGGCTCCTTATATAAGTAAATGAGGGGGGGGGGGGTGTTGGGGGTCTAGTCAAATACCTGCTTGCGGAACCCTCTGCTAAATTGGGCAGTGCTGAGCGCAGCAGGCACCGGACCTGGTCCGCTGTGGAATCTACTGTGGATCCGCTGTGGTTGCCAAAAAATAAGTGAGTAAATTTAAATAGAAGTTGATGTGGAGCTGGAGTGCGCCTTCTGACTCCACAGGACTCCCAAGGGCCATTACTGACGAGCAATCAGCTCCCCCTCCCGTTGTCTCCACCCCCGCCACCCCCCACCCCCCGACCCCCGGCAAGGCAAGCGGCTCGAAATTCATCCTCTTCAAACGCTAACCAGCAACATTTCACATCGACAGTTAGTGTTGCCCCAACCCAATCAGTCTGTCACTGTTTGCTTATCAAAATCAGTGGGTTTTGTAAAAAAAAAACAGTATGTGTTACTTCCTGTTAAAGTTGCCACAGATTACTCAGAACTCTTCGTGCCTGCGCACACAATGAGCAAATAAAAACTTTTTTTTTTTTCCATTCATTCACGGGATGTGGACGTCTCTAATTGGAGGAGAGGCTTGGCCATTTCAGAGGGCAGTTGAGAGTCAACCACATTGCTGTGGGTCTGGAGTCACATATAGGCCAGACCGGGTAAGGGCGGCAGATTTCCTTCCCTAAAGGACATTAGTGAACCAGATGGGTTTTTACCACAATCCGATAGTTTCATGGTCACCACTACTGACACTAGCTTTCAATTATTTGAATTTAAATTCCCCAGCTGCCGTGGTGGGATTTGAACTCATGTCTCCGGATCATTAGTCCAGGCCTCGGGATTACTAGTCCAGTAACATGACCACTATGTTACCACCGCCACACTTGTGCGCATGCCCAGACGTCTATGCACACGTACGAATAGTTAAAGTTGGCTAGAGTCCTGTGGGCCCTGTACTGGCTCAGTCAGCCCTTCACTTGGAGGCAGATCGGTAAGGGGAGTTAGGAACCTTGGATTTGTGAGCTCTGTGCAGTATTGGAAGGCCAGAGAGTTTATAACGTACGTGTGTGTGTGTATGTGTGCGCGTGTGTCTTTTTATTTTATTGTTTGTCTAGTGTATTGTGAAGCTTCTTATCCTATATATGTGATACAATGCAAAAGAACATCTAAATATATAGGCAAGTTGAACCATGACTTACAGTTCACCAAAAAAAAGATACTTGTGATCAAAGTTGTACCATATCCGGAACAGCCATGCACTTTCAGCCTTGGTGCTGTTTACCCCCTGCCCGCCATCAGTACTCTGGGGAGACAAAAATAAAGATGCTCGTTTAAGAATGGGTTATTTCAGCACCACTGGAAGACGAAAAGGATGTTATCTCACACAGGAGGAATGGAGAAGATGGATCATATGACCGAACAGTCGAGCAATGAATAAGCTTTCTCATTAGTATGTAAATTGTAACATCCATAGCTGCACTGTGTTTTCAGCTGTGGAACCAGAGGAACTGAACCCTGCAGGAAATCAGCAGACGTTACAAAGGGAGAAAAAAATAAACCATTATATGCCGAAGAGAGAGTATCCTATTATTTTCGACAAGAATATCAAGTGTTTGCGACACAAAGAGATTTGAAAGTCCACGGCCCCGATTTTAAAGGGTTGCGGGGGTGGGGGGTGCAGTGCACGCGAATCCCGAATCCGGGGACGTGGAATAAATTTCAAACAAGTTTTCCCGGAGTCCCGCCCGAACCTGGCCAGATCCATTACATGGCCGGCGGGCGAGAGCAGGAATCGAGGTTGGAGCTGGCCGTCGCCAGGGACCTAAGGGAACGGGTCCATGGGGTAACCATGGAGAGGGGCAGGTTTCCAAACAGATGCCGGTGTGGGCAGGGAGAGGGCGAGCCGGGGCAAGCGAGGCCCGAGGATTTCTTCCTGTTCCTCCAAACAATCACCATTTTTTTTTTAAACTTATCTTGCCCTCTTCCAGTCACTCTGCTGCCAACCACCAGGTTTTTTTCTGCGGGCCTCCCCCACCCCAAGACTGCGTGAAAATCACGGTGAGGCATGACTTTTACTGTTAAATTAGGCCCTCGCTTGCTTGCAGCGGGAACCTCGGCCAACTTCAAAGTCCGTGAAGATAAGATGTCGCCGGGCGGGAACAATGTGGCTTCAGGCAGGTAAGTGGACTCGGCCTGATCTTAAAACCTCCCGCACAACATTCTGCTGCTGGGCCACAGTTCCATTAGTGCTGGTTTCCTCTGGTATGTTGTCCATTCTTTGTTGGCTATTCTTTATGTGAGAGTCTCGACAGTGAGTGTTGTGAGGCATCACAGACAGGCATGATCCTGACCTCACCCAATGCCTGCACACTACCAGTTGCCAGTAGGCTAACAAGATAATGACCAGGAGCAGGAACTCTGGCTGATTTGTCCTTCTCTAGTCCAGCAGCATGGAGGCACATTATAGCACCCTTACTGCTGCTCCAATCAGCTAATTCAGTCGAGACTGGGAATCAAACTTAGAACCTTCTGATCTGTATATTTCCATTACACACAAAGCTAGTGGAGGAGCTAGGTTCACATGATAACCAGAGTACACACTTCAGCTGAACATGGGGGTCCCAATTTCAAATATGACAGTCTTGCTGGCCATTTGCACTTGGGATTCCCCAGAGATATACAGGTTTCATGAGACTTGGCTGGATTTTCTGAGAAAGGGGATAATTACATTGGCTGGGGAGGGATTCCTTCTGCATCACTAAAGCATGACTTCTACTAGTTTGTCTCGACCCAGACACAATTGATCGACTCATCTGTTTAGTCCGGAGGCTGTGATTTCATTCAAACGGAAGCAGAATTAATTCCCTTGACTGACATCAGGAAGCAGTACCTTCATGGATCATGTCCACTGCATCAGTGATAACCATAATCCACTATTGCACCATCTATGTATTACACTTCCAGTCAGTGTATGAATTGAGCAGAAGTGGATTTTGTCTTTCTAAAGACGGCAATTTCTGTGCGTCTGGGAAAAGGTCAATTTGGAAATCAATGAAAGCTAGTTGAGCAACAAAGAATGGTGTAAACCACCTTATATTGTAAGTGCTTCCTCCTACAGCAACTTCATTTATCTGAATGCCTAGGAAGGCAGGTAGTGTGAAAAAGGGAAAATTGGATAGATCTTTGAGAGTGTGAATGGGTTATTAGTTTCTGCCATTTCCAGATGGGCTGTATAGTTTTTTGGGGTCCCGTGCTTTCCCATGTTACTGTGTCTCTGTTACTATCTCTCCAGAAGAGAGGCAAGAATCTATCGGAGGGAGGGACACGCGCCTCCAGTTCACTCTACCTACTGCCGAAGAAGTGCTTAGGTTCCATGCAGTCGTGCCCTGCCCTTAGTGGTGAAATTGGGAGCTTGACATATAGGAAATTGCAATCACCCAAGTCTCTGTGGCACAATACACCGAGTGCCAGCATCCTATGCCAAAGCTCATTTCCTCCTCCCTCCCACAGCAAATTAGACTTTCTGGCACGATTAATTAATTATAAACTAAAAAAAAACTCCAGCTGCGTCTATCTGAATCTTTACTGTACTATATGATAACTATTTGGCAGAGTTGATTTTTATATATAGAATTAATTTGTTTGGGGAATGTCATGCCACAATAAACATGCTGGAAGCCGTGACTCCCAGCTACCTTATTTTACTAAACTGCCTTACAAAATGAAAGATTGTTATCTGCTAAAATCACATTTCTCATCTGACACTCTGAAAGCGCTTTGCTCATGGACTGACACGATTACAAATTTATGAATCATCGCCTTCCCTTTGGTGTTAAATTATTACACATTATCTGTTTTAAATGCTGAATGATTTCAGAAACTCTGCAGACATATTGCTGCAAGGGCAGATGCAGCAGGGTGAGGGCTTTAATTTAACATCACACATAAGTCTGATGAACAGCTCCCAAATGATACATTTCAAGGGACAAATTCTCAAGAGCGCTCAGCGGCCTTTTCTTTTAATGGATTTCAGAAGCGCAATAATCTCAATAGTACTGTGCGTGGTTCGGCTAGAATATTACTATATACGATAAGCTTTAGATTCTTCGGCCTAGATTTTCAGTATGCTGTGAGGCGGGCTTTTAGGTGTGCGGGGGGCTAAAATCCCGAATTCGGGGGTCCCGACACCATCCCGCCCAAAACCCGCCTCCATGTAAGTTTCAAAGGAGGCGGGTACCCGCCCCGCACTGGGACCCGCCGACCCGAGGTGGGAAGGGATTAGTGCCAATTAACTGCCTGTTAACAGGTAGTTAACAGGCAGTTTTTAGCCTAATCCCTATTTTGAGGGGTGTCGTGTGGGATTCCCGACGGCGCCAAACCACGCCAGGTTAGAGCAGGCGGGCCGTCGGGTTGAAGGACTTGGAGGGGTCGAGATGTCAGTGTTCAGGTGAGTGATGGGTGCATGAGTACAAAGGTAAGTGTGTTTGGTGTGTCTAAAGTGTGTAAAGAAGTTTAAGTTACTTATACTTACCTTTACAGCCTTTCTTCCTCTAGGCTTCGGGAGTCCATTATTCAGCCGGCACTGAAAGCAGAACGGCCGCGAGCTGTCAAAAGTGACAGCCTTCAGCGCCGGCGAGAGTTCTAACTGAGTCTGCGTAGAAGGACTCAGGTTAGAAGTCAGACTGTCAGTGTTTGACAGCTTCAAACAGCTGTGAAACACTAATATTTCATCTGTCAGCACGTCCTGACAGATGAAATTTCAGTCCGTGACGTCACCTGTTGTCGGGTGGCCCTTAATTGGCCTGCTGAGCCCGCTGGGTGGGCTCAACAAGGTCAATCAAGGGAAAATCGCGAGGATTGGCCGGACGTTGATGGAGGCGGGACTAAAACCCGAACATTGTAGTCCCGCCTCCTTCATGAAAATCCAGTCCTTAGGCTTGGACTCCCCCCACCCGCCACCGCACAATGGGCGGGAGAGGGTCCAGGCTGGGGGTGGGATTAAAAACTTTTAAAATGGGGAACGCATCCTCAACCCGTCGCCTACGTGCTTGTTGCCGTTTTATGGTGGCAGGTTTCGTGCTGTGCGAGAGTCCCGCCTCCGAGAGGTGGAAGACTTCATCAACATATTTTTCGTATTTTACATATATATATCTTCATTCACTAGCCAATATTTATCCCTCAATCAACATCACTAAAAAAACAGATTATCTGGTCATTATTACATTGCTGTTTGTGGGAGCTTGCTATGCGCAGATTGGCTGCCGCGTTTCCCACATTACAACAGACACTCCACTTCAAAAAGCACTTCATTGGCTGTAAAGCGCTTTGAGACGTCCGGTGGTCGTGAAAGGCGCTATATAAATGCAAGTCTTTCTTTCTTTTATTTAAATCAGGTTCCCAACAGTGCAATTGGGAGCCTGATTTTAAATTGAACAGTTGCCTCACAGGTTGCCCAGACTTCGGAAAACCCGGCAGTGATAGGGAGACGGGAGCTGCTGGTTTAAGAACTTTTTACAGTATTCCTTATGGGCCAGGAAGTGCCGGAGTGCTCCCCCGGCCCCTCAAGTAAGCCTTCGGCCTCCCCTTGGCTGATCGCGGCCTCTCTCTCCCGCCTCCCGCAATCGTTGACTTCCCCCAACCCCCGATTGCTCGCTCCATTCCACGCCCCTCCCTCCTCCTCCTGATTGCCAGAATCCGCCCCCAAGGGTCCCCAGCTGTGGCCTCCTGCCACTGGTTTTCAAGCCCAGCTGGCTGTCAGATGGGAAGTGGAAGAAAAAAATGATAATGAAGTCCTGCCGTTGAATTTGGCAGGACCTCCGTGTCCCCGGCCTTGCCGGGATTTCCTCCGCACCCTCCCAGTAAATATCGGGGCCTTAGAATCTGACATGCGACATCACCTTTAATATTAAACAGCTGTGGACAGCATCATAATGCAATGACGATAAAGATATTCCTGGGTCTGTGCCCAGATATATTGGATTGCCTGAGCGTAACAAATATTGGAAAATCACGCAGGTTGCAGTGCACACCTGTAAAAGGAACTCACCCAATTTTCCTCCATTTAAAGCAGTAGAGAAAAACTGGACAGGTTTCTATACACGTCTGTACTCTGACCCGCCCAACTTTCTGACATAGGCTGCGATCCAGCTCACCCTAGGCACAGACCCAGGAAAAGCTCCTCTAACAAGGTAATCCAAAAATGTTTGGTATGGTATAATATACAGAGAATATCATATCATTTTGAATGGGTTGGTGTCTCTATTAAAACGGTAGACAAAGCAATTTCACACAAATGCAGAGGCTAATATTCAAAGACCCTAATTCCAAATTGTGGGGTTGCATTATTGACATATAGGTCTGTTGTTATGAAAGCAAGTTGATCACATTGGGTCTCTCAGTGGCCTATAGTTGGTTCATCATCTTTATATGTATATTATAATAATACATCTTGGAAACATAATTTTATTGCCAGTTTTTTCAAATGCTTGCATGACATGAACACAGGAAAGCACAGAATACAAAAAAAATGTATTTTGGATGTATGAAGCCTGCTCTTTCCACAGGTTATGTACAGTTTTCTCAATTGTTCCATTTACTTAATCTGCGGAGGGAAAGTTCTACATAATTTCTCCCAAACACCTCCAATATTTATAATTGCCCCATTACCTACAAATATAATAAGCTAGCAGAATATACATTTTATTCCAAGCCTGACCAGCTGATTTGCAATGATAATTCTATGGTCTCAGAAGCACAGAACCATCGTATTCCCTGGAGTATTTGATTCCCTCTCTCTCTGATATATATATATTAAACTCTACGAACTTTAATCGCACTCTTAAATCAAACATTTGTCTACTTTTTTGGAAAGGATGAATCAACACGGTACTAATCACTTTTGCAGGAGGCTATTCTGCATACTGTTCAGTGGGGCAAAAACACATTGCTTCTTGCTTGAGGCTCGTTAATTTTTTACTGGTTTTCATCTGGTTCTATACTAACACTCCAATTTAAATAACCTCTGTGACTGGCATAGTTTAACAACCTACATATAGAATTACAGGCACTAAAGAAAAATTGGAAATTTCTTTAGAGATTTTTCGCCTTGCACTGAATGTAAGAGGTATGATCAGTAAGTTCGCAGATGACACGAAAATTGGTGGCGTGGTAAATAGCGAGGAAGGAAGTCATAGGCTACAGGATGATATAGACGGGTTGGTCAGATGGGCAGAACAGTGGCAAATGGAATTTAACCCTGAAAAGTGTGAGGTGATGCATTTTGGGAGGACTAACAAGGCAAGGGAATACACAATGAATGGTAGGACCCTAGGAAGGACAGAAGATCAGAGGGACCTTGGTGTGCTTGTACATAGATCCCTGAAGGCAGCAGGACAGGTAGATAAGGTGGTTAAAAAGGCATATGGGATACTTGCCTTCATTAGCCGAGGCATAGAATATAAGAGCAGGGAGGTTATGATGGAGCTGTACAAAACGCTAGTTAGGCCACAGCTGGAATACTGTGTGCAGTTCTGGTCGCCACACTATAGGAAGGATGTGATTGCTTTGGAGAGGGTGCAGAGGAGATTCACCAGGATGTTACCTGGGCTGGAGCGCTTCAGCTATGAAGAGAGACTGGACAGGTTGGGGTTGTTTTCCTTAGAGTAGAGAAGGCTGAGAGGGGACCTGATTGAGGTGTACAAAATTATGAGGGGCACAGATAGGGTAGATAGAAAGGAACTTTTCCCCTTAGTAGAGGGGTCAATAACAAGGGGGCATAGTTTCAAGGTAAGAGGCAGGAAGTTTAGAGGGGATTTGAGGAAAAATCTTTTCACCCAGAGGGTGGTTGGAATCTGGAACTCTCTGCCTGAAAGGGTGGTAGAGGCAGGAACCCTCACAACATTCAAGAAGCATTTAGGTGAGCACTTGAAACGCCATAGCATACAAGGCTACGGACCAAGTGCTGGAAAATGGGATCAGAATAGACAGGGTTTGATGGCCGGCGCGGACACGATGGGCCGAAGGGCCTCTTTCTGTGCTGTATAACTCTATGTCCTTACTGTTGTATTTAGTAAGGTGTTTTTCTCTGGCATTATCACTGGTATTGGCCTTGGCAGTACCCATGGGTCAAAATCCTGGAACTCCCTCCCTAACAGCACTGTGGGAGTACCTTCACCACATGGACTGTAGCTGTTCAAGAAGGCGGCTCACCACCACCTTCTCGAGGGCAATTAGGGATGGGCAATAAATGCTGGGCCTTGCCAATGACGCCCACATCCCATGAACGAATAAAAAGACGCCTGACCGCTGCAAGAGACAGAATCGGATCGAAGCGGACTGGTAAAATTACCCACCAGTCCCGATGGTCCATTGTCTGTTTAATTTCAGGGCCAGTGACATTAACCAGAAGCTGCTTTTACCTTTCAAGTTTTACTTTAAACAGCCATCTCCTTTCCCACATGGCTGCGGTCCTCTGGGCTCGGATCTTGCCATTCTTAAAAATGCATTCTCAGGAGAGAGGAAGCAGGATGGAGAATATTGCAACAAAGAAATGTACCTTGCTGTAACTCGGCCTTTATTTACTGCTTGGGCAGAATTTTTAACCATCTCATTTCCAGTGGCAGTTGTTATTCCTTCTGTTTAGAAGAGCATAACCGAACAAGGATGATTTCTGCATTTTAACCTGCTGGTTACGAGGAGTAATGTAAATATGTTACGTGGCTGTGAGGCAGATTTACCATTCACACTAACCTGTTAGTAACTACCAGGAGTTATTTCTGGTCTAAAATCTGACAGCTGCTTCACGATGGACAGAGAAGCGAGTAGGGGAGGTGAGGTGGCTGGAAGTGCCAAAATCTTACCTATACTGTAAATTTGACTTTCTAGTCTCTTTGATAATAATCGTTTCCTACAATAGGATGAAATCATTATATAAGTACAATCAACCGAATAACGGTGAGAAGTGGGAATCATATAAAGGTTAACTGAGGATAACTAGAATGGGATAAGAAGGCAATAGAGAGATGGGCAGGAGATAGCAGTAACAGAGATCCATTTCTTAAAAAGCTAAATGTAAGTAGACAGGTTAGTTGGGTTGAAATATAGAGAATTAAGATGTGTTGAGTGAATTCTTCACATTGGTTTTCGGAAATTATGACCCGCGTCAAGTTCCAGATTTATTTATTTTGGCCCAGAAGTTTGCAAGAGTTCAGTCTCCACAGCACTCTCAAAACAAAGCGCTACCAGGTACCTGCTACATACTGTATAGTGTACATCCCAGAATAGCAAGATAATGAGTGAGGACATTGGTGAGACTCTGAGTAATATTTTTAGGAAGTCCAGGATCTGTACCTGAAGAACGGAATGTTTTGATATTCAAAAAAAAATGCAACATTAACCTGGCAAATATAGATCAATTAGCCTAGCATACGTAGCAGGAAAAATGATTTTGGAACTTTAGAAAGGAGGCTCGCAATATGCAGAGAATCATAGAAATTACAACACCAAAGGAGGCCTTCGACCCACTGCCTGAACCAGCTCAACTGAAGTGATCTACTCTAACCCTATTTCCTGTATCCTTTAATAATCTTCCTTTTCAATCATTTATTCAATTCCCTTTTAAAAGATATTACAGATTCTACCTCACAGATACTTATGGCGAAGCGCTTTCATCTTCTAATAACTGTGTATGTGGAAAAAATAAATCTTTTAATTTCCTGCTTCATTCTTCTAGAGAGTCTATGGTCCATTGTTGCCAAGATGCTAATCTGTAGAAAAAAATCTTTCTTTGCTTACTTTCTCAAAGCCTTTCGTAACTTTGAACATTTCTATTAGATTTGACCTTGCTTTATAATTCAACTAGCTGAAGTGCCCGGCGGTGCCGAGGCTTTTTCGAGGGCATGTTGTTGTTGGAAGAGAGAGAGAGAGCGACTGGAGGGTAGAGAGAGAGCGACTGGGGGGAAGAGAGAGAGCGCAGGTGGGGGGAAGAGAGGGCGTGGGGGGAAGAGAGGGCGTGGGGGGAAGAGAGGGCGTGGGGGAAAGAGAGGGCGGGGGGGAAAGAGAGGGCGGGGGGGAAAGAGAGGGCGGGGGGGAAAGAGAGGGCGGGGGGGAAAGAGAGGGCGGGGGGGAAGAGAGGGCGGGGGGGAAGAGAGGGCGGGGGGGAAGAGAGGGCGGGGGGGGAAGAGAGGGCGGGGGGAAAGAGAGGGCGGGGGGAAAGAGAGGGCGGGGGGAAAGAGAGGGCGGGGGGAAAGAGAGGGCGGGGGGAAAGAGAGGGCGGGGGGAAAGAGAGGGCGGGGGGAAAGAGGGCGGGGGGAAAGAGGGCGGGGGGAAAGAGAGGGCGGGGGGGAAGAGAGGGCGGGGGGGGAAGAGAGGGCGGGGGGGGAAGAGAGGGCGGGGGGGGGAAGAGAGGGCGGGGGGGGAAGAGAGGGCGGGGGGGGAAGAGAGGGCGGGGGGGAAGAGAGGGCGGGGGGGGAAGAGGGGGCGGGGGGGAAGAGGGGGCGGGGGGGGAAGAGGGGGCGGGTGGGATGAGGGGGCGGGGGGGATGAGAGGGCGGGGGGGGGAAGGGAGGGCGAGGGGGGGAAGGGGGGGCGAGTGGGGGTGGGGGGGAAAGGGAGGGCGGGGGGGAAAGGGAGGGCGGGGGGGAGGGCGGGGGGGGGGAAGGGAGGAGGGGAGGGAGGGCGGGCGGGGGGAAGGGAGGGCGGGGGGGAGGGAGGGGGCAGGGGGGGAGGGGAGGGAAGGGAAGGGGGGGCGGGAGGGGAAGGGAAGGGGGGGCGGGGGGGAAGGGAAGGGGGGAGCGGGAGGGCGGGGGCCCCCCCCGAGGGTCGCGGGGGGGGGGGAAGGGAGGGTGAGGGGGGGAAGGGAGGGCAGTGGGGGGGGAAGGGAAGGGGGGGGGAGAGGGAAGGGTGGGGGGAAGGGAAAGGGGGGGGAAGGGAAGGGGGGCCCCCCCGAGGGTCGCGGCCCCCCCCCCCCGAGGGTCGCGGCCCCCGCAGAGGGTCGCGGCCCCCCGAGGGTCGCGCCCCCCCCCCCCCCGGGGTGAAGACCGCCGATTGCGGCTGTGCGAGACGGCCGGGGGGCCGGTTGCCAGGGTGACGCTTGACGCTCAGCAAGCCCCGCCCCCCCGGCCGAGCCAGAGAGAGACGCCGCGTCTCAGCTCCTGCTGCGCGCGCACCCTAGCGGCGCTGGGCTGAGGCTCGGCCCTCCAGCCTTCGAGTGGGGCCAGGAGGTGCCTAGCTCGGGCGTGGGTGCGAAGGAGAAGCCGAGGCTTCGAGGCCTACCTGGAAAAACGGGGAAAGGTAGGAAAATTAATGAGATTAGATAAGTTAATTCGTTTCTAAATCATTTTTTTTTAAAACAATGTGTGTTTTAAAAGCAACGTTTTTTTTAAAGACGCAGAAAGCGGGAAAAAGAAAGGAAAAGTTTGGAATCAAGATGGCGGTGACTCACCTCGGTTCAGAACGATAAGGCCCGGCCACACACGCACCGATTGGCCCGGCGGCACACGCCAGCAACCCGGCGTACGATTGGTCGAGCTCGAGGTCACTCTGTCGCTAATGAGCGGATAATGAGATGCTAATGAGCGGAATGTTGAAGGTTTTTGGGATACCGCGGGCGCGATTTTAGCCCGGCCAAAACGTAAATACGCTTAAAACCGTCACGGAAGCGTAAGCTTTCTTTGGAGGTAACGCGCGCGTAGGTACGCCCTGTAACTTTCGAGCGCATACCCGACAGACGCACACGCGATGACAGACAGAAGTACCAATTTATATATATAGATGTCTCTTTGTTTAAAACCCAGGAATCCCATTTACCTATTTTTAGCCTGCAGTCCCATCTTGGAAGATCTGTGTATCTGGAATCCTAGATTTCTATGTCCATTCACTCTGTTAAGAACCACACTGTTAGAATATAATTCTTTTCATTTTCCCCCCACAAGATGGACTACTTCACACTTCTCTCACATCTAAAGATCACGGAGGTCATAAGGAAATGACAGCATAGATACCTCTGCTGGAAATCTTTGAGGAGCTGCCTAAATGAATGAATAGGGGTCATGAGTTAAAAAATTAATGTGAATTTCAGAAATCTTTTAACGAGGTTCCACGTTTGAACTTTTAAAGGAATTAATGGTAAGTTAGCTAGCTGGATTGAAAATTGGCTTAGAAATAAGAAAGAAAAGATGACGATAAATGGAAGAGCTTCGAGCTGTGGGGCTGGGAGGAAGTACTGACTCGTGATGTTCTGCAGGGCAACTGTTCTGGGTTCTTTCTGTTAATAAATTACTTGGAGGAGAGTAAATCTTGTGTAATATTATTAAATTCGCTGTTGGGAAAAAGACAAGGCAATAAATATAATGGAAATTGGTAACAATCAAAGGGGTATGGATCAGTTAAACAGATGGGCTAAGGAACAGCAGATGGATTTACAATAAGATAAATGTAAGATTGTGCACATTGCAAATGGAGATTGAAAACATAGCAATGATGCTGACGAGTCCCTAAACTAAGAGGAAAACAAAAGGACTTGGATGTGATTATTCATTACTCACTGAAAACGTCCAATCAATGTGAAGCCATTACCAAGGCTAATCAAGCATTAGTTTGCACCTTAAGGATATCTGATTGCAAGCAAAAAATGGCTGCACGCAAAAAAAATGTGCATTTCAGGAAGTAGCTGCAGATTGTCACTATTCACTCCAAAAAAATTACCACACTTCTGTTAAAAAGATATATATCTAGACAAACACACCATTGTTCTAAGCAGTGCACGAAACTCAAAAGGTTAGTATGCAGGTGCAGCAAGTGATTAAGAAGGCCAATGGAATGTTGGCTTTCATTGCGAGGGGGATAGAATATAAAAATAGGGAGGTATTGCTTACTGTAGTGTCCGTGTGTAGATAAAGACACTGAAGACAGGCGTTGGTTCATAGGTATTTACTAAGCAAGTCTGGGGGGGGTTCTAAAGGATATACACAATACACAGGCTTATATAGCCCAAGTGGCAATTACCGGCATTGCGCACACCTGGGGCTCTTAAAGGCACATACACCACAATTGCTTTTAAAGGCACATACACCACAATTCCTCCCCTTCTAGCTAACTAGTACATCATATTTTAAGTAATTATTAATTACATGTTATATGCAAAATAATATACATTGCTGTATTAATTAATTATAAGTTAGTCTCTCAGGAGGCTTCCTGACTTGGTCCGGATAACGCCTTGGGGGTGTAGTAGTTTCTGGTGGTGTAGTAGGTTCTTCTGGTAAGGCTGATTCGGCTTGAAGGCCAGTGTCGGGTTCATCGGGTTCCAGTATCACCGGATCGGAGGTAGATATGGGTATCTCTACTTCATCGTTAGATGTATAGCGTGGTGGTGTAGGTTGTCCCTTTTCGGATGACTTGATGATTTGGTCAGCATGGCGCCTTATTATGCTTTCTCCGATGTCCACGGTATACATCAGTGGTCCTAGTCGTGTGCAGATAGTTCCAGGCTGCCATTTCTCGGTACGGTAGTCCCGGGCCAAAACCGGTTGGCCTATCTGGAAGGCCCTAGTTGGCCTTTCATTCATGCCCTGAAACTGCCGGTTCTCCACGTCCCTTCGGATGTTGGGCTTGACCAAATCCAGCCGGCATCTTAGGTTTCTATTGTAGAACATCATGGCGGGAGTTTGGTTTGTAACCATATGTGTTGCATTCCTATATGCAAATAAGAAGTTATCCACCTTGTGCTGAAGTTTTATGTTTTCATTACCCATGGCCTTGATGGCCTTCTTGAAGGTCTGGACAAACCTTTCAGCCAATCCATTGGTGGCGGGATGGTATGGGGCGGACGTGTAGTGCTTTACCCCATTGTTCTTTAAGAACTTTCTGAATTCTTCGGACACAAATTGCGGTCCATTATCAGAACATATCTGTTCCGGCAGCCCATTCCTGGCAAATATGGTCCTTAATACTGTGATGGTTTTTTCCGTGGTGGTGGAGGACATCTTTATTACCTCTGGCCACTTGGAGTGTGCATCAACTGCGATTAAGAACATTGAGTCCATAAATGGACCAGCAAAGTCGATGTGCACCCTTTGCCAGGGAGATGAGGGCCACTCCCATGGATGTAGAGGGGCCTGTGGCGGAGCATTTTGGACCTTCTGGCATCCTAGGCAGCTCTTGGTCATGTCTTCGATGTCTCCATCGATACCTGGCCACCATACAAACGCCCTAGCTAGGTTCTTCATTTTCACTCCACCCAGATGCCCCTCGTGAAGCTCCTTTAGCACTTTATCCTGGAGTTTGGGTGGAATCACCACTCTGGATCCACACATCAGGGTTCCTCGGCACACTGACAGCTGTTCTCTTCTTTGCGAGAATGCTGGCAACAGTGGTTCGCCATGTGCTGGCCATCCCTTCATTGTTAAATCGTAGACCCGTGAGAGAGTAGGGTCATTTCTGGTCTCCCTTTCAATGGAAGAATTTGTCACCGGTAGACATTCCACTATGGTAGAGTGGAATATCTCTACTGGGTCTACTGTAGGTGCCTCTTCTATCGTTGGCAACGGCAGGCGCGATAAACCGTCAGCATTCCCATGCTGTTTTGACCCTTTGTATTCAATGTTGTATTGGTGTGCCCCTAGAAAAAGGGACCACCTCTGTAGTCTTTGTGCCTTCATAATGGGGACACCTTTCTTAGGGTTGAATATGGAGATGAGGGGTTGATGGTCAGTCAGCAAGGTAAATTTTTGTCCGTGTAGGTAATGGTTGAATTTCTTCACTCCCCATACCAGGCTGAGTGCTTCCCTGTCTATCTGGGAGTAGTTACGCTCAGCTGAGTTCAATGAGCGTGACGCAAAAGCTATCGGCCGTTCCGAGCCATCAGGGAATCTATGGGACAATACCGCTCCTATGCCGTAAGGGGATGCATCGCACGCCAGTCTGATTGGTAGTGATGGGTTGTAATGAGCCAAAACTTTCTCGGATGTGATTAAGTCTTTACATTTATGGAAGGCACGTTTACAGTCTTCGTTCCATTTCCAAATCACTCCTGTGTGTAGAAGATTAAGAGGGTGTAGAATAGTTGATAAGTTCGGTAAAAATTTATGATAGTAATTTATTAATCCCAGGAATGACCTCAATTGTGAAACATTTTCAGGTGCTGGGGCTTTTATAACTGCTTCAATTTTTTCAGGTGACTTATGCAACCCTTCCTTATTAATTATGTGGCCACAATATGATATCTGATTTTGGAAATATTCGCACTTGGGGCGATTTGCTCGTAGGCCCCGTTCTTTCAGCCTAGTGAGCACCTGCTCCAAATTGGCAAGGTGCTCGTTGTCGTTTTCTCCTGTTATAAGGATGTCGTCTAGGTAACACTGAGTCACCGGAATCCCTTGCAGGACTTGCTCCATAGCTCTTTGCCAGATAGCTGGAGCTGATGCTACTCCAAAAACCAGTCGATTGTACTGGTACAGGCCTTTGTGTGTGTTTATTGTGAGATACTTTTTAGAGGTCTCCTCAACCTCCATCTGCAGATATGCCTGTGCCAAGTCAATTTTTGTGAAACGTTTTCCTCCGGATAGTGAGGCGAAAATATCTTCTATCCTCGGAAGAGGATACTGTACCGTGTGAAGGACCGGGTTTACAGTCACCTTAAATTTCCACAGATGCGAATTTTTCTCTGTTCCTCAGAGTTATTTTTCAATGCTTTTTTCATGACTGGAACGATGGGTGTTGCCCATTCGCTCCAATCTATTTTGGATAATACGCCTGCCTTTTCCAAATTCTCCAGCTCTGCCTCGACTGCCGGACGTATTGCGTATGGCACCGGTCTTGCCTTAAAAATTTTTGGAATTGCTGCATCTTCCACTTTTATTGAGGCGGTGATGCCTTTCAAGGTTCCTAGTTTCTCTTGAAACACTTCTTTGGCGTTGGCCAAGATGTCTTTTAATCGTTCAGGTATGATGTCATCATTGTTTTTTTCCTTACTGGTCACCGTCAGTGCCTGAATGGAGTGCCAGTCTAAACGTATCTTCCTTATCCATTCACGTCCCAACAACGGTGGACCACCATCTTGTAGAATGTATAAATACAACTTTTGTATTTCTTTGCCGTTGTATACCACAGGCACCTTTATTTTTCCTTTGGGGTATACTTTCTGCCCCGTATATGTTTTTAAGATAATGGATGTGTCTTTTAGAGGTATATGCGAAAATAGCCTCTCGTAATCTCGTCGATTTATTACGGTTAGAGCTGATCCTGTATCTAGCTCCATTTTAACTGGGGACCCTGCTATTATGAGGGTAACCCAAATGGTCTGGTAATCTTCATTGGCAATTACATTATGTAATTTGAGAGAGCTTAGTCTCTTGTTCCCGGAGTCGCTATCGCTCTTCTGGTCTTTGGAGCTACTGTCCGTCATCATTTGTACCTTTCTGTGCTTTTCCTTATTGATTCTTTTCCCATTAGTGGATTTTTTATTTTCAGATCGGCATACACGTGGAATGTGTCCCATCTTTCCGCATCGCCTGCATGCTTTTTCTTTGAACCAGCAATCCCTCTGGTCATGGTTGGATCTGCCGCAGCGATAACATCTTTCAAAACCCCGTGTCATTTCATGGGTGCCGAAGTCCTGTGGCCTTTGCTGTATCTTTGCCGCTCCTATTGCACTGAAAGCCTTGTCCAGTGTTAAATCTTTTCCAGAAGATACCTTTTTTTGTGTTTCTACACTTAGGGGATCGCAGATGAATTTGTCTTGCAGAGAATCTGCCAGTCCTGCCTCGAATTGGCAGTGTAGGGTATCAACAATCTCCTCAAAATTCTTGTCCATCGGTTCGGCTGGAGTGATTAAGTTGCGTAACAGCTTGTATGTTTCTGCGCCCATTAGATCCAGAAGCACTGAAGCTTTTTTTTCATCTTCTATTCCATTTGCGGTGCAAAACACCTCCACTCTTTCTACATATGTGGTCCAATCCTCTATCTTGTTATCAAAAACATCAATATTGCCAAAGTTAGGCTCTGTTTCGTTATCAAAAGCATCAATATTGCCAGACTTAGGCATTTCAAAAAAAAGATATGGCGCTTCCCGCGCTTTCCCGCCGCTGCTACCGATAACAATGCTGTTTTACTGTGGTTTCCGTTTATTCACTGTTGGAGACTCGTTCCCGACGGAGGTCTAAACGCTGACCTGCTTGCCGCGCCGGCCGTCTCCCGAGTGCACCCTCCCAGTCCGTTATTGCTTGCCTCCGATTTCGCTGCCTGTCTCAGCTGTAGAGCCCGCCGCTGGAGCCCCAGCCTGACGCCCAGGAAGGATTAGCGCAGTACCTGCCACCAGCTTGGCCAGCTGGTGAAACCACAGTTTCTATTACTTCCTTGAGTCTTCTGGACGCTGGAGGAATCGATGTCCTTGAGGTGCTGCCGAATTGCAGGTAAGTCCGTTTCCACTTCGTCGCCACTGTAGTGTCCATGTGTAGATAAAGACACTGAAGACAGGAGTTGGTTCATAGATATTTACTAAGCAAGTCTTGGGGGGGGTTCTAAAGGATATACACAATACACAGGCTTATATAGCCCAAGTGGCAATTACCGGCATTGCGCACACCTGGGGCTCTTAAAGGCACATACACCACAATTGCTTTTAAAGGCACATACACCACACTTACGTTGTACAAGGTATTGGTGAGACTGCACCTGGAATACTGCATACAGTTTTGGTGTCCATACTTAAGAAAAGATATACTTGCTCTCGAGTCAGTACAAAGAAGGTTCACTCGGTTAATCCCGGGGATGAGGGGATGGACATATGAGGAGAGGTTGAGTAGATTGGGACTCTACTCATTGGAGTTCAGAAGAATGAGAGGCGATCTTATTGAAACATATAAGATTGTGAAGGGGTTGGATCGGGTGGATGCGGGGAGGATGTTCCCGATGATGGGTGAAACTAGAACTAGGGGGCATAGTCTTAGAATAAGGGGCTGCTCTTTCAAAACTGAGATGAGGAGGAACTACTTCACTCAGAGGGTGGTAGGTCCATGGAATATGCTGCCCCAAAAAGCTGTAGAAGCTACATCATTACATAAATTTAAAACAGAAATAGACAGTTTCCTAGAAGTAAAGGGAATAAAGGGTTACGGGGAGCGGGCAGGAATTTGGACATGAGTCTAGGTTCGGATCGGACATGGCCCTGTGGGTAGCGGAGCGGGCCCAGGGGCCGTGTAGCCTGATCCTGCTCCTATTTCGTATGTCTAATTCTGTTAGATTCAGGAGATGGTTCTGTGATAGTAGATTGGCGGTTAGGATCAGATCAGCCATGATCTTATTGAATGGCGGAGCAGGCTCGAGGGGCCGATTGGCCTACTCCTGCTCCTATTTCTTATGTTCTTATGTTCTACAGAACCTCAGTGTACCAAACCACATACTTTTTGGTGAATTCTGTGCCTTCAAGGTAAAGATGGAGAATGGAACACTCATCGATTTTAGGCAGCTAGTTTCAACATGAATCAATTCTATTCACACAGTCGTGGAAGCAGGCACTTTTCATGGTTTTTAATTTGCAATTTCTCAACTTGCTCAGCAGGTTGTCAACACAAGTATGTCTGTTGTTATTTTGGTATGAAAGGGCAGAAGGAATAGCTTCATGAAAAAGGAGAGAAAGAAGGCAAGAGGGAGGCTCTTGTTCTACTCAACCCAGTGACGCCCATCACTAATAAAGTCACAAGCTTATCAAGCCAAATCTGAGATGAGTGGGACATTCACAATGGAAAAACACAGTTAACAAATAGTAACATTGAAATTTAAAGAATTTCAAAACAGAGGAAGGTAAAGAAAGATCCTTGAAAATTGGGAATTGTAATACAGAAAGACTGAAACATGGGATATAGTTATAAGGAAAGGAGTAAATCAGCAACGTAGAGAATAATGAGAGACTTAGATGGAAGAATTACAGAATGCGTACAGTCAAACTTCAGAAAAATATTCTTGTAAAAGCCATAGTGTGTTCCAAATACATGCACTTGGATGAGTTTAAAATTCAAAAAATGAGTGTGCATAAACACATCAGATAACCTAACATCAATAGTGGGCAAATGCTCAAGACAATTTAATAGGAAAGGCCCTGTGACAGATTGAAGATCTGCCCTGTTCAATGTCATAAATACATCTATGGGGGAGAAGGGTGGTGGCTGGGTCAGTATTGTGGCCACTTTAAATTAGCTGCTTCTTTCTGGGAGCAATTGGATTATAAGGAAGACGTGTTATTAACAGAACTCCAGTATAGCTGCCTCATGGCTAATTCAATTGCATGGCTTTGGAATTCTTTCCTCCTCCTGATGTCTTCAATTACATTTGAGGAATTATGTAGGACTGTGTCCAGCTATGCAGAATTGAAGTTCTCTTGCAGTATTGTTCAACAAGTGAGAGAAGACTCACAGTCCATCCACGTGTTGGAAATAATTAACATTGATCACTAGGCTGTGATTTTCCCATATTTGCAATCGGTTTTATTTACTGTTCTACTGGATCAGGACGTTAAGCTGTAATGGCAGCTTCAACAGGGGGGTCCCACTTAACAGCCTCACAGCTGCTCTTTGTCCTGAAGGTATGTGGATTGCTACTCTAGTTTCTGGGAGACTACTTTGACAACAACAACAACTTTAACGTCCCAAGGCAATTCACAGGAGTGTAAGCAGACATCCTTAGAAGCCTTCATTGGTTGGCAGTTTTCTTTAACTGTGTAGGGAACTTTTTGACCAAAGGAAAAGAGAAAGATGGCAGTACGTAGTTTTAAATAATCTTCTCACCGTATCACGAATGGGCAGAGGTTAATGAAGGGACTCCATGGGTTACCCGTCTTATGTAAAAATATTCCATGAAGGATGCAAGTTAAAATAGTTATTGCAGAGAACTGCTTCATTTTTGAGGTGTTTATTGCTTTGTAAGTTAAGTGAAATGTAATACATTTGTTTAGTGTTGCTTCTGCTAATATGGTCAGCTAGAGAATTGAGGAAAGTACAATGAGGTCCCATACCATTTCCACTGCATACCTTAACAGTACAGATTCCTGGGAAACATCACTTGTCACAACCCACCAATCAGAGAACATTCCCTTCATCCCTACTCTCCAGGATATTGACCCAGCTATGTTGAAGGAATGGCAGTATATGTCTGTCAGGATAGTGTGTGACTTGGATGGGAACTTGAAGGTTATGGTGTTCTCAAGCCATTGCTACTCTTGTCCTTTTCTATGGTACAGGCCATCAGGGAGGAAGGTGCTGTCGCAGTAAGTTTGGTGGGGTGCAGAGCTACATCCATTAGATGGTACAGACTGTAACCAAAGTGCACCGGTGATGGAGGGGGTGGATATTGAGTACTGTGGGGAGCAGACCAAGCAAACTGATCTGTTCTGAATGGTGTCAAGCTTCTTGAGTTGTTGTGGTTGTATCCATCCAGGCAATCACACTCCTGACCTGAGCCTTGTAGACAGTAGAGAGGCTTTGAAGGGTTAGGTGGTGAGCCACTTGTCATCGAGTCACTGTCCTGCTCTTGCAGCCACAGTGTTGATTCGGCTTGCCCATTTCAGTTTATGGTCTGTAGTAACTCCCAGCAAGTTGATGGTAGAGGACTCGATGATGCTGATGCCACTGAAGTTCAGGAGGAAGAGATTGTTTTTTTCCTTGTTGGAGATAGCCATTGCCTGGCACTTAAATCGTGAAAACGTTAACTGCCACATGTCAGCTCAAGACTGTGTTATGTTGTCCGAGTCCTGCTGTATGCTGGCATGGAGCGATTCGCTGTCGGAAGAGTTGTGAATAGAGCTGAACAACGTAGGCGAACAACCCGCTCCTGACCTTATGACAAGGGAAAGGTCTTTGAAAGTCTTTAATTCACTGAGGTTGTACAGAATCTTTGCTTAATTGGATATTCAGAAGGCTTTTGATAAAGTTCCAAATGAGAGATTTTTTAGAATTGGCCAACACTCATGGAATTAATATCTTTGCCAACTAGATTGAAAACTGGCTTATAAAATTTGCTAATTATGTCGAGCTATGCTGTCAGAGACTGATAGCATTCAAAGGGATCTGGGCTAATTAAATGAATGGGTTAAAGAATGGATTTTGGATTTTAACAGGCACATATATAAAGTAATGTGAAATGCAACGGGAAACATAAAACATGAAACATGTGTATATAATGAATAGGTTCCATTAGTAAAAGTAGAAAAGGAAAAGCATTTGGATTTGATTACTGACCATTCCCTGAAAGTATCTAGTCATCGCTACTAACAGGGCTAATCAAATATTTGGCTGAATTTTAAATGCATATACAACTCATTGGAAGCAATATTGTGCATGAGTTTGGGTTTCCTTTGATCAATGCACTGAATAAAAATCAGAGAAGGCTGCCCAGAATGATTCTATGACTTGGGCTTTAGATCGCAAAGTGAGACTCACAGAATCCAACTTGTTTCCACAGGAGAATAGATGATTACGCATATGATTCAGGTCTTTAAAAATGTTATATATACACATTAAGAAAAAAACTTTAACTTTTTTTTAATAAGAAATAGGCAGCATGGATTTGTAGGAGGAAGATTCTGTCTGACTGCCTGGACTTCTATTAGGAAATTACAGATCGAGCAGATGACTTTGAGAATGCTTTTGACGAAATCTCACATGAAAGGCTCCTTATTACATTAAAAGCCACAGGAATCTAGAGTAGAACAGGGTACTGGATAAGAACTGTCCAGGTTCAGGGCCCCAAACACCCCTTCCAGGTGAAACAGTGATTTACTTGTACTTCTTGCAATCTAGTATACTGTATTCGCTGCTCACGATGTGGTCTCCTCTACATTGGGGAGACCAAATGCAGATTGGGTGACCGTTTTGCGGAACACCTCCGTTCAGTCCGTAAGGGTGACCCCAAGCTTCCGGTCGCCTGTCATTTCAATTCACCGCTCCATTCCCACTCAGACCTCACTGTCCGCGGCCTCTTGCATTGTTCCACGGAAGCTCAGCGTAAGCTCGAGGAACAGCACCTCATCTTCCGATTAGGCACTTTACAGCCTTCCGGACTCAATATCGAGTTCAACAATTTCAGATCATAACCTCGGCCCCTATCATATTTTTGCATATTTTTTATCCACACTTTTGGTTTGTGCCTTTTCCTTTTTTTTTCTCTCCCACATGGCAGCTGTCTCTCACTCTGCCAGCGCATTTCACACTTCATCTAGAGCCATTGTTTGTTTCTTTACTTGTCCTATTACCATCTTGTCTCGCCTTGAATATCTCTTAATGTCTCTTCACCTCTCAGACCTTCCCTTTTGTTCTTTCATCCCCTCCCCCATTTCCCAGTCCCCAAACTTGCTTTTTAATCTGTTTCATTTCCTGCTTTTTTCTCAGTTCTGACGAAGGGTCTTCGATCTGAAAAGTTAACTCTGTTTCTCTCTCCATGAGTGTTGCCTGGCCTGCTGAGTTTTTCCAGCGTTTTCTGTTGTTATTTCAGATTTTCAGCATCCGCAGTATTTTGCTATTGTACTGGATAAGATGGTTACAAAAGTAGGAAACAGAAGGTACTCATGAGAGGCACAGGGGGCAACTTTAACGTGGAGGAGCGTGTGGGTTGGGGTGAAAACCGGGAAAAATTTGAGCCAGTTGGGAAGCCGGCTCCAACCTGGTGACTTCTGTGTTTAATTGGAGTGCAATAGGCTTCCTGTGGACATCCCCCTCAGGAGAGGTGGGTTGCCTATTAACATATGCTAATCTTTCGTAGAATCATAGAATGGTTACAGTACAGAAGGGGGCCATTCAGCCCGTCGAGCCTGTGCCGGCTCTCTGCAAGAGTGCTTCAGCTAGTCCCACTCCCCTTTCCCTGTAGTCCTGCAAATTTTTTTCTTCAGGTACATATCCAATTCCCTTTTGAAAGCCACAATTGAATCTGCCTCCACCACACTTCCAGATCCTAACCATTCGCTGCGTAAAAAGTTATTCCTCATGTTGCCTTTGGTTCTTCTGCCAATCACCTTAAATCTGTGTCCTCTGGTTCTCGACCCTTCCACCAATGGGAACAGTTTCTCTCTATCTACTCTGCCTAGACCCCTCATGATTTTGAACACCTCTATCAAATCTTCTCTCAACCTTCTCTGCTCTAAGGAGAACAACCCCAGCTTCTCCAGTCTATCAACGTAACTGAAGTCCCTCATCCCTGGAACCATTCTTGTAAATGTATTTTGCACCCTCTCTAAGGCCTTCACATCCTTCCTAAAGTGCGGTGCCCAGAATTGGACACAATACTCCAGTTGTGGCCAAACCAGTGTTTTATAAAGGTTCATCATAATTTCCTTCCTTTTGTACTCTGGTACTTTTGAACATTGGAGTGATAGTTCAACTGACTTCCAAATTTAACGGTGCATCCACGGGTTTCCTGGGCTTCCTGAAACTCGGCAGTGAAAGCAAGGCGAGAACACAGCAGCAACTGAGGGGGCTGATTCAAACTCATGGAAATGCTGCACTAAATACTCAGTCCTCAAAGCTGCTTTCTTACCTACTAGTGGGAACGGGTTTGTTCACAGTGCTTTTGCTGAGAGTTTACTTTCTACAATTTGGAGGTTTGCTGAATTACTTCAGGATGGATGGCACTGTGGCTGCCTTAGATTGGACCTCGGACGAAGAGCAATATGAGCAGCTCTAGTAGCAGCCTGCTTTTCAGAGACCTGCAGCTGGATGTCAGAGAGGGGAGCAGCAGAGCGATGCAGCTTGCAGGAGGCACTACACAGGGTTTACAGGCAGAGGCTGAGTTTCCTTGACATGTCAGATTAGCAGTGCTTCAGGAGGCTCAGGTTGTCGCGTCAGGTGGTGGAAGAAGACCTGCTGGACCTGGTGGCCACGTGTTATCAATGGCTATCAAGCTCACCACCGCCTTCAACATTTTTGCGTCTGGAGCCTTCCAGGGCTCTGCCGGAGACATATCCGGGTTCCCCCAGTCGGCGGCCCACAAATGCATAAGACAAGTGATCGATGGCTTGTTTGACAGGGCTGGCAATTAGGTGAACTTCGCCTGTGATGACGCCAGTCAGAATGAGCGCGCGCTCAGGTTTGCATCTCTGGGTGGCTTCCCACAGGTCCAGGGGGTAATCGACTGCACACATGTGGCAATCTGGGCACCCCCAGATCAACCAGGACTATTATTCAAGGGCTTCCACTCCATCTATGTGCAGCTGGTGTGCAACCACAAAAAGATACTTCTGTAGGTGTGCACTAGATTCCAGGGGAGCTGCCATGTTGCTTTCATCCTGGAAGCACACTTAAGTGGTGGTTGCTAGGTGACCAGGGATACGCACTTCAAACTTGGCTGATGACACCTGTCAGAAACTTGACCAATGAAGTCCAATAGCGTTACAATGAATGCCATCTCATCACGAGATATGTGATTGAACAAGCCATCGACATGCTGAAGATGCGCTTCAGGTGCATAGACAGATCTGGAGGCGCCTTTCAGTAGGCACCAGCCAGGGGTCCAGAATGCTTGTGGTGTGCTGCGCTCTGCGTAACATTACGCAGCAGCGAGGTTTGGACCTGCAGGAGGAAAAAGGCGCAAAGCGCAGATCCTCTTCAGACAATTCTGGGGAAGAGGAGGAGGAGGAAGACAAGGAATACAGAGGAGGAGGAATATGATGAGGGCAATGCACCAACTGCTGCCCGAGATGCCAGGGATGCCCTTATTAATGCAACCTTCACTTAGGTTGCACCAGTGAACCAATTTCAGAAGCACATGCAACGACCACTCTTCTAGTTCTCCTCCCCGCCAATGCCACTAACACAAAGCAGCCCTGCAAGCAACCAACCGTCCCTTGTATATTCCTCCATTGGTCCCGAACAGTTCATGTCTTCCCATTCATCATCAAACAAGTTAAAAAATGATTTGCCACCCAGCAACCAAGAATGGGCAAGAAGGTAAAGTGGTGCAAAAGAATAAAAGTGATGTTATTGGTTAAGAAGCTGGACTATTGGTCCCATCATTTACTAAGGTCCCAGATGCCCTGTTGCCCTCGCTGCGCAGTTATCAGCTCACACTTCCAGCAACTTACAGGCCAGCACTTTTTCGAGCTGAAGGTTGCAGGAAAAAGTCTAACTCATGCCCTGCTCCAGCAAGATTTGGACCAACATAAATGTTTACATTAATTACACCTTCTGGTTAATTGTAAACATTTTTATACTTCACAATTGATACATTTTTAATGGAAAAATGGGAAAAACAAATTGACATTTGTGTTTTCAATGGGCCAACGAGAGCCAGCTTAACCAAAAGTTGCCTCAAAAGTCATTCTCTTCCTCACCCACTCCTCCCAGTTCACAGAGGCAGTCTACCTCCTCAGGACCCAGTTGAACAGCGACACTGCACCCCATTGAGACACACATCGCATCAAGCCACCAAACACCCAATCCAGTTCCCACAGAGACTTTCTCCCGCTCCAACCTTCCTCGATTATGCCAGCACTCTTCTCAATCCTTAATCCACTCCTCCCAATACAAGCTGTCACTCTACTTCCCCTTCAAAGCACCATTTCAAGCTTTCAATCTTCTCCTCACCCAGTTAAAGTTGACACAACTCTTCCACCCCAGATCATGCAGCACTCTTCTTCCTCCCCACTCTCCGAAATTACTATCTGCAACTCTGCTCCCTTCAGTTAATGCTGGAACTCTCCCTCTGCCCCTCCAGTTATTATGGATAATTCTGCTCCCCCAACCCTCCTCAACAGTTAATGGTGACCCTCTTGTTCCCCAAAGCATTCCTCTCAGGATTCCCCCAAAGTGCAGTTCCCAGCTTCTCCACTCTCCCCCCTTAAAACATGTTCCCAGCTTCTCCACTCTCCCCGCTTAAAACATGTTCCCAGCTTCTCCCCTGATACAAGAGAAATGTCTTAGCATGGATGGAAAGTTGGTTGATGGACAGGACACCAATAATTTCTGGTTTTATAAATAGGGGCATAGAGTATTAGGGTACAGAAGTAATGATGAATTTATATAAAACATTGGTTGGGCCACAATTAACGTATTGTGTACAATTTTGGGCATCCCATTATAGAAGGGATGTGAAAGCCATAGAAAGTGTACAAACTTAGGTTCACCAAGGTGTTGCCAGAGATGAGAAACTATTGCTATGAGGAGAGACTCGAGATACTGGACTATTTTCACTGGAGCAGAATTCACTGATTAGGCATTGAATTCACCCACTCTATTTTACACTTTCCTTCTCAATCCTTGCGCTGTTAATTGCACAATCCATTAATCTGATTGGTTAAAGGGATACACAGTTGCTTGTCCTGTGTTCACTCAGGTCCCAGATGCCCAGTTTCCCCTCGTTGCGCCGTTATCAGCTCACACTTTCAGCAACTTGTCACGAAAAAAAATGTAAATGCCTAAATGTGCAAGGGCAAGTCTATCTAACGGCCGACGCTGTTAGATTCACTCCTACAGCAGATTATGGCCCATTATATTGAAGAACCTGTGTCTCGCACGCGCTTCCTGTTTGTCACACCTTGTTGACTGGCTCAAAGTAAAACAGCAGCAAATCTGAACCGTGGCGAGAAGCCACGTACCAATCCAAAGCAAGGCTTGTAAACTGCCAAATGAGAAACTACTAAGGACTTAGGAAACCAAACAATTCCGAATGACAGTCAGGTGAACCTACCAACAAAGAAACAATGGATTTTGTAAAGTATGACTGTTTGTAGTGGCTGCTTGAATGACGCATCATTTTATTTACAGTGAGCACAGGTTTCATTTTTATACTTACCACACGTACACTTTCCTGGTTGAGGTCATCATCTGGGTTTACATCCACCCTGTTGCAGAAAGAAAATGAAGAGAATCAGTGAAGGGATCTCTGAGTGATCTACGGCCTTCTATGCCAACCTGCCCATGCCTTCATTACAGCATAGAAACATAGAAGATAGGAGCAGGAGTAGGCCATTCGGCCCCTCGAGCCTGCTCCGCCATTTAATGAGATCATGGCTGATCATCCAAATTCAGTACCCTGTCCCTGCTTTCTCCCCATATCCCTTGATCCCTTTAGCCTTAAGAAATATATCTAACTCCTTCTTGAATATATTTAATGAATTGGCCTCAACTGCCTTCTGTGGTAGAGAATTCCACAGGTTCACCACTCTCTGGGTGAAGAAATTCCTCCTCATCTCAGTCCTAAATGGCTTACCCCTTATCTTTAGACCGTGACCCCTGGTTCTGGACTCCCCCACCATCGGGAACGTCCTTCCTGCATCTAGTCTGTCTAGTCCTGTTAGAATTTTATAAGTTTCAATGAGATCCCCTCTCATTCTTCTAAACAACAGCGAATATAAGCCCAATCGACCCAATCTCTCCTCATATGTCATTCCTGCCATCCCAGGTATCAGTCTGGTGAATCTTTGCTGCACTCCCTCCATGCATCCCTTAACCCTGATCCCAGCTACTGAAGCTTCCAAATCCCTGAGTGATTATGTTACTAATTCTACACAGTGAAGTACTTGGCCTCAATTTACTTGCAGAGCATTGCATTCAAACGTATTTCTTTCCTCTTGTCTTTCACTCTAAGCAGCACGATCAAGCTGTCGTGGAAACATCAGGTTGTGACAAATCACTTTGAAAATACTAGAACCTTAATTAACCGACCATCATTACTTCAGCGCTGGGCATTAACAATATTTAAAATGAAAATCACATGGTCAAAGTTTGCACTGAGGTAGAAGTATCGGTTGAAGCATCAAGAACTTGGTATGTGGCAGCCAGTATGGTGCTCTGTGCCTGTTGTTTTTGGGAGGAGCCCGTGCCCAACGACTGTTTCACCTGCATAAAAAATACTCAATATGGCAAGAGCACCTCTTATTATTCTGCATTTATGCAACAACACAGCCAGTGAATCATTTCCTTTTTCCTGCAACATCCGAGGTGTAGGCAGGTCCAGAAAACAGATTCCTACAACCCGCCGAGATCTCTGTGCTCCTCCAATTCTGGCCTCTTGCGCATCCCCGATTTTAATCGCTTCACCATTGGCGGCCGTGCCTTCAGCTGCCAAGGCCCTGAGCTCTGGAATTCCCTCCCTAAACCTCCACGCCTCGCTCCCTCTCGCTCCTCCTTTAAGACGCTCCTTAAAACCTACCTCTTTGACCAAGCTCGGTCCTAATAAGTGGCTCGATGTCAAATTTTGTTTGATAATGCTCCTGTGAAGCACCTTGGGACGTTTTACTACGTTAAAGGTGCTAGATAAATGCAAGTTGTTGCTGTTTCACTGTTACCCTTGAATAATCTTGCTTCTTTTTTTGCCAACAGCACGCTGAAACCTGCCCCACAACGTGAACTGGTTGAATACTAGAGCAACGACACTGCATTCACCATTTCAAGTAGAAGTGTCTCCATAATATAAATTCAGAATAAGAGACCTCAGCTACACTGGGATTCTTAATAACATTACATCTTCAGAAACTGCAACATGGCAGATGTTCATGTTTTTGAACATAGACCTTTTTTTTTTGCAGATAGGCAATATTATTTGACAGTGTCAGCACATTTGGCCCGGATTTTGCTGCACTTTTAATGTCAGCGCTCGGCGTTATTCCTGGGTAAAACTGACAGCACGGTGGCATAGTGGTTAGCACTGTTGCCTCACAGCGCCAGGGACCCGGGTTCAAATCCGGCCTCGGGTGACTGTCTGTGTGGAGTTTGCACATTCTCCCTGTGTTTGCGTGGGTTTCCTCCGGGTGCTCCGGTTTCCTCCCACAGTCCAAAGATGTGCGGGTTAGGTTGATTGGCCATGATAAAAAAAAAAAAATTGGCCCTTAGTGTTAGGGGGGATTAAATATGTGGGGTTACGGGGGTAGGGCTTGGGTGGGATGGCTGTCGGTGTAGGGACCGGGTGCTAGGGTTTGGATGATCAGCCATGATCTCGTTGAATGGTGGAGCAGGCTCGAAGGGCCGAATGGCCTACTCCTGCTCCTATCTTCTATGTTTCTGGTGTCTGCACGTGCGCAGTTAAAGGCGAAAATCCGGAAGTTGCTGTCAGTGATGCCCAGCTCCAGCACAGGGTGAGCTGTTGCAGTCTTCACCGATGGAATCTGCACAGAGATCACCATCATGATGTGAACTTAGGCTAATTCCCCACTATTCTCACTCTAAAGACCGGATGAAAATTTTAAGCCTTGTTCAATCAGGAGTAACTGCATTTTTAAACAGCGTAGTAAGTCATAATTACCGAACAACCTTTCTGGCCCTGAAAAATTAATTTTACAAGTGTGGAGTCTCATTCCCTCAGAAGAAAATTAATGGGCCAGATATTCCAGTCCCTACGGGTGGGTACGCGCTGTGTACTCGCCCGTAGGGACATCGGAAATGCCGGTTTCAGACATGCACTGCACATGCGCTGGAAACCGGCATTTCCGATCCGTCAAGAAAGTTCTTGACAGATCCTCCGGCTGCGCTGCAGCAGGGCCTCTACGGGTGGAGAGTTCCGCTTTTGGAGACCCTCCACCCGCAGAAAACACTTACAATTCTTGCGCCTGGTAAAAGCAGGCATAAGGCCTGCTTTTACCAGGATAAAAGCTGAAAAAAAGTTTAAAAATTTTTTCCCACTGATTTATCATTAAAAAAAATACTTTAAAGAAAGGTAAGCTTATTTTTAGCCCCGTTAAAAACTTAAATTATTTGTTTAAAATAGTTAATTTATGTAATTTATAGTCATTTTAAAAATGTGATTTAAAAAAAAATGTATTTGAAGTTTTACTATGTTTTGGGGGTGATCTCTATTCATATATTTGACAGGTCCTCCCTCCGGGATGCCTGCGAATAGAATTTCTGGGCCAATGTTGCAGATTAAAAAAAACAAAAATTAAAAGAATTCTTTATTTTATATAGTTTGTGTTTTGCCCTTTTATGTCTTTCACTTAACCCCATGTGTATGATTCAATCATTATTTAGCTTCCTGTACAATGATTTAAATGCAATTTATATTTCCTGTTTTGTACTTCCTGCTTTGCCGTCTGTGAGGATTCTTCAATCTGATTGGTTGAACAGCTTCCCTGCTGCTCGCCCTGCTCACAGATCCCCTGTAGAGGGCGCTGAATTCAAACAGATGCCGGAAGACTGGAAATCTGCGCTGACAAGCCCGCTAAAAGTCTGTGGGCAGCTGTACACGAGGGAAACGGCGAAAGCTGCTCCTTCGTGCACACAGCAAAATCCGGGCCACAGTCTTGGTACCATTTGTGCTTTAATTCCCATTGCTGATTTTTGCACAACTCACTAGGTCTCTATCTGTACAGGAGTACAAATGATACTTAGAATGCTTGTCATATATTGCTCAAAAATCTTTCCCCCTCTTTGAGCAGACAAAGGGGGGAAACTTCCAACTTCGGCGGAGGGTGGAAGAATGGCGGCATTGGATCGACTGTCCATTATACGCCTGCCCAATCATCCCAAACTCTCTACACATGGACAAGTCTATGTGCTCTTATTTCTACTTCATCAATGCCTAAGAATTGTGCCTGGCCCTTTCTTAAGTCTGTATAGCTCTTTATCGCACTGGCCAGAGCCTTTTACCAACTAACTGAGTCAGGTGTGGCTCAGTGGTAGCACTCTCGCCTCGGAGTCAGAAGGTTGAAGGTTCAAGCTCCACTCCAGAGACTAGAGCGTAGAATCTAGGCTGACACGCCCGGCGCCGTACTGAGGGAGTGTTGCGCTGTTGGAGGTGCCATCATTCGGCTGAAACGTTAAGCCGAGGCCCCGTCTGCCCTCCCATGGCACTGTTTCTAAGAGCAGCAAGGGACTTCTCTCTGGTGTCCTGGCCAACATTTATCCCTTAACCAACATCATTATCACATTACTGTTTATGGGACAAATTGGCTGCCACGTTTCCTACATTACAACAGCAACTACACTTCAAAAAAAAAAAGTACTTCATCAGCTGTAAACATCTGAGATTGCGAAAGGCGCTATATAAATGCAAGTTCTTTTTTCTGTAAGCAATCGGGGTTATTTTGCTTTGCCTTAGAATGGAAAGTGGGCACTTCTGAGAGTTTCTACAGCAGTTAAGACAAATTCTCTTCTGCTGTCATTGGATGCTTAGATGAATAAATCTGAGCTAGTTAGTAAATTAGCTTGGAAGATGTCGACTTTTTTTCCTCTGACAAGACACATTTGCAGGTTGCTGAGAAATTTAATTAGGGACCACAGTCTGTTTACAGATTGAAAAGCTGCTGACACTGTAAGTACGAGGAGTAGCTGAAAATAAAGATGTTATCAGCATTTCTACTGGAGTTTTATATTCAGGTGCTGCATCAGCAGCCAAACAGTGCAAAAGTGACAGCCACAGGCCAAAGCTTACACTGGTTCTCACTGAGTACGCTTTCCCTACTTTGTGTACACTACATATCGAGTGTGAAACTGCCTTCAGTCCCATGATACTTCCACAAGCGTTCCTCACATAGAGAGAGGCATCTCAGAATGCTTTAGAGGACAGTAAGCAAAGACTGGGCACTAAGCAGGGGAGGAAAGGAAGACAGAGAGGGGGGCGAAAGCACTGTCAAAGTGAAGAGTCCTTAGGAGGCATTTGAAACAAAAAAAAAGGAAGGAATGTGAGATAGTGTAGGTGTTGAGAAGGGGTTTTGGCGGCAAAGGATACAGAAACTGAAGGCAGTGGTGAGGAGTAGTTCAGTGCCCAGGGAATGAAGATTGCGTGCAAAGGCACACAGCTGAAGGAATTCACTCTAGTAGGATGGGGCTAGGCCATGGAGCGAGCCAAGGATTTTCCTGGTAGGAGAGCACTCTTCCCTCTGTACACTAAGGACGTGTTACTGAATCAACTCAGTGTCAGCCAGTGGCTCAGTGGCAGCACTCTCGCCTCCGAGTCAGAAAGTTGTGGTTTCAAGTCCCACTCCAGAGACTTGAGCACAAAAATCCAGGCTGACACTCCAGTGCAGTACTAAGGGAGTGCTGCACGGTCATGGGTGCCGTCTTTCGGATGAGATGTTAAACCGAAGCCCCGTCCGTTCTCTCAGGTGGATGTAAAAGGTCCCATGGTACTATTTTGAAGAAGAGCAGGGGAGTTATTCCCGGTGTCCTGGCCAATAGTTATCCCTCAATCAACATCACTAAAACAGATGATCTGGTCATTATCACATTTGTGGGAGCTTGCTGTGCACAAATTGGCTGCTGCGTTTCCTACATTACAAAAGTACTTCATTGGTTGTAAAGTGCTTTGGGACGTCCGGTGTCATGAAAGGCGCTATATAAATGCAAGTCTTTCTTTCTTTTCAATTCCATAGCACTGGAACGCGCGATTTTCAACTGCTGGTCACCCATTTCTCGTGCAAAATGGGCGGCTGATATTTGAAAATCAGGGGAGCACCTCATTTGCCCTATTGACGTCAACGGTTCTCTAAGAAATGTTCAGGTCGGTCTGGGAGTGGGTGAGCAGCCCATCCGACTGCAGCAGACTGCTTCAATATGCAAATCAGGGTCCTATGCTGGTTGTAGGATACAGATTGTGATATTCAGGTCCTAATTGGTCGAGTATGTGTGCCTTGCAAGCTCTGCCCCAGTTGCATCAGGTGTTAGCCAGCAGCCCTTAAAAGGGATTGCGAGAGGTTGCTCAAAGAAAGGGCCCAGGATGCTTTCAAGTTTCTTTTGGGTGGGCCTAGGAGGAGCACCCCCCACCCACACCCGACGCGACCCCCTCCCCCGACACCCCACCCTGCGACCGACCCCCCCTCCAACTCCCCGCCCCCCCCGACACCCACCCCCCCGCCCCACCGGATCAATACCAACCCCTCTAGGCCCGACCTGCTGGCCGGCTTAGCATGGAGTAGCTGCAGCTCCGACAGCATGTTAATAAGACCTGGGCCTCATGCCAGCATGAATGTCACTACTTGAAAATCACCCCCTGGATGTTCAATGACAAGAGTCCCCCATTTACAACTTGGTGTCAGCCTATTCTTGGTTTACTGCAAGATGACAGCAGTACTGTTGTAACACTTTTGGCCTCCATCTGCCTCGGGGCTTGTGTGAC
This sequence comes from Somniosus microcephalus, assembly GCF_052327205.1. NCBI lineage: Eukaryota > Metazoa > Chordata > Chondrichthyes > Squaliformes > Somniosidae > Somniosus > Somniosus microcephalus. Next base: position 27,903,608 of record NC_140992.1, on the reverse strand, counting down.
TCAGTTTTGGGAGGCAGCCCAGCAAATACATGCAGCTGGTTTCTTACTCAGCAACTATTCCAATTCTGCAGGGACAGCGGAGATTTTATAGTTTTCTCGCTCTTTGAAAGCTCCCTAATTTATTGGGTACTGATCATTTCAAGGAAAAAAATATATACTATCTGCTTTGGTAGAGATTGACTATGAGTATTAAAGCTAAATAAGATATGTATACATAAGGCAGGGCCGCATTTGCACACCTTAGTTTCCTGATTAGTATAAGAACATAAGAAGTAGGAGCAGGAGTAGGCCATACGGCCCCTCGGGCCTGCTCCGCCATTCAATAGGATCATGGCTGATCCAAACCGAGACTCACGTCCACTTCCCTGCCCGCTCCCCGTAACCCCTAATTCCCTTATCTGCTAGGAAACTGTCTATCTCCGTTTTAAATTTATTTAATGTCGCAGCTTCCACAGCTCTCTGGGGTAGCAAATTCCATAGACCTACCACCCTCTGAGTGAAGAAGTTTCTCCTCATCTCAGTTTTGAAAGGGCAGCCCCTTATTCTAAGATTATGCCCCCTAGTTCTAGTCTCACCCATCAGTGGAAACATCCTCCCCGCATCCACCCGATCAAGCCCCCTCACAATCTTATATGTTTCGATAAGATCGCCTCTCATTCTTCTGAATTCCAATGAGTAGAGGTCCAACCTACTCAACCTTTCCTCATAAGTCAACCCCCTCATCTCCGGAATCAACCAAGTGAACTTTCTCTGAACTGCCTCGAGAGCAAGTATATCTTTTCTTAAATATGGAAACCAAAACTGTACGCAGTATTCCAGGTGTGGCCTCACCAGTACCCTGTATAACTGAAGCAAGACTTCCCTGCTTTTATACTCCATCCCCCTTGCAATAAAAGCCAAGATTCCATTGGCCTTCCTGATCACCTGCTGTACCTGCATACTAACCTTCTGTGTTTCATGCACAGTAGAAGTCAGAAACTCCTTTCAACTCCTCAGATAATGAAGCAGTCCATGCCCGCATGCAGCAAGACCTGGACGACATTCAGGCTTGGGCTGATACGTGGCAAGTAACATTTGCACCACACAAGTGCCAGGCAATGATTATCTCCAACAAGAGAGAGTCTAACCACCGCCCCTTGACATTCAACAGTATTACCATCGCCGAATTCCCCACTACCAACATCCTGGCGGTCTCCATTGACCAGAAACTTAACTGGACCAGCCACATGAATACTGTGGCTACAAGAGCAGGTCAGGGGTTGGGTATTCTGGGGCATGTGTCTCACCTCCTGACTCCCCAAAGCCTTTCCATCATCTATAAGGCACAAATCGGACGGTATTCCATCACACTCCTACTTGCCTGGATGAGTGCAGCTCCAACAACACTCAAGAAGCTCGACACCATCCAGGACAAAGCAACACACTTGATTGGCACCCCATCCACCACCTTAAACATTCACTCCCTCCACCACCAGCACACCGTGGCTGCAGTGTGTACCATCTACAGGATGCACTGTCGCAACTCGCCAAGGCTTCTGCGACAGTTTCAAGCTGACAAAGACAAATTTTGCTCTGATGTATATAAATTCTTCTGCACAAAGAGTGATCAATATTCCAATCAGACTTCTGGGTAGGGTAGGGGAAGTAGAAGCCATGAAATGATTCATAAAGCTACTGGACACTCTGATGAGTGGACCATAGAGGGCAGATTTTCCTCTTATTGCACTAGGGCGTAAAGGATTGTCTGGGCGCAGCACATGGATTGACAAGGTCGGGAGGATTGAACATGTACAATGGAGCCCATCCAATTTTCTATTGTGGGTTATGATCCTCCTGGCCTGATTTTCCTCTACGTGCTGCATCCAGGAGATCCTTCACATCCAAGTGTAACAAGGTGAAAATCTGCCCCTGGGTTCTTTCTGGATGGATGAGCGTAGATGGGCCTAATGGCTTTTTGCATCCATGTCTTGTGATCTTGTGAATGACATTGGTGCCAGGTAAAGTGATGAGGCTATTCTTTCTAAACAATGGATTCTACTTTGCTATCTCTCTGTTCCATCCTTTAGGTACTGCATACTTTCAGTGGGTAACAGATGTCCTGAAGCAGGACTGAAAGTCTGTACTCACTTGGGTCACCAAGTGAAACAGACTGAAGTGCCATTATCTCCCCATCATCTATTATCCATTCTCTAGAGACTAACAACATATTTCTTTTATGACTCTGCTTTCCATTTAACATCAAAATATTTAAACTGTTACAAATTACAATCTCGCTCTTCCTCCCAACAAGCTTCCTCTCAGTTTATCACTGTTTCAAGAGACAGCACATCAGATGTGATACCCCACTGTGATGTTATAATAGAAAGGGGCACTAGGCAGTGAAAGGGTCAAATTCTGGCCAACTAAATCTAATAATACAACTTTTTTTTGGCCTGTAGCATACTATATAAATGGGAGTTTCCTTTAACTATTAACGGTAACAACCTGAGCTTTGTTTTAGCAAGTACAGAACAGGGAATCTAAATACTACTGGTAACTCGCCAACGGATAGCCTGGGATGCAAAATCTTCTTCCCCAAAGGCTCCCTGAGGTGCTGTAATCATCTGATCGAGAGGGGTAAAGATACATTCATGCTGGATGGCATGTCATCAAGCACAGCAGAATCTAGAGAAAAAAGCTTTTGTTAAGACCTTTCATGGTGGGAGCAGGGTTCTTGTTAGGATCAGGAATGGGAGGGGTGGGAACCAGTACAATGGAATTTTCTGCTTGGAGAAGGCTGAGTGGATCATATTTGCTTTTATTATTTGCCTGGTCACACTGTACTGTTACAGGGCATGATAGTTACAAAACTGGACAAGTCACTACCTGTATTACTCTAAAATTAGTGTTATCACTATTTTAACCACCCAACATCATCCCTTAAAAATCCTTTCATACACACTGGGTTCAACAACCCTAATATCTACCACCCACACCCTAAATAAACCAGGGCTGATAACACTCACACATGCTAAATAAACCAGGGCCGATAACACTCACACATGCTAAATAAACCAGGGCCGATAACCCTCACACACGCTAAATAAACCAGTTTTGGTAATATCTTCACATATCCTCAATAAACCAACCCTGATAATATCCTCATTCATCTTGAATAAAATAGCTCTGCTAATTCCATCACATCCTGAATAAACAGGCCTTAATAATCCCTCACTTATATTGAAATAAAACAATCTTGCTAATCTCTTCACACACCCTGAATAAACTGCTCCTGATAATCACCAACATATACTTAATAAACCAGCCCAGATAATTCACTCACTCACACTGAACACATCAGGCCAGTAAAAAAAACCTCACTCATGCTGAATAGGCTTGATAATCCCCTCAGGTTGAGTAACACACCTGATAATCCCCTTACATACACTAGAGAACACAGCCCTGATAATCCCTTCACAAAATAAATCAATCTTGTGAATCCCTTCACACATTGTGATCACCATAAGATTAGGGTGGAAACCTGATGATGAAGAAAATTATTGTTTTGAACAGTAGATGAAAATAAAATACAAAATGAATGAAAGAATTGCCACTTCTTCATTTGATACAATTGTGAATTATTAATAGTGGTGAGAATGTGTAACTCGCTGCCATATGGGATGGATGACACAGATAGAACTGACACATTTAAGGGGAGGCTTGATACATGCATGGGGAGAAGGGAATAGAGGAATATGGAAGCTGGGTGGGAAGAGTAGGAGGAGGCTCATGGGAAGTATAAACACCAGTATGGATCAGTTGAACTGAAAGGCCTGTTCCTGTGTTGTCGATACTATGTAATTCTAAAATACAAATTAAGAAAACATCATCATCCCCATTAATGATGGTTTATTATCTGTAAGAAGCAGCATTTGCATTGTAACAGGATCTATATCTTGTGCTGCCTTCATTGTTATATTTAGGGAGCTTTTGCCATTATCAGAGTACTAACCAGCAACTAATGAAAGAGGACCATTGGCTTTATGTGACTCTGTGCAACACTTGGCTTCTGTGTCCGGAAGATGAGTCCTTCTCTTGTAAATAAAGAAATATGACTGCTAGTTCCTCGTTTTGAACAGGTGTTGGCTTCAAAGTGGGAAGTTTTTTTTTGAGGCAGTTCTTTAACAGCTGATTCAAAAGCTTGACTGAAAATTTGCACCTTTGGTCAACAATGCTTATGAACAGCACAAAGTGTTGCAATACTTTTACTTTGTGAGTTTTGATTCAGGTTTAACAATTTGACATAGAGAATGCGATCGGACAGCACACATTTGTGTCCCTAATCATTTAATTGTACATCTGCGCATTTGCAAACTTGATAAGGTATTTGACAAGACAATATCCCTTTGCATCATTTCAAAACAATCATTCGGTTGCCCATAATGCTGCATGTGCCATCTCAGGAGCCTATCATAATTGGTCAACTTGTCTTTCTGTTCGGTTAGTTAGGTGTACACGAAGATACGTGTAACATTTATCAGCACTTCACTCCCTTGCGATCGCTATTACTGAGAAGACTGGAAAACTGCTAATGTAACACCCTTATTTAAAAAGGGCAGTAGACAGAAGGCTGGAAACTATAGACCTGTTAGCCTAACATCTGTGGTAGGTAAAATTTTGGAGTCCATTATTAAGGAGACAGTAACAGGATATTTGGATAATCATAATTTAATAGGACAAAGTCAGCATGGTTTTATGAAGGGGAAGTCATGTTTGACAAATTTGCTGGAGTTCTTTGAGGAAGTAACATATAGGGTGGATAAAGGGGAACCAGTGGACGTAGTGTATTTAGACTTCCAAAAGGCATTTGACAAGGTGCCACACAAAAGATTATTGCTTAAGATAAAAAATCACGGGATTGGGGGTAATATTCTGGCAGGGATAGAGGATTGGCTATCTAACAGAAGGCAGAGAGTTGGGATAAATGGTTCATTCTCAGACTGGCAATCAGTAACTAGTGGTGTTCCACAGGGGTCAGTGCTGGGTCCCCAACTCTTTACAATCTATATTAACGATTTGGAGGAGGGGACCGAGTGCAACATATCAAAGTTTGCAGATGATACTAAGATGGGAGGGAAGGTAGTGAGTGAGGAGGACATAAAAAACCTGCAAGGGGACATAGACAGACTAAGTAAGTGGGCAGAGATTTGGCAGATGGAATACAATACTGGAAAGTGGGAGGTTATGCACTTTGGCAGGAAAAATCTTAGAGCAAGTTATTATCTTAATGGCAAGAAACTGGAAAGTACTGAAGTACAAAGGGATCTGGGGGGTCCTGGTGCACGAAACTCAAAAGGTTAGTATGCAGGTGCAGCAAGTGATTAAGAAGGCCAATGGAATGTTGGCTTTCATTGCTAGGGGGATAGAATATAAAAATAGGGAGGTATTTCTTCAGTTGTACAAGGTATTGGTGAGACCGCACCTGGAATACTGCATACAGTTTTGGTGTCCATACTTAAGAAAAGACATACTTGCTCTCCAGTCAGTACAAAGAAGGTTCACTCGGTTAATCCCGGGGATGAGGGGATGGACATATGAGGAGAGGTTGAGTAGATTGGGACTCTACTCATTGGAGTTCAGAAGGATGAGAGGCGATCTTATTGAAACATATAAGATTGTGAAGGGGTTGGATCGGGTGGATGCGGGGAGGATGTTCCCGATGATGGGTGAAACTAGAACTAGGGGGCATAGTCTTAGACTAAGGGGCTGCTCTTTCAAAACTGAGATGAGGAGGAACTACTTCACTCAGAGGGTGGTAGGTCCATGGAATATGCTGCCCCAAAAAGCTGTAGAAGCTACATCATTACATAAATTTAAAACAGAAATGGACAGTTTCCTAGACGTAAAGGGAATTAAGGGTTACGGGGAGCGGGCAGGAATTTGGACAGGAGTCTAGGTTCGGATCGGTCATGGCCCTGTGGGTAGCGGAGCGGGCCCAGGGGCCGTGTAGCCTGATCCTGCTCCTATTTCGTGTGTCTAATTCTGTTAGATTCAGGAGACGGTTCTGTGATAGTAGATTGGCGGTTAGGATCAGATCAGCCATGATCTTATTGAATGGCGGAGCAGGCTCGAGGGGCCGATTGGCCTACTCCTGCTCCTATTTCTTATGTTCTTATGTTCTAACAAGAGCAGCAATGTGGTGGTAACACCATCACTGCTAACTTCCCCTCTAAGTCACACACCATCCTGGCTAGGACATATATCGCTGTTCCTTCATTGTCGCCGGATCAATATCCTACCTAACATCGTTATGGGAGCACCATCACCCCAAGGACTGCACTGCTTCAAGGAAAATACTCACCAGCACCTTCCAAGGGCAATTAGGGATGGGCAATAAAATGCGGCCTTGACAGCATTGCCCACATTCCGAGAACAAATACACAAAGAATTCAGTTGTTTAGTTGATCCTTCCTTAACTTTCCCAAAATTTTTAAACCAATTGGTTGCAGATCTTTATTTTTATCCTTAAAAGTGAAAATGAACTCATCTGAATTGCTACATAATCCCAGCGTAGTCAAGAAAGAAAGTAAGCTGATCTGTGATTCTTCCCACTGGAATCCTACAAGGTATGGACAAACACTACATTTACTGCTGCCTCTCACACTCTCCTTCTTCCTGTATTTTATGATATGTTTATATGTTATCGCTCGCTTGGGTGTCAGCTTGGCTCAGTTAGCAGTATTCGCACCTCTGAGTCAGGAGGTTGTGGGTTCAAGCTCCACTCTAGGATCTGAGCACATAATCTAAACTGAAACTCAAATACAGTACTGAGGGAATGTTGCATTATCAGAGATGCCACCTTTTGGCTGAGATGTTAAACCAAGGTCCTACCTGCCTGTTCAGGTGGATGTTAAAGATTTCAAGGCACTATTCCAAGAAGAGGAAGCGCGCTCAGTGTCCTGGCCAGAATTTTTCCCCCAACCAACTCCATTAAAACATATTGGCCTAGAAAGTCGGTGGGCTGCGCCACCAGTTAGCGCCTAAAGAGGGCACTCAGTGGCTTTAGCGCCACTGGCCACGCCTCCTGCGATATTTAGCTGGGGCGCTAATGGCGGCGTTAGCCTGTTGCGCTGCGCCGCCACCGATGACGTCATCGGTGTGCGCAGCGCCCCACACCGATGACGTCATCGGTGTGCGCAGCGCCCCACTACCGCCCCGATCTCGATATTCGGTAGCGCCCACCTCTGTAGCGCCGTTCGCAAATCGCGCCCGGTTCACAGGGCCTACCTGTGGCGGCAGTGGCTCAAATTAATGTGGAGGTGCGGGGCGGCCGTTTTTTTCGGCGGCCGCCTACCAGCACCTCCGTCCCCGGCCTCCTGATCTCCCCCCGCGGCAGTGCCGGCTGTTTTCCGAGAGCCCGGCACTTCTCCTCGGTGCTGGGCTCTTTTCACAGAATCACACAGAAACCCCACAGTGCCGATAGAGGCCATTTCGGCCCATCGAGCCTGCACCGACACATATCCCACCCGATCCCCGTAACCCCTACACCAACACATATCCCACCCTATCCCCGTAACCCCACGTATTTAATCCCCCTAACACTAAGGGTCAATTTATCATAGCCAATCAACCTAACCCGCACATCTTTGGACTGTGGGAGGAAACCGGAGCACCCGGAGGAAACCCACGCAAACACGGGGAGAATGTGCAAACTCCACACAGACAGTCGCCCGAGGCCGGATTCGAACCCGGGTCCCTGGCGCTGTGAGGCAACAGTGCTAACCACTATGCCACCGTGCTTTTGCCGGCACTCGCGATCTCTGATCGCGCTGGTGCAGGCCCCTCCCCCTTAAGAATGGGAGGAAGGCCTGCAGTACCGCAGCGCGCCGTGCCGCAGCGTGTGGCGCTGCGATATTCAGTTTCAGCGCCCTAAGAGGGACGTGGAGCGCCTCGAGCCTCGCCCCGTGTCCCTCTTGGGGCGTTCAAGCTGAATTTCCAGCGGTCACAACTGCTCCGATCGCTGCGCTAATTCTGGCGCCCAGGCGAGCTTGGCGCCCCGTTTGCGGCTCCACCCAATTTCTCCCCCATTGACTGGTCATTCAGTTCATTGATACTTATGGGCTTTTGCTGTGTGCATATTGAGTGCTGCATTGACTACACCTCAAAAGTAATTTGCGAAGTGTTTTGAGATGTTTAAGGTGCTACTTAAATGCAAGCCTTTCTTTCTCGGTCAGCTGAGAGAGTCCAAAGTGAAGTGAGTTCAGGCAGTCTCAGTTCAGTTCAGTTCATGGTGCTCATAACAAAACTATAAACTGCATATTGTTGTGGTGAAGAGAGAGCACTTTCCTACATCTAACCCATGCTGGACTTAATCTGGGAGTGTTTAATGGGACAGTAGGTGCTAGAAATGGAAAAGCAATTCATTCTGCAACACTGATGAGCAACAACAACAAAAATCACCATAAGAGAAACAACATTACTGAGGCAGAATTTAATTCTCACCACAGCAACATTATTAACTACTCCCAGGCTGTCTCTGATAGCAGTTTTGAAAAAGAAAAAGACTTGCATTTATACAGCGCTTTCCTTGACCTCAGGACATCCCAAAGCACTTTACAGCCAATGAAGTATTTTTGAAGTGTATTCGCTGTTGTAATGTAGGAAACACGGCAGCCAATTTGCGCACAGCAAGCTCCCATAAACAGCAATGTGATAATCTGTTTTTAGTCCTGTTGATTGAGGGATAAATATTGGCCAGGACACCAGGGATAACGCCCCTGCTCTTCTTCAAAATAGTGCCACGGGATCTTTTATGTCCGCCTGAGAGAGCAGACGGGGCCTCATCTGAAAGACAGCACCTCCAACACAGTACAGCGCTGGAGTGTCAGTCTAGGTTTCTGTGCTCAAGTCTCTGGAGTGGGACTTGAACCCACAACCTTCTGACTCAGAGGCGAGGGTGCTGCCCACTGAGCCATGGCTACAGCATAAAGAACAGCAACAAAGGAAGGATGTGAAGGCCTGAACTTTAGGAAGGATGTGAAGGCCTGAACTTTAGGAAGGATGTGAAGGCCTTAGAGAGGGTGCAGAAAAGATTTACGAGAATGATTCCAGGGATGAGGGACTTCACTTACATAGATAGACTGGAGAAGCTGGGGTTGTTCTCCTTAAAGCAGAGAAGGTTGAGAGGAGTATTCAAAATCATGAGGGGTCTAGACAGAGTAGATAGAGGGAAACTGTTCCCATTGGCGGAAGGGTGGAGAACCAGAGGACACAGATTTAAGGTGATTGGCAAAAGAACCAAAGGCGACATGAGGGAAAACTTTTTTACGCAGCGAGTGGTTAGGATCTGGAATGCACTGCCTGATAGAGTGGTGGAGGCAAACTCAATCGTGGCTTTCAAAAGGGAGTTGGATAAGTACCTGAAGGAAGAAAATTTGCAGGGAAGGGCGGGGGAGTGGGACTAGCTGAAGTGCTCTTGCAGAGAGCCGGCACAGGCTCGACAGGCCAAATGGCCTCCTTCTGTGCTGTAACCATTCTATGAAAGGAAGAGTATTATATATATTCTGGTAAGTGCATTGATATCTTTCTATAACATTTAGGATTAGGTGGAAATTCAGATGAACACGTTCTTTGATAAGTAAAATAGGGAAGTTAAAACTTAATTTGGCAACATGGTCACATTGGCCTAGAAATTCAGGTGGCTGCGCCACCCGTTAGCGCCTTAAGAGGGCGCTAAGTGGGTTGCAAACCACTGGCCATGCCTCCTGCTAAATTCTGCGGGACGCTAATGGTGGCGCTAGCCGTTAGCGCTGCGCCGCTACCGATGACGTCATCAGTGTGCGCTGCGCCCTGGCCGCGATATTTGGAAGTGCCCCCTGATTTACTGCCGGACGCTATGTGTGACCGGTTCAGGGGGGCCTACCTGCGGCCAGGGAGGCGCACATTAAAGGAGAGGTGCGGGGCGGCCATTTGTGTTGTTGGCTGCCTGCCAGCACCTCTCTGCGCTCCCGTCCCCGGCCTCCTGACCCCCCCGCGGAGTGCCGGCTGCGTTCCAAGAGCCCGGCACTTCTCCTCAGTGCCGGGCTCTTTTGCCGGCACTCGCGATCCTCGGGGGCCCAGCTGGGCCCCAGATCGCGCAGAACAAGGCCCCTCCCTTTTAAGAAGGGGAGGAAGGCCTGCAGTACCGCAACGCGACGTGCCACAGCGCGACGTGCCGCAGCGTTGCGCAGCGATATTCAGTCGCAGCACCCCAAGAGGGATGTGGGGCGCCTCCAGTAGCGCCGCGCTTCCCTTTGGGGCGCTCCAACTGAATTTCCAGCGGGTGGCCACAAATGCTTCCGGGGCGCTACTTTTAGCGCCCTGGCGAGGCTGGTGCCCCAAACGGGGCTATTGTCAATTTCTAGGCCATTGTCTTTTAGTAGCATAATGATTCTCTTTCAAAATCTCATCCTGTGGTGCTACCATTCTAATAAGAGAAAGAAGCAAATTGGAAAGGAGAAAGAGACTGATAAACACAGAGACAGATTATAGGTGTATGATAGTGCCAATGTATACAATTGTGTACAAATTTATTCTGCAAGGGCAGGGAAATTAAGCAGAAGGATTCAGTCATTCCTTTGTATGCTGGTAATGTCCTCCTGTCTTTTTATGCTGATCCAGAGGGCGGATGTGAGATATATGGCAATGTCTACAAAGTTGGTGGCTGCCTTTTAAACCTAAGGAATACTAAGCTGGGAGGAGGTGAATTTCATCAGTTGGTGTCTGTCCAAATTTATTAAACAAGTAGAACACGCAGGAACTTGATGCAATTGTTTTAATTAGTGCCCTAAAAATAGTGCACAGTGGAATTTCAGACCCCGAGAGATACAGATACACACCAGACAGGCAGAGAAAGATACGCATACAAACACTCATAAGATGAACAGAGTCCAACGGAATGGCAATTAGAGAGATGGGAGGAAGAAAGAGGACTAGAGAGAGAGAGCGCGAGCATGAACTGGAATACATTGTGTTTATGATCCATATTAATTTAGGAAATCTGGTGCTTGCACTATACACATGTAAGCTTTCTAAAGCACTGTGTCACAAATATGTGCTGTGATTTAACAAACTATCTTGCAGTATAGTTACAAACTCAATGCGATTAGTGTGTGCAGAGTTTTGTTTAATTTTAATCTTGATTCAATATACAGTAGATTGTTTTGCTTTAGTCAATTGATTAATTGGAATTGGGCTGTATAGGCCACTACGAAACACTGGAACCTTCGCAAGGTGGATATTTTTATTGAATAATTCATGATTAATTGAATGTAGGCACTTTGTCTGAAGCTGTGTTCTACATTAGTCATCAAAACCACACATTTGTTCCTTAATGCTCAATTAAATTTTCAATGCTTTTGAAGAAATTGCTCTCTCTTCAGCACTGGAACTTAAAAACCTTTTACAGTCGGAAGGAAATTTATGATATGTGAAACTGGCTTTTAAAATAACATCACAAATATAATGCTACTTTTGTCCTGTTGTATTAAAGGACTATTTGCATGAAAGCATCTGAAAGCAACTTGACTTCCACTGACTGGCCTCACATCCAGTTTTCACAAAAGTCACAAAGCTCTGATGTAGCATTATTCTAGCACGGTGGCATAGTGGTTAGCACTGTTGCCTCACAGCGCCAGGGACCCGGGTTCGAATCCGGCCTCGGGCGACTGTCTGTGTGGAGTTTGCACATTCTCCCCGTGTTTGCGTGGGTTTACTCCGGGTGCTCCGGTTTCCTCCCACAGTCCAAAGATGTGCGGGTTAGGTTGATTGGCTATGATAAATTGACCCTTAGTGTTAGGGGGATTAAATACGTGGGGTTACGGGGATAGGGTGAGATATGTGTTGGTGTAGGGGTTACGGGGATCGGGTGGGATATGTGTCGGTGCAGGCTCGATGGGCTGAAATGGCCTCTATCCGCACTGTGTGGTTTCTGTGATTTCTGTGATTCTTCAACCAGGTAATAGGTTTCAAAGTTAGGGTTACGAGACAATATTGCATAAAACAGTCTGGAACCACAAAATAGGTTTCCTCGTACACAGTCAGCTAATGTTGGAGCAAATTCAACAACATCAACAACTTGCACTCTTTTAATGCAAGAAAACATCCCAAGGTTATTCATAAGAGTGTAATCAGGCAAAAACTGACACAGAGCCAAAGGAGGAGATATTAGGAGTGGTGACCGAAAGCTTGGGCAGAGAGGTACTAACGAGCTTTGGGTGGCAGCCATTTGTGTGACTGCAGGCAGCGGAGGGGTGGTCCTCTCTGTTCTGCTCTCTGACGCTCTCAATGCCAGTGAAGAACAGGTTTCAATGACTCATTTTGTTCAATCAATCTATTACAGAAATTTATAGGAAATTAACTGTTAAGTAACAGAATTTATATGCCAGGATCAACTGCTTAACTGTTCGCTGATCTGGAACTGAATTAGTCATCAGAATTTCCATCTGCTTGTATACATCATGTTCTGGATATTAGGTGTTAGTTCAGAGATTTATTCAGGATTTATCATTTCAAATAAACATCAGATTTAGCAGAAAAACACACAGAGAGTTTTAAGAATTCAGATTCAAATGTCTTCAGACAATGGCCCAGAAATTCGGGTCCCAACGCGTGAGTATGCACAGGGTATGCACGCGTAGGCCCAACGAAAGTGCCGGTTTCCTGCATGCACTGCGCATGCGCGGGAAACCGGCACGTCCGTTCCCCCTGAAAGAAGGGGTTCAGAAGTCGAACGCGTGCGCCGGAGAGGCAGCGCGTGCGCACTGAACTCACGTTTTTTTCCCAGCTTTCTGCGGGAGGGTAAGTCTCCAGCAGTTACACTCTTAAAAAGCAGGCGCAAGGCCTGCTTTTAACAAGGTAAGTGGTGAATTAATTAAAATTAAAACATTTTTTCCACAGGTTTATTATTTTAAAATACTTTAAAGAAAGGTAAGTTTATTTTTAGCCTTTAGAAAATATAATTAATTTTTTCAAAAATTTAAATTATTGTTTAAAATAGTTATTTCATGTAATTTATAGTTTATTTTAAAAATGTGATGTTTTTTAAAATTTATTTGAAGTTTTAGTTATGTTTTGGGGCTTACAGTATTTATAGGTTTGACAGCTCTTCCTGTCAAACTTATGAATGAAGCATTCCCTGCTACCATTGGCTCTCCATGGCCCACGTGATCCCAGGGGATGCATCGAACTAACTGCGCCCCTGGGATACGCAAGAACTGCGCGCCGGCAGTTGGAGGAGGCCCAGGATCGGAATCCCACGCAGGCCCACAACTCAACGATCGGCGCACTAGGTAAGTGCAGGTCGGGGACTTGCACCCGCGCGAAGCCCCCGACCCGAATTTCTGGGCCAATATATTTCATGACACGGGCATCTTTGTGTAAACTGGGCAACTTCGACCACTGTTGCCACTATTAGAATATTTTTAGAATTCAAAACTTTTACGGACAGGAGGAGGCAATTTTTCCCATGCCGCTGCTTGCTCCACACGTGGAGCCACTTACTCTGCTTACACGGTCTTGCACATTTTACATGGAACCTTGGCAGCCGGGCAGGAGTGGGACAAGAAGCCACTGCAGAAGATGTACTGGCCATGTTGGAGCAGGTAGAAGTGGAGCCAAGCGAGGGCAATGCCTCGGAAGTGGAAGAGATTTGCTGGCTGTTGTGCCACTGAGAACTTGAAAAGCGCAAGGAGGGATAATGTGTCACAGTTGAAGTCACAAAGGATGTCATATGTAACACATGCATATTACAGCCTGGATTTTTTGCTATAGTGGAATCTCAGTGTCTCTTTGGCAGGGTGGGAGGATCACCTGCCACAAGGATATGCCCGCGACTCTGGATAATTTTATGGGGACTGGCTCTGCAGTCTCCACCAAGCAGTCTGTGGGGGCTGGCAAAGAAAGGCCTTGGCAGGCCAGGGAGGCCTATTGCAGGGTAGCACTGCTGCGGCCTCTGTGCTGCCTGCTAAAACTTCAAAATTTAGGATTGTTCGGAAGAGCCGCCTCAATGTATTGTGATTAGTTCGGCCCTTTAACGTCTTAATTGCTCTCCCCCACCCACCTTTGCCATGCAAAGTTGAATGCTAGGGAGAAATAGCCATCCTTTGCGCCCAGCATCGTTATGGTGCTATGAGGGACTACATGCCGATGGCATATTTTGGTCATTTGCAACAACAATAACTTGTATTTATCTAGCGCCTTTAACGTAGTAAGATGTCCCAAGGTGCTTCACAGGAGTGTTATCAGACAAAATTGGACACCGAGCCACATAGAGAGATTTTAGGGCAGATAACTTGATCAAAGAGGTAGGTTTTAAGGAGTGTCTTAAAGGAGGAAAGAGAGAGGGGGGGGCGAGGCGGAGAGGCTTAGGGAGGGAATTCCAGAGCTTTGGGCCGGTCACCAATGGTGGAGCAATTAAAATCGGGGATGCTCAAGAGGCCAGAATTGGAGGAGCACAGATATCACGGAGAGTTGTAGGGCTGCAGGATATTACAAAGATAAAGGGGGGGGGGGGCAAGACCATGGAGCGATTTGAAAACAAAGGATGAGAATTTTAAAATCGAGGCATTGCCTAATTTGCATATCATTACAATATGCCTGCCCATATATGGGTAGATGTATTGTACATCGCCCATCACTCCAGGTGGGAAATCCTGCGGGGAGCCAGCAGAGTGCCACTCAAAGAATGTCCCATCCAAGTCCGCTCGGCCTCCGCCAGGGAGTCAGCGGAACTCAAGTCGCAAATGTAGGCTAAACTTTGAAATTTACATTGACCTCTGGTGCCAAACCGGAGCTTGCAAGGAATGCATGGCCACAGTTTTAGAACATTAGCAATAGTTTTTAGCAATAAAGACAGATGCAAATAAAAGGTGGTGCAATTTTGTTAGAAAGTGCTAATTGATTATGCATCTATCTGTAGATTCTCAGTATACCTATCGCTGAAAAAAAAGGAAAAACCAGCCTTGGAAAAAGTCTGAAAGAGCCAAAACATTGTGGGGACAGAAACAAATAGGACAAGCCCGAATGATGGGGGCTTCGAGCAGTTCTAAAGAATCCCCTCAATGAAAAGCAGTTCCGCTGGGGAAGTGAAGAGAGAGAATGACTGGAGGGAAGGAAGCACCTCTGGGACATTTTATTTTTTAATTAGTGTACATGTACAGTATAGAGCCACTTTAAAGGGAACAGCTTGTTTTTCACGTGTACGTGGGAAGTCCACACATACTGGGAACCTACTTCACACCCGGGATCTTCTGCTGGCTGCGTATTTACTGTAGATGTTGTGGGGATGGGGTTAAACAAGGTAGAGAGAGTATTTAAGGGCCAGAGGAGACAAGGATATGCAAAACAATGTGGGCTTCATAAAAGAACAGAGAAATGGTAATGATTCAACAGACATGTTATTACACGCATATTAAGACACAACCACCCAACATCATAATTACTGCTATCTTTGGTGCTTTTAATGATGTTTACCAGATGTTTCACACTGCTTTCTTTGTGTTGAGGCTTTCTTCCGTGGTTAAAAATGCACTAAAAAATTACTGCACACCACCACTACAAGCCAGCTTTACTTTCAGACTGCAGGACCACCAACGCGCTTCAACCATGGAAACTGCATACAGAGACAATACTTTGGTGTGAGGTAATGTTTCTGGCTGATTTGTAATTAAAAATCTCCTTGTTGATAGTCCAATCTTTCAGACGGAGAATAGTGTGCGTTAGTGTGTAAAGAAAGAAAGAAAGACTTGCATTTATATAGTGTCTTTCACGACCACCGGATGTCTCAAAGCGCTTTATAGTCAATGAAGTACTTTTGAAGTGTAGTCACTGTTGTAATGTAGGAAATGCGGCAGCCAATTTGCACACAGCAAGCTCCCACTAACAACAATGTGATAATGACCAGATAATCTGTTTTTGGTTATGTTGGTTGAGGGATAAATATTGGCCAGGACACCAGGGATAATGCCCCTGTTCTTCTTCGAAATAGTGCCATGGGATCTTTTACGCCCACCTGAGAGAGCAGACGGGGTCTCGGTTTAACGTCTCATCCGAAAGATGGCATCTCCGACAGTGCAGCACTCCCTCAGCACTGCACTGGAGTGCCAGCCTAGCTTTATGTGCTCAAGCCCCTTGAGTGGGACTTGAACCTACAACCTTCTGACTCAGAGGCGAGAGTGCTGCCAACTGAGCCACAGCTGACACAAAGAGGCAAGTAGAAGAGGACGAGAAAAAGAGAGAGGAATGATTCCATGATCCAACTCACCCAGAGAGGAGTAGCGCTCACAGGCAGCGCCTATGGGGAAATGGGGGGCTCTGCACCTGCTATTTCCCAAGATGCACTCCCTGCAAGTGCCACTCCCTGGTGAGAACATCAGATCATGGAATCACCCCTTATATGTAGTATCCTTTTTCATACAGGAAAACCTAGGTGTTGAGCCAAGGCCCAAAGTGTAGGAAAACACCAAGGCTGAGAGGGAGAGAAGATTGATTTACAAAGATAAAATCAGGTAGCAGCACTTATGTGATCCCATATTTAAGTTTTAAAAGCCTGAAGATTCCAGTTGTTTTAAATATATAAAATTCCTGGGAACTTGTCACAACAAACCACCCTTAGTTCGTAGTGAAACCACAGGGAACAAAGAAAGGACTGAAATGTCAACTCCCCATGAAGCTTTACAGCCTAAATATTCAGTCTGTTCTTATTATGAGACTAATGAAAAGAAGGGAGATACAAAGTGACAAGGAGTAAATATGATTTTTTTTTTAAATAGCACAAGAAAAGGCAAACTAAGATTTAAAAAAATGAAAGGGTTTGGGCGAAGATTCTCATACTTCCAGGGACAGTAGCTGGTGTATTAGTTAAAACATAATGGGGGAGAAATTCCGTATCGCCCCGTTTGGGGCGCAATTATCGGCTGGGCGCAAAGTTTAGCGCCTGGCGCTAATTATCGCCTCTGACTACAAACTTGGCTTCCATCGCCCCTGGAGGTGATTGGAGCGCTAAATCAGGCGCTACACACCTCTCTTAAGGCGCTAACGCCGAGGAGCAAGGCGCTACCTCAGAGCACTGGCGAAGCTCACGTGATGTCAGCCAGCAATGGAACACAGACATACTGGCGCTGGACAGTTCTTAAAGGGGAGGGTCGATCTTGCTCTCCATCCACACCCTGCTCATTGCAGCCTTGAATCTTGGCCTGGAGAGACCTGTACATCAATTCTGCTGGAAAGAACAATGGAGAGGCCC
This sequence comes from Somniosus microcephalus, assembly GCF_052327205.1. NCBI lineage: Eukaryota > Metazoa > Chordata > Chondrichthyes > Squaliformes > Somniosidae > Somniosus > Somniosus microcephalus. The sequence continues at coordinate 27,886,348 of NC_140992.1, read as the reverse complement.
AGGGAAAGAGTTCAGAGTGCAGCCCCAAAGTCTCTCTTAAATCGATGCAAAGAAGGTCAAATCAAAATGAACCTGCAAAGTGCTGCTCGGTACCCTGTATATCCGGTCATTTAAATTCTAGCGATGGTAGGGCTCTGGGATTTTTAAAATGGAAGACATAGTTGTATTTCTGTTAAGTTCTCTTTTGTTTTTTTAGCTTGAGAGCCTGTAGGGGATTCCATATCAGTGATAAATGCCAACTACTTTGTGGAAGGGATCTCTCTTTGTTTACATTTGTGTGAGGAGAGAGGCAAACACACAAACACCATGTGGATGCCAGATGCTAGTTTCAAAGGACGGACTACCTTGCTTGCACACCGGCCCACATCAAGACAAAATTGATCTGATTAATTCCTCAGACAATATTTACCACTTTGAGAAAGAGGCCCGAGCAATTATCTGTATGTAAAATAACAACAGAAAACGCTGGAAAAACTCAGCAGGCCAGGCAACATCCGTGGAGAGAGAAATAGAGTCAACGTTTCAGGTCGAAACCCTTCGTCAGAACTGAGAAAAAAGCAGGAAATGAAACAGATTAAAAAGCAAGTTTGGGGGCTGGGAAATGGGGGAGGGTTGAAAGAACAAAAGGGGAGGTCTGAGAGAGGTGAAGAGACATTAAGAGATATTCAAGGCGAGACGAGATGGTAATAGGACAGGTAAAGAAACAAAGGTTGCCTCTAGATGAAGTGTGAAATGCGCTGGCAGAGTGAGAGACAGCTGCCATGTGGGAGAGAGAAAAAAAAAAAGGAAAAGGCACAAACCAAAAGTGTGGATATGGTTTGTGCCTTTTCCTTTTCTCTCTCCATGGGCTGTTGCCTGGCCTGCTGAGTTTTTCCAGCGTTTTCTGTTGTTATTTCAGATTTCCAGCATCCGCAGTATTTTGCTATCGTAATTATCTGTATGTAATGGCTGTCCAATCACGGGATATCCTGCTAGAAAAACAAGCATTGCATCCACATTCATTCCTGTCACTTGAACAGCTCCTTTTGGCATAAAGGCTTAGAGATAGCTGCTTATCTTTACTTAGCTCATTCAAGATTAACCTTATTTCCACATCATTGGTGAATTGGAACTCCGTGAGCACCAAAGTTCATATAAAAAAAGTGTGTTGAAACGTCTCTGAAAAAGGATTCGAAGAACCTGGAAACACTGGAATTTTGGCCTGAGAAAACGATGAGAAATATTACAGCAAAGCTGCATTGTTATCATGGTTAATTTTTTTCTGTGTGTATTTCTCTCATAGTGAACAACTTGCAGCATACCGGAAACTTTCTGGTATCCGGCACTGACGGGACCGAGCTGTTGCCGTTCCATCAAAACTGCCGGACAAACCAGCGCTAATGTTAAAACATACGGAGCTTCTGAGCTCAGTGTGAAGCAACAAACCCTGTTGCTCAGCAACAGCTTCAAAACAGTCGGCGTAGCTTGCAAGCGTCTCTGTAGCTAAGCAACAGCTTCAGCTAGACCTTGCAAAGCCACGACTGGAGAAAAAAAAGCAACGAGAAATAAAAAAACTTATCTGAACCGACTCCTGAATTTTGCCGGTGGATAGAGCTTTCCGGACATCCGGTTAAACGAAAGTTTCCTGTAGCCTGAAATACACGCTCCGTCATTGATCTGTTTCTCTGCTTACTGGCGAGTTCAAGAGTTTATTGGGGGAATCCCATATTATTCCTGGCATAGCTCAATGGGAAATGGGTAGATTTTTAATCCTGGAACAGAACCACCCCGTTAACAACATGCACAAGGTTAACGTTCTGTTGATAAGTGCGAGCCGGCTTGTAGAACCGGCCTTTCTGTGGTGAACACAAGTACAGAGTGTTGGGAGGCAGCCTGAATTGTAACTTGTGAAACCTTACTTTCACTGGATGCCCAATGCCAGATTTTCTGTAACAATAAACCTGCCCATTCTATATTTTGTGTGTTAAAATCACTAATATAACTAAAAAATAAATAACAGGCATGATTTCACCATCTGCTGCTCCTGGTGGGGAGCGGCATTTGCAGGAAGCACATCATGGGAAATCACAGGTTTCAGCCTTGATTTTACAGGCAGAAAGTTCCACTCCCCACTGGGAGTGTCCGAATCACGGAATCACCCTTCCTCGTCATTCCGAGCGGGCTAGTGGGGATCAGCAGTACACTGTTTATCCAGAGGGAGCTGTGAGTGTTTCCATATTACTCCTTTTTTCAAGACAACCTGGAAACGTAAGTTTCTAACCAATCAGCAGGGGTGACTCATTTGGCTGTAAACAAACAAACAGCATAAAAAGACCAGTCCTAGTGCGAGCAAGCAGAGTGCGAGTCATCAAGGAGTGCTGTGAGTTTGGGTAAGTGTGAGAGTTCTTTAATTGTTACTTCTCTTTAAATCATTCTTGATAAGATTACTTAAGCAGTTTAAGTAAAGGGGAAAAGTTAAATATTTGGGATTCTGTTGGTTTAAGAAGAGTAAAACAAGGTTACACTGCAGTAGGAGTAAATTGGCACAGCAGGCAGTGGAAACCAGTTTTCTAACCAATCAGCAGGGGTGACTCATTTGGCTGTAAACAAACAAACAGTATAAAAAACAGTCCTAGTGCGAGCAAGCACTGAGTGCGAGTCATCAAAGAGTGCTGTGAGTTTGGGTAAGTGTGAGTTTGGGTAAGTGTGAGTTAGGGTAAGTGCGGTGTTAGGTGCTCTTTTCAAACTTTAACTCTGTGGGTTGCAGTTAATAAGGCCTTTCTGGTGCAGAGTGACTGTTGGTAAACCATTTAACTGGTGTAACTAGAGGGATTGATTTAATTTAAATCCAATTAATTAAAGGGGATACTAGCATCTAAAATCGGGCAGAGGGTGTCCATAACTAACAATAAAAAATTTAATTAATTACATAGAATGGAGCAGGTGATGTGTTACTGTTG